>NW_028126565.1:603379-1206758 GCF_965194825.1 Balaenoptera physalus | reverse complement strand
AGCCAGCACTTGGAAGCAATGAAAATGTCCATCAACCGAGGAATGCACCAAGAAGAAGTGGTCCACGTACACAATGGAATATTACTCTAATAATAAATATAAACTCAATTTAAAAACAAACAAAAGCAAGGAGACATCAACATTTGTGGGTTTATCCGGGCACATTGCACTCTAATTTATAACCGAAGTACACCACTGGCCGGTAGGTCTGTTTCCCTAGTACCAGCAAGGGGAACGTAGAAAGGCTGCCGCTCTTTGGCCGATACCTGCAAAAGCAGGTTTAAAGCCTGAGCTAATGGTCACTTCATACGAACAAGTACTGCAGGGCTGTAAATGAACCTGCCCTCAAAATGTCTTGAGGGAGATAATGGCCAAAATATTTCAAGTGGTGACACATACTTTAAGAAAACTCTTTGAAGAAATAAGCTCTAATCACAGCTGGAAAATTAAAAAGCACATGTCTTAAAGCTCAATTTCTACGCATTATGAGACACATGCAAATTCAACCACAAAGAAGTATCAGCTCACACCACTCAGAATAACCATCAGCAGAAACTACAAAGAAAAAATGCTGAAGGTGCTGGGAAGAAATACATACCCTCCACTTTAAGTGGGACGTAACCTGGAAAGAGCCACTAAGGAGAACAGAACAGAGGTGCCTTTAAAGGTCAACATTGAGCTACCATATGATCCAGCAGACCTATTCCTGGACCTATAAACTAAGAAGACAGAATTGGAAGGACACAGGCACGCAAATCTGCATTGCATAGTATTACAATAGCCAAGATATGGAAGTAACCAAAAGGTCCACCGACAGATGGGTGGACAAAGAAGAACTGCTACCTGTACAGATGGAATATGAGCTAGTGAAAAAATGAAACAATGCCATTTGCAGCACCATAGATGAGTCTAGAAGTAATCACGCAATTTGGAGCAAGTGAGAAAGAGAAAGACACATATCCTATCATATCACATATAGGGGTTACCTAAAAAATGATACAAACAAAGATATTTCCACAGAGAAACACTATCATAGATTCATTAAAAAAACTTATGGTTCACCAAATAGAAAGGTGTGAGGATTGGATACCTTACCATATTGAGGTTAACAGAGAGATACAAACACATGTGAAATATATAATCACCAAAGACCTACGCAATACCAAGAGAAGACTACTCAACATTGTGTCATAACCTACATGGGAAAAGGATCCGAAGAAGAATAGATATATGTATATGTGTGAAAGAACCACATCTTGCACACCGAGAACAAACAAAACATTGTAATCAAGTTTGCTGTGATAAAAAATAAAAATTAAGTTAAAAATACCAACAAGAAGTAATGAGACATAAACTTAAAGGGCTTTTTCCTCGCACATTCCATTCTAATTTACAACCTAGAACACCACTTCCAGTAAGGCTCTGTTGCCCTAGTAACCAGATTTGGTAAAGGAGAAATGCTGCCGCCTTGTGGCCGATTCCCGCAAGAGCAGCTTTTAACCCACAGCTAATGGTCACTTACCATTCACAAGGACTCAGGGCTGTAAAGGACACCTGCCCTCAAAATTGTGCTGAGGTAGGGAATGGATAAAAAAAATTCAAAACAGGCAAAATTTTCAAGAAGATACTATGAAGAGGTAAGTTTTACTCACTCTCTTTTTAAAGAAAGGAAAACGGATAAAAGCTCAGCCTCAGGAAGTATTAGACTCATGCAATCTAATCTACAAAAGGTTTTCAACTCGCACCAGTCGACTGACCATTGGCAAAAAGTCTACAAACAATAAATGCTGAAGAGGTTTCAGAGAACTGTGTACCCTCTAGCTGCTGGTGAGATGTAAAAGGGTTAAACGCTAATAATGAGAACAGAAAGGAGCTGCGTTTAAAAGGAAAAATTGAGGTATCATTCAATCCAGCAGGTGCACCAATGGGCCTCTCACCTGAGAAGACCAGAATGAAGAAGACCCGGGCTGCAAAAGCTGCACTGCGGCCTTATTCACAATAGACAAGACAGTGAAGCAACCAAAATGTCCATCAACAGATGAAAGGATAAAGAAGAAGTGGTCCATGTACACAATGAAAACTAGCCATGGAAAACAATGAAACAGTGCTCTTTGAGGCACCATAGATGATCTTAGAGATAATCACAGAACATGAGGTAAGTCGGAAAGTAAAAGTCCTATATCCTATGATATCACTTATAGGCGTTATCTAATAACTGACACAAATGAACATATTTCCACAGAGAAAGTCAATCACAGACTTATTAAAAAAAAAAAAAACTATGCTTATCTAAAAGGAAAGGTGGGGGAAATGGATAAATGAAGATTAGTCTTACCATATGTATACAAATACATATGATATACATATATCAAAAAGACCGACCATATAGCAAGGAAGGTTGACGGAACACTCTGTAATAATTTACACGGGAAGAGGATCTCTACATAAATAGGTATATAGAATATGTAGATGAACCAGAGTGTGTACACCTTGGACAAGCAACATTCTAACCATTACCCCAATTGAAAAAATTAAAACAACGAACTAGGAGTAATGAAACATAAACTTATGGGGGGTTTTCGTGGCACATTCCATTCAAATTTACAACCTAGGCAAACGACTTCCAGAACGGCTCTGCTGCCATAGTACCCAGATTTGGGAATGGAGAAATGCTGCATCCTTGTGGCCGTTTCCCACAACAGCAGCTTTAAACCCACTGCAAAAGGTCACTAAATATTCACCAACTGCAGGTCTGTAAATGACACCGGCCCTCCAAAAAATGCTGAGGTCGAAAATCGACCAAAAATTTCTAGAGTGCAACCTCCCAAAAGGAAAATTGGAAGAGGTATATTATACTAACCCTTTTTTGCTTTTTTCTTTTAACAGAAAAGAAAAGGCCGTGGAGAAATGATGAATTGTAGGAATTTTTACAGACATGTAAACCCAAATTACAAAAACCTATCAGCTCACACCAGTCAGAATGGCCATCAACAAAAATGCTGCAAACAATAAATGCTGACGTGATTGTGGAGAAATGCATACCCTCGATTCTAAGGGAGACATGGTAAGAGCCACTAATGAAAACACAATTGAGGTGCCTTGAAAAGGTAAACGTTGAGCTACCATACCAGTCAATCAATCATACCCACTGCTGGGACTATCACCTGAGAAAATGAAAATCAAAAATCACAGGCTGGCAATCCTGCACTCCAGCAATATTTACCATAGGCAACACTTGGAAGCAACGAAAATGTCCATCAACAGAGGAATGCACCAAGAAGAAGTGGTCCATGCACACAATGGAATATTAACCATGGAAAACATTGAAGCACTGCTCTTTGAGGCACCGTACATGAGCCTGGAGATAATCACAAAACATGAAGTAGGTCGGAAGGCAAAACACCTATATCCTATATTATCACTTATGGCATTATCTAATAACTGACACAGATGAACATATTTCCAAAGAGAAAGACACTCACAGGCTTAGAAAACAAACTATGCTCATCTGAAAGGAAAGGAGGGGGAAATTGAGAAATGAAAATTAGTGTTACTATACATATACACATACATATTATATACATGTATCAAAAAGACCGAACATATAGCAAGGGAGGTCGACGGAACACTGTAATATTTTACATGGGAAGAGGATCTGTACATTAATAGACATACATAATGTACAAATGAACCAGATTGTGTACACCTAGGACAAACAATATACTAAACTTTACCCAGATTAAAAAAAATTTAAAAACCAAGAAGAAGTAATGAGACATAAACTTATGGGGATTTCTCCTGGCAAATTCCATTCTAATTTGCAACCTAGGACAATGACTTCCAGAAAGGCTCTGCTGCCCTAGTACCCAGATTGGGGAATGGAGAAATGCTACCTCCTTGTGGCCGTTTCCCACAACAGCAGCTTTGAACCCACTGCAAAAGGTCACTAAATTTTCACCAACTTGCAGTTCTGTAAATGGCACCTGCCCTCCAGAAAATTTCTGGGGTCAAAAATCGACCAAAAAATTCAGAAGAGGGCAACCTTCGAAGAAGACAATTTCAAGAGCTATATTGTACTCACGGTTTTTTCTTTTAAGAGAAAAGAAAAAAGCATAGGAATATGACGAATTTTAAAAATTTTAATGACATGCATACCCATATTACAAAAACCTGTCAGCTCACAGCAGTCAGAATGGCCATTAGGAAAAATGCTGCAAAAAACAAATGGTGAAGGGAGTGTGGAGAAATGCATACCCTCGGTTGTACGGGGGGGCATGTAAAGAGCCACTAATGAAAACACAGTGTAGGTGCTTTGGAAAGGGAAACATTGAGCTACCAGTCAATCAATCACAACCACTGCTTGGCCTAGCACCTGCAAAAATGAGAATCCAAAAGTCACAGGCTGGCACACCTGTACGCCAGCAAGATTTACCATAGCCAGCACTTGGAAGCAATGAAAATGTCCATCAACCGAGGAATGCACCAAGAAGAAGTGGTCCACGTACACAATGGAATATTACTCTAATAATAAATATAAACTCAATTTAAAAACAAACAAAAGCAAGGAGACATCAACATTTGTGGGTTTATCCGGGCACATTGCACTCTAATTTATAACCGAAGTACACCACTGGCCGGTAGGTCTGTTTCCCTAGTACCAGCAAGGGGAACGTAGAAAGGCTGCCGCTCTTTGGCCGATACCTGCAAAAGCAGGTTTAAAGCCTGAGCTAATGGTCACTTCATACGAACAAGTACTGCAGGGCTGTAAATGAAACCTGCCCTCAAAATGTCTTGAGGGAGATAATGGCCAAAATATTTCAAGTGGTGACACATACTTTAAGAAAACTCTTTGAAGAAATAAGCTCTAATCACAGCTGGAAAATTAAAAAGCACATGTCTTAAAGCTCAATTTCTACGCATTATGAGACACATGCAAATTCAACCACAAAGAAGTATCAGCTCACACCACTCAGAATAACCATCAGCAGAAACTACAAAGAATAAATGCTGAAGGTGCTGGGAAGAAATACATACCCTCCACTTTAAGTGGGACGTAACCTGGAAAGAGCCACTAAGGAGAACAGAACAGAGGTGCCTTTAAAAGGTCAACATTGAGCTACCATATGATCCAGCAGACCTATTCCTGGACCTATAAACTAAGAAGACAGAATTGGAAGGACACAGGCACGCAAATCTGCATTGCATAGTATTACAATAGCCAAGATATGGAAGTAACCAAAAGGTCCACCGACAGATGGGTGGACAAAGAAGAACTGCTACCTGTACAGATGGAATATGAGCTAGTGAAAAAATGAAACAAGGCCATTTGCAGCACCATAGATGAGTCTAGAAGTAATCACGCAATTTGGAGCAAGTGAGAAAGAGAAAGACACATATCCTATCATATCACATATAGGGGTTACCTAAAAAATGATACAAACAAAGATATTTCCACAGAGAAACACTATCATAGATTCATTAAAAAAACTTATGGTTCACCAAATAGAAAGGTGTGAGGATTGGATACCTTACCATATTGAGGTTAACAGAGAGATACAAACACATGTGAAATATATAATCACCAAAGACCTACGCAATACCAAGAGAAGACTACTCAACATTGTGTCATAACCTACATGGGAAAAGGATCCGAAGAAGAATAGATATATGTATATGTGTGAAAGAACCACATCTTGCACACCGAGAACAAACAAAACATTGTAATCAAGTTTGCTGTGATAAAAAATAAAAATTTAGTTAAAAATACCAACAAGAAGTAATGAGACATAAACTTAAAGGGCTTTTTCCTCGCACATTCCATTCTAATTTACAACCTAGAACACCACTTCCAGTAAGGCTCTGTTGCCCTAGTAACCAGATTTGGTAAAGGAGAAATGCTGCCGCCTTGTGGCCGATTCCCGCAAGAGCAGCTTTTAACCCACAGCTAATGGTCACTTACCATTCACAAGGACTCAGGGCTGTAAAGGACACCTGCCCTCAAAATTGTGCTGAGGTAGGGAATGGATAAAAAAAATTCAAAACAGGCAAAATTTTCAAGAAGATACTATGAAGAGGTAAGTTTTACTCACTCTCTTTTTAAAGAAAGGAAAACGGATAAAAGCTCAGCCTCAGGAAGTATTAGACTCATGCAATCTAATCTACAAAAGGTTTTCAACTCGCACCAGTCGACTGACCATTGGCAAAAAGTCTACAAACAATAAATGCTGAAGAGGTTTCAGAGAACTGTGTACCCTCTAGCTGCTGGTGAGATGTAAAAGGGTTAAACGCTAATAATGAGAACAGAAAGGAGCTGCGTTTAAAAGGAAAAATTGAGGTATCATTCAATCCAGCAGGTGCACCAATGGGCCTCTCACCTGAGAAGACCAGAATGAAGAAGACCCGGGCTGCAAAAGCTGCACTGCGGCCTTATTCACAATAGACAAGACAGTGAAGCAACCAAAATGTCCATCAACAGATGAAAGGATAAAGAAGAAGTGGTCCATGTACACAATGAAAACTAGCCATGGAAAACAATGAAACAGTGCTCTTTGAGGCACCATAGATGATCTTAGAGATAATCACAGAACATGAGGTAAGTCGGAAAGTAAAAGTCCTATATCCTATGATATCACTTATAGGCGTTATCTAATAACTGACACAAATGAACATATTTCCACAGAGAAAGTCAATCACAGACTTATTAAAAAAAAAAAAAACTATGCTTATCTAAAAGGAAAGGTGGGGGAAATGGATAAATGAAGATTAGTCTTACCATATGTATACAAATACATATGATATACATATATCAAAAAGACCGACCATATAGCAAGGAAGGTTGACGGAACACTCTGTAATAATTTACACGGGAAGAGGATCTCTACATAAATAGGTATATAGAATATGTAGATGAACCAGAGTGTGTACACCTTGGACAAGCAACATTCTAACCATTACCCCAATTGAAAAAATTAAAACAACGAACTAGGAGTAATGAAACATAAACTTATGGGGGGTTTTCGTGGCACATTCCATTCAAATTTACAACCTAGGCAAACGACTTCCAGAACGGCTCTGCTGCCATAGTACCCAGATTTGGGAATGGAGAAATGCTGCATCCTTGTGGCCGTTTCCCACAACAGCAGCTTTAAACCCACTGCAAAAGGTCACTAAATATTCACCAACTGCAGGTCTGTAAATGACACCGGCCCTCCAAAAAATGCTGAGGTCGAAAATCGACCAAAAATTTCTAGAGTGCAACCTCCCAAAAGGAAAATTGGAAGAGGTATATTATACTAACCCTTTTTTGCTTTTTTCTTTTAACAGAAAAGAAAAGGCCGTGGAGAAATGATGAATTGTAGGAATTTTTACAGACATGTAAACCCAAATTACAAAAACCTATCAGCTCACACCAGTCAGAATGGCCATCAACAAAAATGCTGCAAACAATAAATGCTGACGTGATTGTGGAGAAATGCATACCCTCGATTCTAAGGGGGACATGGTAAGAGCCACTAATGAAAACACAATTGAGGTGCCTTGAAAAGGTAAACGTTGAGCTACCATACCAGTCAATCAATCATACCCACTGCTGGGACTATCACCTGAGAAAATGAAAATCAAAAATCACAGGCTGGCAATCCTGCACTCCAGCAATATTTACCATAGGCAACACTTGGAAGCAACGAAAATGTCCATCAACAGAGGAATGCACCAAGAAGAAGTGGTCCATGCACACAATGGAATATTAACCATGGAAAACATTGAAGCACTGCTCTTTGAGGCACCGTACATGAGCCTGGAGATAATCACAAAACATGAAGTAGGTCGGAAGGCAAAACACCTATATCCTATATTATCACTTATGGCATTATCTAATAACTGACACAGATGAACATATTTCCAAAGAGAAAGACACTCACAGGCTTAGAAAACAAACTATGCTCATCTGAAAGGAAAGGAGGGGGAAATTGAGAAATGAAAATTAGTGTTACTATACATATACACATACATATTATATACATGTATCAAAAAGACCGAACATATAGCAAGGGAGGTCGACGGAACACTGTAATATTTTACATGGGAAGAGGATCTGTACATTAATAGACATACATAATGTACAAGTGAACCAGATTGTGTACACCTAGGACAAACAATATACTAAACTTTACCCAGATTAAAAAAAATTTAAAAACCAAGAAGAAGTAATGAGACATAAACTTATGGGGATTTCTCCTGGCAAATTCCATTCTAATTTGCAACCTAGGACAATGACTTCCAGAAAGGCTCTGCTGCCCTAGTACCCAGATTGGGGAATGGAGAAATGCTACCTCCTTGTGGCCGTTTCCCACAACAGCAGCTTTGAACCCACTGCAAAAGGTCACTAAATTTTCACCAACTTGCAGTTCTGTAAATGGCACCTGCCCTCCAGAAAATTTCTGGGGTCAAAAATCGACCAAAAAATTCAGAAGAGGGCAACCTTCGAAGAAGACAATTTCAAGAGCTATATTGTACTCACGGTTTTTTCTTTTAAGAGAAAAGAAAAAAGCATAGGAATATGACGAATTTTAAAAATTTTAATGACATGCATACCCATATTACAAAAACCTGTCAGCTCACAGCAGTCAGAATGGCCATTAGGAAAAATGCTGCAAAAAACAAATGGTGAAGGGAGTGTGGAGAAATGCGTACCCTCGGTTGTACGGGGGGGCATGTAAAGAGCCACTAATGAAAACACAGTGTAGGTGCTTTGGAAAGGGAAACATTGAGCTACCAGTCAATCAATCACAACCACTGCTTGGCCTAGCACCTGCAAAAATGAGAATCCAAAAGTCACAGGCTGGCACACCTGTACGCCAGCAAGATTTACCATAGCCAGCACTTGGAAGCAATGAAAATGTCCATCAACCGAGGAATGCACCAAGAAGAAGTGGTCCACGTACACAATGGAATATTACTCTAATAATAAATATAAACTCAATTTAAAAACAAACAAAAGCAAGGAGACATCAACATTTGTGGGTTTATCCGGGCACATTGCACTCTAATTTATAACCGAAGTACACCACTGGCCGGTAGGTCTGTTTCCCTAGTACCAGCAAGGGGAACGTAGAAAGGCTGCCGCTCTTTGGCCGATACCTGCAAAAGCAGGTTTAAAGCCTGAGCTAATGGTCACTTCATACGAACAAGTACTGCAGGGCTGTAAATGAAACCTGCCCTCAAAATGTCTTGAGGGAGATAATGGCCAAAATATTTCAAGTGGTGACACATACTTTAAGAAAACTCTTTGAAGAAATAAGCTCTAATCACAGCTGGAAAATTAAAAAGCACATGTCTTAAAGCTCAATTTCTACGCATTATGAGACACATGCAAATTCAACCACAAAGAAGTATCAGCTCACACCACTCAGAATAACCATCAGCAGAAACTACAAAGAATAAATGCTGAAGGTGCTGGGAAGAAATACATACCCTCCACTTTAAGTGGGACGTAACCTGGAAAGAGCCACTAAGGAGAACAGAACAGAGGTGCCTTTAAAAGGTCAACATTGAGCTACCATATGATCCAGCAGACCTATTCCTGGACCTATAAACTAAGAAGACAGAATTGGAAGGACACAGGCACGCAAATCTGCATTGCATAGTATTACAATAGCCAAGATATGGAAGTAACCAAAAGGTCCACCGACAGATGGGTGGACAAAGAAGAACTGCTACCTGTACAGATGGAATATGAGCTAGTGAAAAAATGAAACAAGGCCATTTGCAGCACCATAGATGAGTCTAGAAGTAATCACGCAATTTGGAGCAAGTGAGAAAGAGAAAGACACATATCCTATCATATCACATATAGGGGTTACCTAAAAAATGATACAAACAAAGATATTTCCACAGAGAAACACTATCATAGATTCATTAAAAAAACTTATGGTTCACCAAATAGAAAGGTGTGAGGATTGGATACCTTACCATATTGAGGTTAACAGAGAGATACAAACACATGTGAAATATATAATCACCAAAGACCTACGCAATACCAAGAGAAGACTACTCAACATTGTGTCATAACCTACATGGGAAAAGGATCCGAAGAAGAATAGATATATGTATATGTGTGAAAGAACCACATCTTGCACACCGAGAACAAACAAAACATTGTAATCAAGTTTGCTGTGATAAAAAATAAAAATTAAGTTAAAAATACCAACAAGAAGTAATGAGACATAAACTTAAAGGGCTTTTTCCTCGCACATTCCATTCTAATTTACAACCTAGAACACCACTTCCAGTAAGGCTCTGTTGCCCTAGTAACCAGATTTGGTAAAGGAGAAATGCTGCCGCCTTGTGGCCGATTCCCGCAAGAGCAGCTTTTAACCCACAGCTAATGGTCACTTACCATTCACAAGGACTCAGGGCTGTAAAGGACACCTGCCCTCAAAATTGTGCTGAGGTAGGGAATGGATAAAAAAAATTCAAAACAGGCAAAATTTTCAAGAAGATAGTATGAAGAGGTAAGTTTTACTCACTCTCTTTTTAAAGAAAGGAAAACGGATAAAAGCTCAGCCTCAGGAAGTATTAGACTCATGCAATCTAATCTACAAAAGGTTTTCAACTCGCACCAGTCGACTGACCATTGGCAAAAAGTCTACAAACAATAAATGCTGAAGAGGTTTCAGAGAACTGTGTACCCTCTAGCTGCTGGTGAGATGTAAAAGGGTTAAACGCTAATAATGAGAACAGAAAGGAGCTGCGTTTAAAAGGAAAAATTGAGGTATCATTCAATCCAGCAGGTGCACCAATGGGCCTCTCACCTGAGAAGACCAGAATGAAGAAGACCCGGGCTGCAAAAGCTGCACTGCGGCCTTATTCACAATAGACAAGACAGTGAAGAAACCAAAATGTCCATCAACAGATGAAAGGATAAAGAAGAAGTGGTCCATGTACACAATGAAAACTAGCCATGGAAAACAATGAAACAGTGCTCTTTGAGGCACCATAGATGATCTTAGAGATAATCACAGAACATGAGGTAAGTCGGAAAGTAAAAGTCCTATATCCTATTATATCACTTATAGGCGTTATCTAATAACTGACACAAATGAACATATTTCCACAGAGAAAGTCAATCACAGACTTATTAAAAAAAAAAAAAAACTATGCTTATCTAAAAGGAAAGGTGGGGGAAATGGATAAATGAAGATTAGTCTTACCATATGTATACAAATACATATGATATACATATATCAAAAAGACCGACCATATAGCAAGGAAGGTTGACGGAACACTCTGTAATAATTTACACGGGAAGAGGATCTCTACATAAATAGGTATATAGAATATGTAGATGAACCAGAGTGTGTACACCTTGGACAAGCAACATTCTAACCATTACCCCAATTGAAAAAATTAAAACAACGAACTAGGAGTAATGAAACATAAACTTATGGGGGGTTTTCGTGGCACATTCCATTCAAATTTACAACCTAGGCAAACGACTTCCAGAATGGCTCTGCTGCCATAGTACCCAGATTTGGGAATGGAGAAATGCTGCATCCTTGTGGCCGTTTCCCACAACAGCAGCTTTAAACCCACTGCAAAAGGTCACTAAATATTCACCAACTGCAGGTCTGTAAATGACACCGGCCCTCCAAAAAATGCTGAGGTCGAAAATCGACCAAAAATTTCTAGAGTGCAACCTCCCAAAAGGAAAATTGGAAGAGGTATATTATACTAACCCTTTTTTGCTTTTTTCTTTTAACAGAAAAGAAAAGGCCGTGGAGAAATGATGAATTGTAGGAATTTTTACAGACATGTAAACCCAAATTACAAAAACCTATCAGCTCACACCAGTCAGAATGGCCATCAACAAAAATGCTGCAAACAATAAATGCTGACGTGATTGTGGAGAAATGCATACCCTCGATTCTAAGGGAGACATGGTAAGAGCCACTAATGAAAACACAATTGAGGTGCCTTGAAAAGGTAAACGTTGAGCTACCATACCAGTCAATCAATCATACCCACTGCTGGGACTATCACCTGAGAAAATGAAAATCAAAAATCACAGGCTGGCAATCCTGCACTCCAGCAATATTTACCATAGGCAACACTTGGAAGCAACGAAAATGTCCATCAACAGAGGAATGCACCAAGAAGAAGTGGTCCATGCACACAATGGAATATTAACCATGGAAAACATTGAAGCACTGCTCTTTGAGGCACCGTACATGAGCCTGGAGATAATCACAAAACATGAAGTAGGTCGGAAGGCAAAACACCTATATCCTATATTATCACTTATGGCATTATCTAATAACTGACACAGATGAACATATTTCCAAAGAGAAAGACACTCACAGGCTTAGAAAACAAACTATGCTCATCTGAAAGGAAAGGAGGGGGAAATTGAGAAATGAAAATTAGTGTTACTATACATATACACATACATATTATATACATGTATCAAAAAGACCGAACATATAGCAAGGGAGGTCGACGGAACACTGTAATATTTTACATGGGAAGAGGATCTGTACATTAATAGACATACATAATGTACAAATGAACCAGATTGTGTACACCTAGGACAAACAATATACTAAACTTTACCCAGATTAAAAAAAATTTAAAAACCAAGAAGAAGTAATGAGACATAAACTTATGGGGATTTCTCCTGGCAAATTCCATTCTAATTTGCAACCTAGGACAATGACTTCCAGAAAGGCTCTGCTGCCCTAGTACCCAGATTGGGGAATGGAGAAATGCTACCTCCTTGTGGCCGTTTCCCACAACAGCAGCTTTGAACCCACTGCAAAAGGTCACTAAATTTTCACCAACTTGCAGTTCTGTAAATGGCACCTGCCCTCCAGAAAATTTCTGGGGTCAAAAATCGACCAAAAAATTCAGAAGAGGGCAACCTTCGAAGAAGACAATTTCAAGAGCTATATTGTACTCACGGTTTTTTCTTTTAAGAGAAAAGAAAAAAGCATAGGAATATGACGAATTTTAAAAATTTTAATGACATGCATACCCATATTACAAAAACCTGTCAGCTCACAGCAGTCAGAATGGCCATTAGGAAAAATGCTGCAAAAAACAAATGGTGAAGGGAGTGTGGAGAAATGCATACCCTCGGTTGTACGGGGGGGCATGTAAAGAGCCACTAATGAAAACACAGTGTAGGTGCTTTGGAAAGGGAAACATTGAGCTACCAGTCAATCAATCACAACCACTGCTTGGCCTAGCACCTGCAAAAATGAGAATCCAAAAGTCACAGGCTGGCACACCTGTACGCCAGCAAGATTTACCATAGCCAGCACTTGGAAGCAATGAAAATGTCCATCAACCGAGGAATGCACCAAGAAGAAGTGGTCCACGTACACAATGGAATATTACTCTAATAATAAATATAAACTCAATTTAAAAACAAACAAAAGCAAGGAGACATCAACATTTGTGGGTTTATCCGGGCACATTGCACTCTAATTTATAACCGAAGTACACCACTGGCCGGTAGGTCTGTTTCCCTAGTACCAGCAAGGGGAACGTAGAAAGGCTGCCGCTCTTTGGCCGATACCTGCAAAAGCAGGTTTAAAGCCTGAGCTAATGGTCACTTCATACGAACAAGTACTGCAGGGCTGTAAATGAAACCTGCCCTCAAAATGTCTTGAGGGAGATAATGGCCAAAATATTTCAAGTGGTGACACATACTTTAAGCAAACTCTTTGAAGAAATAAGCTCTAATCACAGCTGGAAAATTAAAAAGCACATGTCTTAAAGCTCAATTTCTACGCATTATGAGACACATGCAAATTCAACCACAAAGAAGTATCAGCTCACACCACTCAGAATAACCATCAGCAGAAACTACAAAGAATAAATGCTGAAGGTGCTGGGAAGAAATACATACCCTCCACTTTAAGTGGGACGTAACCTGGAAAGAGCCACTAAGGAGAACAGAACAGAGGTGCCTTTAAAAGGTCAACATTGAGCTACCATATGATCCAGCAGACCTATTCCTGGACCTATAAACTAAGAAGACAGAATTGGAAGGACACAGGCACGCAAATCTGCATTGCATAGTATTACAATAGCCAAGATATGGAAGTAACCAAAAGGTCCACCGACAGATGGGTGGACAAAGAAGAACTGCTACCTGTACAGATGGAATATGAGCTAGTGAAAAAATGAAACAAGGCCATTTGCAGCACCATAGATGAGTCTAGAAGTAATCACGCAATTTGGAGCAAGTGAGAAAGAGAAAGACACATATCCTATCATATCACATATAGGGGTTACCTAAAAAATGATACAAACAAAGATATTTCCACAGAGAAACACTATCATAGATTCATTAAAAAAACTTATGGTTCACCAAATAGAAAGGTGTGAGGATTGGATACCTTACCATATTGAGGTTAACAGAGAGATACAAACACATGTGAAATATATAATCACCAAAGACCTACGCAATACCAAGAGAAGACTACTCAACATTGTGTCATAACCTACATGGGAAAAGGATCCGAAGAAGAATAGATATATGTATATGTGTGAAAGAACCACATCTTGCACACCGAGAACAAACAAAACATTGTAATCAAGTTTGCTGTGATAAAAAATAAAAATTAAGTTAAAAATACCAACAAGAAGTAATGAGACATAAACTTAAAGGGCTTTTTCCTCGCACATTCCATTCTAATTTACAACCTAGAACACCACTTCCAGTAAGGCTCTGTTGCCCTAGTAACCAGATTTGGTAAAGGAGAAATGCTGCCGCCTTGTGGCCGATTCCCGCAAGAGCAGCTTTTAACCCACAGCTAATGGTCACTTACCATTCACAAGGACTCAGGGCTGTAAAGGACACCTGCCCTCAAAATTGTGCTGAGGTAGGGAATGGATAAAAAAAATTCAAAACAGGCAAAATTTTCAAGAAGATACTATGAAGAGGTAAGTTTTACTCACTCTCTTTTTAAAGAAAGGAAAACGGATAAAAGCTCAGCCTCAGGAAGTATTAGACTCATGCAATCTAATCTACAAAAGGTTTTCAACTCGCACCAGTCGACTGACCATTGGCAAAAAGTCTACAAACAATAAATGCTGAAGAGGTTTCAGAGAACTGTGTACCCTCTAGCTGCTGGTGAGATGTAAAAGGGTTAAACGCTAATAATGAGAACAGAAAGGAGCTGCGTTTAAAAGGAAAAATTGAGGTATCATTCAATCCAGCAGGTGCACCAATGGGCCTCTCACCTGAGAAGACCAGAATGAAGAAGACCCGGGCTGCAAAAGCTGCACTGCGGCCTTATTCACAATAGACAAGACAGTGAAGCAACCAAAATGTCCATCAACAGATGAAAGGATAAAGAAGAAGTGGTCCATGTACACAATGAAAACTAGCCATGGAAAACAATGAAACAGTGCTCTTTGAGGCACCATAGATGATCTTAGAGATAATCACAGAACATGAGGTAAGTCGGAAAGTAAAAGTCCTATATCCTATGATATCACTTATAGGCGTTATCTAATAACTGACACAAATGAACATATTTCCACAGAGAAAGTCAATCACAGACTTATTAAAAAAAAAAAAAACTATGCTTATCTAAAAGGAAAGGTGGGGGAAATGGATAAATGAAGATTAGTCTTACCATATGTATACAAATACATATGATATACATATATCAAAAAGACCGACCATATAGCAAGGAAGGTTGACGGAACACTCTGTAATAATTTACACGGGAAGAGGATCTCTACATAAATAGGTATATAGAATATGTAGATGAACCAGAGTGTGTACACCTTGGACAAGCAACATTCTAACCATTACCCCAATTGAAAAAATTAAAACAACGAACTAGGAGTAATGAAACATAAACTTATGGGGGGTTTTCGTGGCACATTCCATTCAAATTTACAACCTAGGCAAACGACTTCCAGAACGGCTCTGCTGCCATAGTACCCAGATTTGGGAATGGAGAAATGCTGCATCCTTGTGGCCGTTTCCCACAACAGCAGCTTTAAACCCACTGCAAAAGGTCACTAAATATTCACCAACTGCAGGTCTGTAAATGACACCGGCCCTCCAAAAAATGCTGAGGTCGAAAATCGACCAAAAATTTCTAGAGTGCAACCTCCCAAAAGGAAAATTGGAAGAGGTATATTATACTAACCCTTTTTTGCTTTTTTCTTTTAACAGAAAAGAAAAGGCCGTGGAGAAATGATGAATTGTAGGAATTTTTACAGACATGTAAACCCAAATTACAAAAACCTATCAGCTCACACCAGTCAGAATGGCCATCAACAAAAATGCTGCAAACAATAAATGCTGACGTGATTGTGGAGAAATGCATACCCTCGATTCTAAGGGAGACATGGTAAGAGCCACTAATGAAAACACAATTGAGGTGCCTTGAAAAGGTAAACGTTGAGCTACCATACCAGTCAATCAATCATACCCACTGCTGGGACTATCACCTGAGAAAATGAAAATCAAAAATCACAGGCTGGCAATCCTGCACTCCAGCAATATTTACCATAGGCAACACTTGGAAGCAACGAAAATGTCCATCAACAGAGGAATGCACCAAGAAGAAGTGGTCCATGCACACAATGGAATATTAACCATGGAAAACATTGAAGCACTGCTCTTTGAGGCACCGTACATGAGCCTGGAGATAATCACAAAACATGAAGTAGGTCGGAAGGCAAAACACCTATATCCTATATTATCACTTATGGCATTATCTAATAACTGACACAGATGAACATATTTCCAAAGAGAAAGACACTCACAGGCTTAGAAAACAAACTATGCTCATCTGAAAGGAAAGGAGGGGGAAATTGAGAAATGAAAATTAGTGTTACTATACATATACACATACATATTATATACATGTATCAAAAAGACCGAACATATAGCAAGGGAGGTCGACGGAACACTGTAATATTTTACATGGGAAGAGGATCTGTACATTAATAGACATACATAATGTACAAATGAACCAGATTGTGTACACCTAGGACAAACAATATACTAAACTTTACCCAGATTAAAAAAAATTTAAAAACCAAGAAGAAGTAATGAGACATAAACTTATGGGGATTTCTCCTGGCAAATTCCATTCTAATTTGCAACCTAGGACAATGACTTCCAGAAAGGCTCTGCTGCCCTAGTACCCAGATTGGGGAATGGAGAAATGCTACCTCCTTGTGGCCGTTTCCCACAACAGCAGCTTTGAACCCACTGCAAAAGGTCACTAAATTTTCACCAACTTGCAGTTCTGTAAATGGCACCTGCCCTCCAGAAAATTTCTGGGGTCAAAAATCGACCAAAAAATTCAGAAGAGGGCAACCTTCGAAGAAGACAATTTCAAGAGCTATATTGTACTCACGGTTTTTTCTTTTAAGAGAAAAGAAAAAAACATAGGAATATGACGAATTTTAAAAATTTTAATGACATGCATACCCATATTACAAAAACCTGTCAGCTCACAGCAGTCAGAATGGCCATTAGGAAAAATGCTGCAAAAAACAAATGGTGAAGGGAGTGTGGAGAAATGCATACCCTCGGTTGTACGGGGGGGCATGTAAAGAGCCACTAATGAAAACACAGTGTAGGTGCTTTGGAAAGGGAAACATTGAGCTACCAGTCAATCAATCACAACCACTGCTTGGCCTAGAACCTGCAAAAATGAGAATCCAAAAGTCACAGGCTGGCACACCTGTACGCCAGCAAGATTTACCATAGCCAGCACTTGGAAGCAATGAAAATGTCCATCAACCGAGGAATGCACCAAGAAGAAGTGGTCCACGTACACAATGGAATATTACTCTAATAATAAATATAAACTCAATTTAAAAACAAACAAAAGCAAGGAGACATCAACATTTGTGGGTTTATCCGGGCACATTGCACTCTAATTTATAACCGAAGTACACCACTGGCCGGTAGGTCTGTTTCCCTAGTACCAGCAAGGGGAACGTAGAAAGGCTGCCGCTCTTTGGCCGATACCTGCAAAAGCAGGTTTAAAGCCTGAGCTAATGGTCACTTCATACGAACAAGTACTGCAGGGCTGTAAATGAAACCTGCCCTCAAAATGTCTTGAGGGAGATAATGGCCAAAATATTTCAAGTGGTGACACATACTTTAAGAAAACTCTTTGAAGAAATAAGCTCTAATCACAGCTGGAAAATTAAAAAGCACATGTCTTAAAGCTCAATTTCTACGCATTATGAGACACATGCAAATTCAACCACAAAGAAGTATCAGCTCACACCACTCAGAATAACCATCAGCAGAAACTACAAAGAATAAATGCTGAAGGTGCTGGGAAGAAATACATACCCTCCACTTTAAGTGGGACGTAACCTGGAAAGAGCCACTAAGGAGAACAGAACAGAGGTGCCTTTAAAAGGTCAACATTGAGCTACCATATGATCCAGCAGACCTATTCCTGGACCTATAAACTAAGAAGACAGAATTGGAAGGACACAGGCACGCAAATCTGCATTGCATAGTATTACAATAGCCAAGATATGGAAGTAACCAAAAGGTCCACCGACAGATGGGTGGACAAAGAAGAACTGCTACCTGTACAGATGGAATATGAGCTAGTGAAAAAATGAAACAAGGCCATTTGCAGCACCATAGATGAGTCTAGAAGTAATCACGCAATTTGGAGCAAGTGAGAAAGAGAAAGACACATATCCTATCATATCACATATAGGGGTTACCTAAAAAATGATACAAACAAAGATATTTCCACAGAGAAACACTATCATAGATTCATTAAAAAAAACTTATGGTTCACCAAATAGAAAGGTGTGAGGATTGGATACCTTACCATATTGAGGTTAACAGAGAGATACAAACACATGTGAAATATATAATCACCAAAGACCTACGCAATACCAAGAGAAGACTACTCAACATTGTGTCATAACCTACATGGGAAAAGGATCCGAAGAAGAATAGATATATGTATATGTGTGAAAGAACCACATCTTGCACACCGAGAACAAACAAAACATTGTAATCAAGTTTGCTGTGATAAAAAATAAAAATTAAGTTAAAAATACCAACAAGAAGTAATGAGACATAAACTTAAAGGGCTTTTTCCTCGCACATTCCATTCTAATTTACAACCTAGAACACCACTTCCAGTAAGGCTCTGTTGCCCTAGTAACCAGATTTGGTAAAGGAGAAATGCTGCCGCCTTGTGGCCGATTCCCGCAAGAGCAGCTTTTAACCCACAGCTAATGGTCACTTACCATTCACAAGGACTCAGGGCTGTAAAGGACACCTGCCCTCAAAATTGTGCTGAGGTAGGGAATGGATAAAAAAAATTCAAAACAGGCAAAATTTTCAAGAAGATACTATGAAGAGGTAAGTTTTACTCACTCTCTTTTTAAAGAAAGGAAAACGGATAAAAGCTCAGCCTCAGGAAGTATTAGACTCATGCAATCTAATCTACAAAAGGTTTTCAACTCGCACCAGTCGACTGACCATTGGCAAAAAGTCTACAAACAATAAATGCTGAAGAGGTTTCAGAGAACTGTGTACCCTCTAGCTGCTGGTGAGATGTAAAAGGGTTAAACGCTAATAATGAGAACAGAAAGGAGCTGCGTTTAAAAGGAAAAATTGAGGTATCATTCAATCCAGCAGGTGCACCAATGGGCCTCTCACCTGAGAAGACCAGAATGAAGAAGACCCGGGCTGCAAAAGCTGCACTGCGGCCTTATTCACAATAGACAAGACAGTGAAGCAACCAAAATGTCCATCAACAGATGAAAGGATAAAGAAGAAGTGGTCCATGTACACAATGAAAACTAGCCATGGAAAACAATGAAACAGTGCTCTTTGAGGCACCATAGATGATCTTAGAGATAATCACAGAACATGAGGTAAGTCGGAAAGTAAAAGTCCTATATCCTATGATATCACTTATAGGCGTTATCTAATAACTGACACAAATTAACATATTTCCACAGAGAAAGTCAATCACAGACTTATTAAAAAAAAAAAAAACTATGCTTATCTAAAAGGAAAGGTGGGGGAAATGGATAAATGAAGATTAGTCTTACCATATGTATACAAATACATATGATATACATATATCAAAAAGACCGACCATATAGCAAGGAAGGTTGACGGAACACTCTGTAATAATTTACACGGGAAGAGGATCTCTACATAAATAGGTATATAGAATATGTAGATGAACCAGAGTGTGTACACCTTGGACAAGCAACATTCTAACCATTACCCCAATTGAAAAAATTAAAACAACGAACTAGGAGTAATGAAACATAAACTTATGGGGGGTTTTCGTGGCACATTCCATTCAAATTTACAACCTAGGCAAACGACTTCCAGAACGGCTCTGCTGCCATAGTACCCAGATTTGGGAATGGAGAAATGCTGCATCCTTGTGGCCGTTTCCCACAACAGCAGCTTTAAACCCACTGCAAAAGGTCACTAAATATTCACCAACTGCAGGTCTGTAAATGACACCGGCCCTCCAAAAAATGCTGAGGTCGAAAATCGACCAAAAATTTCTAGAGTGCAACCTCCCAAAAGGAAAATTGGAAGAGGTATATTATACTAACCCTTTTTTGCTTTTTTCTTTTAACAGAAAAGAAAAGGCCGTGGAGAAATGATGAATTGTAGGAATTTTTACAGACATGTAAACCCAAATTACAAAAACCTATCAGCTCACACCAGTCAGAATGGCCATCAACAAAAATGCTGCAAACAATAAATGCTGACGTGATTGTGGAGAAATGCATACCCTCGATTCTAAGGGGGACATGGTAAGAGCCACTAATGAAAACACAATTGAGGTGCCTTGAAAAGGTAAACGTTGAGCTACCATACCAGTCAATCAATCATACCCACTGCTGGGACTATCACCTGAGAAAATGAAAATCAAAAATCACAGGCTGGCAATCCTGCACTCCAGCAATATTTACCATAGGCAACACTTGGAAGCAACGAAAATGTCCATCAACAGAGGAATGCACCAAGAAGAAGTGGTCCATGCACACAATGGAATATTAACCATGGAAAACATTGAAGCACTGCTCTTTGAGGCACCGTACATGAGCCTGGAGATAATCACAAAACATGAAGTAGGTCGGAAGGCAAAACACCTATATCCTATATTATCACTTATGGCATTATCTAATAACTGACACAGATGAACATATTTCCAAAGAGAAAGACACTCACAGGCTTAGAAAACAAACTATGCTCATCTGAAAGGAAAGGAGGGGGAAATTGAGAAATGAAAATTAGTGTTACTATACATATACACATACATATTATATACATGTATCAAAAAGACCGAACATATAGCAAGGGAGGTCGACGGAACACTGTAATATTTTACATGGGAAGAGGATCTGTACATTAATAGACATACATAATGTACAAGTGAACCAGATTGTGTACACCTAGGACAAACAATATACTAAACTTTACCCAGATTAAAAAAAATTTAAAAACCAAGAAGAAGTAATGAGACATAAACTTATGGGGATTTCTCCTGGCAAATTCCATTCTAATTTGCAACCTAGGACAATGACTTCCAGAAAGGCTCTGCTGCCCTAGTACCCAGATTGGGGAATGGAGAAATGCTACCTCCTTGTGGCCGTTTCCCACAACAGCAGCTTTGAACCCACTGCAAAAGGTCACTAAATTTTCACCAACTTGCAGTTCTGTAAATGGCACCTGCCCTCCAGAAAATTTCTGGGGTCAAAAATCGACCAAAAAATTCAGAAGAGGGCAACCTTCGAAGAAGACAATTTCAAGAGCTATATTGTACTCACGGTTTTTTCTTTTAAGAGAAAAGAAAAAAGCATAGGAATATGACGAATTTTAAAAATTTTAATGACATGCATACCCATATTACAAAAACCTGTCAGCTCACAGCAGTCAGAATGGCCATTAGGAAAAATGCTGCAAAAAACAAATGGTGAAGGGAGTGTGGAGAAATGCATACCCTCGGTTGTACGGGGGGGCATGTAAAGAGCCACTAATGAAAACACAGTGTAGGTGCTTTGGAAAGGGAAACATTGAGCTACCAGTCAATCAATCACAACCACTGCTTGGCCTAGCACCTGCAAAAATGAGAATCCAAAAGTCACAGGCTGGCACACCTGTACGCCAGCAAGATTTACCATAGCCAGCACTTGGAAGCAATGAAAATGTCCATCAAC
Source organism: Balaenoptera physalus (assembly GCF_965194825.1). Classification (NCBI taxonomy): domain Eukaryota; kingdom Metazoa; phylum Chordata; class Mammalia; order Artiodactyla; family Balaenopteridae; genus Balaenoptera; species Balaenoptera physalus. The sequence goes on along the minus strand of NW_028126565.1, from coordinate 1,184,537 downwards.
CGAGGAATGCACCAAGAAGAAGTGGTCCACGTACACAATGGAATATTACTCTAATAATAAATATAAACTCAATTTAAAAACAAACAAAAGCAAGGAGACATCAACATTTGTGGGTTTATCCGGGCACATTGCACTCTAATTTATAACCGAAGTACACCACTGGCCGGTAGGTCTGTTTCCCTAGTACCAGCAAGGGGAACGTAGAAAGGCTGCCGCTCTTTGGCCGATACCTGCAAAAGCAGGTTTAAAGCCTGAGCTAATGGTCACTTCATACGAACAAGTACTGCAGGGCTGTAAATGAAACCTGCCCTCAAAATGTCTTGAGGGAGATAATGGCCAAAATATTTCAAGTGGTGACACATACTTTAAGAAAACTCTTTGAAGAAATAAGCTCTAATCACAGCTGGAAAATTAAAAAGCACATGTCTTAAAGCTCAATTTCTACGCATTATGAGACACATGCAAATTCAACCACAAAGAAGTATCAGCTCACACCACTCAGAATAACCATCAGCAGAAACTACAAAGAATAAATGCTGAAGGTGCTGGGAAGAAATACATACCCTCCACTTTAAGTGGGACGTAACCTGGAAAGAGCCACTAAGGAGAACAGAACAGAGGTGCCTTTAAAAGGTCAACATTGAGCTACCATATGATCCAGCAGACCTATTCCTGGACCTATAAACTAAGAAGACAGAATTGGAAGGACACAGGCACGCAAATCTGCATTGCATAGTATTACAATAGCCAAGATATGGAAGTAACCAAAAGGTCCACCGACAGATGGGTGGACAAAGAAGAACTGCTACCTGTACAGATGGAATATGAGCTAGTGAAAAAATGAAACAAGGCCATTTGCAGCACCATAGATGAGTCTAGAAGTAATCACGCAATTTGGAGCAAGTGAGAAAGAGAAAGACACATATCCTATCATATCACATATAGGGGTTATCTAAAAAATGATACAAACAAAGATATTTCCACAGAGAAACACTATCATAGATTCATTAAAAAAACTTATGGTTCACCAAATAGAAAGGTGTGAGGATTGGATACCTTACCATATTGAGGTTAACAGAGAGATACAAACACATGTGAAATATATAATCACCAAAGACCTACGCAATACCAAGAGAAGACTACTCAACATTGTGTCATAACCTACATGGGAAAAGGATCCGAAGAAGAATAGATATATGTATATGTGTGAAAGAACCACATCTTGCACACCGAGAACAAACAAAACATTGTAATCAAGTTTGCTGTGATAAAAAATAAAAATTAAGTTAAAAATACCAACAAGAAGTAATGAGACATAAACTTAAAGGGCTTTTTCCTCGCACATTCCATTCTAATTTACAACCTAGAACACCACTTCCAGTAAGGCTCTGTTGCCCTAGTAACCAGATTTGGTAAAGGAGAAATGCTGCCGCCTTGTGGCCGATTCCCGCAAGAGCAGCTTTTAACCCACAGCTAATGGTCACTTACCATTCACAAGGACTCAGGGCTGTAAAGGACACCTGCCCTCAAAATTGTGCTGAGGTAGGGAATGGATAAAAAAAATTCAAAACAGGCAAAATTTTCAAGAAGATACTATGAAGAGGTAAGTTTTACTCACTCTCTTTTTAAAGAAAGGAAAACGGATAAAAGCTCAGCCTCAGGAAGTATTAGACTCATGCAATCTAATCTACAAAAGGTTTTCAACTCGCACCAGTCGACTGACCATTGGCAAAAAGTCTACAAACAATAAATGCTGAAGAGGTTTCAGAGAACTGTGTACCCTCTAGCTGCTGGTGAGATGTAAAAGGGTTAAACGCTAATAATGAGAACAGAAAGGAGCTGCGTTTAAAAGGAAAAATTGAGGTATCATTCAATCCAGCAGGTGCACCAATGGGCCTCTCACCTGAGAAGACCAGAATGAAGAAGACCCGGGCTGCAAAAGCTGCACTGCGGCCTTATTCACAATAGACAAGACAGTGAAGCAACCAAAATGTCCATCAACAGATGAAAGGATAAAGAAGAAGTGGTCCATGTACACAATGAAAACTAGCCATGGAAAACAATGAAACAGTGCTCTTTGAGGCACCATAGATGATCTTAGAGATAATCACAGAACATGAGGTAAGTCGGAAAGTAAAAGTCCTATATCCTATGATATCACTTATAGGCGTTATAACTGACACAAATTAACATATTTCCACAGAGAAAGTCAATCACAGACTTATTAAAAAAAAAAAAAACTATGCTTATCTAAAAGGAAAGGTGGGGGAAATGGATAAATGAAGATTAGTCTTACCATATGTATACAAATACATATGATATACATATATCAAAAAGACCGACCATATAGCAACGAAGGTTGACGGAACACTCTGTAATAATTTACACGGGAAGAGGATCTCTACATAAATAGGTATATAGAATATGTAGACGAACCAGAGTGTGTACACCTTGGACAAGCAACATTCTAACCATTACCCCAATTGAAAAAATTAAAACAACGAACTAGGAGTAATGAGACATAAACTTATGGGGGGTTTTCGTGGCACATTCCATTCAAATTTACAACCTAGGCAAACGACTTCCAGAACGGCTCTGCTGCCCTAGTACCCAGATTTGGGAATGGAGAAATGCTGCATCCTTGTGGCCGTTTCCCACAACAGCAGCTTTAAACCCACTGCAAAAGGTCACTAAATATTCACCAACTGCAGGTCTGTAAATGACACCGGCCCTCCAAAAAATGCTGAGGTCGAAAATCGACCAAAAATTTCTAGAGTGCAACCTCCCAAAAGGAAAATTGGAAGAGGTATATTATACTAACCCTTTTTTGCTTCTTTCTTTTAACAGAAAAGAAAAGGCCGTGGAGAAATGATGAATTGTAGGAATTTTTACAGACATGTAAACCCAAATTACAAAAACCTATCAGCTCACACCAGTCAGAATGGCCATCAACAAAAATGCTGCAAACAATAAATGCTGACGTGATTGTGGAGAAATGCATACCCTCGATTCTAAGGGGGACATGGTAAGAGCCACTAATGAAAACACAATTGAGGTGCCTTGAAAAGGTAAACGTTGAGCTACCATACCAGTCAATCAATCATACCCACTGCTGGGACTATCACCTGAGAAAATGAAAATCAAAAATCACAGGCTGGCAATCCTGCACTCCAGCAATATTTACCATAGGCTACACTTGGAAGCAACGAAAATGTCCATCAACAGAGGAATGCACCAAGAAGAAGTGGTCCATGCACACAATGGAATATTAACCATGGAAAACATTGAAGCACTGCTCTTTGAGGCTCCGTACATGAGCCTGGAGATAATCACAAAACATGAAGTATTTCGGAAGGCAAAACACCTATATCCTATATTATCACTTATGGCATTATCTAATAACTGACACAGATGAACATATTTCCAAAGAGAAAGACACTCACAGGCTTAGAAAACAAACTATGCTCATCTGAAAGGAAAGGAGGGGGAAATTGAGAAATGAAGATTAGTGTTACTATACATATACACATACATATTATATACATGTATCAAAAAGACCGAACATATAGCAAGGGAGGTCGACGGAACACTGTAATATTTTACATGGGAAGAGGATCTGTACATTAATAGACATACATAATGTACAAATGAACCAGATTGTGTACACCTAGGACAAACAATATACTAAACTTTACCCAGATTAAAAAAAATTTAAAAACCAAGAAGAAGTAATGAGACATAAACTTATGGGGATTTCTCCTGGCAAATTCCATTCTAATTTGCAACCTAAGACAATGACTTCCAGAAAGGCTCTGCTGCCCTAGTACCCAGATTGGGGAATGGAGAAATGCTACCTCCTTGTGGCCGTTTCCCACAACAGCAGCTTTGCACCCACTGCAAAAGGTCACTAAATTTTCACCAACTTGCAGTTCTGTAAATGGCACCTGCCCTCCAGAAAATTTCTGGGGTCAAAAATCGACCAAAAAATTCAGAAGAGGGCAACCTTCGAAGAAGACAATTTCAAGAGCTATATTGTACTCACGGTTTTTTCTTTTAAGAGAAAAGAAAAAAGCATAGGAATATGACGAATTTTAAAAATTTTAATGACATGCATACCCATATTACAAAAACCTGTCAGCTCACAGCAGTCAGAATGGCCATTAGGAAAAATGCTGCAAAAAACAAATGGTGAAGGGAGTGTGGAGAAATGCGTACCCTCGGTTGTACGGGGGGGCATGTAAAGAGCCACTAATGAAAACACAGTGTAGGTGCTTTGGAAAGGGAAACATTGAGCTACCAGTCAATCAATCACAACCACTGCTTGGCCTAGCACCTGCAAAAATGAGAATCCAAAAGTCACAGGCTGGCACACCTGTACGCCAGCAAGATTTACCATAGCCAGCACTTGGAAGCAATGAAAATGTCCATCAACCGAGGAATGCACCAAGAAGAAGTGGTCCACGTACACAATGGAATATTACTCTAATAATAAATATAAACTCAATTTAAAAACAAACAAAAGCAAGGAGACATCAACATTTGTGGGTTTATCCGGGCACATTGCACTCTAATTTATAACCGAAGTACACCACTGGCCGGTAGGTCTGTTTCCCTAGTACCAGCAAGGGGAACGTAGAAAGGCTGCCGCTCTTTGGCCGATACCTGCAAAAGCAGGTTTAAAGCCTGAGCTAATGGTCACTTCATACGAACAAGTACTGCAGGGCTGTAAATGAAACCTGCCCTCAAAATGTCTTGAGGGAGATAATGGCCAAAATATTTCAAGTGGTGACACATACTTTAAGAAAACTCTTTGAAGAAATAAGCTCTAATCACAGCTGGAAAATTAAAAAGCACATGTCTTAAAGCTCAATTTCTACGCATTATGAGACACATGCAAATTCAACCACAAAGAAGTATCAGCTCACACCACTCAGAATAACCATCAGCAGAAACTACAAAGAATAAATGCTGAAGGTGCTGGGAAGAAATACATACCCTCCACTTTAAGTGGGACGTAACCTGGAAAGAGCCACTAAGGAGAACAGAACAGAGGTGCCTTTAAAAGGTCAACATTGAGCTACCATATGATCCAGCAGACCTATTCCTGGACCTATAAACTAAGAAGACAGAATTGGAAGGACACAGGCACGCAAATCTGCATTGCATAGTATTACAATAGCCAAGATATGGAAGTAACCAAAAGGTCCACCGACAGATGGGTGGACAAAGAAGAACTGCTACCTGTACAGATGGAATATGAGCTAGTGAAAAAATGAAACAAGGCCATTTGCAGCACCATAGATGAGTCTAGAAGTAATCACGCAATTTGGAGCAAGTGAGAAAGAGAAAGACACATATCCTATCATATCACATATAGGGGTTACCTAAAAAATGATACAAACAAAGATATTTCCACAGAGAAACACTATCATAGATTCATTAAAAAAACTTATGGTTCACCAAATAGAAAGGTGTGAGGATTGGATACCTTACCATATTGAGGTTAACAGAGAGATACAAACACATGTGAAATATATAATCACCAAAGACCTACGCAATACCAAGAGAAGACTACTCAACATTGTGTCATAACCTACATGGGAAAAGGATCCGAAGAAGAATAGATATATGTATATGTGTGAAAGAACCACATCTTGCACACCGAGAACAAACAAAACATTGTAATCAAGTTTGCTGTGATAAAAAATAAAAATTAAGTTAAAAATACCAACAAGAAGTAATGAGACATAAACTTAAAGGGCTTTTTCCTCGCACATTCCATTCTAATTTACAACCTAGAACACCACTTCCAGTAAGGCTCTGTTGCCCTAGTAACCAGATTTGGTAAAGGAGAAATGCTGCCGCCTTGTGGCCGATTCCCGCAAGAGCAGCTTTTAACCCACAGCTAATGGTCACTTACCATTCACAAGGACTCAGGGCTGTAAAGGACACCTGCCCTCAAAATTGTGCTGAGGTAGGGAATGGATAAAAAAAATTCAAAACTGGCAAAATTTTCAAGAAGATACTATGAAGAGGTAAGTTTTACTCACTCTCTTTTTAAAGAAAGGAAAACGGATAAAAGCTCAGCCTCAGGAAGTATTAGACTCATGCAATCTAATCTACAAAAGGTTTTCAACTCGCACCAGTCGACTGACCATTGGCAAAAAGTCTACAAACAATAAATGCTGAAGAGGTTTCAGAGAACTGTGTACCCTCTAGCTGCTGGTGAGATGTAAAAGGGTTAAACGCTAATAATGAGAACAGAAAGGAGCTGCGTTTAAAAGGAAAAATTGAGGTATCATTCAATCCAGCAGGTGCACCAATGGGCCTCTCACCTGAGAAGACCAGAATGAAGAAGACCCGGGCTGCAAAAGCTGCACTGCGGCCTTATTCACAATAGACAAGACAGTGAAGCAACCAAAATGTCCATCAACAGATGAAAGGATAAAGAAGAAGTGGTCCATGTACACAATGAAAACTAGCCATGGAAAACAATGAAACAGTGCTCTTTGAGGCACCATAGATGATCTTAGAGATAATCACAGAACATGAGGTAAGTCGGAAAGTAAAAGTCCTATATCCTATGATATCACTTATAGGCGTTATCTAATAACTGACACAAATGAACATATTTCCACAGAGAAAGTCAATCACAGACTTATTAAAAAAAAAAAAAAAACTATGCTTATCTAAAAGGAAAGGTGGGGGAAATGGATAAATGAAGATTAGTCTTACCATATGTATACAAATACATATGATATACATATATCAAAAAGACCGACCATATAGCAAGGAAGGTTTACGGAACACTCTGTAATAATTTACACGGGAAGAGGATCTCTACATAAATAGGTATATAGACTATGTAGATGAACCAGAGTGTGTACACCTTGGACAAGCAACATTCTAACCATTACCCCAATTGAAAAAATTAAAACAACGAACTAGGAGTAATGAGACATAAACTTATGGGGGGTTTTCGTGGCACATTCCATTCAAATTTACAACCTAGGCAAACGACTTCCAGAACGGCTCTGCTGCCCTAGTACCCAGATTTGGGAATGGAGAAATGCTGCATCCTTGTGGCCGTTTCCCACAACAGCAGCTTTAAACCCACTGCAAAAGGTCACTAAATATTCACCAACTGCAGGTCTGTAAATGACACCGGCCCTCCAAAAAATGCTGAGGTCGAAAATCGACCAAAAATTTCTAGAGTGCAACCTCCCAAAAGGAAAATTGGAAGAGGTATATTATACTAACCCTTTTTTGCTTCTTTCTTTTAACAGAAAAGAAAAGGCCGTGGAGAAATGATGAATTGTAGGAATTTTTACAGACATGTAAACCCAAATTACAAAAACCTATCAGCTCACACCAGTCAGAATGGCTATCAACAAAAATGCTGCAAACAATAAATGCTGACGTGATTGTGGAGAAATGCATACCCTCGATTCTAAGGGAGACATGGTAAGAGCCACTAATGAAAACACAATTGAGGTGCCTTGAAAAGGTAAACGTTGATCTACCATACCAGTCAATCAATCATACCCACTGCTGGGACTATCACCTGTGAAAATGAAAATCAAAAATCACAGGCTGGCAATCCTGCACTCCAGCAATATTTACCATAGGCAACACTTGGAAGCAACGAAAATGTCCATCAACAGAGGAATGCACCAAGAAGAAGTGGTCCATGCACACAATGGAATATTAACCCTGGAAAACATTGAAGCACTGCTCTTTGAGGCACCGTACATGAGCCTGGAGATAATCACAAAACATGAAGTAGGTCGGAAGGCAAAACACCTATATCCTATATTATCACTTATGGCATTATCTAATAACTGACACAGATGAACATATTTCCAAAGAGAAAGACACTCACAGGCTTAGAAAACAAACTATGCTCATCTGAAAGGAAAGGAGGGGGAAATTGAGAAATGAAGATTAGTGTTACTATACATATACACATACATATTATATACATGTATCAAAAAGACCGAACATATAGCAAGGGAGGTCGACGGAACACTGTAATATTTTACATGGGAAGAGGATCTGTACATTAATAGACATACATAATGTACAAATGAACCAGATTGTGTACACCTAGGACAAACAATATACTAAACTTTACCCAGATTAAAAAAAATTTAAAAACCAAGAAGAAGTAATGAGACATAAACTTATGGGGATTTCTCCTGGCAAATTCCATTCTAATTTGCAACCTAGGACAATGACTTCCAGAAAGGCTCTGCTGCCCTAGTACCCAGATTGGGGAATGGAGAAATGCTACCTCCTTGTGGCCGTTTCCCACAACAGCACCTTTGAACCCACTGCAAAAGGTCACTAAATTATCACCAACTTGCAGTTCTGTAAATGGCACCTGCCCTCCAGAAAATTTCTGGGGTCAAAAATCGACCAAAAAATTCAGAAGAGGGCAACCTTCGAAGAAGACAATTTCAAGAGCTATATTGTACTCACGGTTTTTTCTTTTAAGAGAAAAGAAAAAAGCATAGGAATATGACGAATTTTAAAAATTTTAATGACATGCATACCCATATTACAAAAACCTGTCAGCTCACAGCAGTCAGAATGGCCATTAGGAAAAATGCTGCAAAAAACAAATGGTGAAGGGAGTGTGGAGAAATGCATACCCTCGGTTGTACGGGGGGGCATGTAAAGAGCCACTAATGAAAACACAGTGTAGGTGCTTTGGAAAGGGAAACATTGAGCTACCAGTCAATCAATCACAACCACTGCTTGGCCTAGCACCTGCAAAAATGAGAATCCAAAAGTCACAGGCTGGCACACCTGTACGCCAGCAAGATTTACCATAGCCAGCACTTGGAAGCAATGAAAATGTCCATCAACCGAGGAATGCACCAAGAAGAAGTGGTCCACGTACACAATGGAATATTACTCTAATAATAAATATAAACTCAATTTAAAAACAAACAAAAGCAAGGAGACATCAACATTTGTGGGTTTATCCGGGCACATTGCACTCTAATTTATAACCGAAGTACACCACTGGCCGGTAGGTCTGTTTCCCTAGTACCAGCAAGGGGAACGTAGAAAGGCTGCCGCTCTTTGGCCGATACCTGCAAAAGCAGGTTTAAAGCCTGAGCTAATGGTCACTTCATACGAACAAGTACTGCAGGGCTGTAAATGAAACCTGCCCTCAAAATGTCTTGAGGGAGATAATGGCCAAAATATTTCAAGTGGTGACACATACTTTAAGAAAACTCTTTGAAGAAATAAGCTCTAATCACAGCTGGAAAATTAAAAAGCACATGTCTTAAAGCTCAATTTCTACGCATTATGAGACACATGCAAATTCAACCACAAAGAAGTATCAGCTCACACCACTCAGAATAACCATCAGCAGAAACTACAAAGAATAAATGCTGAAGGTGCTGGGAAGAAATACATACCCTCCACTTTAAGTGGGACGTAACCTGGAAAGAGCCACTAAGGAGAACAGAACAGAGGTGCCTTTAAAAGGTCAACATTGAGCTACCATATGATCCAGCAGACCTATTCCTGGACCTATAAACTAAGAAGACAGAATTGGAAGGACACAGGCACGCAAATCTGCATTGCATAGTATTACAATAGCCAAGATATGGAAGTAACCAAAAGGTCCACCGACAGATGGGTGGACAAAGAAGAACTGCTACCTGTACAGATGGAATATGAGCTAGTGAAAAAATGAAACAAGGCCATTTGCAGCACCATAGATGAGTCTAGAAGTAATCACGCAATTTGGAGCAAGTGAGAAAGAGAAAGACACATATCCTATCATATCACATATAGGGGTTACCTAAAAAATGATACAAACAAAGATATTTCCACAGAGAAACACTATCATAGATTCATTAAAAAAACTTATGGTTCACCAAATAGAAAGGTGTGAGGATTGGATACCTTACCATATTGAGGTTAACAGAGAGATACAAACACATGTGAAATATATAATCACCAAAGACCTACGCAATACCAAGAGAAGACTACTCAACATTGTGTCATAACCTACATGGGAAAAGGATCCGAAGAAGAATAGATATATGTATATGTGTGAAAGAACCACATCTTGCACACCGAGAACAAACAAAACATTGTAATCAAGTTTGCTGTGATAAAAAATAAAAATTAAGTTAAAAATACCAACAAGAAGTAATGAGACATAAACTTAAAGGGCTTTTTCCTCGCACATTCCATTCTAATTTACAACCTAGAACACCACTTCCAGTAAGGCTCTGTTGCCCTAGTAACCAGATTTGGTAAAGGAGAAATGCTGCCGCCTTGTGGCCGATTCCCGCAAGAGCAGCTTTTAACCCACAGCTAATGGTCACTTACCATTCACAAGGACTCAGGGCTGTAAAGGACACCTGCCCTCAAAATTGTGCTGAGGTAGGGAATGGATAAAAAAAATTCAAAACTGGCAAAATTTTCAAGAAGATACTATGAAGAGGTAAGTTTTACTCACTCTCTTTTTAAAGAAAGGAAAACGGATAAAAGCTCAGCCTCAGGAAGTATTAGACTCATGCAATCTAATCTACAAAAGGTTTTCAACTCGCACCAGTCGACTGACCATTGGCAAAAAGTCTACAAACAATAAATGCTGAAGAGGTTTCAGAGAACTGTGTACCCTCTAGCTGCTGGTGAGATGTAAAAGGGTTAAACGCTAATAATGAGAACAGAAAGGAGCTGCGTTTAAAAGGAAAAATTGAGGTATCATTCAATCCAGCAGGTGCACCAATGGGCCTCTCACCTGAGAAGACCAGAATGAAGAAGACCCGGGCTGCAAAAGCTGCACTGCGGCCTTATTCACAATAGACAAGACAGTGAAGCAACCAAAATGTCCATCAACAGATGAAAGGATAAAGAAGAAGTGGTCCATGTACACAATGAAAACTAGCCATGGAAAACAATGAAACAGTGCTCTTTGAGGCACCATAGATGATCTTAGAGATAATCACAGAACATGAGGTAAGTCGGAAAGTAAAAGTCCTATATCCTATGATATCACTTATAGGCGTTATCTAATAACTGACACAAATGAACATATTTCCACAGAGAAAGTCAATCACAGACTTATTAAAAAAAAAAAAAAAACTATGCTTATCTAAAAGGAAAGGTGGGGGAAATGGATAAATGAAGATTAGTCTTACCATATGTATACAAATACATATGATATACATATATCAAAAAGACCGACCATATAGCAAGGAAGGTTTACGGAACACTCTGTAATAATTTACACGGGAAGAGGATCTCTACATAAATAGGTATATAGACTATGTAGATGAACCAGAGTGTGTACACCTTGGACAAGCAACATTCTAACCATTACCCCAATTGAAAAAATTAAAACAACGAACTAGGAGTAATGAGACATAAACTTATGGGGGGTTTTCGTGGCACATTCCATTCAAATTTACAACCTAGGCAAACGACTTCCAGAACGGCTCTGCTGCCCTAGTACCCAGATTTGGGAATGGAGAAATGCTGCATCCTTGTGGCCGTTTCCCACAACAGCAGCTTTAAACCCACTGCAAAAGGTCACTAAATATTCACCAACTGCAGGTCTGTAAATGACACCGGCCCTCCAAAAAATGCTGAGGTCGAAAATCGACCAAAAATTTCTAGAGTGCAACCTCCCAAAAGGAAAATTGGAAGAGGTATATTATACTAACCCTTTTTTGCTTCTTTCTTTTAACAGAAAAGAAAAGGCCGTGGAGAAATGATGAATTGTAGGAATTTTTACAGACATGTAAACCCAAATTACAAAAACCTATCAGCTCACACCAGTCAGAATGGCTATCAACAAAAATGCTGCAAACAATAAATGCTGACGTGATTGTGGAGAAATGCATACCCTCGATTCTAAGGGAGACATGGTAAGAGCCACTAATGAAAACACAATTGAGGTGCCTTGAAAAGGTAAACGTTGATCTACCATACCAGTCAATCAATCATACCCACTGCTGGGACTATCACCTGTGAAAATGAAAATCAAAAATCACAGGCTGGCAATCCTGCACTCCAGCAATATTTACCATAGGCAACACTTGGAAGCAACGAAAATGTCCATCAACAGAGGAATGCACCAAGAAGAAGTGGTCCATGCACACAATGGAATATTAACCCTGGAAAACATTGAAGCACTGCTCTTTGAGGCACCGTACATGAGCCTGGAGATAATCACAAAACATGAAGTAGGTCGGAAGGCAAAACACCTATATCCTATATTATCACTTATGGCATTATCTAATAACTGACACAGATGAACATATTTCCAAAGAGAAAGACACTCACAGGCTTAGAAAACAAACTATGCTCATCTGAAAGGAAAGGAGGGGGAAATTGAGAAATGAAGATTAGTGTTACTATACATATACACATACATATTATATACATGTATCAAAAAGACCGAACATATAGCAAGGGAGGTCGACGGAACACTGTAATATTTTACATGGGAAGAGGATCTGTACATTAATAGACATACATAATGTACAAATGAACCAGATTGTGTACACCTAGGACAAACAATATACTAAACTTTACCCAGATTAAAAAAAATTTAAAAACCAAGAAGAAGTAATGAGACATAAACTTATGGGGATTTCTCCTGGCAAATTCCATTCTAATTTGCAACCTAGGACAATGACTTCCAGAAAGGCTCTGCTGCCCTAGTACCCAGATTGGGGAATGGAGAAATGCTACCTCCTTGTGGCCGTTTCCCACAACAGCACCTTTGAACCCACTGCAAAAGGTCACTAAATTATCACCAACTTGCAGTTCTGTAAATGGCACCTGCCCTCCAGAAAATTTCTGGGGTCAAAAATCGACCAAAAAATTCAGAAGAGGGCAACCTTCGAAGAAGACAATTTCAAGAGCTATATTGTACTCACGGTTTTTTCTTTTAAGAGAAAAGAAAAAAGCATAGGAATATGACGAATTTTAAAAATTTTAATGACATGCATACCCATATTACAAAAACCTGTCAGCTCACAGCAGTCAGAATGGCCATTAGGAAAAATGCTGCAAAAAACAAATGGTGAAGGGAGTGTGGAGAAATGCATACCCTCGGTTGTACGGGGGGGCATGTAAAGAGCCACTAATGAAAACACAGTGTAGGTGCTTTGGAAAGGGAAACATTGAGCTACCAGTCAATCAATCACAACCACTGCTTGGCCTAGCACCTGCAAAAATGAGAATCCAAAAGTCACAGGCTGGCACACCTGTACGCCAGCAAGATTTACCATAGCCAGCACTTGGAAGCAATGAAAATGTCCATCAACCGAGGAATGCACCAAGAAGAAGTGGTCCACGTACACAATGGAATATTACTCTAATAATAAATATAAACTCAATTTAAAAACAAACAAAAGCAAGGAGACATCAACATTTGTGGGTTTATCCGGGCACATTGCACTCTAATTTATAACCGAAGTACACCACTGGCCGGTAGGTCTGTTTCCCTAGTACCAGCAAGGGGAACGTAGAAAGGCTGCCGCTCTTTGGCCGATACCTGCAAAAGCAGGTTTAAAGCCTGAGCTAATGGTCACTTCATACGAACAAGTACTGCAGGGCTGTAAATGAAACCTGCCCTCAAAATGTCTTGAGGGAGATAATGGCCAAAATATTTCAAGTGGTGACACATACTTTAAGAAAACTCTTTGAAGAAATAAGCTCTAATCACAGCTGGAAAATTAAAAAGCACATGTCTTAAAGCTCAATTTCTACGCATTATGAGACACATGCAAATTCAACCACAAAGAAGTATCAGCTCACACCACTCAGAATAACCATCAGCAGAAACTACAAAGAATAAATGCTGAAGGTGCTGGGAAGAAATACATACCCTCCACTTTAAGTGGGACGTAACCTGGAAAGAGCCACTAAGGAGAACAGAACAGAGGTGCCTTTAAAAGGTCAACATTGAGCTACCATATGATCCAGCAGACCTATTCCTGGACCTATAAATTAAGAAGACAGAATTGGAAGGACACAGGCACGCAAATCTGCATTGCATAGTATTACAATAGCCAAGATATGGAAGTAACCAAAAGGTCCACCGACAGATGGGTGGACAAAGAAGAACTGCTACCTGTACAGATGGAATATGAGCTAGTGAAAAAATGAAACAATGCCATTTGCAGCACCATAGATGAGTCTAGAAGTAATCACGCAATTTGGAGCAAGCGAGAAAGAGAAAGACACATATCCTATCATATCACATATAGGGGTTACCTAAAAAATGATACAAACAAAGATATTTCCACAGAGAAACACTATCATAGATTCATTAAAAAAACTTATGGTTCACCAAATAGAAAGGTGTGAGGATTGGATACCTTACCATATTGAGGTTAACAGAGAGATACAAACACATGTGAAATATATAATCACCAAAGACCTACGCAATACCAAGAGAAGACTACTCAACATTGTGTCATAACCTACATGGGAAAAGGATCCGAAGAAGAATAGATATATGTATATGTGTGAAAGAACCACATCTTGCACACCGAGAACAAACAAAACATTGTAATCAAGTTTGCTGTGATAAAAAATAAAAATTAAGTTAAAAATACCAACAAGAAGTAATGAGACATAAACTTAAAGGGCTTTTTCCTCGCACATTCCATTCTAATTTACAACCTAGAACACCACTTCCAGTAAGGCTCTGTTGCCCTAGTAACCAGATTTGGTAAAGGAGAAATGCTGCCGCCTTGTGGCCGATTCCCGCAAGAGCAGCTTTTAACCCACAGCTAATGGTCACTTACCATTCACAAGGACTCAGGGCTGTAAAGGACACCTGCCCTCAAAATTGTGCTGAGGTAGGGAATGGATAAAAAAAATTCAAAACAGGCAAAATTTTCAAGAAGATAGTATGAAGAGGTAAGTTTTACTCACTCTCTTTTTAAAGAAAGGAAAACGGATAAAAGCTCAGCCTCAGGAAGTATTAGACTCATGCAATCTAATCTACAAAAGGTTTTCAACTCGCACCAGTCGACTGACCATTGGCAAAAAGTCTACAAACAATAAATGCTGAAGAGGTTTCAGAGAACTGTGTACCCTCTAGCTGCTGGTGAGATGTAAAAGGGTTAAACGCTAATAATGAGAACAGAAAGGAGCTGCGTTTAAAAGGAAAAATTGAGGTATCATTCAATCCAGCAGGTGAACCAATGGGCCTCTCACCTGAGAAGACCAGAATGAAGAAGACCCGGGCTGCAAAAGCTGCACTGCGGCCTTATTCACAATAGACAAGACAGTGAAGCAACCAAAATGTCCATCAACAGATGAAAGGATAAAGAAGAAGTGGTCCATGTACACAATGAAAACTAGCCATGGAAAACAATGAAACAGTGCTCTTTGAGGCACCATAGATGATCTTAGAGATAATCACAGAACATGAGGTAAGTCGGAAAGTAAAAGTCCTATATCCTATGATATCACTTATAGGCTTTATCTAATAACTGACACAAATGAACATATTTCCACAGAGAAAGTCAATCACAGACTTATTAAAAAAAAAAAAACTATGCTTATCTAAAAGGAAAGGTGGGGGAAATGGATAAATGAAGATTAGTCTTACCATATGTATACAAATACATATGATATACATATATCAAAAAGACCGACCATATAGCAAGGAAGGTTTACGGAACACTCTGTAATAATTTACACGGGAAGAGGATCTCTACATAAATAGGTATATAGAATATGTAGATGAACCAGAGTGTGTACACCTTGGACAAGCAACATTCTAACCATTACCCCAATTGAAAAAATTAAAACAACGAACTAGGAGTAATGAGACATAAACTTATGGGGGGTTTTCGTGGCACATTCCATTCAAATTTACAACCTAGGCAAACGACTTCCAGAACGGCTCTGCTGCCCTAGTACCCAGATTTGGGAATGGAGAAATGCTGCATCCTTGTGGCCATTTCCCACAACAGCAGCTTTAAACCCACTGCAAAAGGTCACTAAATATTCACCAACTGCAGGTCTGTAAATGACACCGGCCCTCCAAAAAATGCTGAGGTCGAAAATCGACCAAAAATTTCTAGAGTGCAACCTCCCAAAAGGAAAATTGGAAGAGGTATATTATACTAACCCTTTTTTGCTTCTTTCTTTTAACAGAAAAGAAAAGGCCGTGGAGAAATGATGAATTGTAGGAATTTTTACAGACATGTAAACCCAAATTACAAAAACCTATCAGCTCACACCAGTCAGAATGGCCATCAACAAAAATGCTGCAAACAATAAATGCTGACGTGATTGTGGAGAAATGCATACCCTCGATTCTAAGGGAGACATGGTAAGAGCCACTAATGAAAACACAATTGAGGTGCCTTGAAAAGGTAAACGTTGATCTACCATACCAGTCAATCAATCATACCCACTGCTGGGACTATCACCTGTGAAAATGAAAATCAAAAATCACAGGCTGGCAATCCTGCACTCCAGCAATATTTACCATAGGCAACACTTGGAAGCAACGAAAATGTCCATCAACAGAGGAATGCACCAAGAAGAAGTGGTCCATGCACACAATGGAATATTAACCCTGGAAAACATTGAAGCACTGCTCTTTGTGGCACCGTACATGAGCCTGGAGATAATCACAAAACATGAAGTAGGTCGGAAGGCAAAACACCTATATCCTATATTATCACTTATGGCATTATTTAATAACTGACACAGATGAACATATTTCCAAAGAGAAAGACACTCACAAACTTAGAAAACAAACTATGCTCATCTGAAAGGAAAGGAGGGGGAAATTGAGAAATGAAGATTAGTGTTACTATACATATACACATACATATTATATACATGTATCAAAAAGACCGAACATATAGCAAGGGAGGTCGACGGAACACTGTAATATTTTACATGGGAAGAGGATCTGTACATTAATAGACATACATAATGTACAAATGAACCAGATTGTGTACACCTAGGACAAACAATATACTAAACTTTACCCAGATTAAAAAAAATTTAAAAACCAAGAAGAAGTAATGAGACATAAACTTATGGGGATTTCTCCTGGCAAATTCCATTCTAATTTGCAACCTAGGACAATGACTTCCAGAAAGGCTCTGCTGCCCTAGTACCCAGATTGGGGAATGGAGAAATGCTACCTCCTTGTGGCCGTTTCCCACAACAGCACCTTTGAACCCACTGCAAAAGGTCACTAAATTTTCACCAACTTGCAGTTCTGTAAATGGCACCTGCCCTCCAGAAAATTTCTGGGGTCAAAAATCGACCAAAAAATTCAGAAGAGGGCAACCTTCGAAGAAGACAATTTCAAGAGCTATATTGTACTCACGGTTTTTTCTTTTAAGAGAAAAGAAAAAAGCATAGGAATATGACGAATTTTAAAAATTTTAATGACATGCATACCCATATTACAAAAACCTGTCAGCTCACAGCAGTCAGAATGGCCATTAGGAAAAATGCTGCAAAAAACAAATGGTGAAGGGAGTGTGGAGAAATGCATACCCTCGGTTGTACGGGGGGGCATGTAAAGAGCCACTAATGAAAACACAGTGTAGGTGCTTTGGAAAGGGAAACATTGAGCTACCAGTCAATCAATCACAACCACTGCTTGGCCTAGCACCTGCAAAAATGAGAATCCAAAAGTCACAGGCTGGCACACCTGTACGCCAGCAAGATTTACCATAGCCAGCACTTGGAAGCAATGAAAATGTCCATCAACCGAGGAATGCACCAAGAAGAAGTGGTCCACGTACACAATGGAATATTACTCTAATAATAAATATAATCTCAATTTAAAAACAAACAAAAGCAAGGAGACATCAACATTTGTGGGTTTATCCGGGCACATTGCACTCTAATTTATAACCGAAGTACACCACTGGCCGGTAGGTCTGTTTCCCTAGTACCAGCAAGGGGAACGTAGAAAGGCTGCCGCTCTTTGGCCGATACCTGCAAAAGCAGGTTTAAAGCCTGAGCTAATGGTCACTTCATACGAACAAGTACTGCAGGGCTGTAAATGAAACCTGCCCTCAAAATGTCTTGAGGGAGATAATGGCCAAAATATTTCAAGTGGTGACACATACTTTAAGAAAACTCTTTGAAGAAATAAGCTCTAATCACAGCTGGAAAATTAAAAAGCACATGTCTTAAAGCTCAATTTCTACGCATTATGAGACACATGCAAATTCAACCACAAAGAAGTATCAGCTCACACCACTCAGAATAACCATCAGCAGAAACTACAAAGAATAAATGCTGAAGGTGCTGGGAAGAAATACATACCCTCCACTTTAAGTGGGACGTAACCTGGAAAGAGCCACTAAGGAGAACAGAACAGAGGTGCCTTTAAAAGGTCAACATTGAGCTACCATATGATCCAGCAGACCTATTCCTGGACCTATAAACTAAGAAGACAGAATTGGAAGGACACAGGCACGCAAATCTGCATTGCATAGTATTACAATAGCCAAGATATGGAAGTAACCAAAAGGTCCACCGACAGATGGGTGGACAAAGAAGAACTGCTACCTGTACAGATGGAATATGAGCTAGTGAAAAAATGAAACAATGCCATTTGCAGCACCATAGATGAGTCTAGAAGTAATCACGCAATTTGGAGCAAGTGAGAAAGAGAAAGACACATATCCTATCATATCACATATAGGGGTTACCTAAAAAATGATACAAACAAAGATATTTCCACAGAGAAACACTATCATAGATTCATTAAAAAAACTTATGGTTCACCAAATAGAAAGGTGTGAGGATTGGATACCTTACCATATTGAGGTTAACAGAGAGATACAAACACATGTGAAATATATAATCACCAAAGACCTACGCAATACCAAGAGAAGACTACTCAACATTGTGTCATAACCTACATGGGAAAAGGATCCGAAGAAGAATAGATATATGTATATGTGTGAAAGAACCACATCTTGCACACCGAGAACAAACAAAACATTGTAATCAAGTTTGCTGTGATAAAAAATAAAAATTAAGTTAAAAATACCAACAAGAAGTAATGAGACATAAACTTAAAGGGCTTTTTCCTCGCACATTCCATTCTAATTTACAACCTAGAACACCACTTCCAGTAAGGCTCTGTTGCCCTAGTAACCAGATTTGGTAAAGGAGAAATGCTGCCACCTTGTGACCGATTCCCGCAAGAGCAGCTTTTAACCAACAGCTAATGGTCACTTACCATTCACAAGGACTCAGGGCTGTAAAGGGCACCTGCCCTCAAAATTGTGCTGAGGTAGGGAATGGATAAAAAAAATTCAAAACAGGCAACATTTTCAAGAAGATACTATGAAGAGGTAAGTTTTACTCACTCTCTTTTTAAAGAAAGGAAAACGGATAAAAGCTCAGCCTCAGGAAGTATTAGACTCATGCAATCTAATCTACAAAAGGTTTTCAACTCGCACCAGTCGACTGACCATTGGCAAAAAGTCTACAAACAATAAATGCTGAAGAGGTTTCAGAGAACTGTGTACCCTCTAGCTGCTGGTGAGATGTAAAAGGGTTAAACGCTAATAATGAGAACAGAAAGGAGCTGCGTTTAAAAGGAAAAATTAAGGTATCATTCAATCCAGCAGGTGCACCAATGGGCCTCTCACCTGAGAAGACCAGAATGAAGAAGACCCGGGCTGCAAAAGCTGCACTGCGGCCTTATTCACAATAGACAAGAGAGTGAAGCAACCAAAATGTCCATCAACAGATGAAAGGATAAAGAAGAAGTGGTCCATGTACACAATGAAAACTAGCCATGGAAAACAATGAAACAGTGCTCTTTGAGGCACCATAGATGATCTTAGAGATAATCACAGAACATGAGGTAAGTCGGAAAGTAAAAGTCCTATATCCTATGATATCACTTATAGGCGTTATCTAATAACTGACACAAATGAACATATTTCCACAGAGAAAGTCAATCACAGACTTATTAAAAAAAAAAAAAACTATGCTTATCTAAAAGGAAAGGTGGGGGAAATGGATAAATGAAGATTAGTCTTACCATATGTATACAAATACATATGATATACATATATCAAAAAGACCGACCATATAGCAAGGAAGGTTTACGGAACACTCTGTAATAATTTACACGGGAAGAGGATCTCTACATAAATAGGTATATAGAATATGTAGATGAACCAGAGTGTGCACTCCTTGGACAAGCAACATTCTAACCATTAACCCAATTGAAAAAATTAAAACAACGAACTAGGAGTAATGAGACATAAACTTATGGGGGGTTTTCGTGGCACATTCCATTGAAATTTACAACCTAGGCAAACGACTTCCAGAACGGCTCTGCTGCCCTAGTACCCAGATTTGGGAATGGAGAAATGCTGCATCCTTGTGGCCATTTCCCAAAACAGCAGCTTTAAACCCACTGCAAAAGGTCACTAAATATTCACCAACTGCAGGTCTGTAAATGACACCGGCCCTCCAAAAAATGCTGAGGTCGAAAATCGACCAAAAATTTCTAGAGTGCAACCTCCCAAAAGGAAAATTGGAAGAGGTATATTATACTAACCCTTTTTTGCTTCTTTCTTTTAACAGAAAAGAAAAGGCCGTGGAGAAATGATGAATTGTAGGAATTTTTACAGACATGTAAACCCAAATTACAAAAACCTATCAGCTCACACCAGTCAGAATGGCCATCAACA
The DNA here is from genome assembly GCF_965194825.1 of Balaenoptera physalus. Taxonomy (NCBI): domain Eukaryota; kingdom Metazoa; phylum Chordata; class Mammalia; order Artiodactyla; family Balaenopteridae; genus Balaenoptera; species Balaenoptera physalus. The sequence goes on along the minus strand of NW_028126565.1, from coordinate 1,163,832 downwards.
AAAATGCTGCAAACAATAAATGCTGACGTGATTGTGGAGAAATGCATACCCTCGATTCTAAGGGGGACATGGTAAGAGCCACTAATGAAAACACAATTGAGGTGCCTTGAAAAGGTAAACGTTGAGCTACCATACCAGTCAATCAATCATACCCACTGCTGGGACTATCACCTGAGAAAATGAAAATCAAAAATCACAGGCTGGCAATCCTGCACTCCAGCAATATTTACCATAGGCAACACTTGGAAGCAACGAAAATGTCCATCAACAGAGGAATGCACCAAGAAGAAGTGGTCCATGCACACAATGGAATATTAACCATGGAAAACATTGAAGCACTGCTCTTTGAGGCACCGTACATGAGCCTGGAGATAATCACAAAACATGAAGTAGGTCGGAAGGCAAAACACCTATATCCTATATTGTCACTTATGGCATTATCTAATAACTGACACAGATGAACATATTTCCAAAGAGAAAGACACTCACAGGCTTAGAAAACAAACTATGCTCATCTGAAAGGAAAGGAGGGGGAAATTGAGAAATGAAGATCAGTGTTACTATACATATACACATACATATTATATACATGTATCAAAAAGACCGAACATATAGCAAGGGAGGTCGACGGAACACTGTAATATTTTACATGGGAAGAGGATCTGTACATTAATAGACATACATAATGTACAAATGAACCAGATTGTGTACACCTAGGACAAACAATATACTAAACTTTACCCAGATTAAAAAAAAATTAAAAACCAAGAAGAAGTAATGAGACATAAACTTATGGGGATTTCTCCTGGCAAATTCCATTCTAATTTGCAACCTAGGACAATGACTTCCAGAAAGGCTCTGCTGCCCTAGTACCCAGATTGGGGAATGGAGAAATGCTACCTCCTTGTGGCCGTTTCCCACAACAGCAGCTTTGCACCCACTGCAAAAGGTCACTAAATTTTCACCAACTTGCAGTTCTGTAAATGGCACCTGCCCTCCAGAAAATTTCTGGGGTCAAAAATCGACCAAAAAATTCAGAAGAGGGCAACCTTCGAAGAAGACAATTTCAAGAGCTATATTGTACTCACGGTTTTTTCTTTTAAGAGAAAAGAAAAAAGCATAGGAATATGACAAATTTTAAAAATTTTAATGACATGCATACCCATATTACAAAAACCTGTCAGCTCACAGCAGTCAGAATGGCCATTAGGAAAAATGCTGCAAAAAACAAATGGTGAAGGGAGTGTGGAGAAATGCGTACCCTCGGTTGTACGGGGGGGCATGTAAAGAGCCACTAATGAAAACACAGTGTAGGTGCTTTGGAAAGGGAAACATTGAGCTACCAGTCAATCAATCACAACCACTGCTTGGCCTAGCACCTGCAAAAATGAGAATCCAAAAGTCACAGGCTGGCACACCTGTACGCCAGCAAGATTTACCATAGCCAGCACTTGGAAGCAATGAAAATGTCCATCAACCGAGGAATGCACCAAGAAGAAGTGGTCCACGTACACAATGGAATATTACTCTAATAATAAATATAAACTCAATTTAAAAACAAACAAAAGCAAGGAGACATCAACATTTGTGGGTTTATCTGGGCACATTGCACTCTAATTTATAACCGAAGTACACCACTGGCCGGTAGGTCTGTTTCCCTAGTACCAGCAAGGGGAACGTAGAAAGGCTGCCGCTCTTTGGCCGATACCTGCAAAAGCAGGTTTAAAGCCTGAGCTAATGGTCACTTCATACGAACAAGTACTGCAGGGCTGTAAATGAAACCTGCCCTCAAAATGTCTTGAGGGAGATAATGGCCAAAATATTTCAAGTGGTGACACATACTTTAAGAAAACTCTTTGAAGAAATAAGCTCTAATCACAGCTGGAAAATTAAAAAGCACATGTCTTAAAGCTCAATTTCTACGCATTATGAGACACATGCAAATTCAACCACAAAGAAGTATCAGCTCACACCACTCAGAATAACCATCAGCAGAAACTACAAAGAATAAATGCTGAAGGTGCTGGGAAGAAATACATACCCTCCACTTTAAGTGGGACGTAACCTGGAAAGAGCCACTAAGGAGAACAGAACAGAGGTGCCTTTAAAAGGTCAACATTGAGCTACCATATGATCCAGCAGACCTATTCCTGGACCTATAAATTAAGAAGACAGAATTGGAAGGACACAGGCACGCAAATCTGCATTGCATAGTATTACAATAGCCAAGATATGGAAGTAACCAAAAGGTCCACCGACAGATGGGTGGACAAAGAAGAACTGCTACCTGTACAGATGGAATATGAGCTAGTGAAAAAATGAAACAATGCCATTTGCAGCACCATAGATGAGTCTAGAAGTAATCACGCAATTTGGAGCAAGTGAGAAAGAGAAAGACACATATCCTATCATATCACATATAGGGGTTACCTAAAAAATGATACAAACAAAGATATTTCCACAGAGAAACACTATCATAGATTCATTAAAAAAACTTATGGTTCACCAAATAGAAAGGTGTGAGGATTGGATACCTTACCATATTGAGGTTAACAGAGAGATACAAACACATGTGAAATATATAATCACCAAAGACCTACGCAATACCAAGAGAAGACTACTCAACATTGTGTCATAACCTACATGGGAAAACGATCCGAAGAAGAATAGATATATGTATATGTGTGAAAGAACCACATCTTGCACACCGAGAACAAACAAAACATTGTAATCAAGTTTGCTGTGATAAAAAATAAAAATTAAGTTAAAAATACCAACAAGAAGTAATGAGACATAAACTTAAAGGGCTTTTTCCTCGCACATTCCATTCTAATTTACAACCTAGAACACCACTTCCAGTAAGGCTCTGTTGCCCTAGTAACCAGATTTGGTAAAGGAGAAATGCTGCCGCCTTGTGGCCGATTCCCGCAAGAGCAGCTTTTAACCCACAGCTAATGGTCACTTACCATTCACAAGGACTCAGGGCTGTAAAGGACACCTGCCCTCAAAATTGTGCTGAGGTAGGGAATGGATAAAAAAAATTCAAAACAGGCAAAATTTTCAAGAAGATAGTATGAAGAGGTAAGTTTTACTCACTCTCTTTTTAAAGAAAGGAAAACGGATAAAAGCTCAGCCTCAGGAAGTATTAGACTCATGCAATCTAATCTACAAAAGGTTTTCAACTCGCACCAGTCGACTGACCATTGGCAAAAAGTCTACAAACAATAAATGCTGAAGAGGTTTCAGAGAACTGTGTACCCTCTAGCTGCTGGTGAGATGTAAAAGGGTTAAACGCTAATAATGAGAACAGAAAGGAGCTGCGTTTAAAAGGAAAAATTGAGGTATCATTCAATCCAGCAGGTGCACCAATGGGCCTCTCACCTGAGAAGACCAGAATGAAGAAGACCCGGGCTGCAAAAGCTGCACTGCGGCCTTATTCACAATAGACAAGACAGTGAAGCAACCAAAATGTCCATCAACAGATGAAAGGATAAATAAGAAGTGGTCCATGTACACAATGAAAACTAGCCATGGAAAACAATGAAACAGTGTTCTTTGAGGCACCATAGATGATCTTAGAGATAATCACAGAACATGAGGTAAGTCGGAAAGTAAAAGTCCTATATCCTATGATATCACTTATAGGCGTTATCTAATAACTGACACAAATGAACATATTTCCACAGAGAAAGTCAATCACAGACTTATTAAAAAAAAAAACTATGCTTATCTAAAAGGAAAGGTGGGGGAAATGGATAAATGAAGATTAGTCTTACCATATGTATACAAATACATATGATATACATATATCAAAAAGACCGACCATATAGCAAGGAAGGTTTACGGAACACTCTGTAATAATTTACACGGGAAGAGGATCTCTACATAAATAGGTATATAGAATATGTAGATGAACCAGAGTGTGTACACCTTGGACAAGCAACATTCTAACCATTACCCCAATTGAAAAAATTAAAACAACGAACTAGGAGTAATGAGACATAAACTTATGGGGGGTTTTCGTGGCACATTCCATTCAAATTTACAACCTAGGCAAACGACTTACAGAACGGCTCTGCTGCCCTAGTACCCAGATTTGGGAATGGAGAAATGCTGCATCCTTGTGGCCGTTTCCCACAACAGCAGCTTTAAACCCACTGCAAAAGGTCACTAAATATTCACCAACTGCAGGTCTGTAAATGACACCGGCCCTCCAAAAAATGCTGAGGTCGAAAATCGACCAAAAATTTCTAGAGTGCAACCTCCCAAAAGGAAAATTGGAAGAGGTATATTATACTAACCCTTTTTTGCTTTTTTCTTTTAACAGAAAAGAAAAGGCCGTGGAGAAATGATGAATTGTAGGAATTTTTACAGACATGTAAACCCAAATTACAAAAACCTATCAGCTCACACCAGTCAGAATGGCCATCAACAAAAATGCTGCAAACAATAAATGCTGACGTGATTGTGGAGAAATGCATACCCTCGATTCTAAGGGGGACATGGTAAGAGCCACTAATGAAAACACAATTGAGGTGCCTTGAAAAGGTAAACGTTGAGCTACCATACCAGTCAATCAATCATACCCACTGCTGGGACTATCACCTGAGAAAATGAAAATCAAAAATCACAGGCTGGCAATCCTGCACTCCAGCAATATTTACCATAGGCAACACTTGGAAGCAACGAAAATGTCCATCAACAGAGGAATGCACCAAGAAGAAGTGGTCCATGCACACAATGGAATATTAACCATGGAAAACATTGAAGCACTGCTCTTTGAGACTCCGTACATGAGCCTGGAGATAATCACAAAACATGAAGTATTTCGGAAGGCAAAACACCTATATCCTATATTATCACTTATGGCATTATCTAATAACTGACACAGATGAACATATTTCCAAAGAGAAAGACACTCACAGGCTTAGAAAACAAACTATGCTCATCTGAAAGGAAAGGAGGGGGAAATTGAGAAATGAAGATTAGTGTTACTATACATATACACGTACATATTATATACATGTATCAAAAAGACCGAACATATAGCAAGGGAGGTCGACGGAACACTGTAATATTTTACATGGGAAGAGGATCTGTACATTAATAGACATACATAATGTACAAATGAACCAGATTGTGTACACCTAGGACAAACAATATACTAAACTTTACCCAGATTAAAAAAAATTTAAAAACCAAGAAGAAGTAATGAGACATAAACTTATGGGGATTTCTCCTGGCAAATTCCATTCTAATTTGCAACCTAGGACAATGACTTCCAGAAAGGCTCTGCTGCCCTAGTACCCAGATTGGGGAATGGAGAAATGCTACCTCCTTGTGGCCGTTTCCCACAACAGCAGCTTTGCACCCACTGCAAAAGGTCACTAAATTTTCACCAACTTGCAGTTCTGTAAATGGCACCTGCCCTCCAGAAAATTTCTGGGGTCAAAAATCGACCAAAAAATTCAGAAGAGGGCAACCTTCGAAGAAGACAATTTCAAGAGCTATATTGTACTCACGGTTTTTTCTTTTAAGAGAAAAGAAAAAAGCATAGGAATATGACGAATTTTAAAAATTTTAATGACATGCATACCCATATTACAAAAACCTGTCAGCTCACAGCAGTCAGAATGGCCATTAGGAAAAATGCTGCAAAAAACAAATGGTGAAGGGAGTGTGGAGAAATGCGTACCCTCGGTTGTACGGGGGGGCATGTAAAGAGCCACTAATGAAAACACAGTGTAGGTGCTTTGGAAAGGGAAACATTGAGCTACCAGTCAATCAATCACAACCACTGCTTGGCCTAGCACCTGCAAAAATGAGAATCCAAAAGTCACAGGCTGGCACACCTGTACGCCAGCAAGATTTACCATAGCCAGCACTTGGAAGCAATGAAAATGTCCATCAACCGAGGAATGCACCAAGAAGAAGTGGTCCACGTACACAATGGAATATTACTCTAATAATAAATATAAACTCAATTTAAAAACAAACAAAAGCAAGGAGACATCAACATTTGTGGGTTTATCCGGGCACATTGCACTCTAATTTATAACCGAAGTACACCACTGGCCGGTAGGTCTGTTTCCCTAGTACCAGCAAGGGGAACGTAGAAAGGCTGCCGCTCTTTGGCCGATACCTGCAAAAGCAGGTTTAAAGCCTGAGCTAATGGTCACTTCATACGAACAAGTACTGCAGGGCTGTAAATGAAACCTGCCCTCAAAATGTCTTGAGGGAGATAATGGCCAAAATATTTCAAGTGGTGACACATACTTTACGAAAACACTTTGAAGAAATAAACTCTAATCACAGCTGGAAAAATAAAAAGCACATGTCTTAAAGCTCTATTTCTACGCATTATGAGACACATGCAAATTCAACCACAAAGAGTTATCAGCTCACACCACTCAGAATAACCATCAGCAGAAACTACAAAGAAAAAATGCTGAAGGTGCTGGGAAGAAATACATACCCTCCACTTTAAGTGGGACGTAACCTGGAAAGAGCCACTAAGGAGAACAGAACAGAGGTGCCTTTAAAAGGTCAACATTGAGCTACCATATGATCCAGCGGACCTATTCCTGGACCTCTAAACTAAGAAGACAGAATTGGAAGGACACAGGCACGCAAATCTGCATTGCATAGTATTACAATAGCCAAGATATGGAAGTAACCAAAAGGTCCACCGACAGATGGGTGGACAAAGAAGAACTGCTACCTGTACAGATGGAATATGAGCTAGTGAAAAAATGAAACAATGCCTTTTGCAGCACCATAGATGAGTCTAGAAGTAATCACGCAATTTGGAGCAAGTGAGAAAGAGAAAGACACATATCCTATCATATCACATATAGGGGTTACCTAAAAAATGACACAAACAAAGATATTTCCACAGAGAAACACTATCATAGATTCATTAAAAAAACTTATGGTTCACCAAATAGAAATGTGTGAGGATTGGATACCTTACCATGTTGAGGTTAACAGAGAGATACAAACACATGTGAAATATATAATCACCAAAGACCTACGCAATACCAAGAGAAGACTACTCAACATTGTGTCATAACCTACATGGGAAAAGGATCCGAAGAAGAATAGATATATGTATATGTGTGAAAGAACCACATCTTGCACACCGAGAACAAACAAAACATTGTAATCAAGTTTGCTGTGATAAAAAATAAAAATTAAGTTAAAAATACCAACAAGAAGTAATGAGACATAAACTTAAAGGGCTTTTTCCTCGCACATTCCATTCTAATTTACAACCTAGAACACCACTTCCAGTAAGGCTCTGTTGCCCTAGTAACCAGATTTGGTAAAGGAGAAATGCTGCCGCCTTGTGGCCGATTCCCGCAAGAGCAGCTTTTAACCCACAGCTAATGGTCACTTACCATTCACAAGGACTCAGGGCTGTAAAGGACACCTGCCCTCAAAATTGTGCTGAGGTAGGGAATGGATAAAAAAATTCAAAACAGGCAAAATTTTCAAGAAGATAGTATGAAGAGGTAAGTTTTAATCACTCTCTTTTTAAAGAAAGGAAAACGGATAAAAGCTCAGCCTCAGGAAGTATTAGACTCATGCAATCTAATCTACAAAAGGTTTTCAACTCGCACCAGTCGACTGACCATTGGCAAAAAGTCTACAAACAATAAATGCTGAAGAGGTTTCAGAGAACTGTGTACCCTCTAGCTGCTGGTGAGATGTAAAAGGGTTAAACGCTAATAATGAGAACAGAAAGGAGCTGCGTTTAAAAGGAAAAATTGAGGTATCATTCAATCCAGCAGGTGCACCAATGGGCCTCTCACCTGAGAAGACCAGAATGAAGAAGACCCGGGCTGCAAAAGCTGCACTGCAGCCTTATTCACAATAGACAAGACAGTGAAGCAACCAAAATGTCCATCAACAGATGAAAGGATAAAGAAGAAGTGCTCCATGTACACAATGAAAACTAGCCATGGAAAACAATGAAACAGTGCTCTTTGAGGCACCATAGATGATCTTAGAGATAATCACAGAACATGAGGTAAGTCGGAAAGTAAAAGTCCTATATCCTATGATATCACTTATAGGCGTTATCTAATAACTGATACAAATGAACATATTTCCACAGAGAAAGTCAATCACAGACTTATTAAAAAAAAAAAAAACTATGCTTATCTAAAAGGAAAGGTGGGGGAAATAGATAAATGAAGATTAGTCTTACCATATGTATACAAATACATATGATATACATATATCAAAAAGACCGACCATATAGCAAGGAAGGTTTACGGAACACTCTGTAATAATTTACACGGGAAGAGGATCTCTACATAAATAGGTATATAGAATATGTAGATGAACCAGAGTGTGTACACCTTGGACAAGCAACATTCTAACCATTACCCCAATTGAAAAAATTAAAACAACGAACTAGGAGTAATGAGACATAAACTTATGGGGGGTTTTCCTGGCACATTCCATTCAAATTTACAACCTAGGCAAACGACTTCCAGAACGGCTCTGCTTCCCTAGTACCCAGATTTGGGAATGGAGAAATGCTGCATCCTTGTGGCCGTTTCCCACAACAGCAGCTTTAAACCCACTGCAAAAGGTCACTAAATATTCACCAACTGCAGGTCTGTAAATGACACCGGCCCTCCAAAAAATGCTGAGGTCGAAAATCGACCAAAAATTTCTAGAGTGCAACCTCCCAAAAGGAAAATTGGAAGAGGTATATTATACTAACCCTTTTTTGCTTTTTTCTTTTAACAGAAAAGAAAAGGCCGTGGAGAAATGATGAATTGTAGGAATTTTTACAGACATGTAAACCCAAATTACAAAAACCTATCAGCTCACACCAGTCAGAATGGCCATCAACAAAAATGCTGCAAACAATAAATGCTGACGTGATTGTGGAGAAATGCATACCCTCGATTCTAAGGGGGACATGGTAAGAGCCACTAATGAAAACACAATTGAGGTGCCTTGAAAAGGTAAACGTTGAGCTACCATACCAGTCAATCAATCATACCCACTGCTGGGTCTATCACCTGAGAAAATGAAAATCCAAAATCACAGGCTGGCAATCCTGCACTCCAGCAATATTTACCATAGGCAACACTTGGAAGCAACAAAAATGTCCATCAACCGAGGAATGCACCAAGACGAAGTGGTCCATGTACACAATGGAATGTTACTCCAATAATAAATATAAATTAAATCTAAAACACAAAACAATTTTAAGGAGACATCATTTGTGGCTTCATCCCGGCACATTGCATTGTAATTTATAACCGAGGGTCACCAGTGGCCGGAAGGTGTGTTTCCCTAGTTACCAGAGTGTGGAACATAGGAAGGCTACCGCCTTCTGGCCGTTAACTGCAAAAGCAGCTTTATAGCCAGTGCTAATGGTCACTTCATATGAACAAGTACTGCAGGGCTGTAAATGAAACCTGCCCTCAAAATGTCTTGAGGGAGGTAATGGCCAAAATATTTCAAAATGTGACACATACTTTAAGTAAACGCTTTGAAGAACTAAGCTGTAATCACAGTTTGATAAATAAAAAGGACATGCTTTAAAGCTCAATTTCAACAGATTATGGGACACATGCAAGTTCAACCACAAAGAGGTCTCAGCTCGTACCTGTCAGAATAACCATCAGCAATAAAACTACAAACAATAAATACTGAAGGTGTTTTGGAGAAATGCATACCCTCAACTTTAAGTTGGACGTAACCTGGAAACAGCCAATAATGAGAACTGAATGGTGGTGCCTTTAAAACGTACACACTGAGCTACCATATGATACAGCAAGCCCACTCCTTGGCCTATAACATAGGAAGATAGATCTGGAAAGACACAGGCAAGCAAATGTGCATTGCAGCAGTATTACAGTAGTCAAGACTTGGATGCAACCAAAAAGTCCATCAAGAGTTGCGTGGCCAGAGAAGAACTGGTTCATGTACAGATGGAATATTAGCCAGGGAAAAAAATGAAACAATGCCATTTGCAGCACCATGTATGATTCTTGAGGTAATCAGGCAAATTGTACTAAGTCAGAAAACAAAAGACACATATCCTATAATATCACTAATAGGTCTTAGCTAAAAATTGATACCAATGAAGATATTTCCACAGAGAAATGCAATCACAGATTCATTAAAGAAACTTATGTTTCACCAAATGGAAAGGTGTGAGGATTGGATACATTAGGGTATTGGGGTTAACATAGATATAGAAACATATGTGAAACATGTAATCACCAAAGACCTACGTAATACCAAGAGAAGATTACTCAACATTGTGTCATAATCTACATGGGAAAATGATCCAAAGAAGAATAGATATATGTATATATTTAAAAGAACCACATCTTGCACACCTAGAAGAAACAAAAAATTTTAATCAAATTTGCTGTGATAAAAAATAAAAATTAAATTAAAAAAAGAACAAGAAGTAATGAGACATAAACTTAAGGGGCTTTTTGCTGGCACATTGCATTCTACTTTACAACCAGAACATGACTTCCATTAAGGCTCTGTCATCACTAATAAAGCAGCTTTATAAGCAATGTTGAAGGTAGCTTAAAAGAAGTCTCACTAATTATTGATAGTAGCAAGAAAACAAAGTAAAGTAAAAATCTCACTGCAAAAAGTATACGTAGAGTGAGGATAGTAGATCAAACACTTATTACATTTCTGTAAAGAATAAAAGACAACAATAGTATGTCTTTTTTAAAAAGAAAGGGCCCAAATAAATCTGAAATGAAAGAGATGATGTTACAACAGACACCACAGAAATACAAAGTATCCTAAGATACACACAGGGTAACTCAGGGCTCAGACTGGACAGAGCCCACTCTCCAGTCCCCTTTACATGACTTACAGGAGCCTCAGGAACTGAGGAGGGGGTCCCTGAGGAGAGGCTCAAGATAGAATATGGTAGGCATTAATATGGCTCCATTCATCTTAAACATGCCTGAACTACATTCACACGAGATGATTTTGTCCTGTATGTACATCGGCACCTCTAGTTGGAACTGCAGATCTTTGGCTTCATCACCTCTACTGAGAGAATTAGCTTCACCTGCTGTGGACCGTCTCCTATAGGATTTCTAGAACCACAAAACATCGAAGCTTCACAGGACCCAGAGTCTGTGCGACTCCACACAGAGTCTCAGAGTCTCAACTCCACTCAGATACTCCACTCTTGGAGGGCACACACAAAGTAGTGTGCACATCAGGGCCCAGGGGAAGGAGCAGTGACCCTGTAGGAGAATGACCAGAACTACCTGATAGTTTTAGAGGGTCTCCTGCAGAGGCAGGTGGTGTCTGTGGCTGTGGCTCACCGTGAGGACAACGACACTGGTAGCAGAAGTTCTGGGAAATACTCCTTGGTATGAGCCCTCCCAGAGTCCGCCATTAGCCCCACCAAGAGCAAGGTAGGCTCCAGTGCTGGGTTGCCTCAGGCCAAACAGCCAACAAGGAGGGAACCCAGCCCCATGGATCAGCAGACAAGCGGATTAAACTTTTTATTAAAGTTTTATTTAATCCACAGACAAGCGGATTAAAGCTCTGCCCACCAAAGCAACACCCAGCTCTACCCACCACCAGTCCCTCCCATCAGGAAGCTTGCACAAGCCTCTAAGACAGACTCATCCACTGGAGAGCAGACAGCAGAAGGAAGAAGAACTACAATTCTGAAGCCTGTGGAAGGAAAACCACATTCACAGAAAGATAGACAAAATGAAAAGGCAGAGGACTTTACACCAGATCAAGGAACAAGATAAAACCCCAGAAAAAAAACGAAATGAGGTGGAGATAGGGAACCTTCCAGAAAAAGAATCAGAATAAAGATAGTGAAGATGATCCTAGACCTTGGCAAAAGAATGGAGGCAAAAACAAAAAGAATAAAATATCTAGGAATAAACCTACCTAAGGAGACAAAAGACCTGTATGCAGAAAATTATAGGACACTGATGAAAGAAATTAAAGATGATACAAATAGATGGAGAGAGATACCATGTTCTTGGATTGGAAGAATCAACATTGTGAAAATGACTCTACTACCCAAAGCAATCTACAGATTCAAAGCAATCCCTATCAAAATACCACTGGCATTTTTCACAGAACTAGAACAAAAAAATTCACAATTTGTATGGAGACACAAAAGACCCCGAATAGCCAAAGCAATCTTGAGAATGAAAAATGGAGCTGGAGGAATCAGGCTCCCTGACTTCAGACTATATTACAAAGCTACAGTAATCAAGACAGTTTGGTACTGGCACAAAAACAGAAATATAGATGGAACAGGATAGAAAGCCCAGAGATAAACCCACGCACATATGGTCACCTTATCTTTGATAAAGGAGGCAAGCATAAACAGTGGAGAAAAGACAGCCTCTTCAATAAGTGGTGCTGGGAAAATTGGACAGGTACATGTAAAAGTATGAAATTAGAACACTCCCTGACACCATACACAAAAATAAACTCAAAATGGATTAAAGACCTAAGTGTAAAGCCAGACACTATCAAACTCTTAGAGGAAAACATAGGCAGAACACTCTATGACATACATCACAGCAAGATCCTTTTTGACCCAGCTCCTAGAGAAATGGAAATAAAAACACAAATAAACAAATGGGACCTAATGAAACTTAAAAGCTTTTGCACAGCAAATGAAACAATAAACAAGACCAAAAGACAACCTTCATAATGGGAGAAAATATTTGCAAATGAAGCAAATGATAAAGGATTAATCTCCAAGATTTACAAGCAGCTCATGCAGCTCAATAACAAAAAAACAAACAACCCAATCCAAAAGTGTGCAGAAGACCTAAATAGACATTTCTCCAAAGAAGATATACAGATGGCCAACAGACACATGAAAGAATGCTCAACATCATTAATCATTAGAGAAATGCAAAGCAAAACTACAATGAGGTATCATCTCACACCGGTCAGAATGGCCATCATCAAAAAATCTACAAACAATAAATGCTGGAGAGGCATTTATTAGAAAAAAGGGAACCCTCTTGCACTGTTGGTGGGAATGTAAATTGATATAGCTACTAGGGAGAACGGTATGGGGGTTCCTTAAAAACTAAAAATAGAACAACCGTACAACCCAGCAATCCCACTACTGGACATTTACCCTGAGAAAACCATAATTCAAAAAGAGTCATGTACCACAATGTTCATTGTAGCTCTATTTACAATAACCAGGACATGAAAGCAACCTAAGTGTCCATCAACACATAACTGGATAAAGAAGATGTGGCACATATATACAATGGAACATTATTCAGCCATAAAAAGAAACGAAATTGAGTTATTTGTAGTGAGGTGGATGGATCTAGAGTCTGTCCTACAGAGTGAAGTAAGTCAGAAAGAGAAAAACAAATACCGTATGCTAACACATATATATGGAATCTAAAAGAAAAAAGTTTATGAAGAGCCTAGGGGCAGGAAAGGATTAAGGACACAGACATAGAGAAAGGACTTGAGGACACGGGGAGGGGGAAGGGTAAGCTGGGACAAAGTGAGAGAGTGGTATGGACATATATACACTACCAAATGTAAAATTGATAGCTACTGGGAAGCAGCCACATAGCACAGGGAGATCAGCTCGGTGCTTTGTGACGACCTAAAGGGGTGGGTTAAGGGAGTGAGAGGGAAGTGCAAGAGGGAGGGGATATGGTGTTATATGTATACATATAGCTGATTCACTTTTTCATACAGCAGAATCTAACACACAATTGTAAAACAATTATACTCCAATAAAGATGTAAAAGAAAAAAAAAAAAGAAAGCCCAGAGACAAACCTACACACCTATGGTCCATTAATCTATGACAAAGGAGGCAAGGATATACAATGGAGAAAAGACAGTCTCTTCAATAAGTGGTGCTGGGAAAAATGGACAGCTACACGTAAAAGAATGAAATTAGAACACTCCCTCACACCATACACAAAAAATAAACTCAAAATGGATTAGAGACCGAAATGTAAGACCGGACACTATAAAACTCTTAGAGGAAAACATAGGAAGAATACTCTTTGACAAAAATCACAACAAGATCTTTTTTGATCCACCTACTAGAGTAATGGAATAAAAAACAAAAATAAAAAAATGGGAGCAAATGAAACCTAAAAGCTTTTGCAAAGCAAAGGAAACTACAAACAAGACGAAAAGACAACCTCAGAATGGGAGAAAATATTTGCAAACGAATCAATGGACAAAGGATTAATCTCCAATATATATAAACAGCACATGCAGCTCAACAGTAAAAAAACAAACAACCCAATCCAAAAATGGGCAGATGACCTAAATAGACATTTGTCCTGAGAAGACATACAGATGGCCAAGAAGCACATGAAAAGCTGCTCAACATCACTAATTATTAGAGAAATATAAACCAAAACTACAATGAGGTATCACCTCACACAAGTTAGAATGGGCATCATCAGAAAATCTACAAACAACAAATGCTGGAGAGGGTGTGGAGAAAAGGGAACCCTCTTACACTATTTGTGGGAATGTAAATTGATACAGTCACTATGGAGAACAGTATGGAGGTTCCTTAAAAAACTAAAAATAGGATTACCATATGACCCAGCAATCCCACTACTGGGCATATACCCAGAGAAAACCATTATTCAAAAAGTCACATTCACCACAATGTTCATTGTAGCACTATTTACAATAGCCAGGTCATGGAAGCAACCTAAATGCCCATAGATAGACAAATGGAAAATATGTGGTACATATATAAAATGGAATATTACTCAGCCATAAAAAGGAACGAAATTGGATCATTTGTAGAGACGTGGATAGATCTAGAGACTGTCATACAGAGTGAAGTAAGTCAGAAAAAGAAAAACAAATATCGTTTATTAACGCATACATGTGGAACCTAGAGAAATGGTACAGATGAACTAGTTTGCAAGGCAGAAATAGAGACACAGATGTAGAGAACAAATGTATGGTCACCAAGGGGGCAAAGTGGCAGGGTGGTGGTGGTGGGATGAATTGCGAGCCTGGGATTGACATATATACACTTATATGTATAAAATAGATAACCAATAAGAACCTGCTGTATAAAAAAATGAATAAAATAAATTTAAAAATTAAAAAATAATATTTAAAAACATAAAACAGAAAAAAAAGTTCTGTCCTTCCCATAGACGTATTTATATGAATGAATTATTTCCATGCTTATATCTATAAATAAAAAAAGAGGAATAAAACCTACCTTGAACCAAAAAAGAAAAAAAAAAAACAGAACCCACTGGTCATACAGAGGAAAACCCTATCAGGGCACTTGCTCCAGTGGTAAACAATTCTGAAGTTGGTCAGAGGTGGGGAATCGTCTCCCATGCAGCCAGCAGCTCCCCCGCAAGGAGTGTCCTCATTGCAAAGCTGGGGGACCGTGAGGAGGCGTCTCTGAGTAAACGTGAGCTGAGCCTCAGGCCAGCTGCTGCTGAACTTTTCCCACCCTTCCCAGGTAAAACACCTGAATGTGTGCAAAGACTTTAAAGCCTAGAGGAAAGGGCTTGGAGTCACACCAGCGACAGCACGCAGGCCGACTTGGTGCCTGCAGGCCAGCCAGGACGGTCCTGGCCCCGGGCGCTCTTCTGGAAGCTTTCCATTTCCCTGCCTGAGGTACCCCTCCTGTCCCGGTCCCTACTGCTTTTTTCCTTCCTCACCTCTGCCCGGGGAGAAATTCCAGCAGCAGGTATGGGTGACACACCGTCTTCTTTAGCAGGTGGCAGCCCGGCAACTCCTGCAGAAAGTCCAGCAGAGCCCCAGTCACACGGGGCCGCTCATAGAGCCCTGGGCCCTACTCCCTCCCACCAGCACAACCCCGAGACTGCTGACGGGGCAGAGAATATGGCGTCAGGCACAGCTGCAGAGGCTTTTGCTGCCTGGAGGGGTGTTTATATTGACCTCAACACAGGCACACCTGGGAAGGGCTGGCCGGCCAGGTCAGGCTGCCCAGGTCAGCCAATCCTCGCCCCTCAGGGGTTCAGAGTTGCAGATAATGGGCCTTGCTGCACCGGCCAGATCCAAGGAACAGGTGTAGGGTCCCGAGAGTCAGGATAGACAAGGGGCGGCAGCCCTGGCTTGTTTTCTAATCATTTTATCTGGTCCATGAGTGGAAGACAACTTCAAGAAGACCCTCTCCTAATGAGAGGAACCCAGGAGTCAGGGAGAGGAGGGTTGGTGGGTGGAGACAGAGGCCTGGTGCCCCGGCTGCAGTGGAAGCCCCTGGAAGACCAGGTGGAGGGAGGCCGCACAGAGTGAAGCCTAGGGTCACAGACATGTCGGAGCTGCTGTTTGTTAGTTCAAGCCCTGCTCTGAGGTGCTCTGTGTCAGCTCTGAGCGACAGGTGTGCTGGGGGTGCTCTGCAATGAGGGCTATGTGCACGGTTCCTGTGTGCCCAGCTCTGCCGGGGTACCTGTCCAAGGGAGCTGCATATCCAGGGAGGGGCCTGCCCACGAGAGCCCCGTGAGCTGCTGGGTACCTGCCCAGGTGAGCTCCATATCCTGGGAGGGGCCTGACCACGAGAGCCCCGTGGGCTGCTGGCTACCTGCACAGGTGAGCTCCATATCCTGGGAGGGGCCTGACAATGAGAGCCCCGTGGGCTGCTGGGTACCTGCACAGGTGAGCTCCATATCCTGGGAGGGGCCTGACTATGAGAGCCCCGTGGGCTGCTGGGTACCTGCACAGCTGAGCTCCATATCCTGGGAGGGGCCTAACCACGAGAGCCCCGTGGGTTGCTGGGGACCTGGTAAAGGACGCCAGGACAGTCAGTGAAGCCACAGAGGATATACATCCAGTAGTTCCTAATTCCTACACCCTGCTGGTCATTCTACCATCCACCAGGACATGGTATTCTGTATTAGACTTCAATGATGCCTTCTTCTGTATTCCATTAGTCCCAGATTCACAAGAAATTTTGGCTGTGAGTGGCAGGACTCAACATACAACAAAAACAATACTGCTTGGCCGTCCTGCCCCAGGGGTTCAAAAATTCCCACACCATCTTTGGGGAAACGTTAGCTAAAACCCTAAAAGATCTACCTCTGGAGAAGTGAACCCTCCTTCAATATGCAGACGACATTCTGGGCTTCCCTGGTGGCGCAGTGGTTGAGAATCTGCCTGCCAATGCAGGGGACACAGGTTCGAGCCCTGGTCTGAGAAGATCCCATGTGCCGCGGAGCAACTAGGCCCGTGAGCCACCATTACTGAGCCTGCGCGTCTGGAGCCTGTGCTCCACAATAAGAGAGGCTGCGATAGTGAGAGGCCCGCGCACCGCAATGAAGAGTGGCCCCCGCTTGCCGCAACTAGAAAAAGCCCTCGCACAGAAACGAAGACCCAACACAGCCATAAATAATAAATAAATAAATTAAAAAAAATATGCAGACGACATTCTGATCGCCAGCCCTACTAAGGAGGCCTCTGGACTACGTAGCCAATAAAAGATAGACGGTGTCCAAGAAAAAGGCTCAAATATCACAGACTAAGGTGACCTGCCTGGGCTTCATTCTCACAGAAGATCGGAGAAGCCCATCCCAGGAAAGGGAAGAAGCCATTTGCAGCCTCACCCTTCCTAAAACTAGAAGACAGCTTAGGGGTTCCTGGGGAGACCGGGGTTTGCTGCATCTGGATCCCTAACTACAGTCTAATACCTGGGCCTCTATATGAAACATTGAAAGGAAAGGATGATGATCCTTTTGAATAGAATCCAGAAGGGGCCTTTCAAGAATGGAAAGAGCAGTCAATTCAGACCCTTGCCCTGGACCTCCCTAATTTAGCTAAACCCTTTGACCTTTACATTCCTGGTCGAAGGCGAATCGCCCTTGGAGTTTTAGTGCCAAAACTGGGACCACTTGAAATGGAACAACGCAAGAATGCCCTCCAGGCATTGGCCAGCCACCCCATCCGACCAGGATACTGGGTGTATCTAAAAACCTGGAAATGAGCAGCCCGCAAGGACAGCTCCCTCCTAAGGGTAAAGGACGCCACTTGGTGATCCTAAACACCCACCATGCCCTGAAGTTGCAGGGATCGCTCCGTGGGCACAATGACCTCGAGTGAGGAGGCCCTCCAACTCCAACCTCCAGAGAGACAACCTGGGGCAACAGGCCCCCATGACGACTCGTGTGACCATCACTTGACCTGGAGCTTCTCTCAGAAAACCACAAGAGTGTGCCCCAAAAGAACAGACTATTGCTTGCAGGACTTACTGCACCCAGAGCGGAGCTAATAAACCTGGCAGGGGACCCGTAAATAACGCTGCCACCATAGAAAAGCCTACAGACACCACGGTGACGGTGACCAATGAGACCAGATGTACTCCTGGTTACTTCAAAAGGGCGGTGACTGAGTGGCCGTCATGGTCCTGGATCACCACCGGCCCTGGACTGTCTGGGAGTTGAGCAGGCAGGGCTCTGACACCTGGTGCTGTTTGTACGTTAATTCAGTGGCCTAACTGAAGAAAGCACAGACTACTGGTCAGAGCATCTAGGCTGGCAGAAACCGTCAGCCTAAGGGGGCCGAACCAATGTGGAACAGGGTAAAACCGGCCCCCCCAGCGTCCCTGCGCATCTCTTTCCTGGACCCTTAAAGGTCATTAGAATCTATAAAACTTCCAACGTTGGTGCTCAGGCAGACGAGCAGTGAGGGAGGAGGCCTGGGGACAATCAACCTCACCTGGCGGCTGCTGGGGAGAAGTCCTGCCCCTCCCCCCGGGTATGAGGACACCCAACTCAGCACGAAGCATTTACAGAAGAGGTGTCTGCACCCTCAGCGCCCCAAGAATGTGGAATGGGACAAGAGGCAGAGGAGGGGTTTGTCACCGGCAAAGCCCATTAAAAATTCCTGGGAGATAAAAATAGAATCTGGGCAATAAAATAAAGTCTAACCTTTTTTTCCTTTGTGCTTTTTCTAATTTCACTTGTTCCTAGGTTTCCACAGGCAGAGGTCCCACACCTGGCACTTCAGACCCGATTTCCTAGTGCAAAATGGCTGGGCCCACACCTCAGCTCTCGGTGCCCTGTGCAGACTCCGCCACATAGAGCCTGAGCTCCAGCCAACCCAGCCCTTGAGAGCTCCGCCCCGTCCCTCCCGCTGACGCTGACGGGATCCCTACACAGCAGCCCGGCCCACAGCCCGCGGGGGAGCGCACGCTCTCACCTCTCCATTCTCTGATCAAAATATAAAGTTTTCCTTTGTTTCTGAACCAAACTCAGTCTCGATCTGTTGGCTCCAATGACACTGGGCAGGGGGACCCTTGTTGGGGCCGACTCTGCAGGATCAGTAACAGAATTTGAGAACATTGTAACTTCAATGAACAGATGTGTGAGCCAAATATTGTAACTTCAATGAACAGATGTGTGAGCCAAATATTGTAACTTCAATGAACAGATGTGTGAGCCAAATATTGTAACTTCAATGAACAGATGTGTGAGCCAAACTGTAGTTAACATAGAGCGGTGTATAAGGCTCGTGTAAAATAAGGTATTTCTAACACTTCCATTTGATATTTCCATCACTTTATTATAAGCAAGTTCAGTGGAGGGGTTTGTCGTATTTGTCAGGTCAACATTAGAGAAATGCAGAGATTTCTTTCCAAGGATGTGGATCTACTAAACTTGGCTGAAGTTTCAATCTTGTTTTGAATGATTTTCCATTGAAAATGATACCTCTCTTTCAGCTCCTAGATTTCTGAGAAGTATAAAATCTTGTATTTTTTTATTACCAAAGGGGAAAGGTGGGAGGAGGGATAAATTAACAGTTTCAGATTAACATATACACACTGCTATGTATAAAATATATCATCAACAAGGAACTGCTGTATAGCACAGGGAACTATACTCAATATTTTGTAATAACCCCTAAGGGGAAATAATCTGAAAAACAATAGATATCAATATCGACATCATCTATCAAAAATAGATAAAATGGAAACTAAAGGAGGACGATGGTGAGCGTTTCTGACCATGAACACTTCAATCCTCTAAAGTTCGGACTCTGCCTACAGCCCAGTCCCTTAATGAACATACATGTACCAGTAGCTTAAAAATTCCCCAGATTGGGGTTCGGGGAGACACTGATTTGAAAAAATCCTTGGTGTTCTCCTTACATACATGGGAACTTTCCTAGAGCTAAAACATGCCTGTGACACCCAGAAGATGGTACACGACTGGATCAGGAAGATTTTGGAAAAGGCACCTCATCTCCTAATCCCCTGGTTGTCGGGTTCACCCCTCCAGCCTCTTTCGTAACATTCTCCACACTTGAGGATGTCAGCACCTTCAACATCCTGTTGCACAGAGTTTGGAATTTGTCCACAGGATGAAGGGGAAGGAGGAGAAACAATGAGAGACAAGCCCTGGATGTTCGAACAGGCACAGGTCACTCTAATTTCCCATCAAACAGAAGAATTAACCACAGGCTCAGCCTGCCCACGGAACAAGTATAAGGCCTAAAGGAATCCTGTGGTTTTGCAGCCAGCTCACAAAAAAGCGAGTTGAAAAACGCAGCTCAGGGGCACTGCAATTCACAAACATGCAGAGTTATAAATGATCACTCTCGTCCAAAAATATATTGAGGGAAGGCAACGAAGACGATTTGAAAGCAAGGCAGAATGGCAGGAAACAGATTTCAGGAGGTAAATTCGAATCGCCTTTAAAGCACATGAAAAGCGGTAAAACGACGACAATGATGCGCATGGCCAAAGACGGCATATACCTTTTTTCCTGAATATATTCAGGAAAAAACGCATATTCCTTTTTCTGCTAACCAAGCAAGCCAGAAAGGCTAATGAGCACTACAAAGAAGTCTCACTTCCCAGGGGTCAAAAGGGCCATTCTAAAAGAGTGTAAAACCCAGAAATGCAGGACAGGCCATGGAGAAAAGGGAGCCTTGTTAGCATGATGGGCGGGATGTAATTTGCCAACGGCCACTCTGGAGAAGTGTATGGTGTTTCCTAAAACATCTAAAAAACACAGCTAGAGAGCATAGGGCACTTCAACTCATGGGAGTATAAATTGGGAAAAATAAAAATCAACAAGACACAGGCACCGCAAAGTTTAGGGCTGCTCTGTTTACAAGAACCTCCACTTCAATACACCTTTAATATGCCAGGATAGAGAAAAATGGATAAAGAAGTTGTGGTACTTATGTACAATGGAATATCACTCAGCCATGAAATCAATGTCATATGGCTACTAGAAGCATGATGAGTGGATTTAGGTACGGTGTTTCTAAGTGAAATAAGTCACAAAGAAAAAGAAACTTATCATAAGATATCACTTATAGAGGGAATGTAAAAACCGCCACCCTTGAACTGAATTACAAAACAGAACAGAGTCACACGTTTAGAAAACACACTATGGCTGCTTAACGGGAAAGGTGAGGTGGGGTGATGCATAAAACAAGGGTTTCAAATTAGCTCAGATACCGTTCCATAAACCCAATATGTAATAGACAAGACCTACCCCTTGCTCAGTGAACTGGACTCAACACCCCCTATTCACGGCAAAGAATATATCTGACTAGTAAGTATCTTAAAACCTATATATTGATATCTCTCTGTAAGTGAGTCAAGTAGGTGTAAAGCAGCATAAACACAGCAGTGAAAATCAGCTAAACCCCATTCTAAAAATAAATTACGAAAAAAACCCCAACAAATACAAAGAAAGAGAGAGAAATTAGTAAAAAGGTCGTTCACGGGCAGTGAAGCAACCTGGATTGACCATATCTACACCCACGGCTGGGTTACACATATGGCTGGACACTCTTGGGGCTGAGAAGTTTGGTGAGGTTGGGTGAGGAAACGCAGACCCTTTAAAGTAATACTGCGTTGTACCCATCCCATGGGTCCCAAATCTCCAGGTTCAAGGGCATCTTCCTACATCGAAAACATGCATAAGAAACCCAGAAGATGGTACACCGTGTGATCGGGAAAGGTTTCTAAAACGCACCTCATTTCTCATGTCCTTGTGCTCGGGTTCGCCATTCCAGCCGCTTTACTAGCAATCTCCCTCCTTGGAGAATCAGCACCTTTAACCTCCAGTTCCGTACAGGTTGCAATTTGTCCTGAGGATGAACGGGAAGAGGGGGAACCAATGAGAGACTAGCTCTAGGTGTTGGGACAGGCACAGGTCACTCTATTTTCCCATCAGAAAGAAGAATTAAGCACAGGCTCAGCCTGCCGCCCGGGACCAGAATAGGGCCTGAAGCAATCCTGCGCTTTTGCGGCCAGCTCCCAAGAAAGCGAGTTGAAAATGGAGGTCAGGGGCACTGCAATTCACAAACCTGCAGACTTATAAATGATCACTCTCGTCCACAAATATATTGAGGGAAGGCAACGAAGAGGATTTGAAAGCAAGGCAGAATTGCAGGAAACAGATTTCAGGAGGGAGATTCGAATCGCCTTTAAGGCACAGGAAAAGCGGCAAAACCTCGACAATGATGCCCTTGGCCAAAAAGGGCGTATGCGTTTTTTCCTGAATATATTCAGGAAAAAACGCATACGCCCTTTTTGGCCAACCAAGCAACCTGGAAAGGCAAATCAGCGCTACAAAGAAGTCTCGCTTCCCATCGGTCAAAAGGGCCATGCTGAATAAAGTGTCAAAACCAGAAATGCAGGACAGGCCATGGAGAAACGGGAGCCTTGCTACGCTGATGGGCGGGATGTAAATTGCCAACAGCAACTCTGGAAAAGTGTACGGTGTGTCCTGAAACATCTAAAAAACTCAGCTTAGAGAGCATAGGGCACTTCCACTCATGGGCGTATAAATTGGGAAAACTAAAAATCAGCAAGACACAGGCACCCCAACGTTTAGGGCTGCTCTGTTGACAAGAACCTCCACTTCGTTACACCTTAAATATCTCAGGAAAGAGAAAAATGGATAAAGAAGTTGTGGTCCTTATGTACAATGGAATATCACTCAGCCATGAAATCAACGTCATAAGGCTAGTAGCAGCATGATGAGTGGGGTTAGGTACGACTATTCTAAGTGAAATAAGTCACACAGAAAAAGACACTTATCATAAGATATCACTTATAGAGGGAATGTAAAAACCGCTACCCTTGAACTGAATTACAAAACAGAACAGAGTCACACGTTTAGAAAACACACTATGGCTGCTTAACGGGAACGGTGAGGAGGTGTGATGCATAAAACAAGGGTTTCAAATTAGCTCAGATACCGTTCCATAAACCCAATATGTAATAGACAAGACCTACTCCTTGCTCAGTGAATTGGACTCAACACCCCCTATTCACGGCCCAAGAATATATCTGACTAGTAAGAATCTTAAAACCTAAGTATTGATATCTCTCTGTAAGTGAGTCCAGTGAGTGTAAAGTGGCATAAACACAGCAGTGAAAAGCAGCTAATCCTCATTATAAAAATCAATTATTTTAAAAACCTGTGAAACAAAGACAGTGAAATACAGAGAAATTCTTACAAAATTCGTTCAGGGGCTGTGATGCTACCTGGATTGACCATATCTAGACCCACAGCTGATTGAGACATAAGGGTGGACACTCTTGGGGCTGAGAGGTTTGGTGAGGTTGGGTGAGCAAACGCAGACCCTTTAAAGTAATACTGCGTGGTACCCATCCCATGGGTCCCAAATCTCCAGGTTCAAGGGCATCTTCCTACATCGAAAACATGCATGAGAAACCCAGAAGATGGTACACTGTGTGATCGGGAAAGGTTTCTAAAACGCACCTCATTTCTCATGTCCTTGTGCTCGGGTTCGCCATTCCAGCCGCATTACTAGCAATCTCCCTCCTTGGAGAATCATCACCTTTAACCTCCTGTTCCGTACAGGTTGCAATTTGTCCTGAGGATGAACGGGAAGAAGTGGGAACCAATGAGAGACTAGCTCTAGGTGTTGGGACAGGCACAGGTCACTCTATTTTCCCATCAGGAAGAAGAATTAAGAACAGGCTCAGCCTGCCGCCCGGGACCAGAATAGGGCCTGAAGCAATCCTGCGCTTTTGCAGCCAGCTCCCAAGAAAGCGAGTTGAAAAATGGAGCTCAGGGGCACTGCAATTCACAAACCTGCAGACTTATAAATGATCACTCTCATCCACAAATATATTGAGGGAAGGCAACGAAGAGGATTTGAAAGAAAGGCAGAATTGCAGGAAACAGATTTCAGGAGGGAGATTCGAATCGCCTTTAAAGCACAGGAAAAGCGGCAAAACCTCGTCAATGATGCCCTTGGCCAAAAAGGGCGTATGCGTTTTTTCCTGAATATATTCAGGAAAAAACGCATACGCCCTTTTTGGCCAACAAAGCAACCTGGAAAGGCAAATCAGCGCTACAAAGAAGTCTCACTTCCCATCGGTCAAAAGGGCCATGCTGAATAAAGTGTCAAAACCAGAAATGCAGGACAGGCCATGGAGAAACGGGAGCCTTGCTACGCTGATGGGCGGGATGTAAATTGCCAACAGCCACTCTGGAGAAGTGTACGGTGTGTCCTGAAACATCTAAAAAACTCAGCTTAGAGAGCATAGGGCACTTCCACTCATGGGCGTATAAAGTGGGAAAATTAAAAACAAGCAAGACACAGGCACCCCAAAGTTTAGGGCTGCTCTGTTGACAAGAACCTCCAAGTTCGTTACACCTTAAATATCCCAGGAAAGAGAAAAATGGATAAAGATGTTGTGGTCCTTATGTACAATGGAATATCACTCAGCCATGAAATCAACGTCATAAGGCTAGTAGCAGCATGATGAGTGGATTTAGGTATGACGATTCTAAGTGAAATAAGTCACACAGAAAAAGACACTTATCATAAGATATCACTTATAGAGGGAATGTAAAAACCGCTACCCTTGAACTGAATTACAAAACAGAACAGAGTCACACGTTTAGACAACACACTATGGCTGCTTAACGGGAAAGGTGAGGTGGGGTGATGCATAAAACAAGGGTTTCAAATTAGCTCAGATACCGTTCCATAAACCCAATATGTACTAGACAAGACCTACTCCTTGCTCAGTGAATTGGACTCAAAACCCCCTATTCACGGCCCAAGAATATATCTGACTAGTAAGAATCTTAAAACCTATGTATTGATATCTCTCTGTAAGTGAGTCATGTGGGTGTAAAGTGACATAAACACAGCATTGAAAAGCAGCTAAACCCCATTATAAAAATCAATTACTTTTAAAAACCTGTGAAAAAAAGACAGTGAAAGAGAGAGAAATTCTTACAAAATTCGTTTAGGGGCAGTTATGCTACCTGGATTGACCATATCTAGACCCACAGCTGATTGAGACATAAGGGTGGACACTCTTGGGGCTGAGAGGTTTGGTGAGGTTGGGTGAGCAAACGCAGACCCTTTAAAGTAATACTGCGTGGTTCCCATCCCATGGGTCCCAAATCTCCAGGTTCAAGGGCATCTTCCTACATCGAAAACATGCATGAGAAACACAGAACACGGTACACCGTGTGATCGGGAAAGGTTTCTAAAACGCACCTCATTTCTCATGTCCTTGTGCTCAGGTTCGGAATTCCAGCCGCTTTACTAGCAATCTCCCTCCTTGGAGAATCAGCACTTTTAACCTCCTGTTCCGTACAGGTTGAAATTTGTCCTGAGGATGAACGGGAAGAGGTTGAACCAATGAGAGACTAGCTCTAGGTGTTGGGACAGGCACAGGTCACTCTATTTTCCCATCAGAAAGAAGAATTAAGCACAGGCTCAGCCTGCCGCCCTGGACCGCAATAGGGCATGAAGCAATCCTGCGCATTTGCGGCCAGCTCCCAAGAAAGCGAGTTGAAAATGGAGCTCAGGGGCACTGCAATTCACAAACCTGCAGACTTATAAATGATCACTCTCGTCCACAAATATATTGAGGGAAGGCAACGAAGAGGATTTGAAAGCAAGGCAGAATTGCAGGAAACAGATTTCAGGAGGGAGATTCGAATAGCCTTTGAGGCACAGGAAAAGCGGCAAAACCTCGACAATGATGCCCTTGGCCAAAAAGGGCGTATGCGTTTTTTCCTGAATATATTCAGGAAAAAACGCATACGCCCTTTTTGGCCAACCAAGCAACCTGGAAAGGCAAATCAGCGCTACAAAGAAGTCTCGCTTCCCATCGGTCAAAAGGGCCATGCTGAATAAAGTGTCAAAACCAGAAATGCAGGACAGGCCATGGAGAAACGGGAGCCTTGCTACGCTGATGGGCGGGATGTAAATTGCCAACAGCAACTCTGGAAAAGTGTACGGTGTGTCCTGAAACATCTAAAAAACTCAGCTTAGAGAGCATAGGGCACTTCCACTCATGGGCGTATAAATTGGGAAAACTAAAAATCAGCAAGACACAGGCACCCCAACGTTTAGGGCTGCTCTGTTGACAAGAACCTCCACTTCGTTACACCTTAAATATCTCAGGAAAGAGAAAAATGGATAAAGAAGTTGTAGTCCTTATGTACAATGGAATATCACTCAGCCATGAAATCAACGTCATAAGGCTAGTAGCAGCATGATGAGTGGGTTTAGGTACGACGATTCTAAGTGAAATAAGTCACACAGAAAAAGACACTTATCATAAGATATCACTTATAGAGGGAATGTAAAAACCGCTACCCTTGAACTGAATTACAAAACAGAACAGAGTCACACGTTTAGAAAACACACTATGGCTGCTTAACGGGAAAGGTGAGGTGGTGTGATGCATAAAACAAGGGTTTCAAATTAGCTCAGATACCGTTCCATAAACCCAATATGTAATAGACAAGACCTACTCCTTGCTCAGTGAATTGGACTCAACACCCCCTATTCACGGCCCAAGAATATATCTGACTAGTAAGAATCTTAAAACCTATGTATTGATATCTCTTAGTGAGTCAAGTGGGTGTAAAGTGGCATAAACACAGCAGTGAAAAGCAGCTAAACCCCATTATAAAAATCAATTAATTTTAAAAACCTGTGAAAAAAAGACAGTGAAAGAGAGAGAAATTCTTACAAAATTCGTTCAGGGGCAGTTATGCTACCTGGATTGACCATATCTAGACCCACAGCTGATTGAGACATAAGGGTGGACACTCTTGGGGCTGAGAGGTTTGGTGAGGTTGGGTGAGCAAACGCAGACCCTTTAAAGTAATACTGCGTGGTACCCATCCCATGGGTCCCAAATCTCCAGGTTCAAGGGCATCTTCCTACATCGAAAACATGCATGAGAAACCCAGAAGATGGTACACTGTGTGATCGGGAAAGGTTTCTAAAACGCACCTCATTTCTCATGTCCTTGTGCTCGGGTTCGCCATTCCAGCCGCATTACTAGCAATCTCCCTCCTTGGAGAATCAGCACCTTTAACCTCCTGTTCCGTACAGGTTGCAATTTGTCCTGAGGATGAACGGGAAGAAGTGGGAACCAATGAGAGACTAGCTCTAGGTGTTGGGACAGGCACAGGTCACTCTATTTTCCCATCAGGAAGAAGAATTAAGCACAGGCTCAGCCTGCCGCCCGGGACCAGAATAGGGCCTGAAGCAATCCTGCGCTTTTGCAGCCAGCTCCCAAGAAAGCGAGTTGAAAAATGGAGCTCAGGGGCACTGCAATTCACAAACCTGCAGACTTATAAATGATCACTCTCATCCACAAATATATTGAGGGAAGGCAACGAAGAGGATTTGAAAGCAAGGCAGAATTGCAGGAAACAGATTTCAGGAGGGAGATTCGAATCGCCTTTAAAGCACAGGAAAAGCGGCAAAACCTCGTCAATGATGCCCTTGGCCAAAAAGGGCGTATGCGTTTTTTCCTGAATATATTCAGGAAAAAACGCATACGCCCTTTTTGGCCAACAAAGCAACCTGGAAAGGCAAATCAGCGCTACAAAGAAGTCTCACTTCCCATCGGTCAAAAGGGCCATGCTGAATAAAGTGTCAAAATCAGAAATGCAGGACAGGCCATGGAGAAACGGGAGCCTTGCTACGCTGATGGGCGGGATGTAAATTGCCAACAGCCACTCTGGAGAAGTGTACGGTGTGTCCTGAAACATCTAAAAAACTCAGCTTAGAGAGCATAGGGCACTTCCACTCATGGGCGTATAAAGTGGGAAAATTAAAAACAAACAAGACACAGGCACCCCAAAGTTTAGGGCTGCTCTGTTGACAAGAACCTCCAAGTTCGTTACACCTTAAATATCCCAGGAAAGAGAAAAATCGATAAAGATGTTGTGGTCCTTATGTACAATGGAATATCACTCAGCCATGAAATCAACGTCATAAGGCTAGTAGCAGCATGATGAGTGGATTTAGGTACGACGATTCTAAGTGAAATAAGTCACACAGAAAAAGACACTTATCATAAGATATCACTTATAGAGGGAATGTAAAAACCGCTACCCTTGAACTGAATTACAAAACAGAACAGAGTCACACGTTTAGAAAACACACTATGGCTGCTTAACGGGAAAGGTGAGGTGGGGTGATGCATAAAACAAGGGTTTCAAATTAGCTCAGATACCGTTCCATAAACCCAATATGTACTAGACAAGACCTACTCCTTGCTCAGTGAATTGGACTCAAAACCCTCTATTCACGGCCAAAGAATATATCTGACTATTAAGAATCTTAAAACCTATGTATTGATATCTCTCTGTAAGTGAGTCATGTGGGTGTAAAGTGACATAAACACAGCATTGAAAAGCAGCTAAACCCCATTATAAAAATCAATTACTTTTAAAAACCTGTGAAAAAAAGACAGTGAAAGAGAGAGAAATTCTTACAAAATTCGTTTAGGGGCAGTTATGCTACCTGGATTGACCATATCTAGACCCACAGCTCATTGAGACATAAGGGTGGACACTCTTGGGGCTGAGAGGTTTGGTGAGGTTGGGTGAGGAAACGCAGACCCTTTAAAGTAATACTGCGTGGTACCCATCCCATGGGTCCCAAATCTCCAGGTTCAAGGGCATCTTCCTACATCGAAAACATGCATGAGAAACCCAGAAGATGGTACACTGTGTGATCGGGAAAGGTTTCTAAAACGCACCTCATTTCTCATGTCCTTGTGCTCGGGTTCGCGATTCCAGCCGCATTACTAGCAATCTCCCTCCTTGGAGAATCAGCACCTTTAACCTCCTGTTCCGTACAGGTTGCAATTTGTCCTGAGGATGAAGGGGAAGAAGGGGGAACCAATGAGAGACTAGCTCTAGGTGTTGGGACAGGCACAGGTCACTCTATTTTCCCATCAGGAAGAAGAATTAAGCACTGGCTTAGCCTTCCGCCCGGGACCAGAATAGGGCCTGAAGCAATCCTGCGCTTTTGCGGCCAGCTCCCAAGAAAGCGAGTTGAAAAATGGAGCTCAGGGGCACTGCAATTCACAAACCTGCAGACTTATAAATGATCACTCTCATCCACAAATATATTGAGGGAAGGCAACGAAGAGGATTTGAAAGCAAGGCAGAATTGCAGGAAACAGATTTCAGGAGGGAGATTCGAATATCATTTAAAGCACAGGAAAAGCGGCAAAACCTCGTCAATGATGCCCTTGGCCAAAAAGGGCGTATGCGTTTTTTCCTGAATATATTCAGGAAAAACGCATACGCCCTTTTTGGCCAACCAAGCAACCTGGAAAGGCAAATCAGCGCTACAAAGAAGTCTCACTTCCCATCGGTCAAAAGGGCCATGCTGAATAAAGTGTCAAAACCAGAAATGCAGGACAGGCCATGGAGAAACGGGAGCCTTGCTACGCTGATGGGCGGGATGTAAATTGCCAACAGCTACTCTGGAGAAGTGTACGGTGTGTCCTGAAACATCTAAAAAACTCAGCTTAGAGAGCGTAGGGCACTTCCACTCATGGGCGTATAAAGTGGGAAAATTAAAAACAAGCAAGACACAGGCACCCCAAAGTTTAGGGCTGCTCTGTTGACAAGAACCTCCAACTTCCTTACACCTTAAATATCCCAGGAAAGAGAAAAATGGATAAAGATGTTGTGGTCCTTATGTACAATGGAATATCACTCAGCCATGAAATCAACGTCATAAGGCTAGTAGCAGCATGATGAGTGGATTCAGGTACGACGATTCTAAGTGAAATAAGTCACACAGAAAAAGACACTTATCATAAGATATCACTTATAGAGGGAATGTAAAAAGCGCTACCCTTGAACTGAATTACAAAACAGAACAGAGTCACACGTTTAGAAAACACACTATGGCTGCTTAACGGGAAAGGTGAGGTGGGGTGATGCATAAAACAAGGGTTTCAAATTAGCTCAGATACCGTTCCATAAACCCAATATGTACTAGACAAGACCTACTCCTTGCTCAGTGAATTGGACTCAAAACCCCCTATTCACGGCCCAAGAATATATCTGACAAGTAAGAATCTTAAAACCTATGTATTGATATCTCTCTGTAAGTGAGTCATGTGGGTGTAAAGTGACATAAACACAGCATTGAAAAGCAGCTAAACCCCATTATAAAAATCAATTACTTTTAAAAACCTGTGAAAAAAAGACAGTGAAAGAGAGAGAAATTCTTACAAAATTCGTTTAGGGGCAGTTATGCTACCTGGATTGACCATATCTAGACCCACAGCTGATTGAGACATAAGGGTGGACACTCTTGGGGCTGAGAGGTTTGGTGAGGTTGGGTGAGGAAACGCAGACCCTTTAAAGTAATACTGCGTGGTACCCATCCCATGGGTCCCAAATCTCCAGGTTCAAGGGCATCTTCCTACATCGAAAACATGCATGAGAAACCCAGAAGATGGTACACTGTGTGATCGGGAAAGGTTTCTAAAACGCACCTCATTTCTCATGTCCTTGTGCTCGGGTTCGCCATTCCAGCCGCATTACTAGCAATCTCCCTCCTTGGAGAATCAGCACCTTTAACCTCCTGTTCCGTACAGGTTGCAATTTGTCCTGAGGATGAAGGGGAAGAAGTGGGAACCAATGAGAGACTAGCTCTAGGTGTTGGGACAGGCACAGGTCACTCTATTTTCCCATCAGGAAGAAGAATTAAGCACAGGCTCAGCCTTCCGCCCGGGACCAGAATAGGGCCTGAAGCAATCCTGCGCTTTTGCGGCCAGCTCCCAAGAAAGCGAGTTGAAAAATGGAGCTCAGGGGCACTGCAATTCACAAACCTGCAGACTTATAAATGATCACTCTCGTCCACAAATATATTGAGGGAAGGCAACGAAGAGGATTTGAAAGCAAGGCAGAATTGCAGGAAACAGATTTCAGGAGGGAGATTCGAATCGCCTTTAAAGCACAGGAAAAGCGGCAAAACCTCGTCAATGATGCCCTTGGCCAAAAAGGGCGTATGCGTTTTTTCCTCAATATATTCAGGAAAAAACGCATACGCCCTTTTTGGCCAACCAAGCAACCTGGAAAGGCAAATCAGCGCTACAAAGAAGTCTCACTTCCCATCGGTCAAAAGGGCCATGCTGAATAAAGTGTCAAAACCAGAAATGCAGGACAGGCCATGGAGAAACGGGAGCCTTGCTACGCTGATGGGCGGGATGTAAATTGCCAACAGCCACTCTGGAGAAGTGTACGGTGTGTCCTGAAACATCTAAAAAACTCAGCTTAGAGAGCATAGGGCACTTCCACTCATGGGCGCATAACGTGGGAAAATTAAAAACAAGCAAGACACAGGCACCCCAAAGTTTAGGGCTGCTCTGTTGACAAGAACCTACAACTTCGTTACACCTTAAATATCCCAGGAAAGAGAAAAATGGATAAAGATGTTGTGGTCCTTATGTACAATGGAATATCACTCAGCCATGAAATCAACGTCATAAGGCTAGTAGCAGCATGATGAGTGGATTTAGGTACGACGATTCTAAGTGAAATAAGTCACACAGAAAAAGACACTTATCATAAGATATCACTTATAGAGGGAATGTAAAAACCGCTACCCTTGAACTGAATTACAAAACAGAACAGAGTCACACGTTTAGAAAACACACTATGGCTGCTTAACGGGAAAGGTGAGGTGGGGTGATGCATAAAACAAGGGTTTCAAATTAGCTCAGATACCGTTCCATAAACCCAATATGTAATAGACAAGACCTACTCCTTGCTCAGTGAATTGGACTCAACACCCCCTATTCACGGCCCAAGAATATATCTGACTAGTAAGAATCTTAAAACCTATGTATTGATATCTCTCTGTAAGTGAGTCAAGTGGGTGTAAAGTGGAATAAACACAGCAGTGAAAAGCAGCTAAACCCCATTATAAAAATCAATTACTTTTAAAAACCTGTGAAAAAACGACAGTGAAAGAGAGAGAAATTCTTACAAAATTCGTTTAGGGGCAGTGATGCTACCTGGATTGACCATATATAGACCCACAGCTCATTGAGACATAAGGGTGCACACTCTTGGGGCTGAGAGGTTTGGTGAGGTTGGGTGAGGAAACGCAGACCCTTTAAAGTAATACTCCGTGGTACCCATCCCATGGGTCCCAAATCTCCAGGTTCAAGGGCATCTTCCTACATCGAAAACATGCATGAGAAACCCAGAAGATGGTACACCGTGTGATCGAGAAAGGTTTCTAAAACGCACCTCATTTCTCATCTCCTTGTGCTCGGGTCCGCCATTCCAGCCGCTTTACTAGCAACCTCCCTCCTTGGAAAATCATCACCTTTAACCTCCTGTTCCGTACAGGTTGCAATTTGTCCTGAGGATGAACGGGAAGAGGGGAAAACAATGAGAGACTAGCTCTAGGTGTTGGGACAGGCACAGGTCACTCTATTTTCCCATCAGGAAGAAGAATTAACCACAGGCTCAGCCTGCCACCCGGGACCAGAATAGGGCCTGAAGCAATCCTGCGCTTTTGCGGCCAGCTCCCAAGAAAGCGAGTTGAAAAATGGAGCTCAGGGGCACTGTAATTCACAAACCTGCAGACTTATAAATGATCACTCTCGTCCACAAATATATTGAGGGAAGGCAACGAAGAGGATTTGAAAGCAAGGCAGAATTGCAGGAAACAGATTTCAGGAGGGAGATTCGAATCGACTTTAAAGCACAGGAAAAGCGGCAAAACCTCGTCAATGATGCCCTTAGCCAAAAAGGGCGTATGCGTTTTTTCCTGAATATATTCAGGAAAAAACGCATACGCCCTTTTTGGCCAACCAAGCAACCTGGAAAGGCAAATCAGCACTACAAAGAAGTCTCACTTCCCATCGGTCAAAAGGGCCATGCTGAATAAAGTGTCAAAACCAGAAATGCAGGACAGGCCATGGAGAAACGGGAGCCTTGCTACGCTGATGGGCGGGATGTAAATTGCCAACAGCCACTCTGGAGAAGTGTACGGTGTGTCCTGAAACATCTAAAAAACTCAGCTTAGAGAGCATAGGGCACTTCCACTCATGGGCGTATAACGTGGGAAAATTAAAAACAAGCAAGACACAGGCACCCCAAAGTTTAGGGCTGCTCTGTTGACAAGAACCTACAACTTCGTTACACCTTAAATATCCCAGGAAAGAGAAAAATGGATAAAGATGTTGTGGTCCTTATGTACAATGGAATATCACTCAGCCATGAAATCAACGTCATAAGGCTAGTAGGAGCATGATGAGTGGATTTAGGTACGACGATTCTAAGTGAAATAAGTCACACAGAAAAAGACACTTATCATAAGATATCACTTATAGAGGGAATGTAAAAACCGCTACCCTTGAACTGAATTACAAAACAGAACAGAGTCACACGTTTAGAAAACACACTATGGCTGCTTAACGGGAAAGGTGAGGTGGGGTGATGCATAAAACAAGGGTTTCAAATTAGCTCAGATACCGTTCCATAAACCCAATATGTAATAGACAAGACCTACTCCTTGCTCAGTGAATTGGATTCAACACCCCCTATTCACGGCCCAAGAATATATCTGACTAGTAAGAATCTTAAAACCTATGTATTGATATCTCTCTGTAAGTGAGTCAAGTGGGTGTAAAGTGGAATAAACACAGCAGTGAAAGGCAGCTAAACCCCATTATAAAAATCAATTACTTTTAAAAACCTGTGAAAAAAAGACAGTGAAAGAGAGAGAAATTCTTACAAAATTCGTTTAGGGGCAGTGATGCTACCTGGATTGACCATATATAGACCCACAGCTCATTGAGACATAAGGGTGGACACTCTTGGGGCTGAGAGGTTTGGTGAGGTTGGGTGAGGAAACGCAGACCCTTTCAGGTAATACTCCGTGGTACCCATCCCATGGGT
The DNA here is from genome assembly GCF_965194825.1 of Balaenoptera physalus. Classification (NCBI taxonomy): domain Eukaryota; kingdom Metazoa; phylum Chordata; class Mammalia; order Artiodactyla; family Balaenopteridae; genus Balaenoptera; species Balaenoptera physalus. The sequence goes on along the minus strand of NW_028126565.1, from coordinate 1,129,631 downwards.
CCCAAATCTCCAGGTTCAAGGGCATCTTCCTACATCGAAAACATGCATGAGAAACCCAGAAGATGGTACACTGTGTGATCGGGAAAGGTTTCTAAAACGCACCTCATTTCTCATGTCCTTGTGCTCGGGTTCGCCATTCCAGCCGCATTACTCGCAATCTCCCTCCTTGGAGAATCAGCACCTTTAAACTCCTGTTCCGTACAGGTTGCAATTTGTCCTGAGGATGAAGGGGAAGAAGTGGGAACCAATGAGAGACTAGCTCTAGGTGTTGGGACAGGCACAGGTCACTCTATTTTCCCATCAGGAAGAAGAATTAAGCACAGGCTCAGCCTTCCGCCCGGGACCAGAATAGGGCCTGAAGCAATCCTGCGCTTTTGCGGCCAGCTCCCAAGAAAGCGAGTTGAAAAATGGAGCTCAGGGGCACTGCAATTCACAAACCTGCAGACTTATAAATCATCACTCTCGTCCACAAATATATTGAGGGAAGGCAACGAAGAGGATTTGAAAGCAAGGCAGAATTGCAGGAAACAGATTTCAGGAGGGAGATTCGAATCGCCTTTAAAGCACAGGAAAAGCGGTAAAACCTCGTCAATGATGCCCTTGGCCAAAAAGGGCGTATGCGTTTTTTCCTGAATATATTCAGGAAAAAACGCATACGCCCTTTTTGGCCAACCAAGCAACCTGGAAAGGCAAATCAGCGCTACAAAGAAGTCTCACTTCCCATCGGTCAAAAGGGCCATGCTGAATAAAGTGTCAAAACCAGAAATGCAGGACAGGCCATGGAGAAACGGGAGCCTTGCTACGCTGATGGGCGGGATGTAAATTGCCAACAGCCACTCTGGAGAAGTGTACGGTGTGTCCTGAAACATCTAAAAAACTCAGCTTAGAGAGCATAGGGCACTTCCACTCATGGGCGTATAACGTGGGAAAATTAAAAACAAGCAAGACACAGGCACCCCAAAGTTTAGGGCTGCTCTGTTGACAAGAACCTACAACTTCGTTACACCTTAAATATCCCAGGAAAGAGAAAAATGGATAAAGATGTTGTGGTCCTTATGTACAATGGAATATCACTCAGCCATGAAATCAACGTCATAAGGCTAGTAGCAGCATGATGAGTGGATTTAGGTACGACGATTCTAAGTGAAATAAGTCACACAGAAAAAGACACTTATCATAAGATATCACTTATAGAGGGAATGTAAAAACCGCTACCCTTGAACTGAATTACAAAACAGAACAGAGTCACACGTTTAGAAAACACACTATGGCTGCTTAACGGGAAAGGTGAGGTGGGGTGATGCATAAAACAAGGGTTTCAAATTAGCTCAGATACCGTTCCATAAACCCAATATGTAATAGACAAGACCTACTCCTTGCTCAGTGAATTGGACTCAACACCCCCTATTCACGGCCCAAGAATATATCTGACTAGTAAGAATCTTAAAACCTATGTATTGATATCTCTCTGTAAGTGAGTCAAGTGGGTGTAAAGTGGCATAAACACAGCAGTGAAAAGCAGCTAAACCCCATTATAAAAATCAATTACTTTTAAAAACCTGTGAAAAAAAGACAGTGAAAGAGAGAGAAATTCTTACAAAATTCGTTTAGGGGCAGTGATGCTACCTGGATTGACCATATATAGACCCACAGCTCATTGAGACATAAGAGTGCACACTCTTGGGGCTGAGAGGTTTGGTGAGGTTGGGTGAGGAAACGCAGACCCTTTAAAGTAATACTCAGTGGTACCCATCCCATGGGTCCCAAATCTCCAGGTTCAAGGGCATCTTTCTACATCGAAAACATGCATGAGAAACCCAGAAGATGGTACACCGTGTGATCGCGAAAGGTTTCTAAACGCACCTCATTTCTCATCTCCTTGTGCTCGGGTTCGCCATTCCAGCTGCTTTACTAGCAACCTCCCTCCTTGGAGAATCATCACCTTTAACCTCCTGTTCCGTACAGGTTGCAATTTTTCCTGAGGATGAACGAGAAGAGGGGAAAACAATGAGAGACTAGCTCTAGGTGTTGGGACAAGCACAGTTCACTCTATTTTCCCATCAGGAAGAGGAATTAAGCACAGGCTCAGCCTGCCGCCCGGGACCAGAATAGGGCCTGAAGCAATCCTGCGCTTTTGCGGCCAGGTCCCAAGAAATCGAGTTGAAAAATGGAGCTCAGGGGCACTGCAATTCACAAACCTGCAGACTTATAAATGACCACTCTCGTCCACAAATATATTGAGGGAAGGCAACGAAGAGGATTTGAAAGCAAGGCAGAATTGCAGGAAACAGATTTCAGGAGGGAGATTCGAATCGCCTTTAAAGCACAGGAAAAGCGGCAAAACCTCGACAATGATGCCCTTTGCCAAAAAGGGCGTATGCGTTTTTTCATGAATATATTCAGGAAAAAACGCATACGCCCTTTTTGGCCAAGCAAGCAACCTGGAAAGGCAAATCAGCGCTACAAAGAAGTCTCGCTTCCCATCGGTCAAAAGGGCCATGCTGAATAAAGTGTCAAAACCAGAAATGCAGGGCAGGCCATGGAGAAACGGGAGCCTTGCTACGCTGATGGGCGGGATGTAAATTGCCAACAGCCACTCTGGAGAAGTGTACGGTGTGTCGTGAAACATCTAAAAAACTCAGCTTAGAGAGCATAGGGCACTTCCACTCATGGGCGTATAAAGTGGGAAAATTAAAAACCAGCAAGACACAGGCACCCCAAAGTTTAGGGCTGCTCTGCTGACAAGAACCTCCAACTTCGTTACACCTTAAATATCCCAGGAAAGAGAAAAATGGATAAAGATGTTGTGGTCCTTATGTACAATGGAATATCACTCAGCCATGAAATCAACGTCATAAGGCTAGTAGCAGCATGATGAGTGGATTTAGGTACGACGATTCTAAGTGAAATAAGTCACACAGAAAAAGACACTTATCATAAGATATCACTTATAGAGGGAATGTAAAAACCGCTACCCTTGAACTGAATTACAAAACAGAACAGAGTCACACGTTTAGAAAACACACTATGGCTGCTTAACGGGAAACGTGAGGTGGGGTGATGCATAAAACAAGGGTTTCAAATTAGCTCAGATACCGTTCCATAAACCCAATATGTACTAGACAAGACCTACTCCTTGCTCAGTGAATTGGACTCAAAACCCCCTATTCACGGCCCAAGAATATATCTGACTAGTAAGAATCTTAAAACCTATGTATTGATATCTCTCTGTAAGTGAGTCATGTGGGTGTAAAGTGACATAAACACAGCAGTGAAAAGCAGCTAAACCCCATTATAAAAATCAATTACTTTTAAAAACCTGTGAAAAAAAGACAGTGAAAGAGAGAGAAATTCTTACAAAATTCGTTTAGGGGCAGTGATGCTACCTGGATTGACCATATCTAGACCCACAGCTCATTGAGACATAAGGGTGGACACTCTTGGGGCTGAGAGGTTTGGTGAGGTTGGGTGAGGAAACGCAGACCCTTTAAAGTAATACTGCGTGGTACCCATCCCATGGGTTCCAAATCTCCAGGTTCAAGGGCATCTTCCTACATCGAAAACATGCATGAGAAACCCAGAAGATGGTACACCGTGTGATCGCGAAAGGTTTCTAAACGCACCTCATTTCTCATCTCCTTGTGCTCGGGTTCGCCATTCCAGCTCCTTTACTAGAAGTCTCCCTCATTGGAGAATCATCACCTTTAACCTCCTGTTCCATACAGGTTGCAATTTGTCCTGAGGATGAACGAGAAGAGGGGAAAACAATGAGAGACTAGCTCTAGGTGTTGGGACAGGCACAGTTCACTCTATTTTCCCATCAGGAAGAAGAATTAAGCACAGGCTCAGCCTGCCGCCCGGGACCAGAATAGGGCCTGAAGCAATCCTGCGCTTTTGCGGCCAGCTCCCAAGAAAGCGAGTTGAAAAATGGAGCTCAGGGGCACTGCAATTCACAAACCTGCAGACTTATAAATGATCACTCTCGTCCACAAATATATTGAGGGAAAGCAACGAAGAGGATTTGAAAGCAAGGCAGAATTGCAGGAAACAGATTTCAAGAGGGAGATTCGAATCGCCTTTAAAGCACAGGAAAAGCGGCAAAACCTCGACAAGATGCCCTTGGCCAAAGAGGGCGTATGCGTTTTTTCCTGAATATATTCAGGAAAAAACGCATACGCCCTTTTTGGCCAACCAAGCAACCTGGAAAGGCAAATCAGCGCTACAAAGAAGTCTCGCTTCCCATCGGTCAAAAGGGCCATGCTGAATAAAGTGTTAAAATCAGAAATGCAGGACAGGCCATAGAGAAACGGGAGCCTTGCTACGCTGATGGGCGGGATGTAAATTGCCAACAGCCACTCTGGAGAAGTGTACGGTGTGTCCTGAAACATCTAAAAAACTCAGCTTAGAGAGCATAGGGCACTTCCACTCATGGGCGTATAAATTGGGAAAACTAAAAATCAGCGAGACACAGGCACCCCAACGTTTAGGGCTGCTCTGTTGACAAGAACCTCCACTTCATTACACCTTAAATATCTCAGGATAGAGAAAAATGGATAAATAAGTTGTGGTCCTTATGTACAATGGAATATCACTCAGCCATGAAATCAACGTCATAAAGCTAGTAGCAGCATGATGAGTGGATTTAGGTACGACGATTCTAAGTGAAATAAGTCACACAGAAAAAGACACTTATCATAAGATATCACTTATAGAGGGAATGTAAAAACCGCTACCCTTGAACTGAATTACAAAACAGAACAGAGTCACACGTTTAGAAAACACACTATGGCTGCTTAACGGGAAAGGTGAGGTGGGGTGATGCATAAAACAAGGGTTTCAAATTAGCTCAGATACCGTTCCATAAACCCAATATGTTATAGACAAGACCTAATCCTTGCTCAGTGAATTGGACTCAACACCCCCTATTCACGGCCCAAGAATATATCTGACTAGTAAGAATCTTAAAACCTATGTATTGATATCTCTCTGTAAGTGAGTCAAGTGGGTGTAAAGTGGCATAAACACAGCAGTGAAAAGCAGCTAAACCCCATTATAAAAATCAATTACTTTTAAAAACCTGTGAAAAAAAGACAGTGAAAGAGAGAGAAATTCTTACAAAATTCGTTTAGGGGCAGTTATGCTACCTGGATTGACCATATCTAGACCCACAGCTGATTGAGACATAAGGGTGGACACTCTTGGGGCTGAGAGGTTTGGTGAGGTTGGGTGAGGAAACACAGACCCTTTAAAGTAATACTGCGTGGTACCCATCCCATGGGTCCCAAATCTCCAGGTTCAAGGGCATCTTCCTACATCGAAAACATGCATGAGAAACCCAGAAGATGGTACACCGTGTGATCGAGAAAGGTTTCTAAAACGCACCTCATTTCTCATCTCCTTGTGCTCGGGTCCGCCATTCCAGCCGCTTTACTAGCAACCTCCCTCCTTGGAGAATCATCACCTTTAACCTCCTGTTCCGTACAGGTTGCAATTTGTCCTGAGGATGAACGGGAATAAGGGGGAACCAATGAGAGACTAGCTCTAGGTGTTGGGACAGGCACAGGTCACTCTCTTTTCCCATGAGGAAGAAGAATTAAGCACAGGCTCAGCCTGCCGCCCGGGACCAGAATAGTGCCTGAAGCAATCCTGCACTTTTGCGGCCAGCTCCCAAGAAAGCGAGTTGAAAAATGGAGCTCAGGGGCACTGCAATTCACAAACCTGCAGACTTATAAATGATCACTCTCGTCCACAAATATATTGAGGGAAGGCAACGAAGAGGATTTGAAAGCAAGGCAGAATTGCAGGAAACAGATTTCAGGAGGGAGATTCGAATCGCCTTTAAAGCACAGGAAAAGCGGCAAAACCTCGTCAATGATGCCCTTGGCCAAAAAGGGCGTATGCGTTTTTTCCTGAATATATTCAGGAAAAAACGCATACGCCCTTTTTGGCCAACCAAGCAACCTGGAAAGGCAAATCAGCGCTACAAAGAAGTCTCGCTTCCCATCGGTCAAAAGGGCCATGCTGAATAAAGTGTCAAAACCAGAAATGCAGAGCAGGCCATGGAGAAACGGGAGGCTTGCTACGCTGATGGGCGGGATGTAAATTGCCAACAGCCACTCTGGAGAAGTGTACGGTGTGTCCTGAAACATCTAAAAAACTCAGCTTAGAGAGCATAGGGCACTTCCACTCATGGGCGTATAAAGTGGGAAAATTAAAAACCAGCAAGACACAGGCACCCCAAAGTTTAGGGCTGCTCTGTTGACAAGAACCTCCACTTCATTACACCTTAAATATCTCAGGATAGAGAAAAATGGATAAAGAAGTTGTGGTCCTTATGTACAATGGAATATCACTCAGCCATGAAATCAACGTCATAAGGCTAGTAGCAGCATGATGAGTGGATTTAGGTACGACGATTCTAAGTGAAATAAGTCACACAGAAAAAGACACTTATCATAAGATATCACTTATAGAGGGAATGTAAAAACCGCTACCCTTGAACTGAATTACAAAACAGAACAGAGTCACACGTTTAGAAAACACACTATGGCTGCTTAACGGGAAAGGTGAGGTGGGGTGATGCATAAAACAAGGGTTTCAAATTAGCTCAGATACCGTTCCATAAACCCAATATGTTATAGACAAGTCCTACTCCTTGCTCAGTGAATTGGACTCAACACCCCCTATTCACGGCCCAAGAATATATCTGAATAGTAAGAATCTTAAAACCTATGTATTGATATCTCTTTGTAAGTGAGTCAAGTGGGTGTAAAGTGGCATAAACACAGCAGTGAAAAGCAGCTAAACCCCATTATAAAAATCAATTACTTTTAAAAACCTGTGAAACAAAGACAGTGAAAGAGAGAGAAATTCTTACAAAATTCGTTTAGGGGCAGTGATGCTACCTGGATTGACCATATCTAGACCCACAGCTGATTGAGACATAAGGGTGGACACTCTTGGGGCTGAGAGGTTTGGTGAGGTTGGGTGAGGAAACACAGACCCTTTAAAGTAATACTGCGTGGTACCCATCCCATGGGTCCCAAATCTCCAGGTTCAAGGGCATCTTCCTACATCGAAAACATGCATGAGAAACCCAGAAGATGGTACACCGTGTGATCGAGAAAGGTTTCTAAAACGCACCTCATTTCTCATCTCCTTGTGCTCGGGTCCGCCATTCCAGCCGCTTTACTAGCAACCTCCCTCCTTGGAGAATCATCACCTTTAACCTCCTGTTCCGTACAGGTTGCAATTTGTCCTGAGGATGAACGGGAAGAAGGGGGAACCAATGAGAGACTAGCTCTAGGTGTTGGGACAGGCACAGGTCACTCTAATTTCCCATTAGGAAGAAGAATTAAGCACAGGCTCAGCCTGCCGCCCGGAACCAGAATAGGGCCTGAAGCAATCCTGCGCTTTTGCGGCCAGCTCCCAAGAAAGCGAGTTGAAAAATGGAGCTCAGGGGCACTGCAATTCACAAACCTGCAGACTTATAAATGACCACTCTCGTCCACAAATATATTGAGGGAAGGCAACGAAGAGGATTTGAAAACAAGGCAGAATTGCAGGAAACAGATTTCAGGAGGGAGATTCGAATCGCCTTTAAAGCACAGGAAAAGCGGCAAAACCTCGACAATGATGCCCTTGGCCAAAAAGGGCGTATGCGTTTTTTCCTGAATATATTCAGGAAAAAACGCATACGCCCTTTTTGGCCAACCAAGCAACCTGGAAAGGCAAATCAGCGCTACAAAGAAGTCTCGCTTCCCATCAGTCAAAAGGGCCATGCTGAATAAAGTGTCAAAACCAGAAATGCAGGGCAGGCCATGGAGAAACGGGAGCCTTGCTAGGCTGATGGGCGGGATGTAAATTGCCAACAGCCACTCTGGAGAAGTGTACGGTGTGTCCTGAAACATCTAAAAAACTCAGCTTAGAGAGCATAGGGCACTTCCACTCATGGGCGTATAAATTGGGAAAACTAAAAATCAGCAAGACACAGGCACCCCAACGTTTAGGGCTGCTCTGTTGACAAGAACGTCCACTTCTTTACACCTTAAATATCTCAGGATAGAGAAAAATGGATAAATAAGTTGTGGTCCTTATGTACAATGGAATATCTCTCAGCCATGAAATCAACGTCATAAGGCTAGTAGCAGCATGATGAGTGGATTTAGGTACGACGATTCTAAGTGAAATAAGTCACACAGAAAAAGACACTTATCATAAGATATCACTTATAGAGGGAATGTAAAAACCGCTACCCTTGAACTGAATTACAAAACAGAACAGAGTCACACGTTTAGAAAACACACTATGGCTGCTTAACGGGAAAGGTGAGGTGGGGTGATGCATAAAACAAGGGTTTCAAATTAGCTCAGATACCGTTCCATAAACCCAATATGTACTAGACAAGACCTACTCCTTGCTCAGTGAATTGGACTCAAAACCCCCTATTCACGGCCCAAGAATATATCTGACTAGTAAGAATCTTAAAACCTATGTATTGATATCTCTCTGTAAGTGAGTCATGTGGGTGTAAAGTGACATAAACACAGCAGTGAAAAGCAGCTAAACCCCATTATAAAAATCAATTACTTTTAAAAACCTGTGAAAAAAAGACAGTGAAAGAGAGAGAAATTCTTACAAAATTCTTTTAGGGGCAGTTATGCTACCTGGATTGACCATATCTAGACCCACAGCTGATTGAGACATAAGGGTGGACACTCTTGGGGCTGAGAGGTTTGGTGAGGTTGGGTGAGGAAACGCAGACCCTTTAAAGTAATACTGCGTGGTACCCATCCCATGGGTTCCAAATCTCCAGGTTCAAGGGCATCTTCCTACATCGAAAACATGCATGAGAAACCCAGAAGATGGTACACCGTGTGATCGCGAAAGGTTTCTAAACGCACCTCATTTCTCATCTCCTTGTGCTCGGGTTCGCCATTCCAGCTGCTTTACTAGCAACCTCCCTCCTTGGAGAATAATCACCTTTAACCTCCTGTTCCGTACAGGTTGCAATTTGTCCTGAGGATGAACGAGAAGAGGGGAAAACAATGAGAGACTAGCTCTAGGTGTTGGGACAGGCACAGTTCACTCTATTTTCCCTTCAGGAAGAAGAATTAAGCACAGGCTCAGCCTGCTGCCCGGGACCAGAATAGGGCCTGAAGCAATCCTGCGCTTTTGCGGCCAGCTCCCAAGAAAGCGAGTTGAAAAATGGAGCTCAGGGGCACTGCAATTCACAAACCTGCAGACTTATAAATGATCACTCTCGTCCACAAATATATTGAGGGAAAGCAACGAAGAGGATTTGAAAGCAAGGCAGAATTGCAGGAAACAGATTTCAGGAGGGAGATTCGAATCGCCTTTAAAGCACAGGAAAAGCGGCAAAACCTCGTCAATGATGCCCTTGGCCAAAAAGGGCGTATGCGTTTTTTCCTGAATATATTCAGGAAAAACGCATACGCCCTTTTTGGCCAACCAAGCAACCTGGAAAGGCAAATCAGCGCTACAAAGAAGTCTCGCTTCCCATCGGTCAAAAGGGCCATGCTGAATAAAGTGTCAAAACCAGAAATGCAGGACAGGCCATGGAGAAACGGGAGCCTTGCTACGCTGATGGGCGGGATGTAAACTGCCAACAGCCACTCTGGAGAAGTGTACGGTGTGTCCTGAAACATCTAAAAAACTCAGCTTAGAGAGCATAGGGCACTTCCACTCATGGGCGTATAAAGTGGGAAAACTAAAAATCAGCGAGACACAGGCACCCCAACGTTTAGGGCTGCTCTGTTGACAAGAACCTCCACTTCATTACACCTTAAATATCTCAGGATAGAGAAAAATGGATAAATAAGTTGTGGTCCTTATGTACAATGGAATATCACTCAGCCATGAAATCAACGTCATAAAGCTAGTAGCAGCATGATGAGTGGATTTAGGTACGACGATTCTAAGTGAAATAAGTCACACAGAAAAAGACACTTATCATAAGATATCACTTATAGAGGGAATGTAAAAACCGCTACCCTTGAACTGAATTACAAAACAGAACAGAGTCACACGTTTAGAAAACACACTATGGCTGCTTAACGGGAAAGGTGAGGTGGGGTGATGCATAAAACAAGGGTTTCAAATTAGCTCAGATACCGTTCCATAAACCCAATATGTTATAGACAAGACCTACTCCTTGCTCAGTGAATTGTACTCAACACCCCCTATTCACGGCCCAAGAATATATCTGACTAGTAAGAATCTTAAAACCTATGTATTGATATCTCTCTGTAAGTGAGTCAAGTGGGTGTAAAGTGGCATAAACACAGCAGTGAAAAGCAGCTAAACCCCATTATAAAAATCAATTACTTTTAAAAACCTGTGAAAAAAAGACAGTGAAAGAGAGAGAAATTCTTACAAAATTCGTTTAGGGGCAGTTATGCTACCTGGATTGACCATATCTAGACCCACAGCTGATTGAGACATAAGGGTGGACACTCTTGGGGCTGAGAGGTTTGGTGAGGTTGGGTGAGGAAACACAGACCCTTTAAAGTAATACTGCGTGGTACCCATCCCATGGGTCCCAAATCTCCAGGTTCAAGGGCATCTTCCTACATCGAAAACATGCATGAGAAACCCAGAAGATGGTACACCGTGTGATCGAGAAAGGTTTCTAAAACGCACCTCATTTCTCATCTCCTTGTGCTCGGGTCCGCCATTCCAGCCGCTTTACTAGCAACCTCCCTCCTTGGAGAATCATCACCTTTAACCTCCTGTTCCGTACAGGTTGCAATTTGTCCTGAGGATGAACGGGAAGAAGGGGGAACCAATGAGAGACTAGCTCTAGGTGTTGGGACAGGCACAGGTCACTCTCTTTTCCCATGAGGAAGAAGAATTAAGCACAGGCTCAGCCTTCCGCCCGGGACCAGAATAGGGCCTGAAGCAATCCTGCGCTTTTGCGGCCAGCTGCCAAGAAATCGAGTTGAAAAATGGAGCTCAGGGGCACTGCAATTCACAAACCTGCAGACTTATAAATGACCACTCTCGTCCACAAATATATTGAGGGAAGGCAACGAAGAGGATTTGAAAGCAAGGCAGAATTGCAGGAAACAGATTTCAGGAGGGAGATTCGAATCCCCTTTAAAGCACAGGAAAAGCGGCAAAACCTCGACAATGATGCCCTTGGCCAAAAAGGGCGTATGCGTTTTTTCCTGAATATATTCAGGAAAAAACGCATACGCCCTTTTTGGCCAAGCAAGCAACCTGGAAACGCAAATCAGCGCTACAAAGAAGTCTCGCTTCCCATCGGTCAAAAGGGCCATGCTGAATAAAGTGTCAAAACCAGAAATGCAGGGCAGGCCATGGAGAAACGGGAGGCTTGCTACGCTGATGGGCGGGATGTAAATTGCCAACAGCCACTCTGGAGAAGTGTACGGTGTGTCGTGAAACATCTAAAAAACTCAGCTTAGAGAGCATAGGGCACTTCCACTCATGGGCGTATAAAGTGGGAAAATTAAAAACCAGCAAGACACAGGCACCTCAAAGTTTAGGGCTGCTCTGTTGACAAGAACTTCCACTTCATTACACCTTAAATATCTCAGGATAGAGAAAAATGGATAAATAAGTTGTAGTCCTTATGTACAATGGAATATCACTCAGCCATGAAATCAACGTCATAAGGCTAGTAGCAGCATGATGAGTGGATTTAGGTACGACGATTCTAAGTGAAATAAGTCACACAGAAAAAGACACTTATCATAAGATATCACTTATAGAGGGAATGTAAAAACCGCTACCCTTGAACTGAATTACAAAACAGAACAGAGTCACACGTTTAGAAAACACACTATGGCTGCTTAACGGGAAAGGTGAGGTGGGGTGATGCATAAAACAAGGGTTTCAAATTAGCTCAGATACCGTTCCATAAACCCAATATGTTATAGACAAGACCTACTCCTTGCTCAGTGAATTGTACTCAACACCCCCTATTCACGGCCCAAGAATATATCTGACTAGTAAGAATCTTAAAACCTATGTATTGATATCTCTCTGTAAGTGAGTCAAGTGGGTGTAAAGTGGCATAAACACAGCAGTGAAAAGCAGCTAAACCCCATTATAAAAATCAATTACTTTTAAAAACCTGTGAAAAAAAGACAGTGAAAGAGAGAGAAATTCTTACAAAATTCGTTTAGGGGCAGTTATGCTACCTGGATTGACCATATCTAGACCCACAGCTGATTGAGACATAAGGGTGGACACTCTTGGGGCTGAGAGGTTTGGTGAGGTTGGGTGAGGAAACACAGACCCTTTAAAGTAATACTGCGTGGTACCCATCCCATGGGTCCCAAATCTCCAGGTTCAAGGGCATCTTCCTACATCGAAAACATGCATGAGAAACCCAGAAGATGGTACACCGTGTGATCGAGAAAGGTTTCTAAAACGCACCTCATTTCTCATCTCCTTGTGCTCGGGTCCGCCATTCCAGCCGCTTTACTAGCAACCTCCCTCCTTGGAGAATCATCACCTTTAACCTCCTGTTCCGTACAGGTTGCAATTTGTCCTGAGGATGAACGGGAAGAAGGGGGAACCAATGAGAGACTAGCTCTAGGTGTTGGGACAGGCACAGGTCACTCTCTTTTCCCATGAGGAAGAAGAATTAAGCACAGGCTCAGCCTTCCGCCCGGGACCAGAATAGGGCCTGAAGCAATCCTGCGCTTTTGCGGCCAGCTGCCAAGAAATCGAGTTGAAAAATGGAGCTCAGGGGCACTGCAATTCACAAACCTGCAGACTTATAAATGACCACTCTCGTCCACAAATATATTGAGGGAAGGCAACGAAGAGGATTTGAAAGCAAGGCAGAATTGCAGGAAACAGATTTCAGGAGGGAGATTCGAATCCCCTTTAAAGCACAGGAAAAGCGGCAAAACCTCGACAATGATGCCCTTGGCCAAAAAGGGCGTATGCGTTTTTTCCTGAATATATTCAGGAAAAAACGCATACGCCCTTTTTGGCCAAGCAAGCAACCTGGAAACGCAAATCAGCGCTACAAAGAAGTCTCGCTTCCCATCGGTCAAAAGGGCCATGCTGAATAAAGTGTCAAAACCAGAAATGCAGGGCAGGCCATGGAGAAACGGGAGGCTTGCTACGCTGATGGGCGGGATGTAAATTGCCAACAGCCACTCTGGAGAAGTGTACGGTGTGTCGTGAAACATCTAAAAAACTCAGCTTAGAGAGCATAGGGCACTTCCACTCATGGGCGTATAAAGTGGGAAAATTAAAAACCAGCAAGACACAGGCACCTCAAAGTTTAGGGCTGCTCTGTTGACAAGAACTTCCACTTCATTACACCTTAAATATCTCAGGATAGAGAAAAATGGATAAATAAGTTGTAGTCCTTATGTACAATGGAATATCACTCAGCCATGAAATCAACGTCATAAGGCTAGTAGCAGCATGATGAGTGGATTTAGGTACGACGATTCTAAGTGAAATAAGTCACACAGAAAAAGACACTTATCATAAGATATCACTTATAGAGGGAATGTAAAAACCGCTACCCTTGAACTGAATTACAAAACAGAACAGAGTCACACGTTTAGAAAACACACTATGGCTGCTTAACGGGAAAGGTGAGGTGGGGTGATGCATAAAACAAGGGTTTCAAATTAGCTCAGATACCGTTCCATAAACCCAATATGTTATAGACAAGACCTACTCCTTGCTAAGTGAATTGGACTCAACACCCCCTATTCACGGCCCAAGAATATATCTGACTAGTAAGAATCTTAAAACCTATGTATTGATATCTCTCTGTAAGTGAGTCAAGTGGGTGTAAAGTGGCATAAACACAGCAGTGAAAAGCAGCTAAACCCCATTATAAAAATCAATTACTTTTAAAAACCTGTGAAAAAAAGACAGTGAAAGAGAGAGAAATTCTTACAAAATTCGTTTAGGGGCAGTTATGCTACCTGGATTGACCATATCTAGACCCACAGCTGATTGAGACATAAGGGTGGACACTCTTGGGGCTGAGAGGTTTGGTGAGGTTGGGTGAGGAAACACAGACCCTTTAAAGTAATACTGCGTGGTACCCATCCCATGGGTCCCAAATCTCCAGGTTCAAGGGCATCTTCCTACATCGAAAACATGCATGAGAAACCCAGAAGATGGTACACCGTGTGATCGAGAAAGGTTTCTAAAACGCACCTCATTTCTCATCTCCTTGTGCTCGGGTCCGCCATTCCAGCCGCTTTACTAGCAACCTCCCTCCTTGGAGAATCATCACCTTTAACCTCCTGTTCCGTACAGGTTGCAATTTGTCCTGAGGATGAACGGGAAGAAGGGGGAACCAATGAGAGACTAGCTCTAGGTGTTGGGACAGGCACAGGTCACTCTCTTTTCCCATGAGGAAGAAGAATTAAGCACAGGCTCAGCCTTCCGCCCGGGACCAGAATAGGGCCTGAAGCAATCCTGCGCTTTTGCGGCCAGCTCCCAAGAAATCGAGTTGAAAAATGGAGCTCAGGGGCACTGCAATTCACAAACCTGCAGACTTATAAATGACCACTCTCGTCCACAAATATATTGAGGGAAGGCAACGAAGAGGATTTGAAAGCAAGGCAGAATTGCAGGAAACAGATTTCAGGAGGGAGATTCGAATCGCCTTTAAAGCACAGGAAAAGCGGCAAAACCTCGACAATGATGCCCTTGGCCAAAAAGGGCGTATGCGTTTTTTCCTGAATATATTCAGGAAAAAACGCATACGCCCTTTTTGGCCAAGCAAGCAACCTGGAAACGCAAATCAGCGCTACAAAGAAGTCTCGCTTCCCATCGGTCAAAAGGGCCATGCTGAATAAAGTGTCAAAACCAGAAATGCAGGGCAGGCCATGGAGAATCGGGAGGCTTGCTACGCTGATGGGCGGGATGTAAATTGCCAACAGCCACTCTGGAGAAGTGTACGGTGTGTCGTGAAACATCTAAAAAACTCAGCTTAGAGAGCATAGGGCACTTCCACTCATGGGCGTATAAAGTGGGAAAATTAAAAACCAGCAAGACACAGGCACCTCAAAGTTTAGGGCTGCTCTGTTGACAAGAACTTCCACTTCATTACACCTTAAATATCTCAGGATAGAGAAAAATGGATAAATAAGTTGTAGTCCTTATGTACAATGGAATATCACTCAGCCATGAAATCAACGTCATAAGGCTAGTAGCAGCATGATGAGTGGATTTAGGTACGACGATTCTAAGTGAAATAAGTCACACAGAAAAACACACTTATCATAAGATATCACTTATAGAGGGAATGTAAAAACCGCTACCCTTGAACTGAATTACAAAACAGAACAGAGTCACACGTTTAGAAAACACACTATGGCTGCTTAACGGGAAAGGTGAGGTGGGGTGATGCATAAAACAAGGGTTTCAAATTAGCTCAGATACCGTTCCATAAACCCAATATGTTATAGACAAGACCTACTCCTTGCTCAGTGAATTGGACTCAACACCCCCTATTCACGGCCCAAGAATATATCTGACTAGTAAGAATCTTAAAACCTATGTATTGATATCTCTTTGTAAGTGAGTCAAGTGGGTGTAAAGTGGCATAAACACAGCAGTGAAAAGCAGCTAAACCCCATTATAAAAATCAATTACTTTTAAAAACCTGTGAAAAAAAGACAGTGAAAGACAGAGAAATTCTTACAAAATTCGTTTAGGGGCAGTTATGCTACCTGGATTGACCATATCTAGACCCACAGCTGATTGAGACATAAGGGTGGACACTCTTGGGGCTGAGAGGTTTGGTGAGGTTGGGTGAGGAAACACAGACCCTTTAAAGTAATACTGCGTGGTACCCATCCCATGGGTCCCAAATCTCCAGGTTCAAGGGCATCTTCCTACATCGAAAACATGCATGAGAAACCCAGAAGATGGTACACCGTGTGATCGAGAAAGGTTTCTAAAACGCACCTCATTTCTCATCTCCTTGTGCTCGGGTCCGCCATTCCAGCCGCTTTACTAGCAACCTCCCTCCTTGGAGAATCATCACCTTTAACCTCCTGTTCCGTACAGGTTGCAATTTGTCCTGAGGATGAACGGGAAGAAGGGGGAACCAATGAGAGACTAGCTCTAGGTGTTGGGACAGGCACAGGTCACTCTATTTTCCCATGAGGAAGAAGAATTAAGCACAGGCTCAGCCTTCCGCCCGGGACCAGAATAGGGCCTGAAGCAATCCTGCGCTTTTGCGGCCAGCTCCCAAGAAATCGAGTTTAAAAATGGAGCTCAGGGGCACGGCAATTCACAAACCTGCAGAATTATAAATGACCACTCTCGTCCACAAATATATTGAGGGAAGGCAACGAAGAGGATTTGAAAGCAAGGCAGAATTGCAGGAAACAGATTTCAGGAGGGAGATTCGAATCGCCTTTAAAGCACAGGAAAAGCGGCAAAACCTCGACAATGATGCCCTTGGCCAAAAAGGGCGTATGCGTTTTTTCCTGAATATATTCAGGAAAAAACGCATACGCCCTTTTTGGCCAAGCAAGCAACCTGGAAAGGCAAATCAGCGCTACAAAGAAGTCTCGCTTCCCATCGGTCAAAAGGGCCATGCTGAATAAAGTGTCAAAACCAGAAATGCAGAGCAGGCCATGGAGAAACGGGAGGCTTGCTACGCTGATGGGCGGGATGTAAATTGCCAACAGCCACTCTGGAGAAGTGTACGGTGTGTCGTGAAACATCTAAAAAACTCAGCTTAGAGAGCATAGGGCACTTCCACTCATGGGCGTATAAAGTGGGAAAATTAAAAACCAGCAAGACACAGGCACCCCAAAGTTTAGGGCTGCTCTGTTGACAAGAACCTCCACTTCATTACACCTTAAATATCTCAGGATAGAGAAAAATGGATAAATAAGTTGTGGTCCTTATGTACAAAGGAATATCACTCAGCCATGAAATCAACGTCATAAGGCTAGTAGCAGCATGATGAGTGGATTTAGGTACGACGATTCTAAGTGAAATAAGTCACACAGAAAAAGACACTTATCATAAGATATCACTTATAGAGGGAATGTAAAAACCGCTACCCTTGAACTGAATTACAAAACAGAACAGAGTCACACGTTTAGAAAACACACTATGGCTGCTTAACGGGAAAGGTGAGGTGGGGTGATGCATAAAACAAGGGTTTCAAATTAGCTCAGATACCGTTCCATAAACCCAATATGTTATAGACAAGACCTACTCCTTGCTCAGTGAATTGGACTCAACACACCCTATTCACGGCCCAAGAATATATCTGACTAGTAAGAATCTTAAAACCTATGTATTGATATCTCTTTGTAAGTGAGTCAAGTGGGTGTAAAGTGGCATAAACACAGCAGTGAAAAGCAGCTAAACCCCATTATAAAAATCAATTACTTTTAAAAACCTGTGAAAAAAAGACAGTGAAAGAGAGAGAAATTCTTACAAAATTCGTTTAGGGGCAGTTATGCTACCTGGATTGACCATATCTAGACCCACAGCTGATTGAGACATAAGGGTGGACACTCTTGGGGCTGAGAGGTTTGGTGAGGTTAGGTGAGGAAACACAGACCCTTTAAAGTAATACTGCGTGGTACCCATCCCATGGGTCCCAAATCTCCAGGTTCAAGGGCATCTTCCTACATCGAAAACATGCATGAGAAACCCAGAAGATGGTACACCGTGTGATCGAGAAAGGTTTCTAAAACGCACCTCATTTCTCATCTCCTTGTGCTCGGGTCCGCCATTCCAGCCGCTTTACTAGCAACCTCCCTCCTTGGAGAATCATCACCTTTAACCTCCTGTTCCGTACAGGTTGCAATTTGTCCTGAGGATGAACGGGAATAATGGGGAACCAATGAGAGACTAGCTCTAGGTGTTGGGACAGGCACAGGTCACTCTCTTTTCCCATGAGGAAGAAGAATTAAGCACAGGCTCAGCCTGCCGCCCGGGACCAGAATAGTGCCTGAAGCAATCCTGCACTTTTGCGGCCAGCTCCCAAGAAAGCGAGTTGAAAAATGGAGCTCAGGGGCACTGCAATTCACAAACCTGCAGACTTATAAATGATCACTCTCGTCCACAAATATATTGAGGGAAGGCAACGAAGAGGATTTGAAAGCAAGGCAGAATTGCAGGAAACAGATTTCAGGAGGGAGATTCGAATCGCCTTTAAAGCACAGGAAAAGCGGCAAAACCTCGTCAATGATGCCCTTGGCCAAAAAGGGCGTATGCGTTTTTTCCTGAATATATTCAGGAAAAAACGCATACGCCCTTTTTGGCCAACCAAGCAACCTGGAAAGGCAAATCAGCGCTACAAAGAAGTCTCGCTTCCAATCGGTCAAAAGGGCCATGCTGAATAAAGTGTCAAAACCAGAAATGCAGGACAGGCCATGGAGAAACAGGAGCCTTGCTACGCTGATGGGCCGGATGTAAATTGCCAACAGCCACTCTGGAGAAGTGTACGGTGTGTCCTGAAACATCTAAAAAACTCAGCTTAGAGAGCATAGGGCACTTCCACTCATGGGCGTATAAAGTGGGAAAATTAAAAACCAGCAAGACACAGGCACCCCAAAGATTACGGCTGCTCTGTTGACAAGAACCTCCAACTTCGTTACACCTTAAATATCCCAGGAAAGAGAAAAATGGATAAAGATGTTGTGGTCCTTATGTACAATGGAATATCACTCAGCCATGAAATCAACGTCATAAGGCTAGTAGCAGCATGTTGAGTGGATTTAGGTACGACGATTCTAAGTGAAATAAGTCACACAGAAAAAGACACTTATCATAAGATATCACTTATAGAGGGAATGTAAAAACCGCTACCCTTGAACTGAATTACAGAACAGAACAGAGTCACACGTTTAGAAAACACACTATGGCTGCTTAACGGGAAAGGTGAGGTGGGGTGATGCATAAAACAAGGGTTTCAAATTAGCTCAGATACCGTTCCATAAACCCAATATGTACTAGACAAGACCTACTCCTTGCTCAGTGAATTGGACTCAAAACCCCCTATTCACGGCCCAAGAATATATCTGACTAGTAAGAATCTTAAAACCTATGTATTGATATCTCTCTGTAAGTGAGTCATGTGGGTGTAAAATGACATAAACACAGCAGTGAAAAGCAGCTAAACCCCATTATAAAAATCAATTACTTTTAAAAACCTGTGAAAAAAAGACAGTGAAAGAGAGAGAAATTCTTACAAAATTCGTTTAGGGGCAGTTATGCTACCTGGATTGACCATATCTAGACCCACAGCTGATTGAGACATAAGGGTGGACACTCTTGGGGCTGAGAGGTTTGGTGAGGTTGGGTGAGGAAACACAGACCCTTTAAAGTAATACTGCGTGGTACCCATCCCATGGGTCCCAAATCTCCAGGTTCAAGGGCATCTTCCTACATCGAAAACATGCATGAGAAACCCAGAAGATGGTACACCGTGTGATCGAGAAAGGTTTCTAAAACGCACCTCATTTCTCATCTCCTTGTGCTCGGGTCCGCCATTCCAGCCGCTTTACTAGCAACCTCCCTCCTTGGAGAATCATCACCTTTAACCTCCTGTTCCGTACAGGTTGCAATTTGTCCTGAGGATGAACGGGAAGAAGGGGGAACCAATGAGAGACTAGCTCTAGGTGTTGGGACAGGCACAGGTCACTCTCTTTTCCCATGAGGAAGAAGAATTAAGCACAGGCTCAGCCTTCCGCCCGGGACCAGAATAGGGCCTGAAGCAATCCTGCGCTTTTGCGGCCAGCTCCCAAGAAATCGAGTTGAAAAATGGAGCTCAGGGGCACTGCAATTCACAAACCTGCAGACTTATAAATGACCACTCTCGTCCACAAATATATTGAGGGAAGGCAACGAAGAGGATTTGAAAGCAAGGCAGAATTGCAGGAAACAGATTTCAGGAGGGAGATTCGAATCGCCTTTAAAGCACAGGAAAAGCGGCAAAACCTCGACAATGATGCCCTTGGCCAAAAAGGGCGTATGCGTTTTTTCCTGAATATATTCAGGAAAAAACGCATACGCCCTTTTTGGCCAAGCAAGCAACCTGGAAACGCAAATCAGCGCTACAAAGAAGTCTCGCTTCCCATCGGTCAAAAGGGCCATGCTGAATAAAGTGTCAAAACCAGAAATGCAGGGCAGGCCATGGAGAATCGGGAGGCTTGCTACGCTGATGGGCGGGATGTAAATTGCCAACAGCCACTCTGGAGAAGTGTACGGTGTGTCGTGAAACATCTAAAAAACTCAGCTTAGAGAGCATAGGGCACTTCCACTCATGGGCGTATAAAGTGGGAAAATTAAAAACCAGCAAGACACAGGCACCTCAAAGTTTAGGGCTGCTCTGTTGACAAGAACTTCCACTTCATTACACCTTAAATATCTCAGGATAGAGAAAAATGGATAAATAAGTTGTAGTCCTTATGTACAATGGAATATCACTCAGCCATGAAATCAACGTCATAAGGCTAGTAGCAGCATGATGAGTGGATTTAGGTACGACGATTCTAAGTGAAATAAGTCACACAGAAAAACACACTTATCATAAGATATCACTTATAGAGGGAATGTAAAAACCGCTACCCTTGAACTGAATTACAAAACAGAACAGAGTCACACGTTTAGAAAACACACTATGGCTGCTTAACGGGAAAGGTGAGGTGGGGTGATGCATAAAACAAGGGTTTCAAATTAGCTCAGATACCGTTCCATAAACCCAATATGTTATAGACAAGACCTACTCCTTGCTCAGTGAATTGGACTCAACACCCCCTATTCACGGCCCAAGAATATATCTGACTAGTAAGAATCTTAAAACCTATGTATTGATATCTCTTTGTAAGTGAGTCAAGTGGGTGTAAAGTGGCATAAACACAGCAGTGAAAAGCAGCTAAACCCCATTATAAAAATCAATTACTTTTAAAAACCTGTGAAAAAAAGACAGTGAAAGACAGAGAAATTCTTACAAAATTCGTTTAGGGGCAGTTATGCTACCTGGATTGACCATATCTAGACCCACAGCTGATTGAGACATAAGGGTGGACACTCTTGGGGCTGAGAGGTTTGGTGAGGTTGGGTGAGGAAACACAGACCCTTTAAAGTAATACTGCGTGGTACCCATCCCATGGGTCCCAAATCTCCAGGTTCAAGGGCATCTTCCTACATCGAAAACATGCATGAGAAACCCAGAAGATGGTACACCGTGTGATCGAGAAAGGTTTCTAAAACGCACCTCATTTCTCATCTCCTTGTGCTCGGGTCCGCCATTCCAGCCGCTTTACTAGCAACCTCCCTCCTTGGAGAATCATCACCTTTAACCTCCTGTTCCGTACAGGTTGCAATTTGTCCTGAGGATGAACGGGAAGAAGGGGGAACCAATGAGAGACTAGCTCTAGGTGTTGGGACAGGCACAGGTCACTCTATTTTCCCATGAGGAAGAAGAATTAAGCACAGGCTCAGCCTTCCGCCCGGGACCAGAATAGGGCCTGAAGCAATCCTGCGCTTTTGCGGCCAGCTCCCAAGAAATCGAGTTTAAAAATGGAGCTCAGGGGCACGGCAATTCACAAACCTGCAGAATTATAAATGACCACTCTCGTCCACAAATATATTGAGGGAAGGCAACGAAGAGGATTTGAAAGCAAGGCAGAATTGCAGGAAACAGATTTCAGGAGGGAGATTCGAATCGCCTTTAAAGCACAGGAAAAGCGGCAAAACCTCGACAATGATGCCCTTGGCCAAAAAGGGCGTATGCGTTTTTTCCTGAATATATTCAGGAAAAAACGCATACGCCCTTTTTGGCCAAGCAAGCAACCTGGAAAGGCAAATCAGCGCTACAAAGAAGTCTCGCTTCCCATCGGTCAAAAGGGCCATGCTGAATAAAGTGTCAAAACCAGAAATGCAGAGCAGGCCATGGAGAAACGGGAGGCTTGCTACGCTGATGGGCGGGATGTAAATTGCCAACAGCCACTCTGGAGAAGTGTACGGTGTGTCGTGAAACATCTAAAAAACTCAGCTTAGAGAGCATAGGGCACTTCCACTCATGGGCGTATAAAGTGGGAAAATTAAAAACCAGCAAGACACAGGCACCCCAAAGTTTAGGGCTGCTCTGTTGACAAGAACCTCCACTTCATTACACCTTAAATATCTCAGGATAGAGAAAAATGGATAAATAAGTTGTGGTCCTTATGTACAAAGGAATATCACTCAGCCATGAAATCAACGTCATAAGGCTAGTAGCAGCATGATGAGTGGATTTAGGTACGACGATTCTAAGTGAAATAAGTCACACAGAAAAAGACACTTATCATAAGATATCACTTATAGAGGGAATGTAAAAACCGCTACCCTTGAACTGAATTACAAAACAGAACAGAGTCACACGTTTAGAAAACACACTATGGCTGCTTAACGGGAAAGGTGAGGTGGGGTGATGCATAAAACAAGGGTTTCAAATTAGCTCAGATACCGTTCCATAAACCCAATATGTTATAGACAAGACCTACTCCTTGCTCAGTGAATTGGACTCAACACACCCTATTCACGGCCCAAGAATATATCTGACTAGTAAGAATCTTAAAACCTATGTATTGATATCTCTTTGTAAGTGAGTCAAGTGGGTGTAAAGTGGCATAAACACAGCAGTGAAAAGCAGCTAAACCCCATTATAAAAATCAATTACTTTTAAAAACCTGTGAAAAAAAGACAGTGAAAGAGAGAGAAATTCTTACAAAATTCGTTTAGGGGCAGTTATGCTACCTGGATTGACCATATCTAGACCCACAGCTGATTGAGACATAAGGGTGGACACTCTTGGGGCTGAGAGGTTTGGTGAGGTTAGGTGAGGAAACACAGACCCTTTAAAGTAATACTGCGTGGTACCCATCCCATGGGTCCCAAATCTCCAGGTTCAAGGGCATCTTCCTACATCGAAAACATGCATGAGAAACCCAGAAGATGGTACACCGTGTGATCGAGAAAGGTTTCTAAAACGCACCTCATTTCTCATCTCCTTGTGCTCGGGTCCGCCATTCCAGCCGCTTTACTAGCAACCTCCCTCCTTGGAGAATCATCACCTTTAACCTCCTGTTCCGTACAGGTTGCAATTTGTCCTGAGGATGAACGGGAATAATGGGGAACCAATGAGAGACTAGCTCTAGGTGTTGGGACAGGCACAGGTCACTCTCTTTTCCCATGAGGAAGAAGAATTAAGCACAGGCTCAGCCTGCCGCCCGGGACCAGAATAGTGCCTGAAGCAATCCTGCACTTTTGCGGCCAGCTCCCAAGAAAGCGAGTTGAAAAATGGAGCTCAGGGGCACTGCAATTCACAAACCTGCAGACTTATAAATGATCACTCTCGTCCACAAATATATTGAGGGAAGGCAACGAAGAGGATTTGAAAGCAAGGCAGAATTGCAGGAAACAGATTTCAGGAGGGAGATTCGAATCGCCTTTAAAGCACAGGAAAAGCGGCAAAACCTCGTCAATGATGCCCTTGGCCAAAAAGGGCGTATGCGTTTTTTCCTGAATATATTCAGGAAAAAACGCATACGCCCTTTTTGGCCAACCAAGCAACCTGGAAAGGCAAATCAGCGCTACAAAGAAGTCTCGCTTCCAATCGGTCAAAAGGGCCATGCTGAATAAAGTGTCAAAACCAGAAATGCAGGACAGGCCATGGAGAAACAGGAGCCTTGCTACGCTGATGGGCCGGATGTAAATTGCCAACAGCCACTCTGGAGAAGTGTACGGTGTGTCCTGAAACATCTAAAAAACTCAGCTTAGAGAGCATAGGGCACTTCCACTCATGGGCGTATAAAGTGGGAAAATTAAAAACCAGCAAGACACAGGCACCCCAAAGATTACGGCTGCTCTGTTGACAAGAACCTCCAACTTCGTTACACCTTAAATATCCCAGGAAAGAGAAAAATGGATAAAGATGTTGTGGTCCTTATGTACAATGGAATATCACTCAGCCATGAAATCAACGTCATAAGGCTAGTAGCAGCATGTTGAGTGGATTTAGGTACGACGATTCTAAGTGAAATAAGTCACACAGAAAAAGACACTTATCATAAGATATCACTTATAGAGGGAATGTAAAAACCGCTACCCTTGAACTGAATTACAAAACAGAACAGAGTCACACGTTTAGAAAACACACTATGGCTGCTTAACGGGAAAGGTGAGGTGGGGTGATGCATAAAACAAGGGTTTCAAATTAGCTCAGATACCGTTCCATAAACCCAATATGTTATAGACAAGACCTACTCCTTGCTCAGTGAATTGTACTCAACACCCCCTATTCACGGCCCAAGAATATATCTGACTAGTAAGAATCTTAAAACCTATGTATTGATATCTCTCTGTAAGTGAGTCAAGTGGGTGTAAAGTGGCATAAACACAGCAGTGAAAAGCAGCTAAACCCCATTATAAAAATCAATTACTTTTAAAAACCTGTGAAAAAAAGACAGTGAAAGAGAGAGAAATTCTTACAAAATTCGTTTAGGGGCAGTTATGCTACCTGGATTGACCATATCTAGACCCACAGCTGATTGAGACATAAGGGTGGACACTCTTGGGGCTGAGAGGTTTGGTGAGGTTGGGTGAGGAAACACAGACCCTTTAAAGTAATACTGCGTGGTACCCATCCCATGGGTCCCAAATCTCCAGGTTCAAGGGCATCTTCCTACATCGAAAACATGCATGAGAAACCCAGAAGATGGTACACCGTGTGATCGAGAAAGGTTTCTAAAACGCACCTCATTTCTCATCTCCTTGTGCTCGGGTCCGCCATTCCAGCCGCTTTACTAGCAACCTCCCTCCTTGGAGAATCATCACCTTTAACCTCCTGTTCCGTACAGGTTGCAATTTGTCCTGAGGATGAACGGGAAGAAGGGGGAACCAATGAGAGACTAGCTCTAGGTGTTGGGACAGGCACAGGTCACTCTCTTTTCCCATGAGGAAGAAGAATTAAGCACAGGCTCAGCCTTCCGCCCGGGACCAGAATAGGGCCTGAAGCAATCCTGCGCTTTTGCGGCCAGCTCCCAAGAAATCGAGTTGAAAAATGGAGCTCAGGGGCACTGCAATTCACAAACCTGCAGACTTATAAATGACCACTCTCGTCCACAAATATATTGAGGGAAGGCAACGAAGAGGATTTGAAAGCAAGGCAGAATTGCAGGAAACAGATTTCAGGAGGGAGATTCGAATCCCCTTTAAAGCACAGGAAAAGCGGCAAAACCTCGACAATGATGCCCTTGGCCAAAAAGGGCGTATGCGTTTTTTCCTGAACATATTCAGGAAAAAACGCATACGCCCTTTTTGGCCAAGCAAGCAACCTGGAAACGCAAATCAGCGCTACAAAGAAGTCTCGCTTCCCATCGGTCAAAAGGGCCATGCTGAATAAAGTGTCAAAACCAGAAATGCAGGGCAGGCCATGGAGAAACGGGAGGCTTGCTACGCTGATGGGCGGGATGTAAATTGCCAACAGCCACTCTGGAGAAGTGTACGGTGTGTCGTGAAACATCTAAAAAACTCAGCTTAGAGAGCATAGGGCACTTCCACTCATGGGCGTATAAAGTGGGAAAATTAAAAACCAGCAAGACACAGGCACCTCAAAGTTTAGGGCTGCTCTGTTGACAAGAACTTCCACTTCATTACACCTTAAATATCTCAGGATAGAGAAAAATGGATAAATAAGTTGTAGTCCTTATGTACAATGGAATATCACTCAGCCATGAAATCAACGTCATAAGGCTAGTAGCAGCATGATGAGTGGATTTAGGTACGACGATTCTAAGTGAAATAAGTCACACAGAAAAAGACACTTATCATAAGATATCACTTATAGAGGGAATGTAAAAACCGCTACCCTTGAACTGAATTACAAAACAGAACAGAGTCACACGTTTAGAAAACACACTATGGCTGCTTAACGGGAAAGGTGAGGTGGGGTGATGCATAAAACAAGGGTTTCAAATTAGCTCAGATACCGTTCCATAAACCCAATATGTTATAGACAAGACCTACTCCTTGCTAAGTGAATTGGACTCAACACCCCCTATTCACGGCCCAAGAATATATCTGACTAGTAAGAATCTTAAAACCTATGTATTGATATCTCTCTGTAAGTGAGTCAAGTGGGTGTAAAGTGGCATAAACACAGCAGTGAAAAGCAGCTAAACCCCATTATAAAAATCAATTACTTTTAAAAACCTGTGAAAAAAAGACAGTGAAAGAGAGAGAAATTCTTACAAAATTCGTTTAGGGGCAGTTATGCTACCTGGATTGACCATATCTAGACCCACAGCTGATTGAGACATAAGGGTGGACACTCTTGGGGCTGAGAGGTTTGGTGAGGTTGGGTGAGGAAACACAGACCCTTTAAAGTAATACTGCGTGGTACCCATCCCATGGGTCCCAAATCTCCAGGTTCAAGGGCATCTTCCTACATCGAAAACATGCATGAGAAACCCAGAAGATGGTACACCGTGTGATCGAGAAAGGTTTCTAAAACGCACCTCATTTCTCATCTCCTTGTGCTCGGGTCCGCCATTCCAGCCGCTTTACTAGCAACCTCCCTCCTTGGAGAATCATCACCTTTAACCTCCTGTTCCGTACAGGTTGCAATTTGTCCTGAGGATGAACGGGAAGAAGGGGGAACCAATGAGAGACTAGCTCTAGGTGTTGGGACAGGCACAGGTCACTCTCTTTTCCCATGAGGAAGAAGAATTAAGCACAGGCTCAGCCTTCCGCCCGGGACCAGAATAGGGCCTGAAGCAATCCTGCGCTTTTGCGGCCAGCTCCCAAGAAATCGAGTTGAAAAATGGAGCTCAGGGGCACTGCAATTCACAAACCTGCAGACTTATAAATGACCACTCTCGTCCACAAATATATTGAGGGAAGGCAACGAAGAGGATTTGAAAGCAAGGCAGAATTGCAGGAAACAGATTTCAGGAGGGAGATTCGAATCGCCTTTAAAGCACAGGAAAAGCGGCAAAACCTCGACAATGATGCCCTTGGCCAAAAAGGGCGTATGCGTTTTTTCCTGAATATATTCAGGAAAAAACGCATACGCCCTTTTTGGCCAAGCAAGCAACCTGGAAACGCAAATCAGCGCTACAAAGAAGTCTCGCTTCCCATCGGTCAAAAGGGCCATGCTGAATAAAGTGTCAAAACCAGAAATGCAGGGCAGGCCATGGAGAATCGGGAGGCTTGCTACGCTGATGGGCGGGATGTAAATTGCCAACAGCCACTCTGGAGAAGTGTACGGTGTGTCGTGAAACATCTAAAAAACTCAGCTTAGAGAGCATAGGGCACTTCCACTCATGGGCGTATAAAGTGGGAAAATTAAAAACCAGCAAGACACAGGCACCTCAAAGTTTAGGGCTGCTCTGTTGACAAGAACTTCCACTTCATTACACCTTAAATATCTCAGGATAGAGAAAAATGGATAAATAAGTTGTAGTCCTTATGTACAATGGAATATCACTCAGCCATGAAATCAACGTCATAAGGCTAGTAGCAGCATGATGAGTGGATTTAGGTACGACGATTCTAAGTGAAATAAGTCACACAGAAAAACACACTTATCATAAGATATCACTTATAGAGGGAATGTAAAAACCGCTACCCTTGAACTGAATTACAAAACAGAACAGAGTCACACGTTTAGAAAACACACTATGGCTGCTTAACGGGAAAGGTGAGGTGGGGTGATGCATAAAACAAGGGTTTCAAATTAGCTCAGATACCGTTCCATAAACCCAATATGTTATAGACAAGACCTACTCCTTGCTCAGTGAATTGGACTCAACACCCCCTATTCACGGCCCAAGAATATATCTGACTAGTAAGAATCTTAAAACCTATGTATTGATATCTCTTTGTAAGTGAGTCAAGTGGGTGTAAAGTGGCATAAACACAGCAGTGAAAAGCAGCTAAACCCCATTATAAAAATCAATTACTTTTAAAAACCTGTGAAAAAAAGACAGTGAAAGACAGAGAAATTCTTACAAAATTCGTTTAGGGGCAGTTATGCTACCTGGATTGACCATATCTAGACCCACAGCTGATTGAGACATAAGGGTGGACACTCTTGGGGCTGAGAGGTTTGGTGAGGTTGGGTGAGGAAACACAGACCCTTTAAAGTAATACTGCGTGGTACCCATCCCATGGGTCCCAAATCTCCAGGTTCAAGGGCATCTTCCTACATCGAAAACATGCATGAGAAACCCAGAAGATGGTACACCGTGTGATCGAGAAAGGTTTCTAAAACGCACCTCATTTCTCATCTCCTTGTGCTCGGGTCCGCCATTCCAGCCGCTTTACTAGCAACCTCCCTCCTTGGAGAATCATCACCTTTAACCTCCTGTTCCGTACAGGTTGCAATTTGTCCTGAGGATGAACGGGAAGAAGGGGGAACCAATGAGAGACTAGCTCTAGGTGTTGGGACAGGCACAGGTCACTCTATTTTTCCATGAGGAAGAAGAATTAAGCACAGGCTCAGCCTTCCGCCCGGGACCAGAATAGGGCCTGAAGCAATCCTGCGCTTTTGCGGCCAGCTCCCAAGAAATCGAGTTTAAAAATGGAGCTCAGGGGCACGGCAATTCACAAACCTGCAAAATTATAAATGACCACTCTCGTCCACAAATATATTGAGGGAAGGCAACGAAGAGGATTTGAAAGCAAGGCAGAATTGCAGGAAACAGATTTCAGGAGGGAGATTCGAATCGCCTTTAAAGCACAGGAAAAGCGGCAAAACCTCGACAATGATGCCCTTGGCCAAAAAGGGCGTATGCGTTTTTTCCTGAATATATTCAGGAAAAAACGCATACGCCCTTTTTGGCCAAGCAAGCAACCTGGAAAGGCAAATCAGCGCTACAAAGAAGTCTCGCTTCCCATCGGTCAAAAGGGCCATGCTGAATAAAGTGTCAAAACCAGAAATGCAGAGCAGGCCATGGAGAAACGGGAGGCTTGCTACGCTGATGGGCGGGATGTAAATTGCCAACAGCCACTCTGGAGAAGTGTACGGTGTGTCGTGAAACATCTAAAAAACTCAGCTTAGAGAGCATAGGGCACTTCCACTCATGGGCGTATAAAGTGGGAAAATTAAAAACCAGCAAGACACAGGCACCCCAAAGATTACGGCTGCTCTGTTGACAAGAACCTCCAACTTCGTTACACCTTAAATATCCCAGGAAAGAGAAAAATGGATAAAGATGTTGTGGTCCTTATGTACAATGGAATATCACTCAGCCATGAAATCAACGTCATAAGGCTAGTAGCAGCATGTTGAGTGGATTTAGGTACGACGATTCTAAGTGAAATAAGTCACACAGAAAAAGACACTTATCATAAGATATCACTTATAGAGGGAATGTAAAAACCGCTACCCTTGAACTGAATTACAAAACAGAACAGAGTCACACGTTTAGAAAACACACTATGGCTGCTTAACGGGAAAGGTGAGGTGGGGTGATGCATAAAACAAGGGTTTCAAATTAGCTCAGATACCGTTCCATAAACCCAATATGTACTAGACAAGACCTACTCCTTGCTCAGTGAATTGGACTCAAAACCCCCTATTCACGGCCCAAGAATATATCTGACTAGTAAGAATCTTAAAACCTATGTATTGATATCTCTCTGTAAGTGAGTCATGTGGGTGTAAAATGACATAAACACAGCAGTGAAAAGCAGCTAAACCCCATTATAAAAATCAATTACTTTTAAAAACCTGTGAAAAAAAGACAGTGAAAGAGAGAGAAATTCTTACAAAATTCGTTTAGGGGCAGTTATGCTACCTGGATTGACCATATCTAGACCCACAGCTGATTGAGACATAAGGGTGGACACTCTTGGGGCTGAGAGGTTTGGTGAGGTTGGGTGAGGAAACACAGACCCTTTAAAGTAATACTGCGTGGTACCCATCCCATGGGTCCCAAATCTCCAGGTTCAAGGGCATCGTCCTACATCGAAAACATGCATGAGAAACCCAGAAGATGGTACACCGTGTGATCGAGAAAGGTTTCTAAAACGCACCTCATTTCTCATCTCCTTGTGCTCGGGTCCGCCATTCCAGCCGCTTTATTAGCAACCTCCCTCCTTGGAGAATCATCACCTTTAACCTCCTGTTCCGTACAGGTTGCAATTTGTCCTGAGGATGAACGGGAAGAAGGGGGAACCAATGAGAGACTAGCTCTAGGTGTTGGGACAGGCACAGGTCACTCTCTTTTCCCATGAGGAAGAAGAATTAAGCACAGGCTCAGCCTTCCGCCCGGGACCAGAATAGGGCCTGAAGCAATCCTGCGCTTTTGCGGCCAGCTCCCAAGAAATCGAGTTGAAAAATGGAGCTCAGGGGCACTGCAATTCACAAACCTGCAGACTTATAAATGACCACTCTCGTCCACAAATATATTGAGGGAAGGCAACGAAGAGGATTTGAAAGCAAGGCAGAATTGCAGGAAACAGATTTCAGGAGGGAGATTCGAATCGCCTTTAAAGCACAGGAAAAGCGGCAAAACCTCGACAATGATGCCCTTGGCCAAAAAGGGCGTATGCGTTTTTTCCTGAATATATTCAGGAAAAAACGCATACGCCCTTTTTGGCCAAGCAAGCAACCTGGAAACGCAAATCAGCGCTACAAAGAAGTCTCGCTTCCCATCGGTCAAAAGGGCCATGCTGAATAAAGTGTCAAAACCAGAAATGCAGGGCAGGCCATGGAGAATCGGGAGGCTTGCTACGCTGATGGGCGGGATGTAAATTGCCAACAGCCACTCTGGAGAAGTGTACGGTGTGTCGTGAAACATCTAAAAAACTCAGCTTAGAGAGCATAGGGCACTTCCACTCATGGGCGTATAAAGTGGGAAAATTAAAAACCAGCAAGACACAGGCACCTCAAAGTTTAGGGCTGCTCTGTTGACAAGAACTTCCACTTCATTACACCTTAAATATCTCAGGATAGAGAAAAATGGATAAATAAGTTGTAGTCCTTATGTACAATGGAATATCACTCAGCCATGAAATCAACGTCATAAGGCTAGTAGCAGCATGATGAGTGGATTTAGGTACGACGATTCTAAGTGAAATAAGTCACACAGAAAAACACACTTATCATAAGATATCACTTATAGAGGGAATGTAAAAACCGCTACCCTTGAACTGAATTACAAAACAGAACAGAGTCACACGTTTAGAAAACACACTATGGCTGCTTAACGGGAAAGGTGAGGTGGGGTGATGCATAAAACAAGGGTTTCAAATTAGCTCAGATACCGTTCCATAAACCCAATATGTTATAGACAAGACCTACTCCTTGCTCAGTGAATTGGACTCAACACCCCCTATTCACGGCCCAAGAATATATCTGACTAGTAAGAATCTTAAAACCTATGTATTGATATCTCTTTGTAAGTGAGTCAAGTGGGTGTAAAGTGGCATAAACACAGCAGTGAAAAGCAGCTAAACCCCATTATAAAAATCAATTACTTTTAAAAACCTGTGAAAAAAAGACAGTGAAAGACAGAGAAATTCTTACAAAATTCGTTTAGGGGCAGTTATGCTACCTGGATTGACCATATCTAGACCCACAGCTGATTGAGACATAAGGGTGGACACTCTTGGGGCTGAGAGGTTTGGTGAGGTTGGGTGAGGAAACACAGACCCTTTAAAGTAATACTGCGTGGTACCCATCCCATGGGTCCCAAATCTCCAGGTTCAAGGGCATCTTCCTACATCGAAAACATGCATGAGAAACCCAGAAGATGGTACACCGTGTGATCGAGAAAGGTTTCTAAAACGCACCTCATTTCTCATCTCCTTGTGCTCGGGTCCGCCATTCCAGCCGCTTTACTAGCAACCTCCCTCCTTGGAGAATCATCACCTTTAACCTCCTGTTCCGTACAGGTTGCAATTTGTCCTGAGGATGAACGGGAAGAAGGGGGAACCAATGAGAGACTAGCTCTAGGTGTTGGGACAGGCACAGGTCACTCTATTTTCCCATGAGGAAGAAGAATTAAGCACAGGCTCAGCCTTCCGCCCGGGACCAGAATAGGGCCTGAAGCAATCCTGCGCTTTTGCGGCCAGCTCCCAAGAAATCGAGTTTAAAAATGGAGCTCAGGGGCACGGCAATTCACAAACCTGCAGAATTATAAATGACCACTCTCGTCCACAAATATATTGAGGGAAGGCAACGAAGAGGATTTGAAAGCAAGGCAGAATTGCAGGAAACAGATTTCAGGAGGGAGATTCGAATCGCCTTTAAAGCACAGGAAAAGCGGCAAAACCTCGACAATGATGCCCTTGGCCAAAAAGGGCGTATGCGTTTTTTCCTGAATATATTCAGGAAAAAACGCATACGCCCTCTTTGGCCAAGCAAGCAACCTGGAAAGGCAAATCAGCGCTACAAAGAAGTCTCGCTTCCCATCGGTCAAAAGGGCCATGCTGAATAAAGTGTCAAAACCAGAAATGCAGAGCAGGCCATGGAGAAACGGGAGGCTTGCTACGCTGATGGGCGGGATGTAAATTGCCAACAGCCACTCTGGAGAAGTGTACGGTGTGTCGTGAAACATCTAAAAAACTCAGCTTAGAGAGCATAGGGCACTTCCACTCATGGGCGTATAAAGTGGGAAAATTAAAAACCAGCAAGACACAGGCACCCCAAAGTTTAGGGCTGCTCTGTTGACAAGAACCTCCACTTCATTACACCTTAAATATCTCAGGATAGAGAAAAATGGATAAATAAGTTGTGGTCCTTATGTACAAAGGAATATCACTCAGCCATGAAATCAACGTCATAAGGCTAGTAGCAGCATGATGAGTGGATTTAGGTACGACGATTCTAAGTGAAATAAGTCACACAGAAAAAGACACTTATCATAAGATATCACTTATAGAGGGAATGTAAAAACCGCTACCCTTGAACTGAATTACAAAACAGAACAGAGTCACACGTTTAGAAAACACACTATGGCTGCTTAACGGGAAAGGTGAGGTGGGGTGATGCATAAAACAAGGGTTTCAAATTAGCTCAGATACCGTTCCATAAACCCAATATGTTATAGACAAGACCTACTCCTTGCTCAGTGAATTGGACTCAACACACCCTATTCACGGCCCAAGAATATATCTGACTAGTAAGAATCTTAAAACCTATGTATTGATATCTCTTTGTAAGTGAGTCAAGTGGGTGTAAAGTGGCATAAACACAGCAGTGAAAAGCAGCTAAACCCCATTATAAAAATCAATTACTTTTAAAAACCTGTGAAAAAAAGACAGTGAAAGAGAGAGAAATTCTTACAAAATTCGTTTAGGGGCAGTTATGCTACCTGGATTGACCATATCTAGACCCACAGCTGATTGAGACATAAGGGTGGACACTCTTGGGGCTGAGAGGTTTGGTGAGGTTAGGTGAGGAAACACAGACCCTTTAAAGTAATACTGCGTGGTACCCATCCCATGGGTCCCAAATCTCCAGGTTCAAGGGCATCTTCCTACATCGAAAACATGCATGAGAAACCCAGAAGATGGTACACCGTGTGATCGAGAAAGGTTTCTAAAACGCACCTCATTTCTCATCTCCTTGTGCTCGGGTCCGCCATTCCAGCCGCTTTACTAGCAACCTCCCTCCTTGGAGAATCATCACCTTTAACCTCCTGTTCCGTACAGGTTGCAATTTGTCCTGAGGATGAACGGGAATAATGGGGAACCAATGAGAGACTAGCTCTAGGTGTTGGGACAGGCACAGGTCACTCTCTTTTCCCATGAGGAAGAAGAATTAAGCACAGGCTCAGCCTGCCGCCCGGGACCAGAATAGTGCCTGAAGCAATCCTGCACTTTTGCGGCCAGCTCCCAAGAAAGCGAGTTGAAAAATGGAGCTCAGGGGCACTGCAATTCACAATCCTGCAGACTTATAAATGACCACTCTCGTTCACAAATATATTGAGGGAAGGCAACGAAGAGGATTTGAAAGCAAGGCAGAATTGCAGGAAACAGATTTCAGGAGGGAGATTCGAATCGCCTTTAAAGCACAGGAAAAGCGGCAAAACCTCGACAATGATGCCCTTGGCCAAAAAGGGCGTATGCGTTTTTTCCTGAATATATTCAGGAAAAAACGCATACGCCCTTTTTGGCCAAGCAAGCAACCTGGAAAGGCAAATCAGCGCTACAAAGAAGTCTCGCTTCCCATCGGTCAAAAGGGCCATGCTGAATAAAGTGTCAAAACCAGAAATGCAGGGTAGGCCATGGAGAAACGGGAGGCTTGCTACGCTGATGGGCGGGATGTAAATTGCCAACAGCCACTCTGGAGAAGTGTACGGTGTGTCGTGAAACATCTAAAAAACTCAGCTTAGAGAGCATAGGGCACTTCCACTCATGCGCGTATAAAGTGGGAAAACTAAAAATCAGCAAGACACAGGCACCCCAACGTTTAGGGCTGCTCTGTTGACAAGAACCTCCACTTCGTTACACCTTAAATATCCCAGGAAAGAGAAAAATGGATAAAGAAGTTGTGGTCCTTATGTACAATGGAATATCACTCAGCCATGAAATCAAAGTCATAAGGCTAGTAGCAGCATGATGAGTGGATTTAGGTACGACGATTCTAAGTGAAATAAGTCACACAGAAAAAGACACTTATCATAAGATATCACTTATAGAGGGAATGTAAAAACCGCTACCCTTGAACTGAATTACAAAACAGAACAGAGTCACACGTTTAGAAAACACACTATGGCTGCTTAACGGGAAAGGTGAGGTGGGGTGATGCATAAAACAAGGGTTTCAAATTAGCTCAGATACCGTTCCATAAACCCAATATGTACTAGACAAGACCTACTCCTTGCTCAGTGAATTGGACTCAACACCCCCTATTCACGGCCCAAGAATATATCTGACTAGTAAGAATCTTAAAACCTATGTATTGATATCTCTTTGTAAGTGAGTGAAGTGGGTGTAAAGTGGCATAAACACAGCAGTGAAAAGCAGCTAAACCCCATTATAAAAATCAATTACTTTTAAAAACCTGTGAAAAAAAGACAGTGAAAGAGAGAGAAATTCTTACAAAATTCGTTTAGGGGCAGTTATGCTACCTGGATTGACCATATCTAGACCCACAGCTGATTGAGACATAAGGGTGGACACTCTTGGGCCTGAGAGGTTTGGTGAGGTTGGGTGAGCAAACGCAGACCCTTTAAAGTAATACTGTGTGGTACCCATCCCATGGGTCCCAAATCTCCAGGTTCAAGGGCATCTTCCTACATCGAAAACATGCATGAGAAACCCAGAAGATGGTACACTGTGTGATCGGGAAAGGTTTCTAAAACGCAGCTCATTTCTCATGTCCTTGTGCTCGGGTTCGCCATTCCAGCCGCATTACTAGCAATCTCCCTCCTTGGAGAATCAGCACCTTTAACCTCCTGTTCCGTACAGGTTGCAATTTGTCCTGAGGATGAACGGGAATAAGGGGGAACCAATGAGAGACTAGCTCTAGGTGTTGGGACAGGCACAGGTCACTCTATTTTCCCATCAGGAAGAACAATTAACCACAGGCTCAGCCTGCCGCCCGGGACCAGAATAGGGCCTGAAGCAATCCTGCGCTTTTGCGGCCAGCTCCCAAGAAAGCGAGTTGAAAAATGGAGCTCAGGGGCACTGCAATTCACAAACCTGCAGACTTATAAATGATCACTCTCGTCCACAAATATATTGAGGGAAGGCAACGAAGAGGATTTGAAAGCAAGGCAGAATTGCAGGAAACAGATTTCAGGAGGGAGATTCGAATCGCCTTTAAAGCACAGGAAAAGCGGCAAAACCTCGTCAATGATGCCCTTGGCCAAAAAGGACGTATGCGTTTTTTTCCTGAATATATTCAGGAAAAAACTCATACGTCCTTTTTGGCCAACCAAGCAACCTGGAAAGGCAAATCAGCGCTACAAAGAAGTCTCGCTTCCCATCGGTCAAAAGGGCCATGCTGAATAAAGTCTCAAAACCAGAAATGCAGGACAGGCCATGGAGAAACGGGAGCCTTGCTACGATGATGGGCGGGATGTAAATTACCTACAGCCACTCTGGAGAAGTGTACGGTGTGTCCTGAAACATCTAAATAACTCAGCTTAGAGAGCATAGGGCACTTCCACTCATGGGCGTATAAAGTGGGAAAATTAAAAACCAGCAAGACACAGGCACCCGAAAGTTTAGGGCTGCTCTGTTGACAAGAACCTCCAACTTCGTTACACCTTAAATATCCCAGGAAAGAGAAAAATGGATAAAGATGTTGTGGTCCTTATGTACAATAGAATATCACTCAGCCATGAAATCAACGTCATAAGGCTAGTAGCAGCATGATGAGTGGATTTAGGTACGACGATTCTAAGTGAAATAAGTCACACAGAAAAAGACACTTATCATAAGATATCACTTATAGAGGGAATGTAAAAACCGCTACCCTTGAACTGAATTACAAAACAGAACAGAGTCACACGTTTAGAAAACACACTATGGCTGCTTAACGGGAAAGGTGAGGTGGGGTGATGCATAAAACAAGGGTTTCAAATTAGCTCAGATACCGTTCCATAAACCCAATATGTACTAGACAAGACCTACTCCTTGCTCAGTGAATTGGACTCAACACCCCCTATTCACGGCCCAAGAATATATCTGACTAGTAAGAATCTTAAAACCTATGTATTGATATCTCTCTGTAAGTGAGTCATGTGGGTGTAAAGTGACATAAACACAGCAGTGAAAAGCAGCTAAACCCCATTATAAAAATCAATTACTTTTAAAAACCTGTGAAAAAAAGACAGTGAAAGAGAGAGAAATTCTTACAAAATTCGTTTAGGGGCAGTTATGCTACCTGGATTGACCATATCTAGACCCACAGCTGATTGAGACATAAGGGTGGACATTCTTGGGGCTGAGAGGTTTGGTGAGGTTGGGTGAGGAAACGCAGACCCTTTAAAGTAATACTGCGTGGTACCCATCCCATGGGTTCCAAATCTCCAGGTTCAAGGGCATCTTCCTACATCGAAAACATGCATGAGAAACCCAGAAGATGGTACACCGTGTGATCGCGAAAGGTTTCTAAAACGCACCTCATTTCTCATCTCCTTGTGCTCGGGTTCGCCATTCCAGCTGCTTTACTAGCAACCTCCCTCCTTGGAGAATCAGCACCTTTAACCTCCTGTTCCGTACAGGTTGCAATTTGTCCTGAGGATGAACGGGAAGAAGGGGGAACCAATGAGAGACTAGCTCTAGGTGTTGGGACAGGCACAGGTCACTCTATTTTCCCATCAGGAAGAAGAATTAAGCACAGGCTCAGCCTGCCTCCCGGGACCAGAATAGGGCCTGAAGCAATCCTGCGCTTTTGCGGCCAGCTCCCAAGAAAGCGAGTTGAAAAATGGAGCTCAGGGGCACTGCAATTCACAAACCTGCAGACTTATAAATGATCACTCTCGTCCACAAATATATTGAGGGAAGGCAACGAAGAGGATTTGAAAGCAAGGCAGAATTGCAGGAAACAGATTTCAGGAGGGAGATTCGAATCGCCTTTAAAGCACAGGAAAAGCGGCAAAACCTCGTCAATGATGCCCTTGGCCAAAAAGGGCGTATGCGTTTTTTCCTGAATATATTCAGGAAAAAACGCATACGCCCTTTTTGGCCAACCAAGCAACCTGGAAAGGCAAATCAGCGCTACAAAGAAGTCTCGCTTCCCATCGGTCAAAAGGGCCATGCTGAATAAAGTGTCAAAACCAGAAATGCAGGACAGGCCATGGAGAAACGGGAGCCTTGCTACGCTGATGGGCGGGATGTAAATTGCCAACAGCCACCCTGGAGAAGTGTACGGTGTGTCCTGAAACATCTAAAAAACTCAGCTTAGAGAGCATAGGGCACTTCCACTCATGGGCGTATAAAGTGGGAAAATTAAAAACCAGCAAGACACAGGCACCCCAATGTTTAGGGCTGCTCTGTTGACAAGAACCTCCAACTTCGTTACACCTTAAATATCCCAGGAAAGAGAAAAATGGATAAAGATGTTGTGGTCCTTATGTACAATGGAATATCACTCAGCCATGAAATCAACGTCATAAGGCTAGTAGCAGCATGATGAGTGGATTTAGGTACGACGATTCTAAGTGAAATAAGTCACACAGAAAAAGACACTTATCATAAGATATCACTTATAGAGGGAATGTAAAAACCGCTACCCTTGAACTGAATTACAAAACAGAACAGAGTCACACGTTTAGAAAACACACAATGGCTGCTTAACGGGAAAGGTGAGGTTGGGTGATGCATAAAACAAGGGTTTCAAATTAGCTCAGATACCGTTCCATAAACCCAATATGTACTAGACAAGACCTACTCCTTGCTCAGTGAATTGGACTCAAAACCCCCTATTCACGGCCCAAGAATATATCTGACTAGTAAGAATCTTAAAACCTATGTATTGATATCTCTCTGTAAGTGAGTCATGTGGGTGTAAAGTGACATAAACACAGCAGTGAAAAGCAGCTAAACCCCATTATAAAAATCAATTACTTTTAAAAACCTGTGAAAAAAAGACAGTGAAAGAGAGAGAAATTCTTACAAAATTCTTTTAGGGGCAGTTATGCTACCTGGATTGACCATATCTAGACCCACAGCTGATTGAGACATAAGGGTGGACACTCTTGGGGCTGAGAGGTTTGGTGAGGTTGGGTGAGGAAACGCAGACCCTTTAAAGTAATATTGCGTGGTACCCATCCCATGGGTCCCAAATCTCCAGGTTCAAGGGCATCTTCCTACATCGAAAACATGCATGAGAAACCCAGAAGATGGCACACTGTGTGATCGGGAAAGGTTTCTAAAACGCACCTCATTTCTCATCTCCTTGTGCTCGAATTCACCATTCCAGCTGCTTTACTAGCAGTCTCCCTCATTGGAGAATCAGCACCTTTAACCTCCTGTTCCGTACAGGTTGCAATTTGTCCTGAGGATGAACGGGAAAAGGGGGAAACAATGAGAGTCTAGCTCTAGGTGTTGGGACAGGCACAGGTCACTCTATTTTCCCATTAGGAAGAAGAATTAAGCACAGGCTCAGCCTGCCGCCCGGAACCAGAATAGGGCCTGAAGCAATCCTGCGCTTTTGCGGCCAGCTCCCAAGAAAGCGAGTTGAAAAATGGAGCTCAGGGGCACTGCAATTCACAAACCTGCAGACTTATAAATGACCACTCTCGTCCACAAATATATTGAGGGAAGGCAACGAAGAGGATTTGAAAACAAGGCAGAATTGCAGGAAACAGATTTCAGGAGGGAGATTCGAATCGCCTTTAAAGCACAGGAAATGCGGCAAAACCTCGACAATGATGCCCTTGGCCAAAAAGGGCGTATGCGTTTTTTCCTGAATATATTCAGGAAAAAACGCATACGCCCTTTTTGGCCAACAAAGCAACCTGGAAAGGCAAATCAGCGCTACAAAAAGTCTCGCTTCCCATCGGTCAAAAGGGCCATGCTGAATAAAGTGTCAAAACCAGAAATGCAGGGCAGGCCATGGAGAAACGGGAGCCTTGCTACGCTGATGGGCGGGATGTAAATTGCCAACAGCCACTCTGGAGAAGTGTACGGTGTGTCCTGAAACATCTAAAAAACTCAGCTTAGAGAGCATAGGGCACTTCCACTCATGGGCGTATAAATTGGGAAAACTAAAAATCAGCAAGACACAGGCACCCCAACGTTTAGGGCTGCTCTGTTGACAAGAACCTCCACTTCTTTACACCTTAAATATCTCAGGATAGAGAAAAATGGATAAATAAGTTGTGGTCCTTATGTACAATGGAATATCACTCAGCCATGAAATCAACGTCATAAGGCTAGTAGCAGCATGATGAGTGGATTTAGGTACGACGATTCTAAGTGAAATAAGTCACACAGAAAAACACACTTATCATAAGATATCACTTATAGAGGGAATGTAAAAACCGCTACCCTTGAACTGAATTACAAAACAGAACAGAGTCACACGTTTAGAAAACACACTATGGCTGCTTAACGGGAAAGGTGAGGTGGGGTGATGCATAAAACAAGGGTTTCAAATTAGCTCAGATACCGTTCCATAAACCCAATATGTTATAGACAAGACCTACTCCTTGCTCAGTGAATTGGACTCAACACCCCCTATTCACGGCCCAAGAAAATATCTGACTAGTAAGAATCTTAAAACCTATGTATTGATATCTCTTTGTAAGTGAGTCAAGTGGGTGTAAAGTGGCATAAACACAGCAGTGAAAAGCAGCTAAACCCCATTATAAAAATCAATTACTTTTAAAAACCTGTGAAAAAAAGACAGTGAAAGACAGAGAAATTCTTACAAAATTCGTTTAGGGGCAGTTATGCTACCTGGATTGACCATATCTAGACCCACAGCTGATTGAGACATAAGGGTGGACACTCTTGGGGCTGAGAGGTTTGGTGAGGTTGGGTGAGGAAACACAGACCCTTTAAAGTAATACTGCGTGGTACCCATCCCATGGGTCCCAAATCTCCAGGTTCAAGGGCATCTTCCTACATCGAAAACATGCATGAGAAACCCAGAAGATGGTACACCGTGTGATCGAGAAAGGTTTCTAAAACGCACCTCATTTCTCATCTCCTTGTGCTCGGGTCCGCCATTCCAGCCGCTTTACTAGCAACCTCCCTCCTTGGAGAATCATCACCTTTAACCTCCTGTTCCGTACAGGTTGCAATTTGTCCTGAGGATGAACGGGAAGAAGGGGGAACCAATGAGAGACTAGCTCTAGGTGTTGGGACAGGCACAGGTCACTCTCTTTTCCCATGAGGAAGAAGAATTAAGCACAGGCTCAGCCTTCCGCCCGGGACCAGAATAGGGCCTGAAGCAATCCTGCGCTTTTGCGGCCAGCTCCCAAGAAATCGAGTTGAAAAATGGAGCTCAGGGGCACTGCAATTCACAAACCTGCAGACTTATAAATGACCACTCTCGTCCACAAATATATTGAGGGAAGGCAACGAAGAGGATTTGAAAGCAAGGCAGAATTGCAGGAAACAGATTTCAGGAGGGAGATTCGAATCGCCTTTAAAGCACAGGAAAAGCGGCAAAACCTCGACAATGATGCCCTTGGCCAAAAAGGGCGTATGCGTTTTTTCCTGAATATATTCAGGAAAAAACGCATACGCCCTTTTTGGCCAAGCAAGCAACCTGGAAACGCAAATCAGCGCTACAAAGAAGTCTCGCTTCCCATCGGTCAAAAGGGCCATGCTGAATAAAGTGTCAAAACCAGAAATGCAGGGCAGGCCATGGAGAATCGGGAGGCTTGCTACGCTGATGGGCGGGATGTAAATTGCCAACAGCCACTCTGGAGAAGTGTACGGTGTGTCGTGAAACATCTAAAAAACTCAGCTTAGAGAGCATAGGGCACTTCCACTCATGGGCGTATAAAGTGGGAAAATTAAAAACCAGCAAGACACAGGCACCTCAAAGTTTAGGGCTGCTCTGTTGACAAGAACTTCCACTTCATTACACCTTAAATATCTCAGGATAGAGAAAAATGGATAAATAAGTTGTGGTCCTTATGTACAATGGAATATCACTCAGCCATGAAATCAACGTCATAAGGCTAGTAGCAGCATGATGAGTGGATTTAGGTACGACGATTCTAAGTGAAATAAGTCACACAGAAAAACACACTTATCATAAGATATCACTTATAGAGGGAATGTAAAAACCGCTACCCTTGAACTGAATTACAAAACAGAACAGAGTCACACGTTTAGAAAACACACTATGGCTGCTTAACGGGAAAGGTGAGGTGGGGTGATGCATAAAACAAGGGTTTCAAATTAGCTCAGATACCGTTCCATAAACCCAATATGTTATAGACAAGACCTACTCCTTGCTCAGTGAATTGGACTCAACACCCCCTATTCACGGCCCAAGAATATATCTGACTAGTAAGAATCTTAAAACCTATGTATTGATATCTCTTTGTAAGTGAGTCAAGTGGGTGTAAAGTGGCATAAACACAGCAGTGAAAAGCAGCTAAACCCCATTATAAAAATCAATTACTTTTAAAAACCTGTGAAAAAAAGACAGTGAAAGACAGAGAAATTCTTACAAAATTCGTTTAGGGGCAGTTATGCTACCTGGATTGACCATATCTAGACCCACAGCTGATTGAGACATAAGGGTGGACACTCTTGGGGCTGAGAGGTTTGGTGAGGTTGGGTGAGGAAACACAGACCCTTTAAAGTAATACTGCGTGGTACCCATCCCATGGGTCCCAAATCTCCAGGTTCAAGGGCATCTTCCTACATCGAAAACATGCATGAGA
Organism: Balaenoptera physalus; assembly: GCF_965194825.1. Lineage (NCBI taxonomy): Eukaryota > Metazoa > Chordata > Mammalia > Artiodactyla > Balaenopteridae > Balaenoptera > Balaenoptera physalus. Next base: position 1,087,317 of record NW_028126565.1, on the reverse strand, counting down.
AACCCAGAAGATGGTACACCGTGTGATCGAGAAAGGTTTCTAAAACGCACCTCATTTCTCATCTCCTTGTGCTCGGGTCCGCCATTCCAGCCGCTTTACTAGCAACCTCCCTCCTTGGAGAATCATCACCTTTAACCTCCTGTTCCGTACAGGTTGCAATTTGTCCTGAGGATGAACGGGAAGAAGGGGGAACCAATGAGAGACTAGCTCTAGGTGTTGGGACAGGCACAGGTCACTCTATTTTTCCATGAGGAAGAAGAATTAAGCACAGGCTCAGCCTTCCGCCCGGGACCAGAATAGGGCCTGAAGCAATCCTGCGCTTTTGCGGCCAGCTCCCAAGAAATCGAGTTTAAAAATGGAGCTCAGGGGCACGGCAATTCACAAACCTGCAAAATTATAAATGACCACTCTCGTCCACAAATATATTGAGGGAAGGCAACGAAGAGGATTTGAAAGCAAGGCAGAATTGCAGGAAACAGATTTCAGGAGGGAGATTCGAATCGCCTTTAAAGCACAGGAAAAGCGGCAAAACCTCGACAATGATGCCCTTGGCCAAAAAGGGCGTATGCGTTTTTTCCTGAATATATTCAGGAAAAAACGCATACGCCCTTTTTGGCCAAGCAAGCAACCTGGAAAGGCAAATCAGCGCTACAAAGAAGTCTCGCTTCCCATCGGTCAAAAGGGCCATGCTGAATAAAGTGTCAAAACCAGAAATGCAGAGCAGGCCATGGAGAAACGGGAGGCTTGCTACGCTGATGGGCGGGATGTAAATTGCCAACAGCCACTCTGGAGAAGTGTACGGTGTGTCGTGAAACATCTAAAAAACTCAGCTTAGAGAGCATAGGGCACTTCCACTCATGGGCGTATAAAGTGGGAAAATTAAAAACCAGCAAGACACAGGCACCCCAAAGATTACGGCTGCTCTGTTGACAAGAACCTCCAACTTCGTTACACCTTAAATATCCCAGGAAAGAGAAAAATGGATAAAGATGTTGTGGTCCTTATGTACAATGGAATATCACTCAGCCATGAAATCAACGTCATAAGGCTAGTAGCAGCATGTTGAGTGGATTTAGGTACGACGATTCTAAGTGAAATAAGTCACACAGAAAAAGACACTTATCATAAGATATCACTTATAGAGGGAATGTAAAAACCGCTACCCTTGAACTGAATTACAAAACAGAACAGAGTCACACGTTTAGAAAACACACTATGGCTGCTTAACGGGAAAGGTGAGGTGGGGTGATGCATAAAACAAGGGTTTCAAATTAGCTCAGATACCGTTCCATAAACCCAATATGTACTAGACAAGACCTACTCCTTGCTCAGTGAATTGGACTCAAAACCCCCTATTCACGGCCCAAGAATATATCTGACTAGTAAGAATCTTAAAACCTATGTATTGATATCTCTCTGTAAGTGAGTCATGTGGGTGTAAAATGACATAAACACAGCAGTGAAAAGCAGCTAAACCCCATTATAAAAATCAATTACTTTTAAAAACCTGTGAAAAAAAGACAGTGAAAGAGAGAGAAATTCTTACAAAATTCGTTTAGGGGCAGTTATGCTACCTGGATTGACCATATCTAGACCCACAGCTGATTGAGACATAAGGGTGGACACTCTTGGGGCTGAGAGGTTTGGTGAGGTTGGGTGAGGAAACACAGACCCTTTAAAGTAATACTGCGTGGTACCCATCCCATGGGTCCCAAATCTCCAGGTTCAAGGGCATCGTCCTACATCGAAAACATGCATGAGAAACCCAGAAGATGGTACACCGTGTGATCGAGAAAGGTTTCTAAAACGCACCTCATTTCTCATCTCCTTGTGCTCGGGTCCGCCATTCCAGCCGCTTTACTAGCAACCTCCCTCCTTGGAGAATCATCACCTTTAACCTCCTGTTCCGTACAGGTTGCAATTTGTCCTGAGGATGAACGGGAAGAAGGGGGAACCAATGAGAGACTAGCTCTAGGTGTTGGGACAGGCACAGGTCACTCTCTTTTCCCATGAGGAAGAAGAATTAAGCACAGGCTCAGCCTTCCGCCCGGGACCAGAATAGGGCCTGAAGCAATCCTGCGCTTTTGCGGCCAGCTCCCAAGAAATCGAGTTGAAAAATGGAGCTCAGGGGCACTGCAATTCACAAACCTGCAGACTTATAAATGACCACTCTCGTCCACAAATATATTGAGGGAAGGCAACGAAGAGGATTTGAAAGCAAGGCAGAATTGCAGGAAACAGATTTCAGGAGGGAGATTCGAATCGCCTTTAAAGCACAGGAAAAGCGGCAAAACCTCGACAATGATGCCCTTGGCCAAAAAGGGCGTATGCGTTTTTTCCTGAATATATTCAGGAAAAAACGCATACGCCCTTTTTGGCCAAGCAAGCAACCTGGAAACGCAAATCAGCGCTACAAAGAAGTCTCGCTTCCCATCGGTCAAAAGGGCCATGCTGAATAAAGTGTCAAAACCAGAAATGCAGGGCAGGCCATGGAGAATCGGGAGGCTTGCTACGCTGATGGGCGGGATGTAAATTGCCAACAGCCACTCTGGAGAAGTGTACGGTGTGTCGTGAAACATCTAAAAAACTCAGCTTAGAGAGCATAGGGCACTTCCACTCATGGGCGTATAAAGTGGGAAAATTAAAAACCAGCAAGACACAGGCACCTCAAAGTTTAGGGCTGCTCTGTTGACAAGAACTTCCACTTCATTACACCTTAAATATCTCAGGATAGAGAAAAATGGATAAATAAGTTGTAGTCCTTATGTACAATGGAATATCACTCAGCCATGAAATCAACGTCATAAGGCTAGTAGCAGCATGATGAGTGGATTTAGGTACGACGATTCTAAGTGAAATAAGTCACACAGAAAAACACACTTATCATAAGATATCACTTATAGAGGGAATGTAAAAACCGCTACCCTTGAACTGAATTACAAAACAGAACAGAGTCACACGTTTAGAAAACACACTATGGCTGCTTAACGGGAAAGGTGAGGTGGGGTGATGCATAAAACAAGGGTTTCAAATTAGCTCAGATACCGTTCCATAAACCCAATATGTTATAGACAAGACCTACTCCTTGCTCAGTGAATTGGACTCAACACCCCCTATTCACGGCCCAAGAATATATCTGACTAGTAAGAATCTTAAAACCTATGTATTGATATCTCTTTGTAAGTGAGTCAAGTGGGTGTAAAGTGGCATAAACACAGCAGTGAAAAGCAGCTAAACCCCATTATAAAAATCAATTACTTTTAAAAACCTGTGAAAAAAAGACAGTGAAAGACAGAGAAATTCTTACAAAATTCGTTTAGGGGCAGTTATGCTACCTGGATTGACCATATCTAGACCCACAGCTGATTGAGACATAAGGGTGGACACTCTTGGGGCTGAGAGGTTTGGTGAGGTTGGGTGAGGAAACACAGACCCTTTAAAGTAATACTGCGTGGTACCCATCCCATGGGTCCCAAATCTCCAGGTTCAAGGGCATCTTCCTACATCGAAAACATGCATGAGAAACCCAGAAGATGGTACACCGTGTGATCGAGAAAGGTTTCTAAAACGCACCTCATTTCTCATCTCCTTGTGCTCGGGTCCGCCATTCCAGCCGCTTTACTAGCAACCTCCCTCCTTGGAGAATCATCACCTTTAACCTCCTGTTCCGTACAGGTTGCAATTTGTCCTGAGGATGAACGGGAAGAAGGGGGAACCAATGAGAGACTAGCTCTAGGTGTTGGGACAGGCACAGGTCACTCTATTTTCCCATGAGGAAGAAGAATTAAGCACAGGCTCAGCCTTCCGCCCGGGACCAGAATAGGGCCTGAAGCAATCCTGCGCTTTTGCGGCCAGCTCCCAAGAAATCGAGTTTAAAAATGGAGCTCAGGGGCACGGCAATTCACAAACCTGCAGAATTATAAATGACCACTCTCGTCCACAAATATATTGAGGGAAGGCAACGAAGAGGATTTGAAAGCAAGGCAGAATTGCAGGAAACAGATTTCAGGAGGGAGATTCGAATCGCCTTTAAAGCACAGGAAAAGCGGCAAAACCTCGACAATGATGCCCTTGGCCAAAAAGGGCGTATGCGTTTTTTCCTGAATATATTCAGGAAAAAACGCATACGCCCTCTTTGGCCAAGCAAGCAACCTGGAAAGGCAAATCAGCGCTACAAAGAAGTCTCGCTTCCCATCGGTCAAAAGGGCCATGCTGAATAAAGTGTCAAAACCAGAAATGCAGAGCAGGCCATGGAGAAACGGGAGGCTTGCTACGCTGATGGGCGGGATGTAAATTGCCAACAGCCACTCTGGAGAAGTGTACGGTGTGTCGTGAAACATCTAAAAAACTCAGCTTAGAGAGCATAGGGCACTTCCACTCATGGGCGTATAAAGTGGGAAAATTAAAAACCAGCAAGACACAGGCACCCCAAAGTTTAGGGCTGCTCTGTTGACAAGAACCTCCACTTCATTACACCTTAAATATCTCAGGATAGAGAAAAATGGATAAATAAGTTGTGGTCCTTATGTACAAAGGAATATCACTCAGCCATGAAATCAACGTCATAAGGCTAGTAGCAGCATGATGAGTGGATTTAGGTACGACGATTCTAAGTGAAATAAGTCACACAGAAAAAGACACTTATCATAAGATATCACTTATAGAGGGAATGTAAAAACCGCTACCCTTGAACTGAATTACAAAACAGAACAGAGTCACACGTTTAGAAAACACACTATGGCTGCTTAACGGGAAAGGTGAGGTGGGGTGATGCATAAAACAAGGGTTTCAAATTAGCTCAGATACCGTTCCATAAACCCAATATGTTATAGACAAGACCTACTCCTTGCTCAGTGAATTGGACTCAACACACCCTATTCACGGCCCAAGAATATATCTGACTAGTAAGAATCTTAAAACCTATGTATTGATATCTCTTTGTAAGTGAGTCAAGTGGGTGTAAAGTGGCATAAACACAGCAGTGAAAAGCAGCTAAACCCCATTATAAAAATCAATTACTTTTAAAAACCTGTGAAAAAAAGACAGTGAAAGAGAGAGAAATTCTTACAAAATTCGTTTAGGGGCAGTTATGCTACCTGGATTGACCATATCTAGACCCACAGCTGATTGAGACATAAGGGTGGACACTCTTGGGGCTGAGAGGTTTGGTGAGGTTAGGTGAGGAAACACAGACCCTTTAAAGTAATACTGCGTGGTACCCATCCCATGGGTCCCAAATCTCCAGGTTCAAGGGCATCTTCCTACATCGAAAACATGCATGAGAAACCCAGAAGATGGTACACCGTGTGATCGAGAAAGGTTTCTAAAACGCACCTCATTTCTCATCTCCTTGTGCTCGGGTCCGCCATTCCAGCCGCTTTACTAGCAACCTCCCTCCTTGGAGAATCATCACCTTTAACCTCCTGTTCCGTACAGGTTGCAATTTGTCCTGAGGATGAACGGGAATAATGGGGAACCAATGAGAGACTAGCTCTAGGTGTTGGGACAGGCACAGGTCACTCTCTTTTCCCATGAGGAAGAAGAATTAAGCACAGGCTCAGCCTGCCGCCCGGGACCAGAATAGTGCCTGAAGCAATCCTGCACTTTTGCGGCCAGCTCCCAAGAAAGCGAGTTGAAAAATGGAGCTCAGGGGCACTGCAATTCACAATCCTGCAGACTTATAAATGACCACTCTCGTTCACAAATATATTGAGGGAAGGCAACGAAGAGGATTTGAAAGCAAGGCAGAATTGCAGGAAACAGATTTCAGGAGGGAGATTCGAATCGCCTTTAAAGCACAGGAAAAGCGGCAAAACCTCGACAATGATGCCCTTGGCCAAAAAGGGCGTATGCGTTTTTTCCTGAATATATTCAGGAAAAAACGCATACGCCCTTTTTGGCCAAGCAAGCAACCTGGAAAGGCAAATCAGCGCTACAAAGAAGTCTCGCTTCCCATCGGTCAAAAGGGCCATGCTGAATAAAGTGTCAAAACCAGAAATGCAGGGTAGGCCATGGAGAAACGGGAGGCTTGCTACGCTGATGGGCGGGATGTAAATTGCCAACAGCCACTCTGGAGAAGTGTACGGTGTGTCGTGAAACATCTAAAAAACTCAGCTTAGAGAGCATAGGGCACTTCCACTCATGCGCGTATAAAGTGGGAAAACTAAAAATCAGCAAGACACAGGCACCCCAACGTTTAGGGCTGCTCTGTTGACAAGAACCTCCACTTCGTTACACCTTAAATATCCCAGGAAAGAGAAAAATGGATAAAGAAGTTGTGGTCCTTATGTACAATGGAATATCACTCAGCCATGAAATCAAAGTCATAAGGCTAGTAGCAGCATGATGAGTGGATTTAGGTACGACGATTCTAAGTGAAATAAGTCACACAGAAAAAGACACTTATCATAAGATATCACTTATAGAGGGAATGTAAAAACCGCTACCCTTGAACTGAATTACAAAACAGAACAGAGTCACACGTTTAGAAAACACACTATGGCTGCTTAACGGGAAAGGTGAGGTGGGGTGATGCATAAAACAAGGGTTTCAAATTAGCTCAGATACCGTTCCATAAACCCAATATGTACTAGACAAGACCTACTCCTTGCTCAGTGAATTGGACTCAACACCCCCTATTCACGGCCCAAGAATATATCTGACTAGTAAGAATCTTAAAACCTATGTATTGATATCTCTCTGTAAGTGAGTCATGTGGGTGTAAAGTGACATAAACACAGCAGTGAAAAGCAGCTAAACCCCATTATAAAAATCAATTACTTTTAAAAACCTGTGAAAAAAAGACAGTGAAAGAGAGAGAAATTCTTACAAAATTCGTTTAGGGGCAGTTATGCTACCTGGATTGACCATATCTAGACCCACAGCTGATTGAGACATAAGGGTGGACATTCTTGGGGCTGAGAGGTTTGGTGAGGTTGGGTGAGGAAACGCAGACCCTTTAAAGTAATACTGCGTGGTACCCATCCCATGGGTTCCAAATCTCCAGGTTCAAGGGCATCTTCCTACATCGAAAACATGCATGAGAAACCCAGAAGATGGTACACCGTGTGATCGCGAAAGGTTTCTAAAACGCACCTCATTTCTCATCTCCTTGTGCTCGGGTTCGCCATTCCAGCTGCTTTACTAGCAACCTCCCTCCTTGGAGAATCAGCACCTTTAACCTCCTGTTCCGTACAGGTTGCAATTTGTCCTGAGGATGAACGGGAAGAAGGGGGAACCAATGAGAGACTAGCTCTAGGTGTTGGGACAGGCACAGGTCACTCTATTTTCCCATCAGGAAGAAGAATTAAGCACAGGCTCAGCCTGCCTCCCGGGACCAGAATAGGGCCTGAAGCAATCCTGCGCTTTTGCGGCCAGCTCCCAAGAAAGCGAGTTGAAAAATGGAGCTCAGGGGCACTGCAATTCACAAACCTGCAGACTTATAAATGATCACTCTCGTCCACAAATATATTGAGGGAAGGCAACGAAGAGGATTTGAAAGCAAGGCAGAATTGCAGGAAACAGATTTCAGGAGGGAGATTCGAATCGCCTTTAAAGCACAGGAAAAGCGGCAAAACCTCGTCAATGATGCCCTTGGCCAAAAAGGGCGTATGCGTTTTTTCCTGAATATATTCAGGAAAAAACGCATACGCCCTTTTTGGCCAACCAAGCAACCTGGAAAGGCAAATCAGCGCTACAAAGAAGTCTCGCTTCCCATCGGTCAAAAGGGCCATGCTGAATAAAGTGTCAAAACCAGAAATGCAGGACAGGCCATGGAGAAACGGGAGCCTTGCTACGCTGATGGGCGGGATGTAAATTGCCAACAGCCACCCTGGAGAAGTGTACGGTGTGTCCTGAAACATCTAAAAAACTCAGCTTAGAGAGCATAGGGCACTTCCACTCATGGGCGTATAAAGTGGGAAAATTAAAAACCAGCAAGACACAGGCACCCCAATGTTTAGGGCTGCTCTGTTGACAAGAACCTCCAACTTCGTTACACCTTAAATATCCCAGGAAAGAGAAAAATGGATAAAGATGTTGTGGTCCTTATGTACAATGGAATATCACTCAGCCATGAAATCAACGTCATAAGGCTAGTAGCAGCATGATGAGTGGATTTAGGTACGACGATTCTAAGTGAAATAAGTCACACAGAAAAAGACACTTATCATAAGATATCACTTATAGAGGGAATGTAAAAACCGCTACCCTTGAACTGAATTACAAAACAGAACAGAGTCACACGTTTAGAAAACACACAATGGCTGCTTAACGGGAAAGGTGAGGTTGGGTGATGCATAAAACAAGGGTTTCAAATTAGCTCAGATACCGTTCCATAAACCCAATATGTACTAGACAAGACCTACTCCTTGCTCAGTGAATTGGACTCAAAACCCCCTATTCACGGCCCAAGAATATATCTGACTAGTAAGAATCTTAAAACCTATGTATTGATATCTCTCTGTAAGTGAGTCATGTGGGTGTAAAGTGACATAAACACAGCAGTGAAAAGCAGCTAAACCCCATTATAAAAATCAATTACTTTTAAAAACCTGTGAAAAAAAGACAGTGAAAGAGAGAGAAATTCTTACAAAATTCTTTTAGGGGCAGTTATGCTACCTGGATTGACCATATCTAGACCCACAGCTGATTGAGACATAAGGGTGGACACTCTTGGGGCTGAGAGGTTTGGTGAGGTTGGGTGAGGAAACGCAGACCCTTTAAAGTAATATTGCGTGGTACCCATCCCATGGGTCCCAAATCTCCAGGTTCAAGGGCATCTTCCTACATCGAAAACATGCATGAGAAACCCAGAAGATGGCACACTGTGTGATCGGGAAAGGTTTCTAAAACGCACCTCATTTCTCATCTCCTTGTGCTCGAATTCACCATTCCAGCTGCTTTACTAGCAGTCTCCCTCATTGGAGAATCAGCACCTTTAACCTCCTGTTCCGTACAGGTTGCAATTTGTCCTGAGGATGAACGGGAAAAGGGGGAAACAATGAGAGTCTAGCTCTAGGTGTTGGGACAGGCACAGGTCACTCTATTTTCCCATTAGGAAGAAGAATTAAGCACAGGCTCAGCCTGCCGCCCGGAACCAGAATAGGGCCTGAAGCAATCCTGCGCTTTTGCGGCCAGCTCCCAAGAAAGCGAGTTGAAAAATGGAGCTCAGGGGCACTGCAATTCACAAACCTGCAGACTTATAAATGACCACTCTCGTCCACAAATATATTGAGGGAAGGCAACGAAGAGGATTTGAAAACAAGGCAGAATTGCAGGAAACAGATTTCAGGAGGGAGATTCGAATCGCCTTTAAAGCACAGGAAATGCGGCAAAACCTCGACAATGATGCCCTTGGCCAAAAAGGGCGTATGCGTTTTTTCCTGAATATATTCAGGAAAAAACGCATACGCCCTTTTTGGCCAACAAAGCAACCTGGAAAGGCAAATCAGCGCTACAAAAAGTCTCGCTTCCCATCGGTCAAAAGGGCCATGCTGAATAAAGTGTCAAAACCAGAAATGCAGGGCAGGCCATGGAGAAACGGGAGCCTTGCTACGCTGATGGGCGGGATGTAAATTGCCAACAGCCACTCTGGAGAAGTGTACGGTGTGTCCTGAAACATCTAAAAAACTCAGCTTAGAGAGCATAGGGCACTTCCACTCATGGGCGTATAAATTGGGAAAACTAAAAATCAGCAAGACACAGGCACCCCAACGTTTAGGGCTGCTCTGTTGACAAGAACCTCCACTTCTTTACACCTTAAATATCTCAGGATAGAGAAAAATGGATAAATAAGTTGTGGTCCTTATGTACAATGGAATATCACTCAGCCATGAAATCAACGTCATAAGGCTAGTAGCAGCATGATGAGTGGATTTAGGTACGACGATTCTAAGTGAAATAAGTCACACAGAAAAAGACACTTATCATAAGATATCACTTATAGAGGGAATGTAAAAACCGCTACCCTTGAACTGAATTACAAAACAGAACAGAGTCACACGTTTAGAAAACACACTATGGCTGCTTAACGGGAAAGGTGAGGTGGGGTGATGCATAAAACAAGGGTTTCAAATTAGCTCAGATACCGTTCCATAAACCCAATATGTAATAGACAAGACCTACTCCTTGCTCAGTGAATTGGACTCAACACCCCCTATTCACGGCCCAAGAATATATCTGACTAGTAAGAATCTTAAAACCTATGTATTGATATCTCTCTGTAAGTGAGTCAAGTGGGTGTAAAGTGGCATAAACACAGCAGTGAAAAGCAGCTAAACCCCATTATAAAAATCAATTACTTTTAAAAACCTGTGAAAAAAAGACAGTGAAAGAGAGAGAAATTCTTACAAAATTCGTTTAGGGGCAGTTATGCTACCTGGATTGACCATATCTAGACCCACAGCTGATTGAGACATAAGGGTGGACACTCTTGGGGCTGAGAGGTTTGGTGAGGTTGGGTGAGGAAACGCAGACCCTTTAAAGTAATACTGCGTGGTACCCATCCCATGGGTCCCAAATCTCCAGGTTCAAGGGCATCTTCCTACATCGAAAACATGCATGAGAAACCCAGAAGATGGTACACCGTGTGATCGAGAAAGGTTTCTAAAACGCACCTCATTTCTCATCTCCTTGTGCTCGGGTCCGCCATTCCAACCGCTTTACTAGCAACCTCCCTCCTTGGAGAATCATCACCTTTAACCTCCTGTTCCGTACAGGTTGCAATTTGTCCTGAGGATGAACGAGAAGAGGGGAAAAAAATGAGAGACCAGCTCTAGGTGTTGGGACAGGCACAGGTCACTCTATTTTCCCATCAGGAAGAAGAATTAAGCACAGGCTCAGCCTTCCGCCCGGGACCAGAATAGGGCCTGAAGCAATCCTGCGCTTTTGCGGCCAGCTCCCAAGAAAGCGAGTTGAAAAATGGAGCTCAGGGGCACTGCAATTCACAAACCTGCAGACTTATAAATGATCACTCTCGTCCATAAATATATTGAGGGAAGGCAACGAAGAGGATTTGAAAGCAAGGCAGAATTGCAGGAAACAGATTTCAGGAGGGAGATTCGAATCGCCTTTAAAGCACAGGAAAAGCCGCAAAACCTCGTCAATGATGCCCTTGGCCAAAAAGGGCGTATGCGTTTTTTCCTGAATATATTCAGGAAAAAACGCATACGCCCTTTTTGGCCAAGCAAGCAACCTGGAAAGGCAAATCAGCGCTACAAAGAAGTCTCGCTTCCCATCAGTCAAAAGGGCCATGCTGAATAAAGTGTCAAAATCAGAAATGCAGGGCAGGCCATGGAGAAACGGGAGCCTTGCTACGCTGATGGGCGGGTTGTAAATTGCCAACAGCCACTCTGGAGAAGTGTACGGTGTGTCCTGAAACATCTAAAAAACTCAGCTTAGAGAGCATAGGGCACTTCCACTCATGGGCGTATAAAGTGGGAAAATTAAAAACCAGCAAGACACAGGCACCCCAATGTTTAGGGCTGCTCTGTTGACAAGAACCTCCAACTTCGTTACACCTTAAATATCCCAGGAAAGAGAAAAATGGATAAAGATGTTGTGGTCCTTATGTACAATGGAATATCACTCAGCCATGAAATCAACGTCATAAGGCTAGTAGCAGCATGATGAGTGGATTTAGGTACGACGATTCTAAGTGAAATAAGTCACACAGAAAAAGACACTTATCATAAGATATCACTTATAGAGGGAATGTAAAAACCGCTACCCTTGAACTGAATTACAAAACAGAACAGAGTCACACGTTTAGAAAACACACTATGGCTGCTTAACGGGAAAGGTGAGGTGGGGTGATGCATAAAACAAGGGTTTCAAATTAGCTCAGATACCGTTCCATAAACCCAATATGTTATAGACAAGACCTACTCCTTGCTCAGTGAATTGGACTCAACACCCCCTATTCACGGCCCAAGAATATATCTGACTAGTAAGAATCTTAAAACCTATGTATTGATATCTCTCTGTAAGTGAGTCAAGTGGGTGTAAAGTGGCATAAACACAGCAGTGAAAAGCAGCTAAACCCCATTATAAAAATCAATTACTTTTAAAAACCTGTGAAAAAAAGACAGTGAAAGAGAGAGAAATTCTTACAAAATTCGTTTAGGGGCAGTTATGCTACCTGGATTGACCATATCTAGACCCACAGCTGATTGAGACATAAGGGTGGACACTCTTGGGGCTGAGAGGTTTGGTGAGGTTGGGTGAGGAAACACAGACCCTTTAAAGTAATACTGCGTGGTACCCATCCCATGGGTCCCAAATCTCCAGGTTCAAGGGCATCTTCCTACATCGAAAACATGCATGAGAAACCCAGAAGATGGTACACCGTGTGATCGAGAAAGGTTTCTAAAACGCACCTCATTTCTCATCTCCTTGTGCTCGGGTCCGCCATTCCAGCCGCTTTACTAGCAACCTCCCTCCTTGGAGAATCATCACCTTTAACCTCCTGTTCCGTACAGGTTGCAATTTGTCCTGAGGATGAACGGGAAGAAGGGGGAACCAATGAGAGACTAGCTCTAGGTGTTGGGACAGGCACAGGTCACTCTCTTTTCCCATGAGGAAGAAGAATTAAGCACAGGCTCAGCCTTCCGCCCGGGACCAGAATAGGGCCTGAAGCAATCCTGCGCTTTTGCGGCCAGCTCCCAAGAAATCGAGTTGAAAAATGGAGCTCAGGGGCACTGCAATTCACAAACCTGCAGACTTATAAATGACCACTCTCGTCCACAAATATATTGAGGGAAGGCAACGAAGAGGATTTGAAAGCAAGGCAGAATTGCAGGAAACAGATTTCAGGAGGGAGATTCGAATCGCCTTTAAAGCACAGGAAAAGCGGCAAAACCTCGTCAATGATGCCCTTGGCCAAAAAGGGCGTATGCGTTTTTTCCTGAATATATTCAGGAAAAAACGCATACGCCCTTTTTGGCCAACCAAGCAACCTGGAAAGGCAAATCAGCGCTACAAAGAAGTCTCGCTTCCCATCGGTCAAAAGGGCCATGCTGAATAAAGTGTCAAAACCAGAAATGCAGAGCAGGCCATGGAGAAACGGGAGGCTTGCTACGCTGATGGGCGGGATGTAAATTGCCAACAGCCACTCTGGAGAAGTGTACGGTGTGTCGTGAAACATCTAAAAAACTCAGCTTAGAGAGCATAGGGCACTTCCACTCATGGGCGTATAAAGTGGGAAAATTAAAAACCAGCAAGACACAGGCACCCCAAAGTTTAGGGCTGCTCTGTTGACAAGAACCTCCACTTCATTACACCTTAAATATCTCAGGATAGAGAAAAATGGATAAAGAAGTTGTGGTCCTTATGTACAATGGAATATCACTCAGCCATGAAATCAACGTCATAAGGCTAGTAGCAGCATGATGAGTGGATTTAGGTACGACGATTCTAAGTGAAATAAGTCACACAGAAAAAGACACTTATCATAAGATATCACTTATAGAGGGAATGTAAAAACCGCTACCCTTGAACTGAATTACAAAACAGAACAGAGTCACACGTTTAGAAAACACACTATGGCTGCTTAACGGGAAAGGTGAGGTGGGGTGATGCATAAAACAAGGGTTTCAAATTAGCTCAGATACCGTTCCATAAACCCAATATGTTATAGACAAGACCTACTCCTTGCTCAGTGAATTGGACTCAACACCCCCTATTCACGGCCCAAGAATATATCTGACTAGTAAGAATATTAAAACCTATGTATTGATATCTCTTTGTAAGTGAGTCAAGTGGGTGTAAAGTGGCATAAACACAGCAGTGAAAAGCAGCTAAACCCCATTATAAAAATCAATTACTTTTAAAAACCTGTGAAAAAAAGACAGTGAAAGAGATAGAAATTCTTACAAAATTCGTTTAGGGGCAGTTATGCTACCTGGATTTACCATATCTAGACCCACAGCTGATTGAGACATAAGGGTGGACACTCTTGGGGCTGAGAGGTTTGGAGAGGTTGGGTGAGGAAACACAGACCCTTTAAAGTAATACTGCGTCGTACCCATCCCATGGGTCCCAAATCTCCAGGTTCAAGGGCATCTTCCTACATCGAAAACATGCATGAGAAACCCAGAAGATGGTACACCGTGTGATCGAGAAAGGTTTCTAAAACGCACCTCATTTCTCATCTCCTTGTGCTCGGGTCCGCCATTCCAGCCGCTTTACTAGCAACCTCCCTCCTTGGAGAATCATCACCTTTAACCTCCTGTTCCGTACAGGTTGCAATTTGTCCTGAGGATGAACGGGAATAAGGGGGAACCAATGAGAGACTAGCTCTAGGTGTTGGGACAGGCACAGGTCACTCTCTTTTCCCATGAGGAAGAAGAATTAAGCACAGGCTCAGCCTGCCGCCCGGGACCAGAATAGTGCCTGAAGCAATCCTGCACTTTTGCGGCCAGCTCCCAAGAAAGCGAGTTGAAAAATGGAGCTCAGGGGCACTGCAATTCACAAACCTGCAGACTTATAAATGATCACTCTCGTCCACAAATATATTGAGGGAAGGCAACGAAGAGGATTTGAAAGCAAGGCAGAATTGCAGGAAACAGATTTCAGGAGGGAGATTCGAATCGCCTTTAAAGCACAGGAAAAGCGGCAAAACCTCGTCAATGATGCCCTTGGCCAAAAAGGGCGTATGCGTTTTTTCCTGAATATATTCAGGAAAAAACGCATACGCCCTTTTTGGCCAACCAAGCAACCTGGAAAGGCAAATCAGCGCTACAAAGAAGTCTCGCTTCCCATCGGTCAAAAGGGCCATGCTGAATAAAGTGTCAAAACCAGAAATGCAGAGCAGGCCATGGAGAAACGGGAGGCTTGCTACGCTGATGGGCGGGATGTAAATTGCCAACAGCCACTCTGGAGAAGTGTACGGTGTGTCGTGAAACATCTAAAAAACTCAGCTTAGAGAGCATAGGGCACTTCCACTCATGGGCGTATAAAGTGGGAAAATTAAAAACCAGCAAGACACAGGCACCCCAAAGTTTAGGGCTGCTCTGTTGACAAGAACCTCCACTTCATTACACCTTAAATATCTCAGGATAGAGAAAAATGGATAAAGAAGTTGTGGTCCTTATGTACAATGGAATATCACTCAGCCATGAAATCAACGTCATAAGGCTAGTAGCAGCATGATGAGTGGATTTAGGTACGACGATTCTAAGTGAAATAAGTCACACAGAAAAAGACACTTATCATAAGATATCACTTATAGAGGGAATGTAAAAACCGCTACCCTTGAACTGAATTACAAAACAGAACAGAGTCACACGTTTAGAAAACACACTATGGCTGCTTAACGGGAAAGGTGAGGTGGGGTGATGCATAAAACAAGGGTTTCAAATTAGCTCAGATACCGTTCCATAAACCCAATATGTTATAGACAAGACCTACTCCTTGCTCAGTGAATTGGACTCAACACCCCCTATTCACGGCCCAAGAATATATCTGACTAGTAAGAATATTAAAACCTATGTATTGATATCTCTTTGTAAGTGAGTCAAGTGGGTGTAAAGTGGCATAAACACAGCAGTGAAAAGCAGCTAAACCCCATTATAAAAATCAATTACTTTTAAAAACCTGTGAAAAAAAGACAGTGAAAGAGAGAGAAATTCTTACAAAATTCGTTTAGGGGCAGTTATGCTACCTGGATTTACCATATCTAGACCCACAGCTGATTGAGACATAAGGGTGGACACTCTTGGGGCTGAGAGGTTTGGAGAGGTTGGGTGAGGAAACACAGACCCTTTAAAGTAATACTGCGTCGTACCCATCCCATGGGTCCCAAATCTCCAGGTTCAAGGGCATCTTCCTACATCGAAAACATGCATGAGAAACCCAGAAGATGGTACACCGTGTGATCGAGAAAGGTTTCTAAAACGCACCTCATTTCTCATCTCCTTGTGCTCGGGTCCGCCATTCCAGCCGCTTTACTAGCAACCTCCCTCCTTGGAGAATCATCACCTTTAACCTCCTGTTCCGTACAGGTTGCAATTTGTCCTGAGGATGAACGGGAATAAGGGGGAACCAATGAGAGACTAGCTCTAGGTGTTGGGACAGGCACAGGTCACTCTCTTTTCCCATGAGGAAGAAGAATTAAGCACAGGCTCAGCCTGCCGCCCGGGACCAGAATAGTGCCTGAAGCAATCCTGCACTTTTGCGGCCAGCTCCCAAGAAAGCGAGTTGAAAAATGGAGCTCAGGGGCACTGCAATTCACAAACCTGCAGACTTATAAATGATCACTCTCGTCCACAAATATATTGAGGGAAGGCAACGAAGAGGATTTGAAAGCAAGGCAGAATTGCAGGAAACAGATTTCAGGAGGGAGATTCGAATCGCCTTTAAAGCACAGGAAAAGCGGCAAAACCTCGTCAATGATGCCCTTGGCCAAAAAGGGCGTATGCGTTTTTTCCTGAATATATTCAGGAAAAAACGCATACGCCCTTTTTGGCCAACCAAGCAACCTGGAAAGGCAAATCAGCGCTACAAAGAAGTCTCGCTTCCAATCGGTCAAAAGGGCCATGCTGAATAAAGTGTCAAAACCAGAAATGCAGGACAGGCCATGGAGAAACGGGAGCCTTGCTACGCTGATGGGCCAGATGTAAATTGCCAACAGCCACTCTGGAGAAGTGTACGGTGTGTCCTGAAACATCTAAAAAACTCAGCTTAGAGAGCATAGGGCACTTCCACTCATGGGCGTATAAAGTGGGAAAATTAAAAACCAGCAAGACACAGGCACCCCAAAGATTACGGCTGCTCTGTTGACAAGAACCTCCAACTTCGTTACACCTTAAATATCCCAGGAAAGAGAAAAATGGATAAAGATGTTGTGGTCCTTATGTACAATGGAATATCACTCAGCCATGAAATCAACGTCATAAGGCTAGTAGCAGCATGATGAGTGGATTTAGGTACGACGATTCTAAGTGAAATAAGTCACACAGAAAAAGACACTTATCATAAGATATCACTTATAGAGGGAATGTAAAAACCGCTACCCTTGAACTGAATTACAAAACAGAACAGAGTCACACGTTTAGAAAACACACTATGGCTGCTTAACGGGAAAGGTGAGGTGGGGTGATGCATAAAACAAGGGTTTCAAATTAGCTCAGATACCGTTCCATAAACCCAATATGTACTAGACAAGACCTACTCCTTGCTCAGTGAATTGGACTCAAAACCCCCTATTCACGGCCCAAGAATATATCTGACTAGTAAGAATCTTAAAACCTATGTATTGATATCTCTCTGTAAGTGAGTCATGTGGGTTTAAAATGACATAAACACAGCAGTGAAAAGCAGCTAAACCCCATTATAAAAATCAATTACTTTTAAAAACCTGTGAAAAAAAGACAGTGAAAGAGAGAGAAATTCTTACAAAATTCGTTTAGGGGCAGTTATGCTACCTGGATTGACCATATCTAGACCCACAGCTGATTGAGACATAAGGGTGGACACTCTTGGGGCTGAGAGGTTTGGTGAGGTTGGGTGAGGAAACGCAGACCCTTTAAAGTAATACTGCGTGGTACCCATCCCATGGGTTCCAAATCTCCAGGTTCAAGGGCATCTTCCTACATCGAAAACATGCATGAGAAACCCAGAAGATGGTACACCGTGTGATCGCGAAAGGTTTCTAAAACGCACCTCATTTCTCATGTCCTTCTGCTCGGGTTCGCCATTCCAGCTGCTTTACTAGCAACCTCCCTCCTTGGAGAATCATCACCTTTAACCTCCTGTTCCGTCCAGGTTGCAATTTGTCCTGAGGATGAACGGAAAAAAGGGGGAAACAATGAGAGTCTAGCTCTAGGTGTTGGGACAGGCACAGGTCACTCTATTTTCCCATCAGGAAGAAGAATTAAGCACAGGCTCAGCCTGCCGCCCGGAACCAGAATAGGGCCTGAAGCAATCCTGCGCTTTTGCGGCCAGCTCCCAAGAAAGCGAGTTTAAAAATGGAGCTCAGGGGCACTGCAATTCACAAACCTGCAGACTTATAAATGACCACTCTCGTCCACAAATATATTGAGGGAAGGCAACGAAGAGGATTTGAAAGCAAGGCAGAATTGCAGGAAACAGATTTCAGGAGGGAGATTCGAATCGCCTTTAAAGCACAGGAAAAGCGGCAAAACCTCGACAATGATGCCCTTGGCCAAAAAGGGCGTATGCGTTTTTTCCTGAATATATTCAGGAAAAACCGCATACGCCCTTTTTGGCCAAGCAAGCAACCTGGAAAGGCAAATCAGCGCTACAAAGAAGTCTCGCTTCCCATCGGTCAAAAGGGCCATGCTGAATAAAGTGTCAAAACCAGAAATGCAGGGTAGGCCATGGAGAAACGGGAGTCTTGCTACGCTGATGGGCGGGATGTAAATTGCCAACAGCCACTCTGGAGAAGTGTACGGTGTGTCGTGAAACATCTAAAAAACTCAGCTTAGAGAGCATAGGGCACTTCCACTCATGCGCGTATAAATTGGGAAAACTAAAAATCAGCAAGACACAGGCACCCCAACGTTTAGGGCTGCTCTGTTGACAAGAACCTCCACTTCGTTACACCTTAAATATCCCAGGAAAGAGAAAAATGGATAAAGAAGTTGTGGTCCTTATGTACAATGGAATATCACTCAGCCATGAAATCAAAGTCATAAGGCTAGTAGCAGCATGATGAGTGGATTTAGGTACGACGATTCTAAGTGAAATAAGTCACACAGAAAAAGACACTTATCATAAGATATCACTTATAGAGGGAATGTAAAAACCGCTACCCTTGAACTGAATTACAAAACAGAACAGAGTCACACGTTTAGAAAACACACTATGGCTGCTTAACGGGAAAGGTGAGGTGGGGTGATGCATAAAACAAGGGTTTCAAATTAGCTCAGATACCGTTCCATAAACCCAATATGTACTAGACAAGACCTACTCCTTGCTCAGTGAATTGGACTCAACACCCCCTATTCACGGCCCAAGAATATATCTGACTAGTAAGAATCTTAAAACCTATGTATTGATATCTCTTTGTAAGTGAGTGAAGTGGGTGTAAAGTGGCATAAACACAGCAGTGAAAAGCAGCTAAACCCCATTATAAAAATCAATTACTTTTAAAAACCTGTGAAAAAAAGACAGTGAAAGAGAGAGAAATTCTTACAAAATTCGTTTAGGGGCAGTTATGCTACCTGGATTGACCATATCTAGACCCACAGCTGATTGAGACATAAGGGTGGACACTCTTGGGGCTGAGAGGTTTGGTGAGGTTGGGTGAGCAAACGCAGACCCTTTAAAGTAATACTGTGTGGTACCCATCCCATGGGTCCCAAATCTCCAGGTTCAAGGGCATCTTCCTACATCGAAAACATGCATGAGAAACCCAGAAGATGGTACACTGTGTGATCGGGAAAGGTTTCTAAAACGCACCTCATTTCTCATGTCCTTGTGCTCGGGTTCGCCATTCCAGCCGCATTACTAGCAATCTCCCTCCTTGGAGAATCAGCACCTTTATCCTCCTGTTCCGTACATGTTGCAATTTGTCCTGAGGATGAACGGGAAGAAGGGGGAACCAATGAGAGACTAGCTCTAGGTGTTGGGACAGGCACAGGTCACTCTATTTTCCCATCAGGAAGAAGAATTAAGCACAGGCTCAGCCTGCCGCCCGGGACCAGAATAGGGCCTGAAGCAATCCTGCGCTTTTGCGGCCAGCTCCCAAGAAAGCGAGTTGAAAAATGGAGCTCAGGGGCACTGCAATTCACAAACCTGCAGACTTATAAATGATCACTCTCGTCCACAAATATATTGAGGGAAGGCAACGAAGAGGATTTGAAAGCAAGGCAGAATTGCAGGAAACAGATTTCAGGAGGGAGATTCGAATCGCCTTTAAAGCACAGGAAAAGCGGCAAAACCTCGTCAATGATGCCCTTGGCCAAAAAGGACGTATGCGTTTTTTTCCTGAATATATTCAGGAAAAAACGCATACGTCCTTTTTGGCCAAGCAAGCAACCTGGAAAGGCAAATCAGCGCTACAAAGAAGTCTCGCTTCCCATCGGTCAAAAGGGCCATGCTGAATAAAGTGTCAAAACCAGAAATGCAGGACAGGCCATGGAGAAACGGGAGCCTTGCTACGATGATGGGCGGGATGTAAATTACCTACAGCCACTCTGGAGAAGTGTACGGTGTGTCCTGAAACATCTAAATAACTCAGCTTAGAGAGCATAGGGCACTTCCACTCATGGGCGTATAAAGTGGGAAAATTAAAAACCAGCAAGACACAGGCACCCGAAAGTTTAGGGCTGCTCTGTTGACAAGAACCTCCAACTTCGTTACACCATAAATATCCCAGGAAAGAGAAAAATGGATAAAGATGTTGTGGTCCTTATGTACAATAGAATATCACTCAGCCATGAAATCAACGTCATAAGGCTAGTAGCAGCATGATGAGTGGATTTAGGTACGACGATTCTAAGTGAAATAAGTCACACAGAAAAAGACACTTATCATAAGATATCACTTATAGAGGGAATGTAAAAACCGCTACCCTTGAACTGAATTACAAAACAGAACAGAGTCACACGTTTAGAAAACACACAATGGCTGCTTAACGGGAAAGGTGAGGTGGGGTGATGCATAAAACAAGGGTTTCAAATTAGCTCAGATACCGTTCCATAAACCCAATATGTACTAGACAAGACCTACTCCTTGCTCAGTGAATTGGACTCAAAACCCCCTATTCACGGCCCAAGAATATATCTGACTAGTAAGAATCTTAAAACCTATGTATTGATATCTCTCTGTAAGTGAGTCATGTGGGTGTAAAGTGACATAAACACAGGAGTGAAAAGCAGCTAAACCCCATTATAAAAATCAATTACTTTTAAAAACCTGTGAAAAAAAGACACTGAAAGAGAGAGAAATTCTTACAAAATTCTTTTAGGGGCAGTTATGCTACCTGGATTGACCATATCTAGACCCACAGCTGATTGAGACATAAGGGTGGACACTCTTGGGGCTGAGAGGTTTGGTGAGGTTGGGTGAGGAAACGCAGACCCTTTAAAGTAATATTGCGTGGTACCCATCCCATG
This sequence comes from Balaenoptera physalus, assembly GCF_965194825.1. Classification (NCBI taxonomy): domain Eukaryota; kingdom Metazoa; phylum Chordata; class Mammalia; order Artiodactyla; family Balaenopteridae; genus Balaenoptera; species Balaenoptera physalus. The sequence goes on along the minus strand of NW_028126565.1, from coordinate 1,066,237 downwards.
GGTCCCAAATCTCCAGGTTCAAGGGCATCTTCCTACATCGAAAACATGCATGAGAAACCCAGAAGATGGCACACCGTGTGATCCGGAAAGGTTTCTAAAACGCACCTCATTTCTCATCTCCTTGTGCTCGAATTCACCATTCCAGCTGCTTTACTAGCAGTCTCCCTCATTGGAGAATCAGCACCTTTAACCTCCTGTTCCGTACAGGTTGCAATTTGTCCTGAGGATGAACGGGAAAAGGGGGAAACAATGAGAGTCTAGCTCTAGGTGTTGGGACAGGCACAGGTCACTCTATTTTCCCATTAGGAAGAAGAATTAAGCACAGGCTCAGCCTGCCGCCCGGAACCAGAATAGGGCCTGAAGCAATCCTGCGCTTTTGCGGCCAGCTCCCAAGAAAGCGAGTTGAAAAATGGAGCTCAGGGGCACTGCAATTCACAAACCTGCAGACTTATAAATGACCACTCTCGTCCACAAATATATTGAGGGAAGGCAACGAAGAGGATTTGAAAACAAGGCAGAATTGCAGGAAACAGATTTCAGGAGGGAGATTCGAATCGCCTTTAAAGCACAGGAAAAGCGGCAAAACCTCGACAATGATGCCCTTGGCCAAAAAGGGCGTATGCGTTTTTTCCTGAATATATTCAGGAAAAAACGCATACGCCCTTTTTGGCCAACAAAGCAACCTGGAAAGGCAAATCAGCGCTACAAAAAGTCTCGCTTTCCATCGGTCAAAAGGGCCATGCTGAATAAAGTGTCAAAACCAGAAATGCAGGGCAGGCCATGGAGAAACGGGAGCCTTGCTACGCTGATGGGCGGGATGTAAATTGCCAACAGCCACTCTGGAGAAGTGTACGGTGTGTCCTGAAACATCTAAAAAACTCAGCTTAGAGAGCATAGGGCACTTCCACTCATGGGCGTATAAATTGGGAAAATTAAAAATCAGCAAGACACAGGCACCCCAACGTTTAGGGCTGCTCTGTTGACAAGAACCTCCACTTCGTTACACCTTAAATTTCTCAGGATAGAGAAAAATGGATAAATAAGTTGTGGTCCTTATGTACAATGGAATATCACTCAGCCATGAAATCAACGTCATAAGGCTAGTAGCAGCATGATGAGTGGATTTAGGTACGACGATTCTAAGTGAAATAAGTCACACAGAAAAAGACACTTATCATAAGATATCACTTATAGAGGGAATGTAAAAACCGCTACCCTTGAACTGAATTACAAAACAGAACAGAGTCACACGTTTAGAAAACACACTATTGCTGCTTAACGGGAAAGGTGAGGTGGGGTGATGCATAAAACAAGGGTTTCAAATTAGCTCAGATACCGTTCCATAAACCCAATATGTAATAGACAAGACCTACTCCTTGCTCAGTGAATTGGACTCAACACCCCCTATTCACGGCCCAAGAATATATCTGACTAGTAAGAATCTTAAAACCTATGTATTGATATCTCTCTGTAAGTGAGTCAAGTGGGTGTAAAGTGGCATAAACACAGCAGTGACAAGCAGCTAAACCCCATTATAAAAATCAATTACTTTTAAAAACCTGTGAAAAAAAGACAGTGAAAGAGAGAGAAATTCTTACAAAATTCGTTTAGGGGCAGTTATGCCACCTGGATTGACCATATCTAGACCCACAGCTGATTGAGACATAAGGGTGGACACTCTTGGGGCTGAGAGGTTTGGTGAGGTTGGGTGAGGAAACGCAGACCCTTTAAAGTAATACTGCGTGGTACCCATCCCATGGGTCCCAAATCTCCAGGTTCAAGGGCATCTTCCTACATCGAAAACATGCATGAGAAACCCAGAAGATGGTACACCGTGTGATCGAGAAAGGTTTCTAAAACGCACCTCATTTCTCATCTCCTTGTGCTCGGGTCCGCCATTCCAGCCGCTTTACTAGCAACCTCCCTCCTTGGAGAATCATCACCTTTAACCTCCTGTTCCGTACAGGTGGCAATTTGTCCTGAGGATGAACGAGAAGAGGGGAAAAAAATGAGAGACTAGCTCTAGGTGTTGGGACAGGCACAGGTCACTCTATTTTCCCATCAGAAAGAAGAATTAAGCACAGGCTCAGCCTTCCGCCCGGGACCAGAATAGGGCCTGAAGCAATCCTGCGCTTTTGCGGCCAGCTCCCAAGAAAGCGAGTTGAAAAATGGAGCTCAGGGGCACTGCAATTCACAAACCTGCAGACTTATAAATGATCACTCTCGTCCACAAATATATTGAGGGAAGGCAACGAAGAGGATTTGAAAGCAAGGCAGAATTGCAGGAAACAGATTTCAGGAGGGAGATTCGAATCGCCTTTAAAGCACAGGAAAAGCCGCAAAACCTCGTCAATGATGCCCTTGGCCAAAAAGGGCGTATGCGTTTTTTCCTGAATATATTCAGGAAAAAACGCATACGCCCTTTTTGGCCAAGCAAGCAACCTGGAAAGGCAAATCAGCGCTACAAAGAAGTCTCGCTTCCCATCAGTCAAAAGGGCCATGCTGAATAAAGTGTCAAAACCAGAAATGCAGGGCAGGCCATGGAGAAACGGGAGCCTTGCTACGCTGATCGGCGGGATGTAAATTGCCAACAGCCACTCTGGAGAAGTGTACGGTGTGTCCTGAAACATCTAAAAAACTCAGCTTAGAGAGCATAGGGCACTTCCACTCATGGGCGTATAAATTGGGAAAACTAAAAATCAGCAAGACACAGGCACCCCAACGTTTAGGGCTGCTCTGTTGACAAGAACCTCCACTTCATTACACCTTAAATATCTCAGGATAGAGAAAAATGGATAAATAAGTTGTGGTCCTTATGTACAATGGAATATCACTCAGCCATGAAATCAACGTCATAAAGCTAGTAGCAGCATGATGAGTGGATTTAGGTACGACGATTCTAAGTGAAATAAGTCACACAGAAAAAGACACTTATCATAAGATATCACTTATAGAGGGAATGTAAAAACCGCTACCCTTGAACTGAATTACAAAACAGAACAGAGTCACACGTTTAGAAAACACATTATGGCTGCTTAACGGGAAAGGTGAGGTGGGGTGATGCATAAAACAAGGGTTTCAAATTAGCTCAGATTCCGTTCCTTAAACCCAATATGTAATAGACAAGACCTACTCCTTGCTCAGTGACTTGGACTCAACACCTCCTATTCACGGTCCAAGAATATATCTGACTAGTAAGAATCTTAAAACCTATGTATTGATATCTCTCTGTAAGTGAGTCAAGTGGGTGTAAAGTGACATAAACACAGCAGTGAAAAGCAGCTAAACCCCATTATAAAAATCAATTATTTTTAAAAACCTGTGAAAAAAAGACAGTGAAAGAGAGAGAAATTCTTACAAAATTCGTTTAGGGGCAGTGATGCTACCTGGATTGACCATATCTAGACCCACAGCTGATTGAGACATAAGGGTGGACACTCTTGGGGCTGAGAGGTTTGGTGAGGTTGGGTGAGGAAACGCAGACCCTTTAAAGTAATATTGCGTGGTACCCATCCCATGGGTCCCAAATCTCCAGGTTCAAGGGCATCTTCCTACATCGAAAACATGCATGAGAAACCCAGAAGATGGCACACTGTGTGATCGGGAAAGGTTTCTAAAACGCACCTCATTTCTCATCTCCTTGTGCTCGAATTCCCCATTCCAGCTGCTTTACTAGCAGTCTCCCTCATTGGAGAGTCAGCACCTTTAACCTCCTGTTCCGTACAGGTTGCAATTTGTCCTGAGGATGAACGGGAAAAGGGGGAAACAATGAGAGTCTAGCTCTAGGTGTTGGGACAGGCACAGGTCACTCTATTTTCCCATGAGGAAGAAGAATTAAGCACAGGCTCAGCCTGCCGCCCGGAACCAGAATAGGGCCTGAAGCAATCCTGCGCTTTTGCCGCCAGCTCCCAAGAAAGCGAGTTGAAAAATGGAGCTCAGGGGCACTGCAATTCACAAACCTGCAGACTTATAAATGACCACTCTCGTCCACAAATATATTGAGGGAAGGCAACGAAGAGGATTTGAAAACAAGGCAGAATTGCAGGAAACAGATTTCAGGAGGGAGATTCGAATCGCCTTTAAAGCACAGGAAAAGCGGCAAAACCTCGACAATGATGTCCTTGGCCAAAAAGGGCGTATGCGTTTTTTCCTGAATATATTCAGGAAAAAACGCATACGCCCTTTTTGGCCAACCAAGCAACCAGGAAAGGCAAATCAGCGCTACAAAGAAGTCTGGCTTCCCATCGGTCAAAAGGGCCATGCTGAATAAAGTGTCAAAACCAGAAATGCATGGCAGGCCATGGAGAAACGGGAGGCTTGCTACGCTGATGGGCGGGATGTAAATTGCCAACAGCCACTCTGGAGAAGTGTACGGTGTGTCGTGAAACATCTAAAAAACTCAGCTTAGAAAGCATAGGGCACTTCCAGTCATGGGCGTATAAATTGGGAAAAGTAAAATTCAGCAAGACACAGGCACCCCAACGTTTAGGACTGCTCTGTTGACAATAACCTCCACTTCGTTACACCTTAAATATCTCAGGAAAGAGAAAAATGGATAAAGAAGTTGTGGTCCTTATGTACAATGGAATATCACTCAGCCATGAAATCAACGTCATAAGGCTAGTAGCAGCATGATGAGTGGATTTAGGTACGACGATTCTAAGTGAAATAAGTCACACAGAAAAAGACACTTATCATAAGATATCACTTATAGAGGGAATGTAAAAACCGCTACCCTTGAACTGAATTACAAAACAGAACAGAGTCACACGTTTAGAAAACACACTATGGCTGCTTAACGGGAAAGGTGAGGTGGGGTGATGCATAAAACAAGGGTTTCAAATTAGCTCAGATACCGTTCCATAAATCCAATATGTTATAGACAAGACCTACTCCTTGCTCAGTGAATTGGACTCAACACCCCCTATTCACGGCCCAAGAATATATCTGACTAGTAAGAATCTTAAAACCTATGTATTGATATCTCTTTATAAGTGAGTCAAGTGGGTGTAAAGTGGCATAAACACAGCAGTGAAAAGCAGCTAAACCCCATTATAAAAATCAATTACTTTTAAAAACCTGTGAAAAAAAGACAGTGAAAGAGAGAGAAATTCTTACAAAATTCGTTTAGGGGCAGTTATGCTACCTGGATTGACCATATCTAGACCCACAGCTGATTGAGACATAAGGGTGGACACTCTTGGGGCTGAGAGGTTTGGTGAGGTTGGGTGAGGAAACACAGACCCTTTAAAGTAATACTGCGTGGTACCCATCCCATGGGTCCCAAATCTCCAGGTTCAAGGGCATCTTCCTACATCGAAAACATGCATGAGAAACCCAGAAGATGGTACACCGTGTGATCGAGAAAGGTTTCTAAAACGCACCTCATTTCTCATCTCCTTGTGCTCGGGTCCGCCATTCCAGCCGCTTTACTAGCAACCTCCCTCCTTGGAGAATCATCACCTTTAACCTCCTGTTCCGTACAGGTTGCAATTTGTCCTGAGGATGAACGGGAAGAAGGGGGAACCAATGAGAGACTAGCTCTAGGTGTTGGGACAGGCACAGGTCACTCTATTTTCCCATGAGGAAGAAGAATTAAGCACAGGCTCAGCCTTCCGCCCGGGACCAGAATAGGGCCTGAAGCAATCCTGCGCTTTTGCGGCCAGCTCCCAAGAAATCGAGTTGAAAAATGGAGCTCAGGGGCACTGCAATTCACAAACCTGCAGACTTATAAATGACCACTCTCGTCCACAAATATATTGAGGGAAGGCAACGAAGAGGATTTGAAAGCAAGGCAGAATTGCAGGAAACAGATTTCAGGAGGGAGATTCGAATCGCCTTTAAAGCACAGGAAAAGCGGCAAAACCTCGTCAATGATGCCCTTGGCCAAAAAGGACGTATGCGTTTTTTTCCTGAATATATTCAGGAAAAAACGCATACGTCCTTTTTGGCCAACCAAGCAACCTGGAAAGGCAAATCAGCGCTACAAAGAAGTCTCGCTTCCCATCGGTCAAAAGGGCCATGCTGAATAAAGTCTCAAAACCAGAAATGCAGGACAGGCCATGGAGAAACGGGAGCCTTGCTACGATGATGGGCGGGATGTAAATTACCTACAGCCACTCTGGAGAAGTGTACGGTGTGTCCTGAAACATCTAAATAACTCAGCTTAGAGAGCATAGGGCACTTCCACTCATGGGCGTATAAAGTGGGAAAATTAAAAACCAGCAAGACACAGGCACCCGAAAGTTTAGGGCTGCTCTGTTGACAAGAACCTCCAACTTCGTTACACCATAAATATCCCAGGAAAGAGAAAAATGGATAAAGATGTTGTGGTCCTTATGTACAATAGAATATCACTCAGCCATGAAATCAACGTCATAAGGCTAGTAGCAGCATGATGAGTGGATTTAGGTACGACGATTCTAAGTGAAATAAGTCACACAGAAAAAGACACTTATCATAAGATATCACTTATAGAGGGAATGTAAAAACCGCTACCCTTGAACTGAATTACAAAACAGAACAGAGTCACACGTTTAGAAAACACACTATGGCTGCTTAACGGGAAAGGTGAGGTGGGGTGATGCATAAAACAAGGGTTTCAAATTAGCTCAGATACCGTTCCATAAACCCAATATGTACTAGACAAGACCTACTCCTTGCTCAGTGAATTGGACTCAACACCCCCTATTCACGGCCCAAGAATATATCTGACTAGTAAGAATCTTAAAACCTATGTATTGATATCTCTCTGTAAGTGAGTCATGTGGGTGTAAAGTGACATAAACACAGCAGTGAAAAGCAGCTAAACCCCATTATAAAAATCAATTACTTTTAAAAACCTGTGAAAAAAAGACAGTGAAAGAGAGAGAAATTCTTACAAAATTCGTTTAGGGGCAGTTATGCTAGCTGGATTGACCATATCTAGACCCACAGCTGATTGAGACATAAGGGTGGACACTCTTGGGGCTGAGAGGTTTGGTGAGGTTGGGTGAGGAAACGCAGACCCTTTAAAGTAATACTGCGTGGTACCCATCCCATGGGTTCCAAATCTCCAGGTTCAAGGGCATCTTCCTACATCGAAAACATGCATGAGAAACCCAGAAGATGGTACACCGTGTGATCGCGAAAGGTTTCTAAAACGCACCTCATTTCTCATCTCCTTGTGCTCGGGTTCGCCATTCCAGCCGCTTTACTAGCAACCTCCCTCCTTGGAGAATCATCACCTTTAACCTCCTGTTCCGTACAGGTTGCAATTTGTCCTGAGGATGAACGGGAAGAAGGGGGAACCAATGAGAGACTAGCTCTAGGTGTTGGGACAGGCACAGGTCACTCTATTTTCCCATGAGGAAGAAGAATTAAGCACAGGCTCAGCCTTCCGCCCGGGACCAGAATAGGGCCTGAAGCAATCCTGCGCTTTTGCGGCCAGCTCCCAAGAAATCGAGTTGAAAAATGGAGCTCAGGGGCACTGCAATTCACAAACCTGCAGACTTATAAATGACCACTCTCGTCCACAAATATATTGAGGGAAGGCAACGAAGAGGATTTGAAAGCAAGGCAGAATTGCAGGAAACAGATTTCAGGAGGGAGATTCGAATCGCCTTTAAAGCACAGGAAAAGCGGCAAAACCTCGTCAATGATGCCCTTGGCCAAAAAGGGCGTATGCGTTTTTTCCTGAATATATTCAGGAAAAAACGCATACGTCCTTTTTGGCCAACCAAGCAACCTGGAAAGGCAAATCAGCGCTACAAAGAAGTCTCGCTTCCCATCGGTCAAAAGGGCCATGCTGAATAAAGTGTCAAAACCAGAAATGCAGGACAGGCCATGGAGAAACGGGAGCCTTGCTACGCTGATGGGCGGGATGTAAATTGCCAACAGCCACCCTGGAGAAGTGTACGGTGTGTCCTGAAACATCTAAAAAACTCAGCTTAGAGAGCATAGGGCACTTCCACTCATGGGCGTATAAAGTGGGAAAATTAAAAACCAGCAAGACACAGGCACCCCAATGTTTAGGGCTGCTCTGTTGACAAGAACCTCCAACTTCGTTACACCTTAAATATCCCAGGAAAGAGAAAAATGGATAAAGATGTTGTGGTCCTTATGTACAATGGAATATCACTCAGCCATGAAATCAACGTCATAAGGCTAGTAGCAGCATGATGAGTGGATTTAGGTACGACGATTCTAAGTGAAATAAGACACACAGAAAAAGACACTTATCATAAGATATCACTTATAGAGGGAATGTAAAAACCGCTACCCTTGAACTGAATTACAAAACAGAACAGAGTCACACGTTTAGAAAACACACAATGGCTGCTTAACGGGAAAGGTGAGGTGGGGTGATGCATAAAACAAGGGTTTCAAATTAGCTCAGATACCGTTCCATAAACCCAATATGTACTAGACAAGACCTAATCCTTGCTCAGTGAATTGGACTCAAAACCCCCTATTCACGGCCCAAGAATATATCTGACTAGTAAGAATCTTAAAACCTATGTATTGATATCTCTCTGTAAGTGAGTCATGTGGGTGTAAAGTGACATAAACACAGCAGTGAAAAGCAGCTAAACCCCATTATAAAAATCAATTACTTTTAAAAACCTGTGAAAAAAAGACAGTGAAAGAGAGAGAAATTCTTACAAAATTCTTTTAGGGGCAGTTATGCTACCTGGATTGACCATATCTAGACCCACAGCTGATTGAGACATAAGGGTGGACACTCTTGGGGCTGAGAGGTTTGGTGAGGTTGGGTGAGGAAACGCAGACCCTTTAAAGTAATATTGCGTGGTACCCATCCCATGGGTCCCAAATCTCCAGGTTCAAGGGCATCTTCCTACATCGAAAACATGCATGAGAAACCCAGAAGATGGCACACTGTGTGATCGGGAAAGGTTTCTAAAACGCACCTCATTTCTCATCTCCTTGTGCTCGAATTCACCATTCCAGCTGCTTTACTAGCAGTCTCCCTCATTGGAGAATCAGCACCTTTAACCTCCTGTTCCGTACAGGTTGCAATTTGTCCTGAGGATGAACGGGAAAAGGGGGAAACAATGAGAGTCTAGCTCTAGGTGTTGGGACAGGCACAGGTCACTCTATTTTCCCATTAGGAAGAAGAATTAAGCACAGGCTCAGCCTGCCGCCCGGAACCAGAATAGGGCCTGAAGCAATCCTGCGCTTTTGCGGCCAGCTCCCAAGAAAGCGAGTTGAAAAATGGAGCTCAGGGGCACTGCAATTCACAAACCTGCAGACTTATAAATGACCACTCTCGTCCACAAATATATTGAGGGAAGGCAACGAAGAGGATTTGAAAACAAGGCAGAATTGCAGGAAACAGATTTCAGGAGGGAGATTCGAATCGCCTTTAAAGCACAGGAAAAGCGGCAAAACCTCGACAATGATGCCCTTGGCCAAAAAGGGCGTATGCGTTTTTTCCTGAATATATTCAGGAAAAAACGCATACGCCCTTTTTGGCCAACAAAGCAACCTGGAAAGGCAAATCAGCGCTACAAAAAGTCTCGCTTCCCATCGGTCAAAAGGGCCATGCTGAATAAAGTGTCAAAACCAGAAATGCAGGGCAGGCCATGGAGCAACGGGAGCCTTGCTACGCTGATGGGCGGAATGTAAATTGCCAACAGCAACTCTGGAGAAGTGTACGGTGTGTCCTGAAACATCTAAAAAACTCAGCTTAGAGAGCATAGGGCACTTCCACTCATGGGCGTATAAATTGGGAAAACTAAAAATCAGCAAGACACAGGCACCCCAACGTTTAGGGCTGCTCTGTTGACAAGAACCTCCACTTCTTTACACCTTAAATATCTCAGGATAGAGAAAAATGGATAAATAAGTTGTGGTCCTTATGTACAATGGAATATCACTCAGCCATGAAATCAACGTCATAAGGCTAGTAGCAGCATGATGAGTGGATTTAGGTACGACGATTCTAAGTGAAATAAGTCACACAGAAAAAGACACTTATCATAAGATATCACTTATAGAGGGAATGTAAAAACCGCTACCCTTGAACTGAATTACAAAACAGAACAGAGTCACACGTTTAGAAAACACACTATGGCTGCTTAACGGGAAAGGTGAGGTGGGGTGATGCATAAAACAAGGGTTTCAAATTAGCTCAGATACCGTTCCATAAACCCAATATGTAATAGACAAGACCTACTCCTTGCTCAGTGAATTGGACTCAACACCCCCTATTCACGGCCCAAGAATATATCTGACTAGTAAGAATCTTAAAACCTATGTATTGATATCTCTCTGTAAGTGAGTCAAGTGGGTGTAAAGTGGCATAAACACAGCAGTGAAAAGCAGCTAAACCCCATTATAAAAATCAATTACTTTTAAAAACCTGTGAAAAAAAAACAGTGAAAGAGAGAGAAATTCTTACAAAATTCGTTTAGGGGCAGTTATGCTACCTGGATTGACCATATCTAGACCCACAGCTGATTGAGACATAAGGGTGGACACTCTTGGGGCTGAGAGGTTTGGTGAGGTTGGGTGAGGAAACGCAGACCCTTTAAAGTAATACTGCGTGGTACCCATCCCATGGGTCCCAAATCTCCAGGTTCAAGGGCATCTTCCTACATCGAAAACATGCATGAGAAACCCAGAAGATGGTACACCGTGTGATCGAGAAAGGTTTCTAAAACGCACCTCATTTCTCATCTCCTTGTGCTCGGGTCCGCCATTCAAGCCGCTTTACTAGCAACCTCCCTCCTTGGAGAATCATCACCTTTAACCTCCTGTTCCGTACAGGTTGCAATTTGTCCTGAGGATGAACGAGAAGAGGGGAAAAAAATGAGAGACCAGCTCTAGGTGTTGGGACAGGCACAGGTCACTCTATTTTCCCATCAGGAAGAAGAATTAAGCACAGGCTCAGCCTTCCGCCCGGGACCAGAATAGGGCCTGAAGCAATCCTGCGCTTTTGCGGCCAGCTCCCAAGAAAGCGAGTTGAAAAATGGAGCTCAGGGGCACTGCAATTCACAAACCTGCAGACTTATAAATGATCACTCTCGTCCACAAATATATTGAGGGAAGGCAACGAAGAGGATTTGAAAGCAAGGCAGAATTGCAGGAAACAGATTTCAGGAGGGAGATTCGAATCGCCTTTAAAGCACAGGAAAAGCCGCAAAACCTCGTCAATGATGCCCTTGGCCAAAAAGGGCGTATGCGTTTTTTCCTGAATATATTCAGGAAAAAACGCATACGCCCTTTTTGACCAAGCAAGCAACCTGGAAAGGCAAATCAGCGCTACAAAGAAGTCTCGCTTCCCATCAGTCAAAAGGGCCATGCTGAATAAAGTGTCAAAATCAGAAATGCAGGGCAGGCCATGGAGAAACGGGAGCCTTGCTACGCTGATGGGCGGGTTGTAAATTGCCAACAGCCACTCTGGAGAAGTGTACGGTGTGTCCTGAAACATCTAAAAAACTCAGCTTAGAGAGCATAGGGCACTTCCACTCATGGGCGTATAAATTGGGAAAACTAAAAATCAGCAAGACACAGGCACCCCAACGTTTAGGGCTGCTCTGTTGACAAGAACCTCCACTTCGTTACACCTTAAATATCTCAGGATAGAGAAAAATGGATAAATAAGTTGTGGTCCTTATGTACAATGGAATATCACTCAGCCATGAAATCAACGTCATAAAGCTAGTAGCAGCATGATGAGTGGATTTAGGTACGACGATTCTAAGTGAAATAAGTCACACAGAAAAAGACACTTATCATAAGATATCACTTATAGACGGAATGTAAAAACCGCTACCCTTGAACTGAATTACAAAACAGAACAGAGTCACACGTTTAGAAAACACATTATGGCTGCTTAACGGGAAAGGTGAGGTGGGGTGATGCATAAAACAAGGGTTTCAAATTAGCTCAGATACCGTTCCTTAAACCCAATATGTAATAGACAAGACCTACTCCTTGCTCAGTGACTTGGACTCAACACCTCCTATTCACGGTCCAAGAATATATCTGACTAGTAAGAATCTTAAAACCTATGTATTGATATCTCTCTGTAAGTGAGTCAAGTGGGTGTAAAGTGACATAAACACAGCAGTGAAAAGCAGCTAAACCCCATTATAAAAATCAATTATTTTTAAAAACCTGTGAAAAAAAGACAGTGAAAGAGAGAGAAATTCTTACAAAATTCGTTTAGGGGCAGTGATGCTACCTGGATTGACCATATCTAGACCCACAGCTGATTGAGACATAAGGGTGGACACTCTTGGGGCTGAGAGGTTTGGTGAGGTTGGGTGAGGAAACGCAGACCCTTTAAAGTAATATTGCGTGGTACCCATCCCATGGGTCCCAAATCTCCAGGTTCAAGGGCATCTTCCTACATCGAAAACATGCATGAGAAACCCAGAAGATGGCACACTGTGTGATCGGGAAAGGTTTCTAAAACGCACCTCATTTCTCATCTCCTTGTGCTCGAATTCCCCATTCCAGCTGCTTTACTAGCAGTCTCCCTCATTGGAGAATCAGCACCTTTAACCTCCTGTTCCGTACAGGTTGCAATTTGTCCTGAGGATGAACGGGAAAAGGGGGAAACAATGAGAGTCTAGCTCTAGGTGTTGGGACAGGCACAGGTCACTCTATTTTCCCATGAGGAAGAAGAATTAAGCACAGGCTCAGCCTGCCGCCCGGAACCAGAATAGGGCCTGAAGCAATCCTGCGCTTTTGCCGCCAGCTCCCAAGAAAGCGAGTTGAAAAATGGAGCTCAGGGGCACTGCAATTCACAAACCTGCAGACTTATAAATGACCACTCTCGTCCACAAATATATTGAGGGAAGGCAACGAAGAGGATTTGAAAACAAGGCAGAATTGCAGGAAACAGATTTCAGGAGGGAGATTCGAATCGCCTTTAAAGCACAGGAAAAGCGGCAAAACCTCGACAATGATGCCCTTGGCCAAAAAGGGCGTATGCGTTTTTTCCTGAATATATTCAGGAAAAAACGCATACGTCCTTTTTGGCCAACCAAGCAACCTGGAAAGGCAAATCAGCGCTACAAAGAAGTCTCGCTTCCCATCGGTCAAAAGGGCCATACTGAATAAAGTGTCAAAACCAGAAATGCAGGACAGGCCATGGAGAAACGGGAGCCTTGCTACGATGATGGGCGGGATGTAAATTACCTACAGCCACTCTGGAGAAGTGTACGGTGTGTCCTGAAACATCTAAATAACTCAGCTTAGAGAGCATAGGGCACTTCCTCTCATGGGCGTATAAATTGGGAAAATTAAAAACCAGCAAGACACAGGCACCCGAAAGTTGAGGGCTGCTCTGTTGACAAGAACCTCCAACTTCGTTACACCATAAATATCCCAGGAAAGAGAAAAATGGATAAAGATGTTGTGGTCCTTATGTACAATGGAATATCACTCAGCCATGAAATCAACGTCATAAGGCTAGTAGCAGCATGATGAGTGGATTTAGGTACGACGATTCTAAGTGAAATAAGTCACACAGAAAAAGACACTTATCATAAGATATCACTTATAGAGGGAATGTAAAAACCGCTACCCTTGAACTGAATTACAAAACAGAACAGAATCACACGTTTAAAAAACACACTATGGCTGCTTAACGGGAAAGGTGAGGTGGGGTGATGCATAAAACAAGGGTTTCAAATTAGCTCAGATACCGTTCCATAAACCCAATATGTACTAGACAAGACCTACTCCTTGCTCAGTGAATTGGACTCAACACCCCCTATTCACGGCCCAAGAATATATCTGACTAGTAAGAATCTTAAAACCTATGTATTGATATCTCTCTGTAAGTGAGTCATGTGTGTGTAAAGTGACATAAACACAGCAGTGAAAAGCAGCTAAACCCCATTATAAAAATCAATTACTTTTAAAAACCTGTGAAAAAAAGACAGTGAAAGAGAGAGAAATTCTTACAAAATTCGTTTAGGGGCAGTTATGCTACCTGGATTGACCATATCTAGACCCACAGCTGATTGAGACATAAGGGTGGACACTCTTGGGGCTGAGAGGTTTGGTGAGGTTGGGTGAGCAAACGCAGACCCTTTAAAGTTATACTGCGTGGTACCCATCCCATGGGTTCCAAATCTCCAGGTTCAAGGGCAACTTCCTACATCGAAAACATGCATGAGAAACCCAGAAGATGGCACACCGTGTGATCGCGAAAGGTTTCTAAAACGCACCTCATTTCTCATCTCCTTGTGCTCGAATTCACCATTCCAGATGCTTTACTAGCAGTCTCCCTCATTGGAGAATCAGCACCTTTAACCTCCTGTTCCGTACAGGTTGCAATTTGTCCTGAGGATGAACGGGAAAAGGGGGAAACAATGAGAGTCTAGCTCTAGGTGTTGGGACAGGCACAGGTCACTCTATTTTCCCATTAGGAAGAAGAATTAAGCACAGGCTCAGCCTGCCGCCCGGAACCAGAATAGGGCCTGAAGCAATCCTGCGCTTTTGCGGCCAGCTCCCAAGAAAGCGAGTTGAAAAATGGAGCTCAGGGGCACTGCAATTCACAAACCTGCAGACTTATAAATGACCACTCTCGTCCACAAATATATTGAGGGAAGGCAACGAAGAGGATTTGAAAACAAGGCAGAATTGCAGGAAACAGATTTCAGGAGGGAGATTCGAATCGCCTTTAAAGCACAGGAAAAGCGGCAAAACCTCGACAATGATGCCCTTGGCCAAAAAGGGCGTATGCGTTTTTTCCTGAATATATTCAGGAAAAAACGCATACGCCCTTTTTGGCCAACAAAGCAACCTGGAAAGGCAAATCAGCGCTACAAAAAGTCTCGCTTCCCATCGGTCAAAAGGGCCATGCTGAATAAAGTGTCAAAACCAGAAATGCAGGGCAGGCCATGGAGAAACGGGAGCCTTGCTACGCTGATGGGCGGGATGTAAATTGCCAACAGCCACTCTGGAGAAGTGTACGGTGTGTCCTGAAACATCTAAAAAACTCAGCTTAGAGAGCATAGGGCACTTCCACTCATGGGCGTATAAATTGGGAAAACTAAAAATCAGCAAGACACAGGCACCCCAACGTTTAGGGCTGCTCTGTTGACAAGAACCTCCACTTCTTTACACCTTAAATATCTCAGGATAGAGAAAAATGGATAAATAAGTTGTGGTCCTTATGTACAATGGAATATCACTCAGCCATGAAATCAACGTCATAAGGCTAGTAGCAGCATGATGAGTGGATTTAGGTACGACGATTCTAAGTGAAATAAGTCACACAGAAAAAGACACTTATCATAAGATATCACTTATAGAGGGAATGTAAAAACCGCTACCCTTGAACTGAATTACAAAACAGAACAGAGTCACACGTTTAGAAAACACACTATGGCTGCTTAACGGGAAAGGTGAGGTGGGGTGATGCATAAAACAAGGGTTTCAAATTAGCTCAGATACCGTTCCATAAACCCAATATGTAATAGACAAGACCTACTCCTTGCTCAGTGAATTGGACTCAACACCCCCTATTCACGGCCCAAGAATATATCTGACTAGTAAGAATCTTAAAACCTATGTATTGATATCTCTCTGTAAGTGAGTCAAGTGGGTGTAAAGTGGCATAAACACAGCAGTGAAAAGCAGCTAAACCCCATTATAAAAATCAATTACTTTTAAAAACCTGTGAAAAAAAAACAGTGAAAGAGAGAGAAATTCTTACAAAATTCGTTTAGGGGCAGTTATGCTACCTGGATTGACCATATCTAGACCCACAGCTGATTGAGACATAAGGGTGGACACTCTTGGGGCTGAGAGGTTTGGTGAGGTTGGGTGAGGAAACGCAGACCCTTTAAAGTAATACTGCGTGGTACCCATCCCATGGGTCCCAAATCTCCAGGTTCAAGGGCATCTTCCTACATCGAAAACATGCATGAGAAACCCAGAAGATGGTACACCGTGTGATCGAGAAAGGTTTCTAAAACGCACCTCATTTCTCATCTCCTTGTGCTCGGGTCCGCCATTCCAGCCGCTTTACTAGCAACCTCCCTCCTTGGAGAATCATCACCTTTAACCTCCTGTTCCGTACAGGTTGCAATTTGTCCTGAGGATGAACGAGAAGAGGGGAAAAAAATGAGAGACCAGCTCTAGGTGTTGGGACAGGCACAGGTCACTCTATTTTCCCATCAGGAAGAAGAATTAAGCACAGGCTCAGCCTTCCGCCCGGGACCAGAATAGGGCCTGAAGCAATCCTGCGCTTTTGCGGCCAGCTCCCAAGAAAGCGAGTTGAAAAATGGAGCTCAGGGGCACTGCAATTCACAAACCTGCAGACTTATAAATGATCACTCTCGTCCACAAATATATTGAGGGAAGGCAACGAAGAGGATTTGAAAGCAAGGCAGAATTGCAGGAAACAGATTTCAGGAGGGAGATTCGAATCGCCTTTAAAGCACAGGAAAAGCCGCAAAACCTCGTCAATGATGCCCTTGGCCAAAAAGGGCGTATGCGTTTTTTCCTGAATATATTCAGGAAAAAACGCATACGCCCTTTTTGACCAAGCAAGCAACCTGGAAAGGCAAATCAGCGCTACAAAGAAGTCTCGCTTCCCATCAGTCAAAAGGGCCATGCTGAATAAAGTGTCAAAATCAGAAATGCAGGGCAGGCCATGGAGAAACGGGAGCCTTGCTACGCTGATGGGCGGGTTGTAAATTGCCAACAGCCACTCTGGAGAAGTGTACGGTGTGTCCTGAAACATCTAAAAAACTCAGCTTAGAGAGCATAGGGCACTTCCACTCATGGGCGTATAAATTGGGAAAACTAAAAATCAGCAAGAAACAGGCACCCCAACGTTTAGGGCTGCTCTGTTGACAAGAACCTCCACTTCGTTACACCTTAAATATCTCAGGATAGAGAAAAATGGATAAATAAGTTGTGGTCCTTATGTACAATGGAATATCACTCAGCCATGAAATCAACGTCATAAAGCTAGTAGCAGCATGATGAGTGGATTTAGGTACGACGATTCTAAGTGAAATAAGTCACACAGAAAAAGACACTTATCATAAGATATCACTTATAGACGGAATGTAAAAACCGCTACCCTTGAACTGAATTACAAAACAGAACAGAGTCACACGTTTAGAAAACACACTATGGCTGCTTAACGGGAAAGGTGAGGTGGGGTGATGCATAAAACAAGGGTTTCAAATTAGCTCAGATACCGTTCCATAAACCCAATATGTAATAGACAAGACCTACTCCTTGCTCAGTGAATTGGACTCAACACCCCCTATTCACGGCCCAAGAATATATCTGACTAGTAAGAATCTTAAAACCTATGTATTGATATCTCTCTGTAAGTGAGTCAAGTGGGTGTAAAGTGGCATAAACACAGCAGTGAAAAGCAGCTAAACCCCATTATAAAAATCAATTACTTTTAAAAACCTGTGAAAAAAAGACAGTGAAAGAGAGAGAAATTCTTACAAAATTCGTTTAGGGGCAGTTATGCCACCTGGATTGACCATATCTAGACCCACAGCTGATTGAGACATAAGGGTGGACACTCTTGGGGCTGAGAGGTTTGGTGAGGTTGGGTGAGGAAACGCAGACCCTTTAAAGTAATACTGCGTGGTACCCATCCCATGGGTCCCAAAACTCCAGGTTCAAGGGCATCTTCCTACATCGAAAACATGCATGAGAAACCCAGAAGATGGTACACCGTGTGATCGAGAAAGGTTTCTAAAACGCACCTCATTTCTCATCTCCTTGTGCTCGGGTCCGCCATTCCAGCCGCTTTACTAGCAACCTCCCTCCTTGGAGAATCATCACCTTTAACCTCCTGTTCCGTACAGGTGGCAATTTGTCCTGAGGATGAACGAGAAGAGGGGAAAAAAATGAGAGACTAGCTCTAGGTGTTGGGACAGGCACAGGTCACTCTATTTTCCCATCAGGAAGGAGAATTAAGCACAGGCTCAGCCTTCCGCCCGGGACCAGAATAGGGCCTGAAGCAATCCTGCGCTTTTGCGGCCAGCTCCCAAGAAAGCGAGTTGAAAAATGGAGCTCAGGGGCACTGCAATTCACAAACCTGCAGACTTATAAATGATCACTCTCGTCCACAAATATATTGAGGGAAGGCAACGAAGAGGATTTGAAAGCAAGGCAGAATTGCAGGAAACAGATTTCAGGAGGGAGATTCGAATCGCCTTTAAAGCACAGGAAAAGCCGCAAAACCTCGTCAATGATGCCCTTGGCCAAAAAGGGCGTATGCGTTTTTTCCTGAATATATTCAGGAAAAAACGCATACGCCCTTTTTGGCCAAGCAAGCAACCTGGAAAGGCAAATCAGCGCTACAAAGAAGTCTCGCTTCCCATCAGTCAAAAGGGCCATGCTGAATAAAGTGTCAAAACCAGAAATGCAGGGCAGGCCATGGAGAAACGGGAGCCTTGCTACGCTGATCGGCGGGATGTAAATTGCCAACAGCCACTCTGGAGAAGTGTACGGTGTGTCCTGAAACATCTAAAAAACTCAGCTTAGAGAGCATAGGGCACTTCCACTCATGGGCGTATAAATTGGGAAAACTAAAAATCAGCAAGACACAGGCACCCCAACGTTTAGGGCTGCTCTGTTGACAAGAACCTCCACTTCATTACACCTTAAATATCTCAGGATAGAGAAAAATGGATAAATAAGTTGTGGTCCTTATGTACAATGGAATATCACTCAGCCATGAAATCAACGTCATAAAGCTAGTAGCAGCATGATGAGTGGATTTAGGTACGACGATTCTAAGTGAAATAAGTCACACAGAAAAAGACACTTATCATAAGATATCACTTATAGAGGGAATGTAAAAACCGCTACCCTTGAACTGAATTACAAAACAGAACAGAGTCACACGTTTAGAAAACACACTATGGCTGCTTAACGGGAAAGGTGAGGTGGGGTGATGCATAAAACAAGGGTTTCAAATTATCTCAGATACCGTTCCTTAAACCCAATATGTAATAGACAAGACCTACTCCTTGCTCAGTGACTTGGACTCAACACCTCCTATTCACGGTCCAAGAATATATCTGACTAGTAAGAATCTTAAAACCTATGTATTGATATCTCTCTGTAAGTGAGTCAAGTGGGTGTAAAGTGACATAAACACAGCAGTGAAAAGCAGCTAAACCCCATTATAAAAATCAATTATTTTTAAAAACCTGTGAAAAAAAGACAGTGAAAGAGAGAGAAATTCTTACAAAATTCGTTTAGGGGCAGTGATGCTACCTGGATTGACCATATCTAGACCCACAGCTGATTGAGACATAAGGGTGGACACTCTTGGGGCTGAGAGGTTTGGTGAGGTTGGGTGAGGAAACGCAGACACTTTAAAGTAATATTGCGTGGTACCCATCCCATGGGTCCCAAATCTCCAGGTTCAAGGGCATCTTCCTACATCGAAAACATGCATGAGAAACCCAGAAGATGGCACACTGTGTGATCGGGAAAGGTTTCTAAAACGCACCTCATTTCTCATCTCCTTGTGCTCGAATTCCCCATTCCAGCTGCTTTACTAGCAGTCTCCCTCATTGGAGAATCAGCACCTTTAACCTCCAGTTCCGTACAGGTTGCAATTTGTCCTGAGGATGAACGGGAAAAGGGGGAAACAATGAGAGTCTAGCTCTAGGTGTTGGGACAGGCACAGGTCACTCTATTTTCCCATGAGGAAGAAGAATTAAGCACAGGCTCAGCCTGCCGCCCGGAACCAGAATAGGGCCTGAAGCAATCCTGCGCTTTTGCCGCCAGCTCCCAAGAAAGCGAGTTGAAAAATGGAGCTCAGGGGCACTGCAATTCACAAACCTGCAGACTTATAAATGACCACTCTCGTCCACAAATATATTGAGGGAAGGCAACGAAGAGGATTTGAAAACAAGGCAGAATTGCAGGAAACAGATTTCAGGAGGGAGATTCGAATCGCCTTTAAAGCACAGGAAAAGCGGCAAAACCTCGACAATGATGCCCTTGGCCAAAAAGGGCGTATGCGTTTTTTCCTGAATATATTCAGGAAAAAACGCATACGCCCTTTTTGGCCAACCAAGCAACCTGGAAAGGCAAATCAGCGCTACAAAGAAGTCTCGCTTCCCATCGGTCAAAAGGGCCATGCTGAATAAAGTGTCAAAACCAGAAATTCAGGGCAGGCCATGGAGAAACGGGAGCCTTGCTACGATGATGGGCGGGATGTAAATTACCTACAGCCACTCTGGAGAAGTGTACGGTGTGTCCTGAAACATCTAAATAACTCAGCTTAGAGAGCATAGGGCACTTCCTCTCATGGGCGTATAAAGTGGGAAAATTAAAAACCAGCAAGACACAGGCACCCGAAAGTTTAGGGCTGCTCTGTTGACAAGAACCTCCAACTTCGTTACACCATAAATATCCCAGGAAAGAGAAAAACGGATAAAGATGTTGTGGTCCTTATGTACAATGGAATATCACTCAGCCATGAAATCAACGTCATAAGGCTAGTAGCAGCATGATGAGTGGATTTAGGTACGACGATTCTAAGTGAAATAAGTCACACAGAAAAAGACACTTATCATAAGATATCACTTATAGAGGGAATGTAAAAACCGCTACCCTTGAACTGAATTACAAAACAGAACAGAGTCACACGTTTAAAAAACACACTATGGCTGCTTAACGGGAAAGGTGAGGTGGGGTGATGCATAAAACAAGGGTTTCAAATTAGCTCAGATACCGTTCCATAAACCCAATATGTACTAGACAAGACCTACTCCTTGCTCAGTGAATTGGACTCAACACCCCCTATTCACGGCCCAAGAATATATCTGACTAGTAAGAATCTTAAAACCTATGTATTGATATCTCTCTGTAAGTGAGTCATGTGTGTGTAAAGTGACATAAACACAGCAGTGAAAAGCAGCTAAACCCCATTATAAAAATCAATTACTTTTAAAAACCTGTGAAAAAAAGACAGTGAAAGAGAGAGAAATTCTTACAAAATTCGTTTAGGGGCAGTTATGCTACCTGGATTGACCATATCTAGACCCACAGCTGATTGAGACATAAGGGTGGACACTCTTGGGGCTGAGAGGTTTGGTGAGGTTGGGTGAGGAAACGCAGACCCTTTAAAGTAATATTGCGTGGTACCCATCCCATGGGTCCCAAATCTCCAGGTTCAAGGGCATCTTCCTACATCGAAAACATGCATGAGAAACCCAGAAGATGGCACACTGTGTGATCGGGAAAGGTTTCTAAAACGCACCTCATTTCTCATCTCCTTGTGCTCGAATTCACCATTCCAGCTGCTTTACTAGCAGTCTCCCTCATTGGAGAATCAGCACCTTTAACCTCCTGTTCCGTACAGGTTGCAATTTGTCCTGAGGATGAACGGGAAAAGGGGGAAACAATGAGAGTCTAGCTCTAGGTGTTGGGACAGGCACAGGTCACTCTATTTTCCCATTAGGAAGAAGAATTAAGCACAGGCTCAGCCTGCCGCCCGGAACCAGAATAGGGCCTGAAGCAATCCTGCGCTTTTGCGGCCAGCTCCCAAGAAAGCGAGTTGAAAAATGGAGCTCAGGGGCACTGCAATTCACAAACCTGCAGACTTATAAATGACCACTCTCGTCCACAAATATATTGAGGGAAGGCAACGAAGAGGATTTGAAAACAAGGCAGAATTGCAGGAAACAGATTTCAGGAGGGAGATTCGAATCGCCTTTAAAGCACAGGAAAAGCGGCAAAACCTCGACAATGATGCCCTTGGCCAAAAAGGGCGTATGCGTTTTTTCCTGAATATATTCAGGAAAAAACGCATACGCCCTTTTTGGCCAACAAAGCAACCTGGAAAGGCAAATCAGCGCTACAAAAAGTCTCGCTTCCCATCGGTCAAAAGGGCCATGCTGAATAAAGTGTCAAAACCAGAAATGCAGGGCAGGCCATGGAGAAACGGGAGCCTTGCTACGCTGATGGGCGGAATGTAAATTGCCAACAGCAACTCTGGAGAAGTGTACGGTGTGTCCTGAAACATCTAAAAAACTCAGCTTAGAGAGCATAGGGCACTTCCACTCATGGGCGTATAAATTGGGAAAACTAAAAATCAGCAAGACACAGGCACCCCAACGTTTAGGGCTGCTCTGTTGACAAGAAGCTCCACTTCTTTACACCTTAAATATCTCAGGATAGAGAAAAATGGATAAATAAGTTGTGGTCCTTATGTACAATGGAATATCACTCAGCCATGAAATCAACGTCATAAGGCTAGTAGCAGCATGATGAGTGGATTTAGGTACGACGATTCTAAGTGAAATAAGTCACACAGAAAAAGACACTTATCATAAGATATCACTTATAGAGGGAATGTAAAAACCGCTACCCTTGAACTGAATTACAAAACAGAACAGAGTCACACGTTTAGAAAACACACTATGGCTGCTTAACGGGAAAGGTGAGGTGGGGTGATGCATAAAACAAGGGTTTCAAATTAGCTCAGATACCGTTCCATAAACCCAATATGTAATAGACAAGACCTACTCCTTGCTCAGTGAATTGGACTCAACACCCCCTATTCACGGCCCAAGAATATATCTGACTAGTAAGAATCTTAAAACCTATGTATTGATATCTCTCTGTAAGTGAGTCAAGTGGGTGTAAAGTGGCATAAACACAGCAGTGAAAAGCAGCTAAACCCCATTATAAAAATCAATTACTTTTAAAAACCTGTGAAAAAAAAACAGTGAAAGAGAGAGAAATTCTTACAAAATTCGTTTAGGGGCAGTTATGCTACCTGGATTGACCATATCTAGACCCACAGCTGATTGAGACATAAGGGTGGACACTCTTGGGGCTGAGAGGTATGGTGAGGTTGGGTGAGGAAACGCAGACCCTTTAAAGTAATACTGCGTGGTACCCATCCCATGGGTCCCAAATCTCCAGGTTCAAGGGCATCTTCCTACATCGAAAACATGCATGAGAAACCCAGAAGATGGTACACCGTGTGATCGAGAAAGGTTTCTAAAACGCACCTCATTTCTCATCTCCTTGTGCTCGGGTCCGCCATTCCAGCCGCTTTACTAGCAACCTCCCTCCTTGGAGAATCATCACCTTTAACCTCCTGTTCCGTACAGGTTGCAATTTGTCCTGAGGATGAACGAGAAGAGGGGAAAAAAATGAGAGACCAGCTCTAGGTGTTGGGACAGGCACAGGTCACTCTATTTTCCCATCAGGAAGAAGAATTAAGCACAGGCTCAGCCTTCCGCCCGGGACCAGAATAGGGCCTGAAGCAATCCTGCGCTTTTGCGGCCAGCTCCCAAGAAAGCGAGTTGAAAAATGGAGCTCAGGGGCACTGCAATTCACAAACCTGCAGACTTATAAATGATCACTCTCGTCCACAAATATATTGAGGGAAGGCAACGAAGAGGATTTGAAAGCAAGGCAGAATTGCAGGAAACAGATTTCAGGAGGGAGATTCGAATCACCTTTAAAGCACAGGAAAAGCCGCAAAACCTCGTCAATGATGCCCTTGGCCAAAAAGGGCGTATGCGTTTTTTCCTGAATATATTCAGGAAAAAACGCATACGCCCTTTTTGACCAAGCAAGCAACCTGGAAAGGCAAATCAGCGCTACAAAGAAGTCTCGCTTCCCATCAGTCAAAAGGGCCATGCTGAATAAAGTGTCAAAATCAGAAATGCAGGGCAGGCCATGGAGAAACGGGAGCCTTGCTACGCTGATGGGCGGGTTGTAAATTGCCAACAGCCACTCTGGAGAAGTGTACGGTGTGTCCTGAAACATCTAAAAAACTCAGCTTAGAGAGCATAGGGCACTTCCACTCATGGGCGTATAAATTGGGAAAACTAAAAATCAGCAAGACACAGGCACCCCAACGTTTAGGGCTGCTCTGTTGACAAGAACCTCCACTTCGTTACACCTTAAATATCTCAGGATAGAGAAAAATGGATAAATAAGTTGTGGTCCTTATGTACAATGGAATATCACTCAGCCATGAAATCAACGTCATAAAGCTAGTAGCAGCATGATGAGTGGATTTAGGTACGACGATTCTAAGTGAAATAAGTCACACAGAAAAAGACACTTATCATAAGATATCACTTATAGACGGAATGTAAAAACCGCTACCCTTGAACTGAATTACAAAACAGAACAGAGTCACACGTTTAGAAAACACACTATTGCTGCTTAACGGGAAAGGTGAGGTGGGGTGATGCATAAAACAAGGGTTTCAAATTAGCTCAGATACCGTTCCATAAACCCAATATGTAATAGACAAGACCTACTCCTTGCTCAGTGAATTGTACTCAACACCCCCTATTCACGGCCCAAGAATATATCTGACTAGTAAGAATCTTAAAACCTATGTATTGATATCTCTCTGTAAGTGAGTCAAGTGGGTGTAAAGTGGCATAAACACAGCAGTGAAAAGCAGCTAAACCCCATTATAAAAATCAATTACTTTTAAAAACCTGTGAAACAAAGACAGTGAAAGAGAGAGAAATTCTTACAAAATTCGTTTAGGGGCAGTTATGCCACCTGGATTGACCATATCTAGACCCACAGCTGATTGAGACATAAGGGTGGACACTCTTGGGGCTGAGAGGTTTGGTGAGGTTGGGTGAGGAAACGCAGACCCTTTAAAGTAATACTGCGTGGTACCCATCCCATGGGTCCCAAAACTCCAGGTTCAAGGGCATCTTCCTACATCGAAAACATGCATGAGAAACCCAGAAGATGGTACACCGTGTGATCGAGAAAGGTTTCTAAAACGCACCTCATTTCTCATCTCCTTGTGCTCGGGTCCGCCATTCCAGCCGCTTTACTAGCAACCTCCCTCCTTGGAGAATCATCACCTTTAACCTCCTGTTCCGTACAGGTGGCAATTTGTCCTGAGGATGAACGAGAAGAGGGGAAAAAAATGAGAGACTAGCTCTAGGTGTTGGGACAGGCACAGGTCACTCTATTTTCCCATCAGGAAGGAGAATTAAGCACAGGCTCAGCCTTCCGCCCGGGACCAGAATAGGGCCTGAAGCAATCCTGCGCTTTTGCCGCCAGCTCCCAAGAAAGCGAGTTGAAAAATGGAGCTCAGGGGCACTGCAATTCACAAACCTGCAGACTTATAAATGATCACTCTCGTCCACAAATATATTGAGGGAAGGCAACGAAGAGGATTTGAAAGCAAGGCAGAATTGCAGGAAACAGATTTCAGGAGGGAGATTCGAATCGCCTTTAAAGCACAGGAAAAGCCGCAAAACCTCGTCAATGATGCCCTTGGCCAAAAAGGGCGTATGCGTTTTTTCCTGAATATATTCAGGAAAAAACGCATACGCCCTTTTTGGCCAAGCAAGCAACCTGGAAAGGCAAATCAGCGCTACAAAGAAGTCTCGCTTCCCATCAGTCAAAAGGGCCATGCTGAATAAAGTGTCAAAACCAGAAATGCAGGGCAGGCCATGGAGAAACGGGAGCCTTGCTACGCTGATCGGCGGGATGTAAATTGCCAACAGCCACTCTGGAGAAGTGTACGGTGTGTCCTGAAACATCTAAAAAACTCAGCTTAGAGAGCATAGGGCACTTCCACTCATGGGCGTATAAATTGGGAAAACTAAAAATCAGCAAGACACAGGCACCCCAACGTTTAGGGCTGCTCTGTTGACAAGAACCTCCACTTCATTACACCTTAAATATCTCAGGATAGAGAAAAATGGATAAATAAGTTGTGGTCCTTATGTACAATGGAATATCACTCAGCCATGAAATCAACGTCATAAAGCTAGTAGCAGCATGATGAGTGGATTTAGGTACGACGATTCTAAGTGAAATAAGTCACACAGAAAAAGACACTTATCATAAGATATCACTTATAGAGGGAATGTAAAAACCGCTACCCTTGAACTGAATTACAAAACAGAACAGAGTCACACGTTTAGAAAACACATTATGGCTGCTTAACGGGAAAGGTGAGGTGGGGTGATGCATAAAACAAGGGTTTCAAATTAGCTCAGATACCGTTCCTTAAACCCAATATGTAATAGACAAGACCTACTCCTTGCTCAGTGACTTGGACTCAACACCTCCTATTCACGGTCCAAGAATATATCTGACTAGTAAGAATCTTAAAACCTATGTATTGATATCTCTCTGTAAGTGAGTCAAGTGGGTGTAAAGTGACATAAACACAGCAGTGAAAAGCAGCTAAACCCCATTATAAAAATCAATTATTTTTAAAAACCTGTGAAAAAAAGACAGTGAAAGAGAGAGAAATTCTTACAAAATTCGTTTAGGGGCAGTGATGCTACCTGGATTGACCATATCTAGACCCACAGCTGATTGAGACATAAGGGTGGACACTCTTGGGGCTGAGAGGTTTGGTGAGGTTGGGTGAGGAAACGCAGACCCTTTAAAGTAATATTGCGTGGTACCCATCCCATGGGTCCCAAATCTCCAGGTTCAAGGGCATCTTCCTACATCGAAAACATGCATGAGAAACCCAGAAGATGGCACACTGTGTGATCGGGAAAGGTTTCTAAAACGCACCTCATTTCTCATCTCCTTGTGCTCGAATTCCCCATTCCAGCTGCTTTACTAGCAGTCTCCCTCATTGGAGAATCAGCACCTTTAACCTCCTGTTCCGTACAGGTTGCAATTTGTCCTGAGGATGAACGGGAAAAGGGGGAAACAATGAGAGTCTAGCTCTAGGTGTTGGGACAGGCACAGGTCACTCTATTTTCCCATGAGGAAGAAGAATTAAGCACAGGCTCAGCCTGCCGCCCGGAACCAGAATAGGGCCTGAAGCAATCCTGCGCTTTTGCCGCCAGCTCCCAAGAAAGCGAGTTGAAAAATGGAGCTCAGGGGCACTGCAATTCACAAACCTGCAGACTTATAAATGACCACTCTCGTCCACAAATATATTGAGGGAAGGCAACGAAGAGGATTTGAAAACAAGGCAGAATTGCAGGAAACAGATTTCAGGAGGGAGATTCGAATCGCCTTTAAAGCACAGGAAAAGCGGCAAAACCTCGACAATGATGCCCTTGGCCAAAAAGGGCGTATGCGTTTTTTCCTGAATATATTCAGGAAAAAACGCATACGCCCTTTTTGGCCAACCAAGCAACCTGGAAAGGCAAATCAGCGCTACAAAGAAGTCTCGCTTCCCATCGGTCAAAAGGGCCATACTGAATAAAGTGTCAAAACCAGAAATGCAGGACAGGCCATGGAGAAACGGGAGCCTTGCTACGATGATGGGCGGGATGTAAATTACCTACAGCCACTCTGGAGAAGTGTACGGTGTGTCCTGAAACATCTAAATAACTCAGCTTAGAGAGCATAGGGCACTTCCTCTCATGGGCGTATAAAGTGGGAAAATTAAAAACCAGCAAGACACAGGCACCCGAAAGTTGAGGGCTGCTCTGTTGACAAGAACCTCCAACTTCGTTACACCATAAATATCCCAGGAAAGAGAAAAATGGATAAAGATGTTGTGGTCCTTATGTACAATGGAATATCACTCAGCCATGAAATCAACGTCATAAGGCTAGTAGCAGCATGATGAGTGGATTTAGGTACGACGATTCTAAGTGAAATAAGTCACACAGAAAAAGACACTTATCATAAGATATCACTTATAGAGGGAATGTAAAAACCGCTACCCTTGAACTGAATTACAAAACAGAACAGAGTCACACGTTTAAAAAACACACTATGGCTGCTTAACGGGAAAGGTGAGGTGGGGTGATGCATAAAACAAGGGTTTCAAATTAGCTCAGATACCGTTCCATAAACCCAATATGTACTAGACAAGACCTACTCCTTGCTCAGTGAATTGGACTCAACACCCCCTATTCACGGCCCAAGAATATATCTGACTAGTAAGAATCTTAAAACCTATGTATTGATATCTCTCTGTAAGTGAGTCATGTGTGTGTAAAGTGACATAAACACAGCAGTGAAAAGCAGCTAAACCCCATTATAAAAATCAATTACTTTTAAAAACCTGTGAAAAAAAGACAGTGAAAGAGAGAGAAATTCTTACAAAATTCGTTTAGGGGCAGTTATGCTACCTGGATTGACCATATCTAGACCCACAGCTGATTGAGACATAAGGGTGGACACTCTTGGGGCTGAGAGGTTTGGTGAGGTTGGGTGAGCAAACGCAGACCCTTTAAAGTTATACTGCGTGGTACCCATCCCATGGGTTCCAAATCTCCAGGTTCAAGGGCAACTTCCTACATCGAAAACATGCATGAGAAACCCAGAAGATGGCACACCGTGTGATCGCGAAAGGTTTCTAAAACGCACCTCATTTCTCATCTCCTTGTGCTCGAATTCACCATTCCAGATGCTTTACTAGCAGTCTCCCTCATTGGAGAATCAGCACCTTTAACCTCCTGTTCCGTACAGGTTGCAATTTGTCCTGAGGATGAACGGGAAAAGGGGGAAACAATGAGAGTCTAGCTCTAGGTGTTGGGACAGGCACAGGTCACTCTATTTTCCCATTAGGAAGAAGAATTAAGCACAGGCTCAGCCTGCCGCCCGGAACCAGAATAGGGCCTGAAGCAATCCTGCGCTTTTGCGGCCAGCTCCCAAGAAAGCGAGTTGAAAAATGGAGCTCAGGGGCACTGCAATTCACAAACCTGCAGACTTATAAATGACCACTCTCGTCCACAAATATATTGAGGGAAGGCAACGAAGAGGATTTGAAAACAAGGCAGAATTGCAGGAAACAGATTTCAGGAGGGAGATTCGAATCGCCTTTAAAGCACAGGAAAAGCGGCAAAACCTCGACAATGATGCCCTTGGCCAAAAAGGGCGTATGCGTTTTTTCCTGAATATATTCAGGAAAAAACGCATACGCCCTTTTTGGCCAACAAAGCAACCTGGAAAGGCAAATCAGCGCTACAAAAAGTCTCGCTTCCCATCGGTCAAAAGGGCCATGCTGAATAAAGTGTCAAAACCAGAAATGCAGGGCAGGCCATGGAGAAACGGGAGCCTTGCTACGCTGATGGGCGGGATGTAAATTGCCAACAGCCACTCTGGAGAAGTGTACGGTGTGTCCTGAAACATCTAAAAAACTCAGCTTAGAGAGCATAGGGCACTTCCACTCATGGGCGTATAAATTGGGAAAACTAAAAATCAGCAAGACACAGGCACCCCAACGTTTAGGGCTGCTCTGTTGACAAGAACCTCCACTTCTTTACACCTTAAATATCTCAGGATAGAGAAAAATGGATAAATAAGTTGTGGTCCTTATGTACAATGGAATATCACTCAGCCATGAAATCAACGTCATAAGGCTAGTAGCAGCATGATGAGTGGATTTAGGTACGACGATTCTAAGTGAAATAAGTCACACAGAAAAAGACACTTATCATAAGATATCACTTATAGAGGGAATGTAAAAACCGCTACCCTTGAACTGAATTACAAAACAGAACAGAGTCACACGTTTAGAAAACACACTATGGCTGCTTAACGGGAAAGGTGAGGTGGGGTGATGCATAAAACAAGGGTTTCAAATTAGCTCAGATACCGTTCCATAAACCCAATATGTAATAGACAAGACCTACTCCTTGCTCAGTGAATTGGACTCAACACCCCCTATTCACGGCCCAAGAATATATCTGACTAGTAAGAATCTTAAAACCTATGTATTGATATCTCTCTGTAAGTGAGTCAAGTGGGTGTAAAGTGGCATAAACACAGCAGTGAAAAGCAGCTAAACCCCATTATAAAAATCAATTACTTTTAAAAACCTGTGAAAAAAAAACAGTGAAAGAGAGAGAAATTCTTACAAAATTCGTTTAGGGGCAGTTATGCTACCTGGATTGACCATATCTAGACCCACAGCTGATTGAGACATAAGGGTGGACACTCTTGGGGCTGAGAGGTTTGGTGAGGTTGGGTGAGGAAACGCAGACCCTTTAAAGTAATACTGCGTGGTACCCATCCCATGGGTCCCAAATCTCCAGGTTCAAGGGCATCTTCCTACATCGAAAACATGCATGAGAAACCCAGAAGATGGTACACCGTGTGATCGAGAAAGGTTTCTAAAACGCACCTCATTTCTCATCTCCTTGTGCTCGGGTCCGCCATTCCAGCCGCTTTACTAGCAACCTCCCTCCTTGGAGAATCATCACCTTTAACCTCCTGTTCCGTACAGGTTGCAATTTGTCCTGAGGATGAACGAGAAGAGGGGAAAAAAATGAGAGACCAGCTCTAGGTGTTGGGACAGGCACAGGTCACTCTATTTTCCCATCAGGAAGAAGAATTAAGCACAGGCTCAGCCTTCCGCCCGGGACCAGAATAGGGCCTGAAGCAATCCTGCGCTTTTGCGGCCAGCTCCCAAGAAAGCGAGTTGAAAAATGGAGCTCAGGGGCACTGCAATTCACAAACCTGCAGACTTATAAATGACCACTCTCGTCCACAAATATATTGAGGGAAGGCAACGAAGAGGATTTGAAAACAAGGCAGAATTGCAGGAAACAGATTTCAGGAGGGAGATTCGAATCGCCTTTAAAGCACAGGAAAAGCGGCAAAACCTCGACAATGATGCCCTTGGCCAAAAAGGGCGTATGCGTTTTTTCCTGAATATATTCAGGAAAAAACGCATACGCCCTTTTTGGCCAACAAAGCAACCTGGAAAGGCAAATCAGCGCTACAAAAAGTCTCGCTTCCCATCGGTCAAAAGGGCCATGCTGAATAAAGTGTCAAAACCAGAAATGCAGGGCAGGCCATGGAGAAACGGGAGCCTTGCTACGCTGATGGGCGGGATGTAAATTGCCAACAGCCACTCTGGAGAAGTGTACGGTGTGTCCTGAAACATCTAAAAAACTCAGCTTAGAGAGCATAGGGCACTTCCACTCATGGGCGTATAAATTGGGAAAACTAAAAATCAGCAAGACACAGGCACCCCAACGTTTAGGGCTGCTCTGTTGACAAGAACCTCCACTTCTTTACACCTTAAATATCTCAGGATAGAGAAAAATGGATAAATAAGTTGTGGTCCTTATGTACAATGGAATATCACTCAGCCATGAAATCAACGTCATAAGGCTAGTAGCAGCATGATGAGTGGATTTAGGTACGACGATTCTAAGTGAAATAAGTCACACAGAAAAAGACACTTATCATAAGATATCACTTATAGAGGGAATGTAAAAACCGCTACCCTTGAACTGAATTACAAAACAGAACAGAGTCACACGTTTAGAAAACACACTATGGCTGCTTAACGGGAAAGGTGAGGTGGGGTGATGCATAAAACAAGGGTTTCAAATTAGCTCAGATACCGTTCCATAAACCCAATATGTAATAGACAAGACCTACTCCTTGCTCAGTGAATTGGACTCAACACCCCCTATTCACGGCCCAAGAATATATCTGACTAGTAAGAATCTTAAAACCTATGTATTGATATCTCTCTGTAAGTGAGTCAAGTGGGTGTAAAGTGGCATAAACACAGCAGTGAAAAGCAGCTAAACCCCATTATAAAAATCAATTACTTTTAAAAACCTGTGAAAAAAAAACAGTGAAAGAGAGAGAAATTCTTACAAAATTCGTTTAGGGGCAGTTATGCTACCTGGATTGACCATATCTAGACCCACAGCTGATTGAGACATAAGGGTGGACACTCTTGGGGCTGAGAGGTTTGGTGAGGTTGGGTGAGGAAACGCAGACCCTTTAAAGTAATACTGCGTGGTACCCATCCCATGGGTCCCAAATCTCCAGGTTCAAGGGCATCTTCCTACATCGAAAACATGCATGAGAAACCCAGAAGATGGTACACCGTGTGATCGAGAAAGGTTTCTAAAACGCACCTCATTTCTCATCTCCTTGTGCTCGGGTCCGCCATTCCAGCCGCTTTACTAGCAACCTCCCTCCTTGGAGAATCATCACCTTTAACCTCCTGTTCCGTACAGGTTGCAATTTGTCCTGAGGATGAACGAGAAGAGGGGAAAAAAATGAGAGACCAGCTCTAGGTGTTGGGACAGGCACAGGTCACTCTATTTTCCCATCAGGAAGAAGAATTAAGCACAGGCTCAGCCTTCCGCCCGGGACCAGAATAGGGCCTGAAGCAATCCTGCGCTTTTGCGGCCAGCTCCCAAGAAAGCGAGTTGAAAAATGGAGCTCAGGGGCACTGCAATTCACAAACCTGCAGACTTATAAATGATCACTCTCGTCCACAAATATATTGAGGGAAGGCAACGAAGAGGATTTGAAAGCAAGGCAGAATTGCAGGAAACAGATTTCAGGAGGGAGATTCGAATCGCCTTTAAAGCACAGGAAAAGCCGCAAAACCTCGTCAATGATGCCCTTGGCCAAAAAGGGCGTATGCGTTTTTTCCTGAATATATTCAGGAAAAAACGCATACGCCCTTTTTGACCAAGCAAGCAACCTGGAAAGGCAAATCAGCGCTACAAAGAAGTCTCGCTTCCCATCAGTCAAAAGGGCCATGCTGAATAAAGTGTCAAAATCAGAAATGCAGGGCAGGCCATGGAGAAACGGGAGCCTTGCTACGCTGATGGGCGGGTTGTAAATTGCCAACAGCCACTCTGGAGAAGTGTACGGTGTGTCCTGAAACATCTAAAAAACTCAGCTTAGAGAGCATAGGGCACTTCCACTCATGGGCGTATAAATTGGGAAAACTAAAAATCAGCAAGACACAGGCACCCCAACGTTTAGGGCTGCTCTGTTGACAAGAACCTCCACTTCGTTACACCTTAAATATCTCAGGATAGAGAAAAATGGATAAATAAGTTGTGGTCCTTATGTACAATGGAATATCACTCAGCCATGAAATCAACGTCATAAAGCTAGTAGCAGCATGATGAGTGGATTTAGGTACGACGATTCTAAGTGAAATAAGTCACACAGAAAAAGACACTTATCATAAGATATCACTTATAGACGGAATGTAAAAACCGCTACCCTTGAACTGAATTACAAAACAGAACAGAGTCACACGTTTAGAAAACACACTATTGCTGCTTAACGGGAAAGGTGAGGTGGGGTGATGCATAAAACAAGGGTTTCAAATTAGCTCAGATACCGTTCCATAAACCCAATATGTAATAGACAAGACCTACTCCTTGCTCAGTGAATTGGACTCAACACCCCCTATTCACGGCCCAAGAATATATCTGACTAGTAAGAATCTTAAAACCTATGTATTGATATCTCTCTGTAAGTGAGTCAAGTGGGTGTAAAGTGGCATAAACACAGCAGTGAAAAGCAGCTAAACCCCATTATAAAAATCAATTACTTTTAAAAACCTGTGAAAAAAAGACAGTGAAAGAGAGAGAAATTCTTACAAAATTCGTTTAGGGGCAGTTATGCCACCTGGATTGACCATATCTAGACCCACAGCTGATTGAGACATAAGGGTGGACACTCTTGGGGCTGAGAGGTTTGGTGAGGTTGGGTGAGGAAACGCAGACCCTTTAAAGTAATACTGCGTGGTACCCATCCCATGGGTCCCAAAACTCCAGGTTCAAGGGCATCTTCCTACATCGAAAACATGCATGAGAAACCCAGAAGATGGTACACCGTGTGATCGAGAAAGGTTTCTAAAACGCACCTCATTTCTCATCTCCTTGTGCTCGGGTCCGCCATTCCAGCCGCTTTACTAGCAACCTCCCTCCTTGGAGAATCATCACCTTTAACCTCCTGTTCCGTACAGGTGGCAATTTGTCCTGAGGATGAACGAGAAGAGGGGAAAAAAATGAGAGACTAGCTCTAGGTGTTGGGACAGGCACAGGTCACTCTATTTTCCCATCAGGAAGGAGAATTAAGCACAGGCTCAGCCTTCCGCCCGGGACCAGAATAGGGCCTGAAGCAATCCTGCGCTTTTGCGGCCAGCTCCCAAGAAAGCGAGTTGAAAAATGGAGCTCAGGGGCACTGCAATTCACAAACCTGCAGACTTATAAATGATCACTCTCGTCCACAAATATATTGAGGGAAGGCAACGAAGAGGATTTGAAAGCAAGGCAGAATTGCAGGAAACAGATTTCAGGAGGGAGATTCGAATCGCCTTTAAAGCACAGGAAAAGCCGCAAAACCTCGTCAATGATGCCCTTGGCCAAAAAGGGCGTATGCGTTTTTTCCTGAATATATTCAGGAAAAAACGCATACGCCCTTTTTGGCCAAGCAAGCAACCTGGAAAGGCAAATCAGCGCTACAAAGAAGTCTCGCTTCCCATCAGTCAAAAGGGCCATGCTGAATAAAGTGTCAAAACCAGAAATGCAGGGCAGGCCATGGAGAAACGGGAGCCTTGCTACGCTGATCGGCGGGATGTAAATTGCCAACAACCACTCTGGAGAAGTGTACGGTGTGTCCTGAAACATCTAAAAAACTCAGCTTAGAGAGCATAGGGCACTTCCACTCATGGGCGTATAAATTGGGAAAACTAAAAATCAGCAAGACACAGGCACCCCAACGTTTAGGGCTGCTCTGTTGACAAGAACCTCCACTTCATTACACCTTAAATATCTCAGGATAGAGAAAAATGGATAAATAAGTTGTGGTCCTTATGTACAATGGAATATCACTCAGCCATGAAATCAACGTCATAAAGCTAGTAGCAGCATGATGAGTGGATTTAGGTACGACGATTCTAAGTGAAATAAGTCACACAGAAAAAGACACTTATCATAAGATATCACTTATAGAGGGAATGTAAAAACCGCTACCCTTGAACTGAATTACAAAACAGAACAGAGTCACACGTTTAGAAAACACACTATGGCTGCTTAACGGGAAAGGTGAGGTGGGGTGATGCATAAAACAAGGGTTTCAAATTATCTCAGATACCGTTCCTTAAACCCAATATGTAATAGACAAGACCTACTCCTTGCTCAGTGACTTGGACTCAACACCTCCTATTCACGGTCCAAGAATATATCTGACTAGTAAGAATCTTAAAACCTATGTATTGATATCTCTCTGTAAGTGAGTCAAGTGGGTGTAAAGTGACATAAACACAGCAGTGAAAAGCAGCTAAACCCCATTATAAAAATCAATTATTTTTAAAAACCTGTGAAAAAAAGACAGTGAAAGAGAGAGAAATTCTTACAAAATTCGTTTAGGGGCAGTGATGCTACCTGGATTGACCATATCTAGACCCACAGCTGATTGAGACATAAGGGTGGACACTCTTGGGGCTGAGAGGTTTGGTGAGGTTGGGTGAGGAAACGCAGACACTTTAAAGTAATATTGCGTGGTACCCATCCCATGGGTCCCAAATCTCCAGGTTCAAGGGCATCTTCCTACATCGAAAACATGCATGAGAAACCCAGAAGATGGCACACTGTGTGATCGGGAAAGGTTTCTAAAACGCACCTCATTTCTCATCTCCTTGTGCTCGAATTCCCCATTCCAGCTGCTTTACTAGCAGTCTCCCTCATTGGAGAATCAGCACCTTTAACCTCCAGTTCCGTACAGGTTGCAATTTGTCCTGAGGATGAACGGGAAAAGGGGGAAACAATGAGAGTCTAGCTCTAGGTGTTGGGACAGGCACAGGTCACTCTATTTTCCCATGAGGAAGAAGAATTAAGCACAGGCTCAGCCTGCCGCCCGGAACCAGAATAGGGCCTGAAGCAATCCTGCGCTTTTGCCGCCAGCTCCCAAGAAAGCGAGTTGAAAAATGGAGCTCAGGGGCACTGCAATTCACAAACCTGCAGACTTATAAATGACCACTCTCGTCCACAAATATATTGAGGGAAGGCAACGAAGAGGATTTGAAAACAAGGCAGAATTGCAGGAAACAGATTTCAGGAGGGAGATTCGAATCGCCTTTAAAGCACAGGAAAAGCGGCAAAACCTCGACAATGATGCCCTTGGCCAAAAAGGGCGTATGCGTTTTTTCCTGAATATATTCAGGAAAAAACGCATACGCCCTTTTTGGCCAACCAAGCAACCTGGAAAGGCAAATCAGCGCTACAAAGAAGTCTCGCTTCCCATCGGTCAAAAGGGCCATGCTGAATAAAGTGTCAAAACCAGAAATTCAGGGCAGGCCATGGAGAAACGGGAGCCTTGCTACGATGATGGGCGGGATGTAAATTACCTACAGCCACTCTGGAGAAGTGTACGGTGTGTCCTGAAACATCTAAATAACTCAGCTTAGAGAGCATAGGGCACTTCCTCTCATGGGCGTATAAAGTGGGAAAATTAAAAACCAGCAAGACACAGGCACCCGAAAGTTTAGGGCTGCTCTGTTGACAAGAACCTCCAACTTCGTTACACCATAAATATCCCAGGAAAGAGAAAAACGGATAAAGATGTTGTGGTCCTTATGTACAATGGAATATCACTCAGCCATGAAATCAACGTCATAAGGCTAGTAGCAGCATGATGAGTGGATTTAGGTACGACGATTCTAAGTGAAATAAGTCACACAGAAAAAGACACTTATCATAAGATATCACTTATAGAGGGAATGTAAAAACCGCTACCCTTGAACTGAATTACAAAACAGAACAGAGTCACACGTTTAAAAAACACACTATGGCTGCTTAACGGGAAAGGTGAGGTGGGGTGATGCATAAAACAAGGGTTTCAAATTAGCTCAGATACCGTTCCATAAACCCAATATGTACTAGACAAGACCTACTCCTTGCTCAGTGAATTGGACTCAACACCCCCTATTCACGGCCCAAGAATATATCTGACTAGTAAGAATCTTAAAACCTATGTATTGATATCTCTCTGTAAGTGAGTCATGTGTGTGTAAAGTGACATAAACACAGCAGTGAAAAGCAGCTAAACCCCATTATAAAAATCAATTACTTTTAAAAACCTGTGAAAAAAAGACAGTGAAAGAGAGAGAAATTCTTACAAAATTCGTTTAGGGGCAGTTATGCTACCTGGATTGACCATATCTAGACCCACAGCTGATTGAGACATAAGGGTGGACACTCTTGGGGCTGAGAGGTTTGGTGAGGTTGGGTGAGCAAACGCAGACCCTTTAAAGTTATACTGCGTGGTACCCATCCCATGGGTTCCAAATCTCCAGGTTCAAGGGCAACTTCCTACATCGAAAACATGCATGAGAAACCCAGAAGATGGTACACCGTGTGATCGCGAAAGGTTTCTAAAACGCACCTCATTTCTCATCTCCTTGTGCTCGGGTTCGCCATTCCAGCTGCTTTACTAGCAACCTCCCTCCTTGGAGAATCATCACCTTTAACCTCCTGTTCCGTACAGGTTGCAATTTGTCCTGAGGATGAACGAGAAGAGGGGAAAACAATGAGAGACTAGCTCTAGGTGTTGGGACAGGTACAGGTCACTCTATTTTCCCATCAGGAAGAAGAATTAAGCACAGGCTCAGCCTGCCGCCCGGGACCAGAATAGGGCCTGAAGCAATCCTGCGCTTTTGCGGCCAGCTCCCAAGAAAGCGAGTTGAAAAATGGAGCTCAGGGGCACTGCAATTCACTAACCTGCAGACTTATAAATGACCACTCTCGGCCACAAATATATTGAGGGAAGGCAACGAAGAGGATTTGAAAGCAAGGCAGAATTGCAGGAAACAGATTTCAGGAGGGAGATTCGAATCGCCTTTAAAGCACAGGAAAAGCGGCAAAACCTCGACAAGATGCCCTTGGCCAAAAAGGGCGTATGGGTTTTTTCCTGAATATATTCAGGAAAAAACGCATACGCCCTTTTTGGCCAACCAAGCAACCTGGAAAGGCAAATCAGCGCTACAAAGAAGTCTCGCTTCCCTTCGGTCAAAAGGGCCATGCTGAATAAAGTGTCAAAATCAGAAATGCAGGACAGGCCATGGAGAAACGGGAGCCTTGCTACGCTGATGGGCGGAATGTAAATTGCCAACAGCCACTCTGGAGAAGTGTACGGTGTGTCCTGAAACATCTAAAAAACTCAGCTTAGAGAGCATAGGGCACTTCCACTCATTGGCGTATAAAGTGGGAAAATTAAAAACCAGCAAGACACAGGCACCCCAACATTTAGGGCTACTCTGTTGACAAGAACCTCCACTTCGTTACACCTTAAATATCCCAGGAAAGAGAAAAATGGATAAAGAAGTTGTGGTCCTTATGTACAATGGAATATCACTCAGCCATGAAATCAACGTCATAAGGCTAGTAGCAGCATGATGAGTGGATTTAGGTACTACGATTCTAAGTGAAATAAGTCACACAGAAAAAGACACTTATCATAAGATATCACTTATAGAGTGAATGTAAAAACCGCTACCCTTGAACTGAATTACAAAACAGAACAGTCACACGTTCAGAAAACACACTATGGCTGCTTAACGGGAAAGGTGAGGTGGGGTGATGCATAAAACAAGGGTTTCAAATTAGCTCAGATACCGTTCCATAAACCCAATATGTTATAGACAAGACCTACTCCTTGCTCAGTGAATTGGACTCAACACCCCCTATTCACGGCCCAAGAATATATCTGACTAGTAAGAATCTTAAAACCTATGTATTGATATCTCTCTGTAAGTGAGTCAAGTGGGTGTAAAGTGGCATAAACACAGCAGTGAAAAGCAGCTAAACCCCATTATAAAAATCAATTACTTTTAAAAACCTGTGAAAAAAAGACAGTGAAAGAGAGAGAAATTCTTACAAAATTCGTTTAGGGGCAGTGATGCTACCTGGATTGACCATATCTAGACCCACAGCTGATTGAGACATAAGGGTGGACACTCTTGGTGCTGAGAGGTTTGCTAAGGTTGGGTGAGGAAACGCAGACCCTTTAAAGTAATATTGCATGGTACCCATCCCATGGGTCCCAAATATACAGGTTCAAGGGCATCTTCCTACATCGAAAACATGCATGAGAAACCCAGAAGATGGCACACTGTGTGATCGGGAATGGTTTCTAAAACGCACCTCATTTCTCATCTCCTTGTGCTCGAATTCGCCATTCCAGCAGCTTTACTAGCAGTCTC
Source organism: Balaenoptera physalus (assembly GCF_965194825.1). Lineage (NCBI taxonomy): Eukaryota > Metazoa > Chordata > Mammalia > Artiodactyla > Balaenopteridae > Balaenoptera > Balaenoptera physalus. Next base: position 1,027,353 of record NW_028126565.1, on the reverse strand, counting down.
CCTCATTGGAGAATCAGCACCTTTAACCTCCTGTTCCGTACAGGTTGCAATTTGTCCTGAGGATGAACGGGAAGAGGGGAAAACAATGAGAGACTAGCTCTAGGTGTTGGGACAGGCACAGGTCACTCTATTTTCCCATCAGGAAGAAGAATTAAGCACAGGCTCAGCCTGCCGCCCGGGACCAGAATAGGGCCTGAAGCAATCCTGCGCTTTTGCGGCCAGATCCCAAGAAAGCGAGTTGAAAAATGGAGCTCAGGGGCACTGCAATTCACAAACCTGCAGACTTATAAATGATCACTCTCGTCCACAAATATATTGAGGGAAGGCAACGAAGAGGATTTGAAAGCAAGGCAGAATTGCAGGAAACAGATTTCAGGAGGGAGATTCGAATCGCCTTTAAAGCACAGGAAAAGCGGCAAAACCTCGTCAATGATGCCCTTGGCCAAAAAGGGCGTATGCGTTTTTTCCTGAATATATTCAGGAAAAAACGCATACGCCCTTTTTGGCCAACCAAGCAACCTGGAAAGGCAAATCAGCGCTACAAAGAAGTCTCGCTTCCAATCGGTCAAAAGGGCCATGCTGAATAAAGTGTCAAAACCAGAAATGCAGGACAGGCCATGGAGAAACGGGAGCCTTGCTACGCTGATGGGCGGGATGTAAATTGCCAACAGCCACTCTGGAGAAGTGTACGGTGTGTCCTGAAACATCTAAAAAACTCAGCTTAGAGAGCATAGGGCACTTCCACTCATGGGCGTATAAAGTGGGAAAATTAAAAACCAGCAAGACACAGGCACCCCAAAGTTTAGGGCTGCTCTGTTGACAAGAACCTCCAACTTCGTTACACCTTAAATATCCCAGGAAAGAGAAAAATGGATAAAGATGTTGTGGTCCTTATGTACAATGGAATATCACTCAGCCATGAAATCAACGTCATAAGGCTAGTAGCAGCATGATGAGTGGATTTAGGTACGACGATTCTAAGTGAAATAAGTCACACAGAAAAAGACACTTATCATAAGATATCACTTATAGAGGGAATGTAAAAACCGCTACCCTTGAACTGAATTACAAAACAGAACAGAGTCACACGTTTAGAAAACACACTATGGCTGCTTAACGGGAAAGGTGAGGTGGGGTGATGCATAAAACAAGGGTTTCAAATTAGCTCAGATACCGTTCCGTAAACCCAATATGTACTAGACAAGACCTACTCCTTGCTCAGTGAATTGGACTCAAAACCCCTATTCACGGCCCAAGAATATATCTGACTAGTAAGAATCTTAAAACCTATGTATTGATATCTCTCTATAAGTGAGTCATGTGGGTGTAAAGTGACATAAACACAGCAGTGAAAAGCAGCTAAACCCCATTATAAAAATCAATTACTTTTAAAAACCTGTGAAAAAAAGACAGTGAAAGAGAGAGAAATTCTTACAAAATTCGTTTAGGGGCAGTTATGCTACCTGGATTGACCATATCTAGACCCACAGCTGATTGAGACATAAGGGTGGACACTCTTGGGGCTGAGAGGTTTGGTGAGGTTGGGTGAGGAAACGCAGACCCTTTAAAGTAATACTGCGTGGTACCCATCCCATGGGTCCCAAATCTCCAGGTTCAAGGGCATCTTCCTACATCGAAAACATGCATGAGAAACCCAGAAGATGGTACACCGTGTGATCGGGAAAGGTTTCTAAAACGCACCTCATTTCTCATCTCCTTGTGCTCGGGTTCGCCATTCCAGCCGCTTTACTAACAATCTCCCTCCTTGGAGAATCAGCACCTTTAACCTCCTGTTCCGTACAGGTTGCAATTTGTCCTGAGGATGAACGGAAAAAAGGGGGAAACAATGAGAGTCTAGCTCTAGGTGTTGGGACAGGCACAGGTCACTCTATTTTCCCATCAGGAAGCAGAATTTAGCACAGGCTCAGCCTGCCGCCCGGAACCAGAATAGGGCCTGAAGCAATCCTGCGCTTTTGCGGCCAGCTCCCAAGAAAGCGAGTTGAAAAATGGAGCTCAGGGGCACTGTAATTCACAAACCTGCAGACTTATAAATGACCACTCTCGTCCACAAATATATTGAGGGAAGGCAACGAAGAGGATTTGAAAGCAAGGCAGAATTGCAGGAAACAGATTTCAGGAGGGAGATTCGAATCGCCTTTAAAGCACAGGAAAAGCGGCAAAACCTCGACAATGATGCCCTTGGCCAAAAAGGGCGTATGCGTTTTTTCCTGAATATATTCAGGAAAAAACGCATACGCCCTTTTTGGCCAAGCAAGCAACCTGGAAAGGCAAATCAGCGCTACAAAGAAGTCTCGCTTCCCATCCGTCAAAAGGGCCATGCTGAATAAAGTGTCAAAACCAGAAATGCAGGGCAGGCCATGGAGAAACGGGAGCCTTGCTACGCTTATGGGCGGGATGTAAATTGCCAACAGCCACTCTGGAGAAGTGTACGGTGTGTCCTGAAACATCTAAAAAACTCAGCTTAGAGAGCATAGGGCACTTCCACTCATGCGCGTATAAATTGGGAAAACTAAAAATCAGCAAGACACAGGCACCCCAACGTTTAGGGCTGCTCTGTTGACAAGAACCTCCACTTCGTTACACCTTAAATATCCCAGGAAAGAGAAAAATGGATAAAGAAGTTGTGGTCCTTATGTACAATGGAATATCACTCAGCCATGAAATCAAAGTCATAAGGCTAGTAGCAGCATGATGAGTGGATTTAGGTACGACGATTCTAAGTGAAATAAGTCACACAGAAAAAGACACTTATCATAAGATATCACTTATAGAGGGAATGTAAAAACCGCTACCCTTGAACTGAATTACAAAACAGAACAGAGTCACACGTTTAGAAAACACACTATGGCTGCTTAACGGGAAAGGTGAGGTAGAGTGATGCATAAAACAATGGTTTCAAATTAGCTCAGATACCGTTCCATAAACCCAATATGTAATAGACAAGACCTACTCCTTGCTCAGTGAATTGGACTCAACACCCCCTATTCACGGCCCAAGAATATATCTGACTAGTAAGAATCTTAAAACCTATGTATTGATATCTCTCTGTAAGTGAGTCAAGTGGGTGTAAAGTGGCATAAACACAGCAGTGAAAAGCAGCTAAACCCCATTATAAAAATCAATTACTTTTAAAAACCTGTGAAAAAAAGACAGTGAAAGAGAGAGAAATTCTTACAAAATTCGTTTAGGGGCAGTTATGCTACCTGGATTGACCATATCTAGACCCACAGCTGATTGAGACATAAGGGTGGACACTCTTGGGGCTGAGAGGTTTGGTGAGGTTGGGTGAGCAAACGCAGACCCTTTAAAGTAATACTGCGTGGTACCCATCCCATGGGTCCCAAATCTCCAGGTTCAAGGGCATCTTCCTACATCGAAAACATGCATGAGAAACCCAGAAGATGGTACACCGTGTGATCGGGAAAGGTTTCTAAAACGCACCTCATTTCTCATCTCCTTGTGCTCGGGTTCGCCATTCCAGCCGCTTTACTAACAATCTCCCTCCTTGGAGAATCAGCACCTTTAACCTCCTGTTCCGTACAGGTTGCAATTTGTCCTGAGGATGAACGGAAAGAGGGGAAAACAATGAGAGACTAGCTCTAGGTGTTGGGACAGGCACAGGTCACTCTATTTTCCCATCAGGAAGAAGAATTAAGCACAGGCTCAGCCTGCCGCCCGGGACCAGAATAGGGCCTGAAGCAATCCTGCGCTTTTGCGGCCAGCTCCCAAGAAAGCGAGTTGAAAAATGGAGCTCAGGGGCACTGCAATTCACAAACCTGCAGACTTATAAATGATCACTCTCGTCCACAAATATATTGAGGGAAGGCAACGAAGAGGATTTGAAAGCAAGGCAGAATTGCAGGAAACAGATTTCAGGAGGGAGATTCGAATCGCCTTTAAAGCACAGGAAAAGCGGCAAAACCTCGTCAATGATGCCCTTGGCCAAAAAGGGCGTATGCGTTTTTTCCTGAATATATTCAGGAAAAAACGCATACGCCCTTTTTGGCCAACCAAGCAACCTGGAAAGGCAAATCAGCGCTACAAAGAAGTCTCGCTTCCAATCGGTCAAAAGGGCCATGCTGAATAAAGTGTCAAAACCAGAAATGCAGGACAGGCCATGGAGAAACGGGAGCCTTGCTACGCTGATGGGCGGGATGTAAATTGCCAACAGCCACTCTGGAGAAGTGTACGGTGTGTCCTGAAACATCTAAAAAACTCAGCTTAGAGAGCATAGGGCACTTCCACTCATGGGCGTATAAAGTGGGAAAATTAAAAACCAGCAAGACACAGGCACCCCAAAGTTTAGGGCTGCTCTGTTGACAAGAACCTCCAACTTCGTTACACCTTAAATATCCCAGGAAAGAGAAAAATGGATAAAGATGTTGTGGTCCTTATGTACAATGGAATATCACTCAGCCATGAAATCAACGTCATAAGGCTAGTAGCAGCATGATGAGTGGATTTAGGTACGACGATTCTAAGTGAAATAAGTCACACAGAAAAAGACAGTTATCATAAGATATCACTTATAGAGGGAATGTAAAAACCGCTACCCTTGAACTGAATTACAAAACAGAACAGAGTCACACGTTTAGAAAACACACTATGGCTGCTTAACGGGAAAGGTGAGGTGGGGTGATGCATAAAACAAGGGTTTCAAATTAGCTCAGATACCGTTCCGTAAACCCAATATGTACTAGACAAGACCTACTCCTTGCTCAGTGAATTGGACTCAAAACCCCTATTCACGGCCCAAGAATATATCTGACTAGTAAGAATCTTAAAACCTATGTATTGATATCTCTCTATAAGTGAGTCATGTGGGTGTAAAGTGACATAAACACAGCAGTGAAAAGCAGCTAAACCCCATTATAAAAATCAATTACTTTTAAAAACCTGTGAAAAAAAGACAGTGAAAGAGAGAGAAATTCTTACAAAATTCGTTTAGGGGCAGTTATGCTACCTGGATTGACCATATCTAGACCCACAGCTGATTGAGACATAAGGGTGGACACTCTTGGGGCTGAGAGGTTTGGTGAGGTTGGGTGAGGAAACGCAGACCCTTTAAAGTAATACTGCGTGGTACCCATCCCATGGGTCCCAAATCTCCAGGTTCAAGAGCATCTTCCTACATCGAAAACATGCATGAGAAACCCAGAAGATGGTACACCGTGTGATCGGGAAAGGTTTCTAAAACGCACCTCATTTCTCATCTCCTTGTGCTCGGGTTCGCCATTCCAGCCGCTTTACTAACAATCTCCCTCCTTGGAGAATCAGCACCTTTAACCTCCTGTTCCGTACAGGTTGCAATTTGTCCTGAGGATGAACGGAAAAAAGGGGGAAACAATGAGAGTCTAGCTCTAGGTGTTGGGACAGGCACAGGTCACTCTATTTTCCCATCAGGAAGCAGAATTTAGCACAGGCTCAGCCTGCCGCCCGGAACCAGAATAGGGCCTGAAGCAATCCTGCGCTTTTGCGGCCAGCTCCCAAGAAAGCGAGTTGAAAAATGGAGCTCAGGGGCACTGTAATTCACAAACCTGCAGACTTATAAATGACCACTCTCGTCCACAAATATATTGAGGGAAGGCAACGAAGAGGATTTGAAAGCAAGGCAGAATTGCAGGAAACAGATTTCAGGAGGGAGATTCGAATCGCCTTTAAAGCACAGGAAAAGCGGCAAAACCTCGACAATGATGCCCTTGGCCAAAAAGGGCGTATGCGTTTTTTCCTGAATATATTCAGGAAAAAACGCATACGCCCTTTTTGGCCAAGCAAGCAACCTGGAAAGGCAAATCAGCGCTACAAAGAAGTCTCGCTTCCCATCCGTCAAAAGGGCCATGCTGAATAAAGTGTCAAAACCAGAAATGCAGGGCAGGCCATGGAGAAACGGGAGCCTTGCTACGCTTATGGGCGGGATGTAAATTGCCAACAGCCACTCTGGAGAAGTGTACGGTGTGTCCTGAAACATCTAAAAAACTCAGCTTAGAGAGCATAGGGCACTTCCACTCATGCGCGTATAAATTGGGAAAACTAAAAATCAGCAAGACACAGGCACCCCAACGTTTAGGGCTGCTCTGTTGACAAGAACCTCCACTTCGTTACACCTTAAATATCCCAGGAAAGAGAAAAATGGATAAAGAAGTTGTGGTCCTTATGTACAATGGAATATCACTCAGCCATGAAATCAAAGTCATAAGGCTAGTAGCAGCATGATGAGTGGATTTAGGTACGACGATTCTAAGTGAAATAAGTCACACAGAAAAAGACACTTATCATAAGATATCACTTATAGAGGGAATGTAAAAACCGCTACCCTTGAACTGAATTACAAAACAGAACAGAGTCACACGTTTAGAAAACACACTATGGCTGCTTAACGGGAAAGGTGAGGTAGAGTGATGCATAAAACAATGGTTTCAAATTAGCTCAGATACCGTTCCATAAACCCAATATGTAATAGACAAGACCTACTCCTTGCTCAGTGAATTGGACTCAACACCCCCTATTCACGGCCCAAGAATATATCTGACTAGTAAGAATCTTAAAACCTATGTATTGATATCTCTCTGTAAGTGAGTCAAGTGGGTGTAAAGTGGCATAAACACAGCAGTGAAAAGCAGCTAAACCCCATTATAAAAATCAATTACTTTTAAAAACCTGTGAAAAAAAGACAGTGAAAGAGAGAGAAATTCTTACAAAATTCGTTTAGGGGCAGTTATGCTACCTGGATTGACCATATCTAGACCCACAGCTGATTGAGACATAAGGGTGGACACTCTTGGGGCTGAGAGGTTTGGTGAGGTTGGGTGAGCAAACGCAGACCCTTTAAAGTAATACTGCGTGGTACCCATCCCATGGGTCCCAAATCTCCAGGTTCAAGGGCATCTTCCTACATCGAAAACATGCATGAGAAACCCAGAAGATGGTACACCGTGTGATCGGGAAAGGTTTCTAAAACGCACCTCATTTCTCATCTCCTTGTGCTCGGGTTCGCCATTCCAGCCGCTTTACTAACAATCTCCCTCCTTGGAGAATCAGCACCTTTAACCTCCTGTTCCGTACAGGTTGCAATTTGTCCTGAGGATGAACGGAAAGAGGGGAAAACAATGAGAGACTAGCTCTAGGTGTTGGGACAGGCACAGGTCACTCTATTTTCCCATCAGGAAGAAGAATTAAGCACAGGCTCAGCCTGCCGCCCGGGACCAGAATAGGGCCTGAAGCAATCCTGCGCTTTTGCGGCCAGCTCCCAAGAAAGCGAGTTGAAAAATGGAGCTCAGGGGCACTGCAATTCACAAACCTGCAGACTTATAAATGATCACTCTCATCCACAAATATATTGAGGGAAGGCAACGAAGAGGATTTGAAAGCAAGGCAGAATTGCAGGAAACAGATTTCAGGAGGGAGATTCGAATCGCCTTTAAAGCACAGGAAAAGCGGCAAAACCTCGTCAATGATGCCCTTGGCCAAAAAGGGCGTATGCGTTTTTTCCTGAATATATTCAGGAAAAAAGGCATACGCCCTTTTTGGCCAACCAAGCAACCTGGAAAGGCAAATCAGCGCTACAAAGAAGTCTCGCTTCCAATCGGTCAAAAGGGCCATGCTGAATAAAGTGTCAAAACCAGAAATGCAGGACAGGCCATGGAGAAACGGGAGCCTTGCTACGCTGATGGGCGGGATGTAAATTGCCAACAGCCACTCTGGAGAAGTGTACGGTGTGTCCTGAAACATCTAAAAAACTCAGCTTAGAGAGCATAGGGCACTTCCACTCATGGGCGTATAAAGTGGGAAAATTAAAAACCAGCAAGACACAGGCACCCCAAAGTTTAGGGCTGCTCTGTTGACAAGAACCTCCAACTTCGTTACACCTTAAATATCCCAGGAAAGAGAAAAATGGATAAAGATGTTGTGGTCCTTATGTACAATGGAATATCACTCAGCCATGAAATCAACGTCATAAGGCTAGTAGCAGCATGATGAGTGGATTTAGGTACGACGATTCTAAGTGAAATAAGTCACACAGAAAAAGACACTTATCATAAGATATCACTTATAGAGGGAATGTAAAAACCGCTACCCTTGAACTGAATTACAAAACAGAACAGAGTCACACGTTTAGAAAACACACTATGGCTGCTTAACGGGAAAGGTGAGGTGGGGTGATGCATAAAACAAGGGTTTCAAATTAGCTCAGATACCGTTCCATAAACCCAATATGTACTAGACAAGACCTACTCCTTGCTCAGTGAATTGGACTCAACACCCCCTATTCACGGCCCAAGAATATATCTGACTAGTAAGAATCTTAAAACCTATGTATTGATATCTCTCTGTAAGTGAGTCATGTGGGTGTAAAGTGACATAAACACAGCAGTGAAAAGCAGCTAAACCCCATTATAAAAATCAATTACTTTTAAAAACCTGTGAAAAAAAGACAGTGAAAGAGAGAGAAATTCTTTCAAAATTCGTTTAGGGGCAGTGATGCTACCTGGATTGACCATATCTAGACCCACAGCTGATTGAGACATAAGGGTGGACACTCTTGGTGCTGAGAGGTTTGCTAAGGTTGGGTGAGGAAACGCAGACCCTTTAAAGTAATATTGCGTGGTACCCATCCCATGGGTCCCAAATATACAGGTTCAAGGGCATCTTCCTACATCGAAAACATGCATGAGAAACCCAGAAGATGGCACACTGTGTGATCGGGAATGGTTTCTAAAACGCACCTCATTTCTCATCTCCTTGTGCTCGAATTCGCCATTCCAGCAGCTTTACTAGCAGTCTCCCTCATTGGAGAATCAGCACCTTTAACCTCCTGTTCCGTACAGGTTGCAATTTGTCCTGAGGATGAACGGGAAAACGGGGAAACAATGAGAGTCTAGCTCTAGGTGTTGGGACAGGCACAGGTCACTCTATTTTCCCATCAGGAAGAAGAATTAAGCACAGGCTCAGCCTGCCGCCGGGAACCAGAATAGGGCCTGAAGCAATCCTGCGCTTTTGCGGCCAGCTCCCAAGAAAGCGAGTTGAAAAATGGAGCTCAGGGGCACTGCAATTCACAAAACTGCAGACTTATAAATGACCACTCTCGTCCACAAATATATTGAGGGAAGGCAACGAAGAGGATTTGAAAGCAAGGCAGAATTGCAGGAAACAGATTTCAGGAGGGAGATTCGAATCGCCTTTAAAGCACAGGAAAAGCCGCAAAACCTCGTCAATGATGCCCTTGGCCAAAAAGGGCGTATGCGTTTTTTCCTGAATATATTCAGGAAAAAACGCATACGCCCTTTTTGGCCAAGCAAGCAACCTGGAAAGGCAAATCAGCGCTACAAAGAAGTCTCGCTTCCCATCGGTCAAAAGGGCCATGCTGAATAAAGTGTCAAAACCAGAAATGCAGGGCAGGCCATGGAGAAAAGGGAGCCTTGCTACGCTGATGGGCGGGATGTAAATTGCCAACAGCCACTCTGGAGAAGTGTACGGTGTGTCCTGAAACATCTAAAAAACTCAGCTTAGAGAGCATAGGGCACTTCCACTCATGGGCGTATAAAGTGGGAAAACTAAAAATCAGCAAGACACAGGCACCCCAACGTTTAGGGCTGCTCTGTTGACAAGAACCTCCACTTCATTACACCTTAAATATCTCAGGATAGAGAAAAATGGATAAATAAGTTGTGGTCCTTATGTACAATGGAATATCACTCAGCCATGAAATCAACGTCATAAGGCTAGTAGCAGCATGATGAGTGGATTTAGGTACGACGATTCTAAGTGAAATAAGTCACACAGAAAAAGACACTTATCATAAGATATCACTTATAGAGGGAATGTAAAAACCGCTACCCTTGAACTGAATTACAAAACAGAACAGAGTCACACGTTTAGAAAACACACTATGGCTGCTTAACGGGAAAGGTGAGGTGGGGTGATGCATAAAACAAGGGTTTCAAATTAGCTCAGATACCGTTCCGTAAACCCAATATGTACTAGACAAGACCTACTCCTTGCTCAGTGAATTGGACTCAAAACCCCTATTCACGGCCCAAGAATATATCTGACTAGTAAGAATCTTAAAACCTATGTATTGATATCTCTCTATAAGTGAGTCATGTGGGTGTAAAGTGACATAAACACAGCAGTGAAAAGCAGCTAAACCCCATTATAAAAATCAATTACTTTTAAAAACCTGTGAAAAAAAGACAGTGAAAGAGAGAGAAATTCTTACAAAATTCGTTTAGGGGCAGTTATGCTACCTGGATTGACCATATCTAGACCCACAGCTGATTGAGACATAAGGGTGGACACTCTTGGGGCTGAGAGGTTTGGTGAGGTTGGGTGAGGAAACGCAGACCCTTTAAAGTAATACTGCGTGGTACCCATCCCATGGGTCCCAAATCTCCAGGTTCAAGGGCATCTTCCTACATCGAAAACATGCATGAGAAACCCAGAAGATGGTACACCGTGTGATCGGGAAAGGTTTCTAAAACGCACCTCATTTCTCATCTCCTTGTGCTCGGGTTCGCCATTCCAGCCGCTTTACTAACAATCTCCCTCCTTGGAGAATCAGCACCTTTAACCTCCTGTTCCGTACAGGTTGCAATTTGTCCTGAGGATAAACGGAAAAAAGGGGGAAACAATGAGAGTCTAGCTCTAGGTGTTGGGACAGGCACAGGTCACTCTATTTTCCCATCAGGAAGCAGAATTTAGCACAGGCTCAGCCTGCCGCCCGGAACCAGAATAGGGCCTGAAGCAATCCTGCGCTTTTGCGGCCAGCTCCCAAGAAAGCAAGTTGAAAAATGGAGCTCAGGGGCACTGTAATTCACAAACCTGCAGACTTATAAATGACCACTCTCGTCCACAAATATATTGAGGGAAGGCAACGAAGAGGATTTGAAAGCAAGGCAGAATTGCAGGAAACAGATTTCAGGAGGGAGATTCGAATCGCCTTTAAAGCACAGGAAAAGCGGCAAAACCTCGACAATGATGCCCTTGGCCAAAAAGGGCGTATGCGTTTTTTCCTGAATATATTCAGGAAAAAACGCATACGCCCTTTTTGGCCAACCAAGCAACCTGGAAAGGCAAATCAGCGCTACAAAGAAGTCTCGCTTCCAATCGGTCAAAAGGGCCATGCTGAATAAAGTGTCAAAACCAGAAATGCAGGACAGGCCATGGAGAAACGGGAGCCTTGCTACGCTGATGGGCGGGATGTAAATTGCCAACAGCCACTCTGGAGAAGTGTACGGTGTGTCCTGAAACATCTAAAAAACTCAGCTTAGAGAGCATAGGGCACTTCCACTCATGGGCGTATAAAGTGGGAAAATTAAAAACCAGCAAGACACAGGCACCCCAAAGTTTAGGGCTGCTCTGTTGACAAGAACCTCCACTTCATTACACCTTAAATATCTCAGGATAGAGAAAAATGGATAAATAAGTTGTGGTCCTTATGTACAATGGAATATCACTCAGCCATGAAATCAACGTCATAAGGCTAGTAGCAGCATGATGAGTGGATTTAGGTACGACGATTCTAAGTGAAATAAGTCACACAGAAAAAGACACTTATCATAAGATATCACTTATAGAGGGAATGTAAAAACAGCTACCCTTGAACTGAATTACAAAACAGAACAGAGTCACACGTTTAGAAAACACACTATGGCTGCTTAACGGGAAAGGTGAGGTGGGGTGATGCATAAAACAAGGGTTTCAAATTAGCTCAGATACCGTTCCGTAAACCCAATATGTACTAGACAAGACCTACTCCTTGCTCAGTGAATTGGACTCAAAACCCCTATTCACGGCCCAAGAATATATCTGACTAGTAAGAATCTTAAAACCTATGTATTGATATCTCTCTATAAGTGAGTCATGTGGGTGTAAAGTGACATAAACACAGCAGTGAAAAGCAGCTAAACCCCATTATAAAAATCAATTACTTTTAAAAACCTGTGAAAAAAAGACAGTGAAAGAGAGAGAAATTCTTACAAAATTCGTTTAGGGGCAGTTATGCTACCTGGATTGACCATATCTAGACCCACAGCTGATTGAGACATAAGGGTGGACACTCTTGGGGCTGAGAGGTTTGGTGAGGTTGGGTGAGGAAACGCAGACCCTTTAAAGTAATACTGCGTGGTACCCATCCCATGGGTCCCAAATCTCCAGGTTCAAGGGCATCTTCCTACATCGAAAACATGCATGAGAAACCCAGAAGATGGTACACCGTGTGATCGGGAAAGGTTTCTAAAACGCACCTCATTTCTCATCTCCTTGTGCTCGGGTTCGCCATTCCAGCCGCTTTACTAACAATCTCCCTCCTTGGAGAATCAGCACCTTTAACCTCCTGTTCCGTACAGGTTGCAATTTGTCCTGAGGATGAACGGAAAAAAGGGGGAAACAATGAGAGTCTAGCTCTAGGTGTTGGGACAGGCACAGGTCACTCTATTTTCCCATCAGGAAGCAGAATTTAGCACAGGCTCAGCCTGCCGCCCGGAACCAGAATAGGGCCTGAAGCAATCCTGCGCTTTTGCGGCCAGCTCCCAAGAAAGCGAGTTGAAAAATGGAGCTCAGGGGCACTGTAATTCACAAACCTGCAGACTTATAAATGACCACTCTCGTCCACAAATATATTGAGGGAAGGCAACGAAGAGGATTTGAAAGCAAGGCAGAATTGCAGGAAACAGATTTCAGGAGGGAGATTCGAATCGCCTTTAAAGCACAGGAAAAGCGGCAAAACCTCGACAATGATGCCCTTGGCCAAAAAGGGCGTATGCGTTTTTTCCTGAATATATTCAGGAAAAAACGCATACGCCCTTTTTGGCCAACCAAGCAACCTGGAAAGGCAAATCAGCGCTACAAAGAAGTCTCGCTTCCAATCGGTCAAAAGGGCCATGCTGAATAAAGTGTCAAAACCAGAAATGCAGGACAGGCCATGGAGAAACGGGAGCCTTGCTACGCTGATGGGCGGGATGTAAATTGCCAACAGCCACTCTGGAGAAGTGTACGGTGTGTCCTGAAACATCTAAAAAACTCAGCTTAGAGAGCATAGGGCACTTCCACTCATGGGCGTATAAAGTGGGAAAATTAAAAACCAGCAAGACACAGGCACCCCAAAGTTTAGGGCTGCTCTGTTGACAAGAACCTCCAACTTCGTTACACCTTAAATATCCCAGGAAAGAGAAAAATGGATAAAGATGTTGTGGTCCTTATGTACAATGGAATATCACTCAGCCATGAAATCAACGTCATAAGGCTAGTAGCAGCATGATGAGTGGATTTAGGTACGACGATTCTAAGTGAAATAAGTCACACAGAAAAAGACAGTTATCATAAGATATCACTTATAGAGGGAATGTAAAAACCGCTACCCTTGAACTGAATTACAAAACAGAACAGAGTCACACGTTTAGAAAACACACTATGGCTGCTTAACGGGAAAGGTGAGGTGGGGTGATGCATAAAACAAGGGTTTCAAATTAGCTCAGATACCGTTCCGTAAACCCAATATGTACTAGACAAGACCTACTCCTTGCTCAGTGAATTGGACTCAAAACCCCTATTCACGGCCCAAGAATATATCTGACTAGTAAGAATCTTAAAACCTATGTATTGATATCTCTCTATAAGTGAGTCATGTGGGTGTAAAGTGACATAAACACAGCAGTGAAAAGCAGCTAAACCCCATTATAAAAATCAATTACTTTTAAAAACCTGTGAAAAAAAGACAGTGAAAGAGAGAGAAATTCTTACAAAATTCGTTTAGGGGCAGATATGCTACCTGGATTGACCATATCTAGACCCACAGCTGATTGAGACATAAGGGTGGACACTCTTGGGGCTGAGAGGTTTGGTGAGGTTGGGTGAGGAAACGCAGACCCTTTAAAGTAATACTGCGTGGTACCCATCCCATGGGTCCCAAATCTCCAGGTTCAAGGGCATCTTCCTACATCGAAAACATGCATGAGAAACCCAGAAGATGGTACACCGTGTGATCGGGAAAGGTTTCTAAAACGCACCTCATTTCTCATCTCCTTGTGCTCGGGTTCGCCATTCCAGCCGCTTTACTAACAATCTCCCTCCTTGGAGAATCAGCACCTTTAACCTCCTGTTCCGTACAGGTTGCAATTTGTCCTGAGGATGAACGGAAAAAAGGGGGAAACAATGAGAGTCTAGCTCTAGGTGTTGGGACAGGCACAGGTCACTCTATTTTCCCATCAGGAAGCAGAATTTAGCACAGGCTCAGCCTGCCGCCCGGAACCAGAATAGGGCCTGAAGCAATCCTGCGCTTTTGCGGCCAGCTCCCAAGAAAGCGAGTTGAAAAATGGAGCTCAGGGGCACTGTAATTCACAAACCTGCAGACTTATAAATGACCACTCTCGTCCACAAATATATTGAGGGAAGGCAACGAAGAGGATTTGAAAGCAAGGCAGAATTGCAGGAAACAGATTTCAGGAGGGAGATTCGAATCGCCTTTAAAGCACAGGAAAAGCGGCAAAACCTCGACAATGATGCCCTTGGCCAAAAAGGGCGTATGCGTTTTTTCCTGAATATATTCAGGAAAAAACGCATACGCCCTTTTTGGCCAAGCAAGCAACCTGGAAAGGCAAATCAGCGCTACAAAGAAGTCTCGCTTCCCATCCGTCAAAAGGGCCATGCTGAATAAAGTGTCAAAACCAGAAATGCAGGGCAGGCCATGGAGAAACGGGAGCCTTGCTACGCTTATGGGCGGGATGTAAATTGCCAACAGACACTCTGGAGAAGTGTACGGTGTGTCCTGAAACATCTAAAAAACTCAGCTTAGAGAGCATAGGGCACTTCCACTCATGCGCGTATAAATTGGGAAAACTAAAAATCAGCAAGACACAGGCACCCCAACGTTTAGGGCTGCTCTGTTGACAAGAACCTCCACTTCGTTACACCTTAAATATCCCAGGAAAGAGAAAAATGGATAAAGAAGTTGTGGTCCTTATGTACAATGGAATATCACTCAGCCATGAAATCAAAGTCATAAGGCTAGTAGCAGCATGATGAGTGGATTTAGGTACGACGATTCTAAGTGAAATAAGTCACACAGAAAAAGACACTTATCATAAGATATCACTTATAGAGGGAATGTAAAAACCGCTACCCTTGAACTGAATTACAAAACAGAACAGAGTCACACGTTTAGAAAACACACTATGGCTGTTTAACGGGAAAGGTGAGGTAGAGTGATGCATAAAACAATGGTTTCAAATTAGGTCAGATACCGTTCCATAAACCCAATATGTAATAGACAAGACCTACTCCTTGCTCAGTGAATTGGACTCAACACCCCCTATTCACGGCCCAAGAATATATCTGACTAGTAAGAATCTTAAAACCTATGTATTGATATCTCTCTGTAAGTGAGTCAAGTGGGTGTAAAGTGGCATAAACACAGCAGTGAAAAGCAGCTAAACCCCATTATAAAAATCAATTACTTTTAAAAACCTGTGAAAAAAAGACAGTGAAAGAGAGAGAAATTCTTACAAAATTCGTTTAGGGGCAGTTATGCTACCTGGATTGACCATATCTAGACCCACAGCTGATTGAGACATAAGGGTGGACACTCTTGGGGCTGAGAGGTTTGGTGAGGTTGGGTGAGCAAACGCAGACCCTTTAAAGTAATACTGCGTGGTACCCATCCCATGGGTCCCAAATCTCCAGGTTCAAGGGCATCTTCCTACATCGAAAACATGCATGAGAAACCCAGAAGATGGTACACCGTGTGATCGGGAAAGGTTTCTAAAACGCACCTCATTTCTCATCTCCTTGTGCTCGGGTTCGCCATTCCAGCCGCTTTACTAACAATCTCCCTCCTTGGAGAATCAGCACCTTTAACCTCCTGTTCCGTACAGGTTGCAATTTGTCCTGAGGATGAACGGAAAGAGGGGAAAACAATGAGAGACTAGCTCTAGGTGTTGGGACAGGCACAGGTCACTCTATTTTCCCATCAGGAAGAAGAATTAAGCACAGGCTCAGCCTGCCGCCCGGGACCAGAATAGGGCCTGAAGCAATCCTGCGCTTTTGCGGCCAGCTCCCAAGAAAGCGAGTTGAAAAATGGAGCTCAGGGGCACTGCAATTCACAAACCTGCAGACTTATAAATGATCACTCTCGTCCACAAATATATTGAGGGAAGGCAACGAAGAGGATTTGAAAGCAAGGCAGAATTGCAGGAAACAGATTTCAGGAGGGAGATTCGAATCGCCTTTAAAGCACAGGAAAAGCGGCAAAACCTCGTCAATGATGCCCTTGGCCAAAAAGGGCGTATGCGTTTTTTCCTGAATATATTCAGGAAAAAAGGCATACGCCCTTTTTGGCCAACCAAGCAACCTGGAAAGGCAAATCAGCGCTACAAAGAAGTCTCGCTTCCAATCGGTCAAAAGGGCCATGCTGAATAAAGTGTCAAAACCAGAAATGCAGGACAGGCCATGGAGAAACGGGAGCCTTGCTACGCTGATGGGCGGGATGTAAATTGCCAACAGCCACTCTGGAGAAGTGTACGGTGTGTCCTGAAACATCTAAAAAACTCAGCTTAGAGAGCATAGGGCACTTCCACTCATGGGCGTATAAAGTGGGAAAATTAAAAACCAGCAAGACACAGGCACCCCAATGTTTAGGGCTGCTCTGTTGACAAGAACCTCCAACTTCGTTACACCTTAAATATCCCAGGAAAGAGAAAAATGGATAAAGATGTTGTGGTCCTTATGTACAATGGAATATCACTCAGCCATGAAATCAACGTCATAAGGCTAGTAGCAGCATGATGAGTGGATTTAGGTACGACGATTCTAAGTGAAATAAGTCACACAGAAAAAGACACTTATCATAAGATATCACTTATAGAGGGAATGTAAAAACCGCTACCCTTGAACTGAATTACAAAACAGAACAGAGTCACACGTTTAGAAAACACACTATGGCTGCTTAACGGGAAAGGTGAGGTGGGGTGATGCATAAAACAAGGGTTTCAAATTAGCTCAGATACCGTTCCATAAACCCAATATGTACTAGACAAGACCTACTCCTTGCTCAGTGAATTGGACTCAACACCCCCTATTCACGGCCCAAGAATATATCTGACTAGTAAGAATCTTAAAACCTATGTATTGATATCTCTCTGTAAGTGAGTCATGTGGGTGTAAAGTGACATAAACACAGCAGTGAAAAGCAGCTAAACCCCATTATAAAAATCAATTACTTTTAAAAACCTGTGAAAAAAAGACAGTGAAAGAGAGAGAAATTCTTTCAAAATTCGTTTAGGGGCAGTGATGCTACCTGGATTGACCATATCTAGACCCACAGCTGATTGAGACATAAGGGTGGACACTCTTGGTGCTGAGAGGTTTGCTAAGGTTGGGTGAGGAAACGCAGACCCTTTAAAGTAATATTGCGTGGTACCCATCCCATGGGTCCCAAATATACAGGTTCAAGGGCATCTTCCTACATCGAAAACATGCATGAGAAACCCAGAAGATGGCACACTGTGTGATCGGGAATGGTTTCTAAAACGCACCTCATTTCTCATCTCCTTGTGCTCGAATTCGCCATTCCAGCAGCTTTACTAGCAGTCTCCCTCATTGGAGAATCAGCACCTTTAACCTCCTGTTCCGTACAGGTTGCAATTTGTCCTGCGGATGAACGGGAAAACGGGGAAACAATGAGAGTCTAGCTCTAGGTGTTGGGACAGGCACAGGTCACTCTATTTTCCCATCAGGAAGAAGAATTAAGCACAGGCTCAGCCTGCCGCCGGGAACCAGAATAGGGCCTGAAGCAATCCTGCGCTTTTGCGGCCAGCTCCCAAGAAAGCGAGTTGAAAAATGGAGCTCAGGGGCACTGCAATTCACAAAACTGCAGACTTATAAATGACCACTCTCGTCCAAAAATATATTGAGGGAAGGCAACGAAGAGGATTTGAAAGCAAGGCAGAATTGCAGGAAACAGATTTCAGGAGGGAGATTCGAATCGCCTTTAAAGCACAGGAAAAGCCGCAAAACCTCGTCAATGATGCCCTTGGCCAAAAAGGGCGTATGCGTTTTTTCCTGAATATATTCAGGAAAAAACGCATACGCCCTTTTTGGCCAAGCAAGCAACCTGGAAAGGCAAATCAGCGCTACAAAGAAGTCTCGCTTCCCATCGGTCAAAAGGGCCATGCTGAATAAAGTGTCAAAACCAGAAATGCAGGGCAGGCCATGGAGAAAAGGGAGCCTTGCTACGCTGATGGGCGGGATGTAAATTGCCAACAGCCACTCTGGAGAAGTGTACGGTGTGTCCTGAAACATCTAAAAAACTCAGCTTAGAGAGCATAGGGCACTTCCACTCATGGGCGTATAAAGTGGGAAAACTAAAAATCAGCAAGACACAGGCACCCCAACGTTTAGGGCTGCTCTGTTGACAAGAACCTCCACTTCATTACACCTTAAATATCTCAGGATAGAGAAAAATGGATAAATAAGTTGTGGTCCTTATGTACAATGGAATATCACTCAGCCATGAAATCAACGTCATAAGGCTAGTAGCAGCATGATGAGTGGATTTAGGTACGACGATTCTAAGTGAAATAAGTCACACAGAAAAAGACACTTATCATAAGATATCACTTATAGAGGGAATGTAAAAACCGCTACCCTTGAACTGAATTACAAAACAGAACAGAGTCACACGTTTAGAAAACACACTATGGCTGCTTAACGGGAAAGGTGAGGTGGGGTGATGCATAAAACAAGGGTTTCAAATTAGCTCAGATACCGTTCCGTAAACCCAATATGTACTAGACAAGACCTACTCCTTGCTCAGTGAATTGGACTCAAAACCCCTATTCACGGCCCAAGAATATATCTGACTAGTAAGAATCTTAAAACCTATGTATTGATATCTCTCTATAAGTGAGTCATGTGGGTGTAAAGTGACATAAACACAGCAGTGAAAAGCAGCTAAACCCCATTATAAAAATCAATTACTTTTAAAAACCTGTGAAAAAAAGACAGTGAAAGAGAGAGAAATTCTTACAAAATTCGTTTAGGGGCAGTTATGCTACCTGGATTGACCATATCTAGACCCACAGCTGATTGAGACATAAGGGTGGACACTCATGGGGCTGAGAGGTTTGGTGAGGTTGGGTGAGGAAACGCAGACCCTTTAAAGTAATACTGCGTGGTACCCATCCCATGGGTCCCAAATCTCCAGGTTCAAGGGCATCTTCCTACATCGAAAACATGCATGAGAAACCCAGAAGATGGTACACCGTGTGATCGGGAAAGGTTTCTAAAACGCACCTCATTTCTCATCTCCTTGTGCTCGGGTTCGCCATTCCAGCCGCTATACTCACAATCTCCCTCCTTGGAGAATCAGCACCTTTAACCTCCTGTTCCGTACAGGTTGCAATTTGTCCTGAGGATGAACGGAAAAAAGGGGGAAACAATGAGAGTCTAGCTCTAGGTGTTGGGACAGGCACAGGTAACTCTATTTTCCCATCAGGAAGAAGAATTTAGCACAGGCTCAGCCTGCCGCCCGGAACCAGAATAGGGCCTGAAGCAATCCTGCGCTTTTGCGGCCAGCTCCCAAGAAAGCGAGTTGAAAAATGGAGCTCAGGGGCACTGTAATTCACAAACCTGCAGACTTATAAATGACCACTCTCGTCCACAAATATATTGAGGGAAGGCAACGAAGAGAATTTGAAAGCAAGGCAGAATTGCAGGAAACAGATTTCAGGAGGGAGATTCGAATCGCCTTTAAAGCACAGGAAAAGCGGCAAAACCTCGACAATGATGCCCTTGGCCAAAAAGGGCGTATGCGTTTTTTCCTGAATATATTCAGGAAAAAACGCATACGCCCTTTTTGGCCAACCAAGCAACCTGGAAAGGCAAATCAGCGCTACAAAGAAGTCTCGCTTCCCATCCGTCAAAAGGGCCATGCTGAATAAAGTGTCAAAACCAGAAATGCAGGGCAGGCCATGGAGAAACGGGAGCCTTGCTACGCTTATGGGCGGGATGTAAATTGCCAACAGCCACTCTGGAGAAGTGTACGGTGTGTCCTGAAACATCTAAAAAACTCAGCTTAGAGAGCATAGGGCACTTCCACTCATGCGCGTATAAATTGGGAAAACTAAAAATCAGCAAGACACAGGCACCCCAACGTTTAGGGCTGCTCTGTTGACAAGAACCTCCACTTCGTTACACCTTAAATATCCCAGGAAAGAGAAAAATGGATAAAGAAGTTGTGGTCCTTATGTACAATGGAATATCACTCAGCCATGAAATCAAAGTCATAAGGCTAGTAGCAGCATGATGAGTGGATTTAGGTACGACGATTCTAAGTGAAATAAGTCACACAGAAAAAGACACTTATCATAAGATATCACTTATAGAGGGAATGTAAAAACCGCTACCCTTGAACTGAATTACAAAACAGAACAGAGTCACACGTTTAGAAAACACACTATGGCTGCTTAACGGGAAAGGTGAGGTAGAGTGATGCATAAAACAATGGTTTCAAATTAGCTCAGATACCGTTCCATAAACCCAATATGTAATAGACAAGACCTACTCCTTGCTCAGTGAATTGGACTCAACACCCCCTATTCACGGCCCAAGAATATATCTGACTAGTAAGAATCTTAAAACC
This sequence comes from Balaenoptera physalus, assembly GCF_965194825.1. Lineage (NCBI taxonomy): Eukaryota > Metazoa > Chordata > Mammalia > Artiodactyla > Balaenopteridae > Balaenoptera > Balaenoptera physalus. Next base: position 1,006,700 of record NW_028126565.1, on the reverse strand, counting down.
TATGTATTGATATCTCTCTGTAAGTGAGTCAAGTGGGTGTAAAGTGGCATAAACACAGCAGTGAAAAGCAGCTAAACCCCATTATAAAAATCAATTACTTTTAAAAACCTGTGAAAAAAAGACAGTGAAAGAGAGAGAAATTCTTACAAAATTCGTTTAGGGGCAGTTATGCTACCTGGATTGACCATATCTAGACCCACAGCTGATTGAGACATAAGGGTGGACACTCTTGGGGCTGAGAGGTTTGGTGAGGTTGGGTGAGCAAACGCAGACCCTTTAAAGTAATACTGCGTGGTACCCATCCCATGGGTCCCAAATCTCCAGGTTCAAGGGCATCTTCCTACATCGAAAACATGCATGAGAAACCCAGAAGATGGTACACTGTGTGATCGGGAAAGGTTTCTAAAACGCACCTCATTTCTCATGTCCTTGTGCTCGGGTTCGCCATTCCAGCCGCTTTACTAACAATCTCCCTCCTTGGAGAATCAGCACCTTTAACCTCCTGTTCCGTACAGGTTGCAAGTTGTCCTGAGGATGAACGGAAAAAAGGGGGAAACAATGAGAGTCTAGCTCTAGGTGTTGGGACAGGCACAGGTAACTCTATTTTCCCATCAGGAAGAAGAATTTAGCACAGGCTCAGCCTGCCGCCCGGAACCAGAATAGGGCCTGAAGCAATCCTGCGCTTTTGCGGCCAGCTCCCAAGAAAGCGAGTTGAAAAATGGAGCTCAGGGGCACTGTAATTCACAAACCTGCAGACTTATAAATGACCACTCTCGTCCACAAATATATTGAGGGAAGGCAACGAAGAGAATTTGAAAGCAAGGCAGAATTGCAGGAAACAGATTTCAGGAGGGAGATTCGAATCGCCTTTAAAGCACAGGAAAAGCGGCAAAACCTCGACAATGATGCCCTTGGCCAAAAAGGGCGTATGCGTTTTTTCCTGAATATATTCAGGAAAAAACGCATACGCCCTTTTTGGCCAACCAAGCAACCTGGAAAGGCAAATCAGCGCTACAAAGAAGTCTCGCTTCCCATCCGTCAAAAGGGCCATGCTGAATAAAGTGTCAAAACCAGAAATGCAGGGCAGGCCATGGAGAAACGGGAGCCTTGCTACGCTTATGGGCGGGATGTAAATTGCCAACAGCCACTCTGGAGAAGTGTACGGTGTGTCCTGAAACATCTAAAAAACTCAGCTTAGAGAGCATAGGGCACTTCCACTCATGCGCGTATAAATTGGGAAAACTAAAAATCAGCAAGACACAGGCACCCCAACGTTTAGGGCTGCTCTGTTGACAAGAACCTCCACTTCGTTACACCTTAAATATCCCAGGAAAGAGAAAAATGGATAAAGAAGTTGTGGTCCTTATGTACAATGGAATATCACTCAGCCATGAAATCAAAGTCATAAGGCTAGTAGCAGCATGATGAGTGGATTTAGGTACGACGATTCTAAGTGAAATAAGTCACACAGAAAAAGACACTTATCATAAGATATCACTTATAGAGGGAATGTAAAAACCGCTACCCTTGAACTGAATTACAAAACAGAACAGAGTCACACGTTTAGAAAACACACTATGGCTGCTTAACGGGAAAGGTGAGGTAGAGTGATGCATAAAACAATGGTTTCAAATTAGCTCAGATACCGTTCCATAAACCCAATATGTAATAGACAAGACCTACTCCTTGCTCAGTGAATTGGACTCAACACCCCCTATTCACGGCCCAAGAATATATCTGACTAGTAAGAATCTTAAAACCTATGTATTGATATCTCTCTGTAAGTGAGTCAAGTGGGTGTAAAGTGGCATAAACACAGCAGTGAAAAGCAGCTAAACCCCATTATAAAAATCAATTACTTTTAAAAACCTGTGAAAAAAAGACAGTGAAAGAGAGAGAAATTCTTACAAAATTCGTTTAGGGGCAGTTATGCTACCTGGATTGACCATATCTAGACCCACAGCTGATTGAGACATAAGGGTGGACACTCTTGGGGCTGAGAGGTTTGGTGAGGTTGGGTGAGCAAACGCAGACCCTTTAAAGTAATACTGCGTGGTACCCATCCCATGGGTCCCAAATCTCCAGGTTCAAGGGCATCTTCCTACATCGAAAACATGCATGAGAAACCCAGAAGATGGTACACTGTGTGATCGGGAAAGGTTTCTAAAACGCACCTCATTTCTCATGTCCTTGTGCTCGGGTTCGCCATTCCAGCCGCATTACTAGCAATCTCCCTCCTTGGAGAATCAGCACCTTTAACCTCCTGTTCCGTACAGGTTGCAATTTGTCCTGAGGATGAACGGGAAGAAGGGGGAACCAATGAGAGACTAGCTCTAGGTGTTGGGACAGGTACAGGTCACTCTATTTTCCCATCAGGAAGAAGAATTAAGCACAGGCTCAGCCTGCCGCCCGGGACCAGAATAGGGCCTGAAGCAATCCTGCGCTTTTGCGGCCAGCTCCCAAGAAAGCGAGTTGAAAAATGGAGCTCAGGGGCACTGCAATTCACAAACCTGCAGACTTATAAATGTTCACTCTCGTCCACAAATATATTGAGGGAAGGCAACGAAGAGGATTTGAAAGCAAGGCAGAATTGCAGGAAACAGATTTCAGGAGGGAGATTCGAATCGCCTTTAAAGCACAGGAAAAGCGGCAAAACCTCGACAAGATGCCCTTGGCCAAAAAGGGCGTATGCGTTTTTTCCTGAATATATTCAGGAAAAAACGCATACGCCCTTTTTGGCCAACCAAGCAACCTGGAAAAGCAAATCAGCGCTACAAAGAAGTCTCGCTTCCCATCGGTCAAAAGGGCCATGCTGAATAAAGTGTCAAAATCAGAAATGCAGGACAGGCCATGGAGAAACGGGAGCCTTGCTACGCTGATGGGCGGAATATAAATTGCCAACAGCCACTCTGGAGAAGTGTACGGTGTGTCCTGAAACATCTAAAAAACTCAGCTTAGAGAGCATAGGGCACTTCCACTCATTGGCGTATAAAGTGGGAAAATTAAAAACCAGCAAGACACAGGCACCCCAACATTTAGGGCTACTCTGTTGACAAGAACCTCCACTTCGTTACACCTTAAATATCCCAGGAAAGAGAAAAATGGATAAAGAATTTGTGGTCCTTATGTACAATGGAATATCACTCAGCCATGAAATCAACGTCATAAGGCTAGTAGCAGCATGATGAGTGGATTTAGGTACTACGATTCTAAGTGAAATAAGTCACACAGAAAAAGACACTTATCATAAGATATCACTTATAGAGGGAATGTAAAAACCGCTACCCTTGAACTGAATTACAAAACAGAACAGAGTCACACGTTTAGAAAACACACTATGGCTGCTTAACGGGAAAGGTGAGGTGGGGTGATGCATAAAACAAGGGTTTCAAATTAGCTCAGATACCGTTCCATAAACCCAATATGTTATAGACAAGACCTACTCCTTGCTCAGTGAATTGGACTCAACACCCCCTATTCACGGCCCAAGAATATATCTGACTAGTAAGAATCTTAAAACCTATGTATTGATATATCTCTGTAAGTGAGTCAATTGGGTGTAAAGTGACATAAACACAGCAGTGAAAAGCAGCTAAACCCCATTATAAAAATCAATTACTTTTAAAAACCTGTGAAAAAAAGACAGTGAAAGAGAGAGAAATTCTTACAAAATTCGTTTAGGGGCAGTTATGCTACCTGGATTGACCATATCTAGACCCACAGCTGATTGAGACATAAGGGTGGACACTCTTGGGGCTGAGAGGTTTGGTGAGGTTGGGTGAGGAAACGCAGACCCTTTAAAGTAATACTGCGTGGTACCCATCCCATGGGTCCCAAATCTCCAGGTTCAAGGGCATCTTCCTACATCGAAAACATGCATGAGAAACCCAGAAGATGGTACACCGTGTGATCGGGAAAGGTTTCTAAAACGCACCTCATTTCTCATCTCCTTGTGCTCGGGTTCGCCATTCCAGCCGCTTTACTAACAATCTCCCTCCTTGGAGAATCAGCACCTTTAACCTCCTATTCCGTACAGGTTGCAATTTGTCCTGAGGATGAACGGAAAAAAGGGGGAAACAATGAGAGTCTAGCTCTAGGTGTTGGGACAGGCACAGGTCACTCTATTTTCCCATCAGGAAGAAGAATTTAGCACAGGCTCAGCCTGCCGCCCGGAACCAGAATAGGGCCTGAAGCAATCCTGCGCTTTTGCGGCCAGCTCCCAAGAAAGCGAGTTGAAAAATGGAGCTCAGGGGCACTGTAATTCACAAACCTGCAGACTTATAAATGACCACTCTCGTCCACAAATATATTGAGGGAAGGCAACGAAGAGGATTTGAAAGCAAGGCAGAATTGCAGGAAACAGATTTCAGGAGGGAGATTCGAATCGCCTTTAAAGCACAGGAAAAGCGGCAAAACCTCGACAATGATGCCCTTGGCCAAAAAGGGCGTATGCGTTTTTTCCTGAATATATTCAGGAAAAAACGCATACGCCCTTTTTGGCCAAGCAAGCAACCTGGAAAGGCAAATCAGCGCTACAAAGAAGTCTCGCTTCCCATCCGTCAAAAGGGCCATGCTGAATAAAGTGTCAAAACCAGAAATGCAGGGCAGGCCATGGAGAAACGGGAGCCTTGCTACGCTTATGGGCGGGATGTAAATTGCCAACAGCCACTCTGGAGAAGCGTACGGTGTGTCCTGAAACATCTAAAAAACTCAGCTTAGAGAGCATAGGGCACTTCCACTCATGCGCGTATAAATTGGGAAAACTAAAAATCAGCAAGACACAGGCACCCCAACGTTTAGGGCTGCTCTGTTGACAAGAACCTCCACTTCGTTACACCTTAAATATCCCAGGAAAGAGAAAAATGGATAAAGAAGTTGTGGTCCTTATGTACAATGGAATATCACTCAGCCATGAAATCAACGTCATAAGGCTAGTAGCAGCATGATGAGTGGATTTAGGTACGACGATTCTAAGTGAAATAAGTCACACAGAAAAAGACACTTATCATAAGATATCACTTATAGAGGGAATGTAAAAACCGCTACCCTTGAACTGAATTACAAAACAGAACAGAGTCACACGTTTAGAAAACACACTATGGCTGCTTAACGGGAAAGGTGAGGTGGGGTGATGCATAAAACAAGGGTTTCAAATTAGCTCAGATACCGTTCCATAAACCCAATATGTAATAGACAAGACCTACTCCTTGCTCAGTGAATTGGACTCAACACCCCCTATTCACGGCCCAAGAATATATCTGACTAGTAAGAATCTTAAAACCTATGTATTGATATCTCTCTGTAAGTGAGTCAAGTGGGTGTAAAGTGGCATAAACACAGCAGTGAAAAGCAGCTAAACCCCATTATAAAAATCAATTACTTTTAAAAACCTGTGAAAAAAAAACAGTGAAAGAGAGAGAAATTCTTACAAAATTCGTTTAGGGGCAGTTATGCTACCTGGATTGACCATATCTAGACCCACAGCTGATTGAGACATAAGGGTGGACACTCTTGGGGCTGAGAGGTATGGTGAGGTTGGGTGAGGAAACGCAGACCCTTTAAAGTAATACTGCGTGGTACCCATCCCATGGGTCCCAAATCTCCAGGTTCAAGGGCATCTTCCTACATCGAAAACATGCATGAGAAACCCAGAAGATGGTACACCGTGTGATCGAGAAAGGTTTCTAAAACGCACCTCATTTCTCATCTCCTTGTGCTCGGGTCCGCCATTCCAGCCGCTTTACTAGCAACCTCCCTCCTTGGAGAATCATCACCTTTAACCTCCTGTTCCGTACAGGTTGCAATTTGTCCTGAGGATGAACGAGAAGAGGGGAAAAAAATGAGAGACCAGCTCTAGGTGTTGGGACAGGCACAGGTCACTCTATTTTCCCATCAGGAAGAAGAATTAAGCACAGGCTCAGCCTTCCGCCCGGGACCAGAATAGGGCCTGAAGCAATCCTGCGCTTTTGCGGCCAGCTCCCAAGAAAGCGAGTTGAAAAATGGAGCTCAGGGGCACTGCAATTCACAAACCTGCAGACTTATAAATGATCACTCTCGTCCACAAATATATTGAGGGAAGGCAACGAAGAGGATTTGAAAGCAAGGCAGAATTGCAGGAAACAGATTTCAGGAGGGAGATTCGAATCACCTTTAAAGCACAGGAAAAGCCGCAAAACCTCGTCAATGATGCCCTTGGCCAAAAAGGGCGTATGCGTTTTTTCCTGAATATATTCAGGAAAAAACGCATACGCCCTTTTTGACCAAGCAAGCAACCTGGAAAGGCAAATCAGCGCTACAAAGAAGTCTCGCTTCCCATCAGTCAAAAGGGCCATGCTGAATAAAGTGTCAAAATCAGAAATGCAGGGCAGGCCATGGAGAAACGGGAGCCTTGCTACGCTGATGGGCGGGTTGTAAATTGCCAACAGCCACTCTGGAGAAGTGTACGGTGTGTCCTGAAACATCTAAAAAACTCAGCTTAGAGAGCATAGGGCACTTCCACTCATGGGCGTATAAATTGGGAAAACTAAAAATCAGCAAGACACAGGCACCCCAACGTTTAGGGCTGCTCTGTTGACAAGAACCTCCACTTCGTTACACCTTAAATATCTCAGGATAGAGAAAAATGGATAAATAAGTTGTGGTCCTTATGTACAATGGAATATCACTCAGCCATGAAATCAACGTCATAAAGCTAGTAGCAGCATGATGAGTGGATTTAGGTACGACGATTCTAAGTGAAATAAGTCACACAGAAAAAGACACTTATCATAAGATATCACTTATAGACGGAATGTAAAAACCGCTACCCTTGAACTGAATTACAAAACAGAACAGAGTCACACGTTTAGAAAACACACTATTGCTGCTTAACGGGAAAGGTGAGGTGGGGTGATGCATAAAACAAGGGTTTCAAATTAGCTCAGATACCGTTCCATAAACCCAATATGTAATAGACAAGACCTACTCCTTGCTCAGTGAATTGTACTCAACACCCCCTATTCACGGCCCAAGAATATATCTGACTAGTAAGAATCTTAAAACCTATGTATTGATATCTCTCTGTAAGTGAGTCAAGTGGGTGTAAAGTGGCATAAACACAGCAGTGAAAAGCAGCTAAACCCCATTATAAAAATCAATTACTTTTAAAAACCTGTGAAACAAAGACAGTGAAAGAGAGAGAAATTCTTACAAAATTCGTTTAGGGGCAGTTATGCCACCTGGATTGACCATATCTAGACCCACAGCTGATTGAGACATAAGGGTGGACACTCTTGGGGCTGAGAGGTTTGGTGAGGTTGGGTGAGGAAACGCAGACCCTTTAAAGTAATACTGCGTGGTACCCATCCCATGGGTCCCAAAACTCCAGGTTCAAGGGCATCTTCCTACATCGAAAACATGCATGAGAAACCCAGAAGATGGTACACCGTGTGATCGAGAAAGGTTTCTAAAACGCACCTCATTTCTCATCTCCTTGTGCTCGGGTCCGCCATTCCAGCCGCTTTACTAGCAACCTCCCTCCTTGGAGAATCATCACCTTTAACCTCCTGTTCCGTACAGGTGGCAATTTGTCCTGAGGATGAACGAGAAGAGGGGAAAAAAATGAGAGACTAGCTCTAGGTGTTGGGACAGGCACAGGTCACTCTATTTTCCCATCAGGAAGGAGAATTAAGCACAGGCTCAGCCTTCCGCCCGGGACCAGAATAGGGCCTGAAGCAATCCTGCGCTTTTGCCGCCAGCTCCCAAGAAAGCGAGTTGAAAAATGGAGCTCAGGGGCACTGCAATTCACAAACCTGCAGACTTATAAATGATCACTCTCGTCCACAAATATATTGAGGGAAGGCAACGAAGAGGATTTGAAAGCAAGGCAGAATTGCAGGAAACAGATTTCAGGAGGGAGATTCGAATCGCCTTTAAAGCACAGGAAAAGCCGCAAAACCTCGTCAATGATGCCCTTGGCCAAAAAGGGCGTATGCGTTTTTTCCTGAATATATTCAGGAAAAAACGCATACGCCCTTTTTGGCCAAGCAAGCAACCTGGAAAGGCAAATCAGCGCTACAAAGAAGTCTCGCTTCCCATCAGTCAAAAGGGCCATGCTGAATAAAGTGTCAAAACCAGAAATGCAGGGCAGGCCATGGAGAAACGGGAGCCTTGCTACGCTGATCGGCGGGATGTAAATTGCCAACAGCCACTCTGGAGAAGTGTACGGTGTGTCCTGAAACATCTAAAAAACTCAGCTTAGAGAGCATAGGGCACTTCCACTCATGGGCGTATAAATTGGGAAAACTAAAAATCAGCAAGACACAGGCACCCCAACGTTTAGGGCTGCTCTGTTGACAAGAACCTCCACTTCATTACACCTTAAATATCTCAGGATAGAGAAAAATGGATAAATAAGTTGTGGTCCTTATGTACAATGGAATATCACTCAGCCATGAAATCAACGTCATAAAGCTAGTAGCAGCATGATGAGTGGATTTAGGTACGACGATTCTAAGTGAAATAAGTCACACAGAAAAAGACACTTATCATAAGATATCACTTATAGAGGGAATGTAAAAACCGCTACCCTTGAACTGAATTACAAAACAGAACAGAGTCACACGTTTAGAAAACACATTATGGCTGCTTAACGGGAAAGGTGAGGTGGGGTGATGCATAAAACAAGGGTTTCAAATTAGCTCAGATACCGTTCCTTAAACCCAATATGTAATAGACAAGACCTACTCCTTGCTCAGTGACTTGGACTCAACACCTCCTATTCACGGTCCAAGAATATATCTGACTAGTAAGAATCTTAAAACCTATGTATTGATATCTCTCTGTAAGTGAGTCAAGTGGGTGTAAAGTGACATAAACACAGCAGTGAAAAGCAGCTAAACCCCATTATAAAAATCAATTATTTTTAAAAACCTGTGAAAAAAAGACAGTGAAAGAGAGAGAAATTCTTACAAAATTCGTTTAGGGGCAGTGATGCTACCTGGATTGACCATATCTAGACCCACAGCTGATTGAGACATAAGGGTGGACACTCTTGGGGCTGAGAGGTTTGGTGAGGTTGGGTGAGGAAACGCAGACCCTTTAAAGTAATATTGCGTGGTACCCATCCCATGGGTCCCAAATCTCCAGGTTCAAGGGCATCTTCCTACATCGAAAACATGCATGAGAAACCCAGAAGATGGCACACTGTGTGATCGGGAAAGGTTTCTAAAACGCACCTCATTTCTCATCTCCTTGTGCTCGAATTCCCCATTCCAGCTGCTTTACTAGCAGTCTCCCTCATTGGAGAATCAGCACCTTTAACCTCCTGTTCCGTACAGGTTGCAATTTGTCCTGAGGATGAACGGGAAAAGGGGGAAACAATGAGAGTCTAGCTCTAGGTGTTGGGACAGGCACAGGTCACTCTATTTTCCCATGAGGAAGAAGAATTAAGCACAGGCTCAGCCTGCCGCCCGGAACCAGAATAGGGCCTGAAGCAATCCTGCGCTTTTGCCGCCAGCTCCCAAGAAAGCGAGTTGAAAAATGGAGCTCAGGGGCACTGCAATTCACAAACCTGCAGACTTATAAATGACCACTCTCGTCCACAAATATATTGAGGGAAGGCAACGAAGAGGATTTGAAAACAAGGCAGAATTGCAGGAAACAGATTTCAGGAGGGAGATTCGAATCGCCTTTAAAGCACAGGAAAAGCGGCAAAACCTCGACAATGATGCCCTTGGCCAAAAAGGGCGTATGCGTTTTTTCCTGAATATATTCAGGAAAAAACGCATACGCCCTTTTTGGCCAACCAAGCAACCTGGAAAGGCAAATCAGCGCTACAAAGAAGTCTCGCTTCCCATCGGTCAAAAGGGCCATACTGAATAAAGTGTCAAAACCAGAAATGCAGGACAGGCCATGGAGAAACGGGAGCCTTGCTACGATGATGGGCGGGATGTAAATTACCTACAGCCACTCTGGAGAAGTGTACGGTGTGTCCTGAAACATCTAAATAACTCAGCTTAGAGAGCATAGGGCACTTCCTCTCATGGGCGTATAAAGTGGGAAAATTAAAAACCAGCAAGACACAGGCACCCGAAAGTTGAGGGCTGCTCTGTTGACAAGAACCTCCAACTTCGTTACACCATAAATATCCCAGGAAAGAGAAAAATGGATAAAGATGTTGTGGTCCTTATGTACAATGGAATATCACTCAGCCATGAAATCAACGTCATAAGGCTAGTAGCAGCATGATGAGTGGATTTAGGTACGACGATTCTAAGTGAAATAAGTCACACAGAAAAAGACACTTATCATAAGATATCACTTATAGAGGGAATGTAAAAACCGCTACCCTTGAACTGAATTACAAAACAGAACAGAGTCACACGTTTAAAAAACACACTATGGCTGCTTAACGGGAAAGGTGAGGTGGGGTGATGCATAAAACAAGGGTTTCAAATTAGCTCAGATACCGTTCCATAAACCCAATATGTACTAGACAAGACCTACTCCTTGCTCAGTGAATTGGACTCAACACCCCCTATTCACGGCCCAAGAATATATCTGACTAGTAAGAATCTTAAAACCTATGTATTGATATCTCTCTGTAAGTGAGTCATGTGTGTGTAAAGTGACATAAACACAGCAGTGAAAAGCAGCTAAACCCCATTATAAAAATCAATTACTTTTAAAAACCTGTGAAAAAAAGACAGTGAAAGAGAGAGAAATTCTTACAAAATTCGTTTAGGGGCAGTTATGCTACCTGGATTGACCATATCTAGACCCACAGCTGATTGAGACATAAGGGTGGACACTCTTGGGGCTGAGAGGTTTGGTGAGGTTGGGTGAGCAAACGCAGACCCTTTAAAGTTATACTGCGTGGTACCCATCCCATGGGTTCCAAATCTCCAGGTTCAAGGGCAACTTCCTACATCGAAAACATGCATGAGAAACCCAGAAGATGGCACACCGTGTGATCGCGAAAGGTTTCTAAAACGCACCTCATTTCTCATCTCCTTGTGCTCGAATTCACCATTCCAGATGCTTTACTAGCAGTCTCCCTCATTGGAGAATCAGCACCTTTAACCTCCTGTTCCGTACAGGTTGCAATTTGTCCTGAGGATGAACGGGAAAAGGGGGAAACAATGAGAGTCTAGCTCTAGGTGTTGGGACAGGCACAGGTCACTCTATTTTCCCATTAGGAAGAAGAATTAAGCACAGGCTCAGCCTGCCGCCCGGAACCAGAATAGGGCCTGAAGCAATCCTGCGCTTTTGCGGCCAGCTCCCAAGAAAGCGAGTTGAAAAATGGAGCTCAGGGGCACTGCAATTCACAAACCTGCAGACTTATAAATGACCACTCTCGTCCACAAATATATTGAGGGAAGGCAACGAAGAGGATTTGAAAACAAGGCAGAATTGCAGGAAACAGATTTCAGGAGGGAGATTCGAATCGCCTTTAAAGCACAGGAAAAGCGGCAAAACCTCGACAATGATGCCCTTGGCCAAAAAGGGCGTATGCGTTTTTTCCTGAATATATTCAGGAAAAAACGCATACGCCCTTTTTGGCCAACAAAGCAACCTGGAAAGGCAAATCAGCGCTACAAAAAGTCTCGCTTCCCATCGGTCAAAAGGGCCATGCTGAATAAAGTGTCAAAACCAGAAATGCAGGGCAGGCCATGGAGAAACGGGAGCCTTGCTACGCTGATGGGCGGGATGTAAATTGCCAACAGCCACTCTGGAGAAGTGTACGGTGTGTCCTGAAACATCTAAAAAACTCAGCTTAGAGAGCATAGGGCACTTCCACTCATGGGCGTATAAATTGGGAAAACTAAAAATCAGCAAGACACAGGCACCCCAACGTTTAGGGCTGCTCTGTTGACAAGAACCTCCACTTCTTTACACCTTAAATATCTCAGGATAGAGAAAAATGGATAAATAAGTTGTGGTCCTTATGTACAATGGAATATCACTCAGCCATGAAATCAACGTCATAAGGCTAGTAGCAGCATGATGAGTGGATTTAGGTACGACGATTCTAAGTGAAATAAGTCACACAGAAAAAGACACTTATCATAAGATATCACTTATAGAGGGAATGTAAAAACCGCTACCCTTGAACTGAATTACAAAACAGAACAGAGTCACACGTTTAGAAAACACACTATGGCTGCTTAACGGGAAAGGTGAGGTGGGGTGATGCATAAAACAAGGGTTTCAAATTAGCTCAGATACCGTTCCATAAACCCAATATGTAATAGACAAGACCTACTCCTTGCTCAGTGAATTGGACTCAACACCCCCTATTCACGGCCCAAGAATATATCTGACTAGTAAGAATCTTAAAACCTATGTATTGATATCTCTCTGTAAGTGAGTCAAGTGGGTGTAAAGTGGCATAAACACAGCAGTGAAAAGCAGCTAAACCCCATTATAAAAATCAATTACTTTTAAAAACCTGTGAAAAAAAAACAGTGAAAGAGAGAGAAATTCTTACAAAATTCGTTTAGGGGCAGTTATGCTACCTGGATTGACCATATCTAGACCCACAGCTGATTGAGACATAAGGGTGGACACTCTTGGGGCTGAGAGGTTTGGTGAGGTTGGGTGAGGAAACGCAGACCCTTTAAAGTAATACTGCGTGGTACCCATCCCATGGGTCCCAAATCTCCAGGTTCAAGGGCATCTTCCTACATCGAAAACATGCATGAGAAACCCAGAAGATGGTACACCGTGTGATCGAGAAAGGTTTCTAAAACGCACCTCATTTCTCATCTCCTTGTGCTCGGGTCCGCCATTCCAGCCGCTTTACTAGCAACCTCCCTCCTTGGAGAATCATCACCTTTAACCTCCTGTTCCGTACAGGTTGCAATTTGTCCTGAGGATGAACGAGAAGAGGGGAAAAAAATGAGAGACCAGCTCTAGGTGTTGGGACAGGCACAGGTCACTCTATTTTCCCATCAGGAAGAAGAATTAAGCACAGGCTCAGCCTTCCGCCCGGGACCAGAATAGGGCCTGAAGCAATCCTGCGCTTTTGCGGCCAGCTCCCAAGAAAGCGAGTTGAAAAATGGAGCTCAGGGGCACTGCAATTCACAAACCTGCAGACTTATAAATGACCACTCTCGTCCACAAATATATTGAGGGAAGGCAACGAAGAGGATTTGAAAACAAGGCAGAATTGCAGGAAACAGATTTCAGGAGGGAGATTCGAATCGCCTTTAAAGCACAGGAAAAGCGGCAAAACCTCGACAATGATGCCCTTGGCCAAAAAGGGCGTATGCGTTTTTTCCTGAATATATTCAGGAAAAAACGCATACGCCCTTTTTGGCCAACAAAGCAACCTGGAAAGGCAAATCAGCGCTACAAAAAGTCTCGCTTCCCATCGGTCAAAAGGGCCATGCTGAATAAAGTGTCAAAACCAGAAATGCAGGGCAGGCCATGGAGAAACGGGAGCCTTGCTACGCTGATGGGCGGGATGTAAATTGCCAACAGCCACTCTGGAGAAGTGTACGGTGTGTCCTGAAACATCTAAAAAACTCAGCTTAGAGAGCATAGGGCACTTCCACTCATGGGCGTATAAATTGGGAAAACTAAAAATCAGCAAGACACAGGCACCCCAACGTTTAGGGCTGCTCTGTTGACAAGAACCTCCACTTCTTTACACCTTAAATATCTCAGGATAGAGAAAAATGGATAAATAAGTTGTGGTCCTTATGTACAATGGAATATCACTCAGCCATGAAATCAACGTCATAAGGCTAGTAGCAGCATGATGAGTGGATTTAGGTACGACGATTCTAAGTGAAATAAGTCACACAGAAAAAGACACTTATCATAAGATATCACTTATAGAGGGAATGTAAAAACCGCTACCCTTGAACTGAATTACAAAACAGAACAGAGTCACACGTTTAGAAAACACACTATGGCTGCTTAACGGGAAAGGTGAGGTGGGGTGATGCATAAAACAAGGGTTTCAAATTAGCTCAGATACCGTTCCATAAACCCAATATGTAATAGACAAGACCTACTCCTTGCTCAGTGAATTGGACTCAACACCCCCTATTCACGGCCCAAGAATATATCTGACTAGTAAGAATCTTAAAACCTATGTATTGATATCTCTCTGTAAGTGAGTCAAGTGGGTGTAAAGTGGCATAAACACAGCAGTGAAAAGCAGCTAAACCCCATTATAAAAATCAATTACTTTTAAAAACCTGTGAAAAAAAAACAGTGAAAGAGAGAGAAATTCTTACAAAATTCGTTTAGGGGCAGTTATGCTACCTGGATTGACCATATCTAGACCCACAGCTGATTGAGACATAAGGGTGGACACTCTTGGGGCTGAGAGGTTTGGTGAGGTTGGGTGAGGAAACGCAGACCCTTTAAAGTAATACTGCGTGGTACCCATCCCATGGGTCCCAAATCTCCAGGTTCAAGGGCATCTTCCTACATCGAAAACATGCATGAGAAACCCAGAAGATGGTACACCGTGTGATCGAGAAAGGTTTCTAAAACGCACCTCATTTCTCATCTCCTTGTGCTCGGGTCCGCCATTCCAGCCGCTTTACTAGCAACCTCCCTCCTTGGAGAATCATCACCTTTAACCTCCTGTTCCGTACAGGTTGCAATTTGTCCTGAGGATGAACGAGAAGAGGGGAAAAAAATGAGAGACCAGCTCTAGGTGTTGGGACAGGCACAGGTCACTCTATTTTCCCATCAGGAAGAAGAATTAAGCACAGGCTCAGCCTTCCGCCCGGGACCAGAATAGGGCCTGAAGCAATCCTGCGCTTTTGCGGCCAGCTCCCAAGAAAGCGAGTTGAAAAATGGAGCTCAGGGGCACTGCAATTCACAAACCTGCAGACTTATAAATGATCACTCTCGTCCACAAATATATTGAGGGAAGGCAACGAAGAGGATTTGAAAGCAAGGCAGAATTGCAGGAAACAGATTTCAGGAGGGAGATTCGAATCGCCTTTAAAGCACAGGAAAAGCCGCAAAACCTCGTCAATGATGCCCTTGGCCAAAAAGGGCGTATGCGTTTTTTCCTGAATATATTCAGGAAAAAACGCATACGCCCTTTTTGACCAAGCAAGCAACCTGGAAAGGCAAATCAGCGCTACAAAGAAGTCTCGCTTCCCATCAGTCAAAAGGGCCATGCTGAATAAAGTGTCAAAATCAGAAATGCAGGGCAGGCCATGGAGAAACGGGAGCCTTGCTACGCTGATGGGCGGGTTGTAAATTGCCAACAGCCACTCTGGAGAAGTGTACGGTGTGTCCTGAAACATCTAAAAAACTCAGCTTAGAGAGCATAGGGCACTTCCACTCATGGGCGTATAAATTGGGAAAACTAAAAATCAGCAAGACACAGGCACCCCAACGTTTAGGGCTGCTCTGTTGACAAGAACCTCCACTTCGTTACACCTTAAATATCTCAGGATAGAGAAAAATGGATAAATAAGTTGTGGTCCTTATGTACAATGGAATATCACTCAGCCATGAAATCAACGTCATAAAGCTAGTAGCAGCATGATGAGTGGATTTAGGTACGACGATTCTAAGTGAAATAAGTCACACAGAAAAAGACACTTATCATAAGATATCACTTATAGACGGAATGTAAAAACCGCTACCCTTGAACTGAATTACAAAACAGAACAGAGTCACACGTTTAGAAAACACACTATTGCTGCTTAACGGGAAAGGTGAGGTGGGGTGATGCATAAAACAAGGGTTTCAAATTAGCTCAGATACCGTTCCATAAACCCAATATGTAATAGACAAGACCTACTCCTTGCTCAGTGAATTGGACTCATCACCCCCTATTCACGGCCCAAGAATATATCTGACTAGTAAGAATCTTAAAACCTATGTATTGATATCTCTCTGTAAGTGAGTCAAGTGGGTGTAAAGTGGCATAAACACAGCAGTGAAAAGCAGCTAAACCCCATTATAAAAATCAATTACTTTTAAAAACCTGTGAAAAAAAGACAGTGAAAGAGAGAGAAATTCTTACAAAATTCGTTTAGGGGCAGTTATGCCACCTGGATTGACCATATCTAGACCCACAGCTGATTGAGACATAAGGGTGGACACTCTTGGGGCTGAGAGGTTTGGTGAGGTTGGGTGAGGAAACGCAGACCCTTTAAAGTAATACTGCGTGGTACCCATCCCATGGGTCCCAAAACTCCAGGTTCAAGGGCATCTTCCTACATCGAAAACATGCATGAGAAACCCAGAAGATGGTACACCGTGTGATCGAGAAAGGTTTCTAAAACGCACCTCATTTCTCATCTCCTTGTGCTCGGGTCCGCCATTCCAGCCGCTTTACTAGCAACCTCCCTCCTTGGAGAATCATCACCTTTAACCTCCTGTTCCGTACAGGTGGCAATTTGTCCTGAGGATGAACGAGAAGAGGGGAAAAAAATGAGAGACTAGCTCTAGGTGTTGGGACAGGCACAGGTCACTCTATTTTCCCATCAGGAAGGAGAATTAAGCACAGGCTCAGCCTTCCGCCCGGGACCAGAATAGGGCCTGAAGCAATCCTGCGCTTTTGCGGCCAGCTCCCAAGAAAGCGAGTTGAAAAATGGAGCTCAGGGGCACTGCAATTCACAAACCTGCAGACTTATAAATGATCACTCTCGTCCACAAATATATTGAGGGAAGGCAACGAAGAGGATTTGAAAGCAAGGCAGAATTGCAGGAAACAGATTTCAGGAGGGAGATTCGAATCGCCTTTAAAGCACAGGAAAAGCCGCAAAACCTCGTCAATGATGCCCTTGGCCAAAAAGGGCGTATGCGTTTTTTCCTGAATATATTCAGGAAAAAACGCATACGCCCTTTTTGGCCAAGCAAGCAACCTGGAAAGGCAAATCAGCGCTACAAAGAAGTCTCGCTTCCCATCAGTCAAAAGGGCCATGCTGAATAAAGTGTCAAAACCAGAAATGCAGGGCAGGCCATGGAGAAACGGGAGCCTTGCTACGCTGATCGGCGGGATGTAAATTGCCAACAGCCACTCTGGAGAAGTGTACGGTGTGTCCTGAAACATCTAAAAAACTCAGCTTAGAGAGCATAGGGCACTTCCACTCATGGGCGTATAAATTGGGAAAACTAAAAATCAGCAAGACACAGGCACCCCAACGTTTAGGGCTGCTCTGTTGACAAGAACCTCCACTTCATTACACCTTAAATATCTCAGGATAGAGAAAAATGGATAAATAAGTTGTGGTCCTTATGTACAATGGAATATCACTCAGCCATGAAATCAACGTCATAAAGCTAGTAGCAGCATGATGAGTGGATTTAGGTACGACGATTCTAAGTGAAATAAGTCACACAGAAAAAGACACTTATCATAAGATATCACTTATAGAGGGAATGTAAAAACCGCTACCCTTGAACTGAATTACAAAACAGAACAGAGTCACACGTTTAGAAAACACACTATGGCTGCTTAACGGGAAAGGTGAGGTGGGGTGATGCATAAAACAAGGGTTTCAAATTATCTCAGATACCGTTCCTTAAACCCAATATGTAATAGACAAGACCTACTCCTTGCTCAGTGACTTGGACTCAACACCTCCTATTCACGGTCCAAGAATATATCTGACTAGTAAGAATCTTAAAACCTATGTATTGATATCTCTCTGTAAGTGAGTCAAGTGGGTGTAAAGTGACATAAACACAGCAGTGAAAAGCAGCTAAACCCCATTATAAAAATCAATTATTTTTAAAAACCTGTGAAAAAAAGACAGTGAAAGAGAGAGAAATTCTTACAAAATTCGTTTAGGGGCAGTGATGCTACCTGGATTGACCATATCTAGACCCACAGCTGATTGAGACATAAGGGTGGACACTCTTGGGGCTGAGAGGTTTGGTGAGGTTGGGTGAGGAAACGCAGACACTTTAAAGTAATATTGCGTGGTACCCATCCCATGGGTCCCAAATCTCCAGGTTCAAGGGCATCTTCCTACATCGAAAACATGCATGAGAAACCCAGAAGATGGCACACTGTGTGATCGGGAAAGGTTTCTAAAACGCACCTCATTTCTCATCTCCTTGTGCTCGAATTCCCCATTCCAGCTGCTTTACTAGCAGTCTCCCTCATTGGAGAATCAGCACCTTTAACCTCCAGTTCCGTACAGGTTGCAATTTGTCCTGAGGATGAACGGGAAAAGGGGGAAACAATGAGAGTCTAGCTCTAGGTGTTGGGACAGGCACAGGTCACTCTATTTTCCCATGAGGAAGAAGAATTAAGCACAGGCTCAGCCTGCCGCCCGGAACCAGAATAGGGCCTGAAGCAATCCTGCGCTTTTGCCGCCAGCTCCCAAGAAAGCGAGTTGAAAAATGGAGCTCAGGGGCACTGCAATTCACAAACCTGCAGACTTATAAATGACCACTCTCGTCCACAAATATATTGAGGGAAGGCAACGAAGAGGATTTGAAAACAAGGCAGAATTGCAGGAAACAGATTTCAGGAGGGAGATTCGAATCGCCTTTAAAGCACAGGAAAAGCGGCAAAACCTCGACAATGATGCCCTTGGCCAAAAAGGGCGTATGCGTTTTTTCCTGAATATATTCAGGAAAAAACGCATACGCCCTTTTTGGCCAACCAAGCAACCTGGAAAGGCAAATCAGCGCTACAAAGAAGTCTCGCTTCCCATCGGTCAAAAGGGCCATGCTGAATAAAGTGTCAAAACCAGAAATTCAGGGCAGGCCATGGAGAAACGGGAGCCTTGCTACGATGATGGGCGGGATGTAAATTACCTACAGCCACTCTGGAGAAGTGTACGGTGTGTCCTGAAACATCTAAATAACTCAGCTTAGAGAGCATAGGGCACTTCCTCTCATGGGCGTATAAAGTGGGAAAATTAAAAACCAGCAAGACACAGGCACCCGAAAGTTTAGGGCTGCTCTGTTGACAAGAACCTCCAACTTCGTTACACCATAAATATCCCAGGAAAGAGAAAAACGGATAAAGATGTTGTGGTCCTTATGTACAATGGAATATCACTCAGCCATGAAATCAACGTCATAAGGCTAGTAGCAGCATGATGAGTGGATTTAGGTACGACGATTCTAAGTGAAATAAGTCACACAGAAAAAGACACTTATCATAAGATATCACTTATAGAGGGAATGTAAAAACCGCTACCCTTGAACTGAATTACAAAACAGAACAGAGTCACACGTTTAAAAAACACACTATGGCTGCTTAACGGGAAAGGTGAGGTGGGGTGATGCATAAAACAAGGGTTTCAAATTAGCTCAGATACCGTTCCATAAACCCAATATGTACTAGACAAGACCTACTCCTTGCTCAGTGAATTGGACTCAACACCCCCTATTCACGGCCCAAGAATATATCTGACTAGTAAGAATCTTAAAACCTATGTATTGATATCTCTCTGTAAGTGAGTCATGTGTGTGTAAAGTGACATAAACACAGCAGTGAAAAGCAGCTAAACCCCATTATAAAAATCAATTACTTTTAAAAACCTGTGAAAAAAAGACAGTGAAAGAGAGAGAAATTCTTACAAAATTCGTTTAGGGGCAGTTATGCTACCTGGATTGACCATATCTAGACCCACAGCTGATTGAGACATAAGGGTGGACACTCTTGGGGCTGAGAGGTTTGGTGAGGTTGGGTGAGCAAACGCAGACCCTTTAAAGTTATACTGCGTGGTACCCATCCCATGGGTTCCAAATCTCCAGGTTCAAGGGCAACTTCCTACATCGAAAACATGCATGAGAAACCCAGAAGATGGTACACCGTGTGATCGCGAAAGGTTTCTAAAACGCACCTCATTTCTCATCTCCTTGTGCTCGGGTTCGCCATTCCAGCTGCTTTACTAGCAACCTCCCTCCTTGGAGAATCATCACCTTTAACCTCCTGTTCCGTACAGGTTGCAATTTGTCCTGAGGATGAACGAGAAGAGGGGAAAACAATGAGAGACTAGCTCTAGGTGTTGGGACAGGTACAGGTCACTCTATTTTCCCATCAGGAAGAAGAATTAAGCACAGGCTCAGCCTGCCGCCCGGGACCAGAATAGGGCCTGAAGCAATCCTGCGCTTTTGCGGCCAGCTCCCAAGAAAGCGAGTTGAAAAATGGAGCTCAGGGGCACTGCAATTCACTAACCTGCAGACTTATAAATGACCACTCTCGGCCACAAATATATTGAGGGAAGGCAACGAAGAGGATTTGAAAGCAAGGCAGAATTGCAGGAAACAGATTTCAGGAGGGAGATTCGAATCGCCTTTAAAGCACAGGAAAAGCGGCAAAACCTCGACAAGATGCCCTTGGCCAAAAAGGGCGTATGGGTTTTTTCCTGAATATATTCAGGAAAAAACGCATACGCCCTTTTTGGCCAACCAAGCAACCTGGAAAGGCAAATCAGCGCTACAAAGAAGTCTCGCTTCCCTTCGGTCAAAAGGGCCATGCTGAATAAAGTGTCAAAATCAGAAATGCAGGACAGGCCATGGAGAAACGGGAGCCTTGCTACGCTGATGGGCGGAATGTAAATTGCCAACAGCCACTCTGGAGAAGTGTACGGTGTGTCCTGAAACATCTAAAAAACTCAGCTTAGAGAGCATAGGGCACTTCCACTCATTGGCGTATAAAGTGGGAAAATTAAAAACCAGCAAGACACAGGCACCCCAACATTTAGGGCTACTCTGTTGACAAGAACCTCCACTTCGTTACACCTTAAATATCCCAGGAAAGAGAAAAATGGATAAAGAAGTTGTGGTCCTTATGTACAATGGAATATCACTCAGCCATGAAATCAACGTCATAAGGCTAGTAGCAGCATGATGAGTGGATTTAGGTACTACGATTCTAAGTGAAATAAGTCACACAGAAAAAGACACTTATCATAAGATATCACTTATAGAGTGAATGTAAAAACCGCTACCCTTGAACTGAATTACAAAACAGAACAGTCACACGTTCAGAAAACACACTATGGCTGCTTAACGGGAAAGGTGAGGTGGGGTGATGCATAAAACAAGGGTTTCAAATTAGCTCAGATACCGTTCCATAAACCCAATATGTTATAGACAAGACCTACTCCTTGCTCAGTGAATTGGACTCAACACCCCCTATTCACGGCCCAAGAATATATCTGACTAGTAAGAATCTTAAAACCTATGTATTGATATCTCTCTGTAAGTGAGTCAAGTGGGTGTAAAGTGGCATAAACACAGCAGTGAAAAGCAGCTAAACCCCATTATAAAAATCAATTACTTTTAAAAACCTGTGAAAAAAAGACAGTGAAAGAGAGAGAAATTCTTACAAAATTCGTTTAGGGGCAGTGATGCTACCTGGATTGACCATATCTAGACCCACAGCTGATTGAGACATAAGGGTGGACACTCTTGGTGCTGAGAGGTTTGCTAAGGTTGGGTGAGGAAACGCAGACCCTTTAAAGTAATATTGCATGGTACCCATCCCATGGGTCCCAAATATACAGGTTCAAGGGCATCTTCCTACATCGAAAACATGCATGAGAAACCCAGAAGATGGCACACTGTGTGATCGGGAATGGTTTCTAAAACGCACCTCATTTCTCATCTCCTTGTGCTCGAATTCGCCATTCCAGCAGCTTTACTAGCAGTCTCCCTCATTGGAGAATCAGCACCTTTAACCTCCTGTTCCGTACAGGTTGCAATTTGTCCTGAGGATGAACGGGAAGAGGGGAAAACAATGAGAGACTAGCTCTAGGTGTTGGGACAGGCACAGGTCACTCTATTTTCCCATCAGGAAGAAGAATTAAGCACAGGCTCAGCCTGCCGCCCGGGACCAGAATAGGGCCTGAAGCAATCCTGCGCTTTTGCGGCCAGCTCCCAAGAAAGCGAGTTGAAAAATGGAGCTCAGGGGCACTGCAATTCACAAACCTGCAGACTTATAAATGATCACTCTCGTCCACAAATATATTGAGGGAAGGCAACGAAGAGGATTTGAAAGCAAGGCAGAATTGCAGGAAACAGATTTCAGGAGGGAGATTCGAATCGCCTTTAAAGCACAGGAAAAGCGGCAAAACCTCGTCAATGATGCCCTTGGCCAAAAAGGGCGTATGCGTTTTTTCCTGAATATATTCAGGAAAAAACGCATACGCCCTTTTTGGCCAACCAAGCAACCTGGAAAGGCAAATCAGCGCTACAAAGAAGTCTCGCTTCCAATCGGTCAAAAGGGCCATGCTGAATAAAGTGTCAAAACCAGAAATGCAGGACAGGCCATGGAGAAACGGGAGCCTTGCTACGCTGATGGGCGGGATGTAAATTGCCAACAGCCACTCTGGAGAAGTGTACGGTGTGTCCTGAAACATCTAAAAAACTCAGCTTAGAGAGCATAGGGCACTTCCACTCATGGGCGTATAAAGTGGGAAAATTAAAAACCAGCAAGACACAGGCACCCCAAAGTTTAGGGCTGCTCTGTTGACAAGAACCTCCAACTTCGTTACACCTTAAATATCCCAGGAAAGAGAAAAATGGATAAAGATGTTGTGGTCCTTATGTACAATGGAATATCACTCAGCCATGAAATCAACGTCATAAGGCTAGTAGCAGCATGATGAGTGGATTTAGGTACGACGATTCTAAGTGAAATAAGTCACACAGAAAAAGACACTTATCATAAGATATCACTTATAGAGGGAATGTAAAAACCGCTACCCTTGAACTGAATTACAAAACAGAACAGAGTCACACGTTTAGAAAACACACTATGGCTGCTTAACGGGAAAGGTGAGGTGGGGTGATGCATAAAACAAGGGTTTCAAATTAGCTCAGATACCGTTCCGTAAACCCAATATGTACTAGACAAGACCTACTCCTTGCTCAGTGAATTGGACTCAAAACCCCTATTCACGGCCCAAGAATATATCTGACTAGTAAGAATCTTAAAACCTATGTATTGATATCTCTCTATAAGTGAGTCATGTGGGTGTAAAGTGACATAAACACAGCAGTGAAAAGCAGCTAAACCCCATTATAAAAATCAATTACTTTTAAAAACCTGTGAAAAAAAGACAGTGAAAGAGAGAGAAATTCTTACAAAATTCGTTTAGGGGCAGTTATGCTACCTGGATTGACCATATCTAGACCCACAGCTGATTGAGACATAAGGGTGGACACTCTTGGGGCTGAGAGGTTTGGTGAGGTTGGGTGAGGAAACGCAGACCCTTTAAAGTAATACTGCGTGGTACCCATCCCATGGGTCCCAAATCTCCAGGTTCAAGGGCATCTTCCTACATCGAAAACATGCATGAGAAACCCAGAAGATGGTACACCGTGTGATCGGGAAAGGTTTCTAAAACGCACCTCATTTCTCATCTCCTTGTGCTCGGGTTCGCCATTCCAGCCGCTTTACTAACAATCTCCCTCCTTGGAGAATCAGCACCTTTAACCTCCTGTTCCGTACAGGTTGCAATTTGTCCTGAGGATGAACGGAAAAAAGGGGGAAACAATGAGAGTCTAGCTCTAGGTGTTGGGACAGGCACAGGTCACTCTATTTTCCCATCAGGAAGCAGAATTTAGCACAGGCTCAGCCTGCCGCCCGGAACCAGAATAGGGCCTGAAGCAATCCTGCGCTTTTGCGGCCAGCTCCCAAGAAAGCGAGTTGAAAAATGGAGCTCAGGGGCACTGTAATTCACAAACCTGCAGACTTATAAATGACCACTCTCGTCCACAAATATATTGAGGGAAGGCAACGAAGAGGATTTGAAAGCAAGGCAGAATTGCAGGAAACAGATTTCAGGAGGGAGATTCGAATCGCCTTTAAAGCACAGGAAAAGCGGCAAAACCTCGACAATGATGCCCTTGGCCAAAAAGGGCGTATGCGTTTTTTCCTGAATATATTCAGGAAAAAACGCATACGCCCTTTTTGGCCAAGCAAGCAACCTGGAAAGGCAAATCAGCGCTACAAAGAAGTCTCGCTTCCCATCCGTCAAAAGGGCCATGCTGAATAAAGTGTCAAAACCAGAAATGCAGGGCAGGCCATGGAGAAACGGGAGCCTTGCTACGCTTATGGGCGGGATGTAAATTGCCAACAGCCACTCTGGAGAAGTGTACGGTGTGTCCTGAAACATCTAAAAAACTCAGCTTAGAGAGCATAGGGCACTTCCACTCATGCGCGTATAAATTGGGAAAACTAAAAATCAGCAAGACACAGGCACCCCAACGTTTAGGGCTGCTCTGTTGACAAGAACCTCCACTTCGTTACACCTTAAATATCCCAGGAAAGAGAAAAATGGATAAAGAAGTTGTGGTCCTTATGTACAATGGAATATCACTCAGCCATGAAATCAAAGTCATAAGGCTAGTAGCAGCATGATGAGTGGATTTAGGTACGACGATTCTAAGTGAAATAAGTCACACAGAAAAAGACACTTATCATAAGATATCACTTATAGAGGGAATGTAAAAACCGCTACCCTTGAACTGAATTACAAAACAGAACAGAGTCACACGTTTAGAAAACACACTATGGCTGCTTAACGGGAAAGGTGAGGTAGAGTGATGCATAAAACAATGGTTTCAAATTAGCTCAGATACCGTTCCATAAACCCAATATGTAATAGACAAGACCTACTCCTTGCTCAGTGAATTGGACTCAACACCCCCTATTCACGGCCCAAGAATATATCTGACTAGTAAGAATCTTAAAACCTATGTATTGATATCTCTCTGTAAGTGAGTCAAGTGGGTGTAAAGTGGCATAAACACAGCAGTGAAAAGCAGCTAAACCCCATTATAAAAATCAATTACTTTTAAAAACCTGTGAAAAAAAGACAGTGAAAGAGAGAGAAATTCTTACAAAATTCGTTTAGGGGCAGTTATGCTACCTGGATTGACCATATCTAGACCCACAGCTGATTGAGACATAAGGGTGGACACTCTTGGGGCTGAGAGGTTTGGTGAGGTTGGGTGAGCAAACGCAGACCCTTTAAAGTAATACTGCGTGGTACCCATCCCATGGGTCCCAAATCTCCAGGTTCAAGGGCATCTTCCTACATCGAAAACATGCATGAGAAACCCAGAAGATGGTACACCGTGTGATCGGGAAAGGTTTCTAAAACGCACCTCATTTCTCATCTCCTTGTGCTCGGGTTCGCCATTCCAGCCGCTTTACTAACAATCTCCCTCCTTGGAGAATCAGCACCTTTAACCTCCTGTTCCGTACAGGTTGCAATTTGTCCTGAGGATGAACGGAAAGAGGGGAAAACAATGAGAGACTAGCTCTAGGTGTTGGGACAGGCACAGGTCACTCTATTTTCCCATCAGGAAGAAGAATTAAGCACAGGCTCAGCCTGCCGCCCGGGACCAGAATAGGGCCTGAAGCAATCCTGCGCTTTTGCGGCCAGCTCCCAAGAAAGCGAGTTGAAAAATGGAGCTCAGGGGCACTGCAATTCACAAACCTGCAGACTTATAAATGATCACTCTCGTCCACAAATATATTGAGGGAAGGCAACGAAGAGGATTTGAAAGCAAGGCAGAATTGCAGGAAACAGATTTCAGGAGGGAGATTCGAATCGCCTTTAAAGCACAGGAAAAGCGGCAAAACCTCGTCAATGATGCCCTTGGCCAAAAAGGGCGTATGCGTTTTTTCCTGAATATATTCAGGAAAAAACGCATACGCCCTTTTTGGCCAACCAAGCAACCTGGAAAGGCAAATCAGCGCTACAAAGAAGTCTCGCTTCCAATCGGTCAAAAGGGCCATGCTGAATAAAGTGTCAAAACCAGAAATGCAGGACAGGCCATGGAGAAACGGGAGCCTTGCTACGCTGATGGGCGGGATGTAAATTGCCAACAGCCACTCTGGAGAAGTGTACGGTGTGTCCTGAAACATCTAAAAAACTCAGCTTAGAGAGCATAGGGCACTTCCACTCATGGGCGTATAAAGTGGGAAAATTAAAAACCAGCAAGACACAGGCACCCCAAAGTTTAGGGCTGCTCTGTTGACAAGAACCTCCAACTTCGTTACACCTTAAATATCCCAGGAAAGAGAAAAATGGATAAAGATGTTGTGGTCCTTATGTACAATGGAATATCACTCAGCCATGAAATCAACGTCATAAGGCTAGTAGCAGCATGATGAGTGGATTTAGGTACGACGATTCTAAGTGAAATAAGTCACACAGAAAAAGACAGTTATCATAAGATATCACTTATAGAGGGAATGTAAAAACCGCTACCCTTGAACTGAATTACAAAACAGAACAGAGTCACACGTTTAGAAAACACACTATGGCTGCTTAACGGGAAAGGTGAGGTGGGGTGATGCATAAAACAAGGGTTTCAAATTAGCTCAGATACCGTTCCGTAAACCCAATATGTACTAGACAAGACCTACTCCTTGCTCAGTGAATTGGACTCAAAACCCCTATTCACGGCCCAAGAATATATCTGACTAGTAAGAATCTTAAAACCTATGTATTGATATCTCTCTATAAGTGAGTCATGTGGGTGTAAAGTGACATAAACACAGCAGTGAAAAGCAGCTAAACCCCATTATAAAAATCAATTACTTTTAAAAACCTGTGAAAAAAAGACAGTGAAAGAGAGAGAAATTCTTACAAAATTCGTTTAGGGGCAGTTATGCTACCTGGATTGACCATATCTAGACCCACAGCTGATTGAGACATAAGGGTGGACACTCTTGGGGCTGAGAGGTTTGGTGAGGTTGGGTGAGGAAACGCAGACCCTTTAAAGTAATACTGCGTGGTACCCATCCCATGGGTCCCAAATCTCCAGGTTCAAGAGCATCTTCCTACATCGAAAACATGCATGAGAAACCCAGAAGATGGTACACCGTGTGATCGGGAAAGGTTTCTAAAACGCACCTCATTTCTCATCTCCTTGTGCTCGGGTTCGCCATTCCAGCCGCTTTACTAACAATCTCCCTCCTTGGAGAATCAGCACCTTTAACCTCCTGTTCCGTACAGGTTGCAATTTGTCCTGAGGATGAACGGAAAAAAGGGGGAAACAATGAGAGTCTAGCTCTAGGTGTTGGGACAGGCACAGGTCACTCTATTTTCCCATCAGGAAGCAGAATTTAGCACAGGCTCAGCCTGCCGCCCGGAACCAGAATAGGGCCTGAAGCAATCCTGCGCTTTTGCGGCCAGCTCCCAAGAAAGCGAGTTGAAAAATGGAGCTCAGGGGCACTGTAATTCACAAACCTGCAGACTTATAAATGACCACTCTCGTCCACAAATATATTGAGGGAAGGCAACGAAGAGGATTTGAAAGCAAGGCAGAATTGCAGGAAACAGATTTCAGGAGGGAGATTCGAATCGCCTTTAAAGCACAGGAAAAGCGGCAAAACCTCGACAATGATGCCCTTGGCCAAAAAGGGCGTATGCGTTTTTTCCTGAATATATTCAGGAAAAAACGCATACGCCCTTTTTGGCCAAGCAAGCAACCTGGAAAGGCAAATCAGCGCTACAAAGAAGTCTCGCTTCCCATCCGTCAAAAGGGCCATGCTGAATAAAGTGTCAAAACCAGAAATGCAGGGCAGGCCATGGAGAAACGGGAGCCTTGCTACGCTTATGGGCGGGATGTAAATTGCCAACAGCCACTCTGGAGAAGTGTACGGTGTGTCCTGAAACATCTAAAAAACTCAGCTTAGAGAGCATAGGGCACTTCCACTCATGCGCGTATAAATTGGGAAAACTAAAAATCAGCAAGACACAGGCACCCCAACGTTTAGGGCTGCTCTGTTGACAAGAACCTCCACTTCGTTACACCTTAAATATCCCAGGAAAGAGAAAAATGGATAAAGAAGTTGTGGTCCTTATGTACAATGGAATATCACTCAGCCATGAAATCAAAGTCATAAGGCTAGTAGCAGCATGATGAGTGGATTTAGGTACGACGATTCTAAGTGAAATAAGTCACACAGAAAAAGACACTTATCATAAGATATCACTTATAGAGGGAATGTAAAAACCGCTACCCTTGAACTGAATTACAAAACAGAACAGAGTCACACGTTTAGAAAACACACTATGGCTGCTTAACGGGAAAGGTGAGGTAGAGTGATGCATAAAACAATGGTTTCAAATTAGCTCAGATACCGTTCCATAAACCCAATATGTAATAGACAAGACCTACTCCTTGCTCAGTGAATTGGACTCAACACCCCCTATTCACGGCCCAAGAATATATCTGACTAGTAAGAATCTTAAAACCTATGTATTGATATCTCTCTGTAAGTGAGTCAAGTGGGTGTAAAGTGGCATAAACACAGCAGTGAAAAGCAGCTAAACCCCATTATAAAAATCAATTACTTTTAAAAACCTGTGAAAAAAAGACAGTGAAAGAGAGAGAAATTCTTACAAAATTCGTTTAGGGGCAGTTATGCTACCTGGATTGACCATATCTAGACCCACAGCTGATTGAGACATAAGGGTGGACACTCTTGGGGCTGAGAGGTTTGGTGAGGTTGGGTGAGCAAACGCAGACCCTTTAAAGTAATACTGCGTGGTACCCATCCCATGGGTCCCAAATCTCCAGGTTCAAGGGCATCTTCCTACATCGAAAACATGCATGAGAAACCCAGAAGATGGTACACCGTGTGATCGGGAAAGGTTTCTAAAACGCACCTCATTTCTCATCTCCTTGTGCTCGGGTTCGCCATTCCAGCCGCTTTACTAACAATCTCCCTCCTTGGAGAATCAGCACCTTTAACCTCCTGTTCCGTACAGGTTGCAATTTGTCCTGAGGATGAACGGAAAGAGGGGAAAACAATGAGAGACTAGCTCTAGGTGTTGGGACAGGCACAGGTCACTCTATTTTCCCATCAGGAAGAAGAATTAAGCACAGGCTCAGCCTGCCGCCCGGGACCAGAATAGGGCCTGAAGCAATCCTGCGCTTTTGCGGCCAGCTCCCAAGAAAGCGAGTTGAAAAATGGAGCTCAGGGGCACTGCAATTCACAAACCTGCAGACTTATAAATGATCACTCTCATCCACAAATATATTGAGGGAAGGCAACGAAGAGGATTTGAAAGCAAGGCAGAATTGCAGGAAACAGATTTCAGGAGGGAGATTCGAATCGCCTTTAAAGCACAGGAAAAGCGGCAAAACCTCGTCAATGATGCCCTTGGCCAAAAAGGGCGTATGCGTTTTTTCCTGAATATATTCAGGAAAAAAGGCATACGCCCTTTTTGGCCAACCAAGCAACCTGGAAAGGCAAATCAGCGCTACAAAGAAGTCTCGCTTCCAATCGGTCAAAAGGGCCATGCTGAATAAAGTGTCAAAACCAGAAATGCAGGACAGGCCATGGAGAAACGGGAGCCTTGCTACGCTGATGGGCGGGATGTAAATTGCCAACAGCCACTCTGGAGAAGTGTACGGTGTGTCCTGAAACATCTAAAAAACTCAGCTTAGAGAGCATAGGGCACTTCCACTCATGGGCGTATAAAGTGGGAAAATTAAAAACCAGCAAGACACAGGCACCCCAAAGTTTAGGGCTGCTCTGTTGACAAGAACCTCCAACTTCGTTACACCTTAAATATCCCAGGAAAGAGAAAAATGGATAAAGATGTTGTGGTCCTTATGTACAATGGAATATCACTCAGCCATGAAATCAACGTCATAAGGCTAGTAGCAGCATGATGAGTGGATTTAGGTACGACGATTCTAAGTGAAATAAGTCACACAGAAAAAGACACTTATCATAAGATATCACTTATAGAGGGAATGTAAAAACCGCTACCCTTGAACTGAATTACAAAACAGAACAGAGTCACACGTTTAGAAAACACACTATGGCTGCTTAACGGGAAAGGTGAGGTGGGGTGATGCATAAAACAAGGGTTTCAAATTAGCTCAGATACCGTTCCATAAACCCAATATGTACTAGACAAGACCTACTCCTTGCTCAGTGAATTGGACTCAACACCCCCTATTCACGGCCCAAGAATATATCTGACTAGTAAGAATCTTAAAACCTATGTATTGATATCTCTCTGTAAGTGAGTCATGTGGGTGTAAAGTGACATAAACACAGCAGTGAAAAGCAGCTAAACCCCATTATAAAAATCAATTACTTTTAAAAACCTGTGAAAAAAAGACAGTGAAAGAGAGAGAAATTCTTTCAAAATTCGTTTAGGGGCAGTGATGCTACCTGGATTGACCATATCTAGACCCACAGCTGATTGAGACATAAGGGTGGACACTCTTGGTGCTGAGAGGTTTGCTAAGGTTGGGTGAGGAAACGCAGACCCTTTAAAGTAATATTGCGTGGTACCCATCCCATGGGTCCCAAATATACAGGTTCAAGGGCATCTTCCTACATCGAAAACATGCATGAGAAACCCAGAAGATGGCACACTGTGTGATCGGGAATGGTTTCTAAAACGCACCTCATTTCTCATCTCCTTGTGCTCGAATTCGCCATTCCAGCAGCTTTACTAGCAGTCTCCCTCATTGGAGAATCAGCACCTTTAACCTCCTGTTCCGTACAGGTTGCAATTTGTCCTGAGGATGAACGGGAAAACGGGGAAACAATGAGAGTCTAGCTCTAGGTGTTGGGACAGGCACAGGTCACTCTATTTTCCCATCAGGAAGAAGAATTAAGCACAGGCTCAGCCTGCCGCCGGGAACCAGAATAGGGCCTGAAGCAATCCTGCGCTTTTGCGGCCAGCTCCCAAGAAAGCGAGTTGAAAAATGGAGCTCAGGGGCACTGCAATTCACAAAACTGCAGACTTATAAATGACCACTCTCGTCCACAAATATATTGAGGGAAGGCAACGAAGAGGATTTGAAAGCAAGGCAGAATTGCAGGAAACAGATTTCAGGAGGGAGATTCGAATCGCCTTTAAAGCACAGGAAAAGCCGCAAAACCTCGTCAATGATGCCCTTGGCCAAAAAGGGCGTATGCGTTTTTTCCTGAATATATTCAGGAAAAAACGCATACGCCCTTTTTGGCCAAGCAAGCAACCTGGAAAGGCAAATCAGCGCTACAAAGAAGTCTCGCTTCCCATCGGTCAAAAGGGCCATGCTGAATAAAGTGTCAAAACCAGAAATGCAGGGCAGGCCATGGAGAAAAGGGAGCCTTGCTACGCTGATGGGCGGGATGTAAATTGCCAACAGCCACTCTGGAGAAGTGTACGGTGTGTCCTGAAACATCTAAAAAACTCAGCTTAGAGAGCATAGGGCACTTCCACTCATGGGCGTATAAAGTGGGAAAACTAAAAATCAGCAAGACACAGGCACCCCAACGTTTAGGGCTGCTCTGTTGACAAGAACCTCCACTTCATTACACCTTAAATATCTCAGGATAGAGAAAAATGGATAAATAAGTTGTGGTCCTTATGTACAATGGAATATCACTCAGCCATGAAATCAACGTCATAAGGCTAGTAGCAGCATGATGAGTGGATTTAGGTACGACGATTCTAAGTGAAATAAGTCACACAGAAAAAGACACTTATCATAAGATATCACTTATAGAGGGAATGTAAAAACCGCTACCCTTGAACTGAATTACAAAACAGAACAGAGTCACACGTTTAGAAAACACACTATGGCTGCTTAACGGGAAAGGTGAGGTGGGGTGATGCATAAAACAAGGGTTTCAAATTAGCTCAGATACCGTTCCGTAAACCCAATATGTACTAGACAAGACCTACTCCTTGCTCAGTGAATTGGACTCAAAACCCCTATTCACGGCCCAAGAATATATCTGACTAGTAAGAATCTTAAAACCTATGTATTGATATCTCTCTATAAGTGAGTCATGTGGGTGTAAAGTGACATAAACACAGCAGTGAAAAGCAGCTAAACCCCATTATAAAAATCAATTACTTTTAAAAACCTGTGAAAAAAAGACAGTGAAAGAGAGAGAAATTCTTACAAAATTCGTTTAGGGGCAGTTATGCTACCTGGATTGACCATATCTAGACCCACAGCTGATTGAGACATAAGGGTGGACACTCTTGGGGCTGAGAGGTTTGGTGAGGTTGGGTGAGGAAACGCAGACCCTTTAAAGTAATACTGCGTGGTACCCATCCCATGGGTCCCAAATCTCCAGGTTCAAGGGCATCTTCCTACATCGAAAACATGCATGAGAAACCCAGAAGATGGTACACCGTGTGATCGGGAAAGGTTTCTAAAACGCACCTCATTTCTCATCTCCTTGTGCTCGGGTTCGCCATTCCAGCCGCTTTACTAACAATCTCCCTCCTTGGAGAATCAGCACCTTTAACCTCCTGTTCCGTACAGGTTGCAATTTGTCCTGAGGATAAACGGAAAAAAGGGGGAAACAATGAGAGTCTAGCTCTAGGTGTTGGGACAGGCACAGGTCACTCTATTTTCCCATCAGGAAGCAGAATTTAGCACAGGCTCAGCCTGCCGCCCGGAACCAGAATAGGGCCTGAAGCAATCCTGCGCTTTTGCGGCCAGCTCCCAAGAAAGCAAGTTGAAAAATGGAGCTCAGGGGCACTGTAATTCACAAACCTGCAGACTTATAAATGACCACTCTCGTCCACAAATATATTGAGGGAAGGCAACGAAGAGGATTTGAAAGCAAGGCAGAATTGCAGGAAACAGATTTCAGGAGGGAGATTCGAATCGCCTTTAAAGCACAGGAAAAGCGGCAAAACCTCGACAATGATGCCCTTGGCCAAAAAGGGCGTATGCGTTTTTTCCTGAATATATTCAGGAAAAAACGCATACGCCCTTTTTGGCCAACCAAGCAACCTGGAAAGGCAAATCAGCGCTACAAAGAAGTCTCGCTTCCAATCGGTCAAAAGGGCCATGCTGAATAAAGTGTCAAAACCAGAAATGCAGGACAGGCCATGGAGAAACGGGAGCCTTGCTACGCTGATGGGCGGGATGTAAATTGCCAACAGCCACTCTGGAGAAGTGTACGGTGTGTCCTGAAACATCTAAAAAACTCAGCTTAGAGAGCATAGGGCACTTCCACTCATGGGCGTATAAAGTGGGAAAATTAAAAACCAGCAAGACACAGGCACCCCAAAGTTTAGGGCTGCTCTGTTGACAAGAACCTCCACTTCATTACACCTTAAATATCTCAGGATAGAGAAAAATGGATAAATAAGTTGTGGTCCTTATGTACAATGGAATATCACTCAGCCATGAAATCAACGTCATAAGGCTAGTAGCAGCATGATGAGTGGATTTAGGTACGACGATTCTAAGTGAAATAAGTCACACAGAAAAAGACACTTATCATAAGATATCACTTATAGAGGGAATGTAAAAACCGCTACCCTTGAACTGAATTACAAAACAGAACAGAGTCACACGTTTAGAAAACACACTATGGCTGCTTAACGGGAAAGGTGAGGTGGGGTGATGCATAAAACAAGGGTTTCAAATTAGCTCAGATACCGTTCCGTAAACCCAATATGTACTAGACAAGACCTACTCCTTGCTCAGTGAATTGGACTCAAAACCCCTATTCACGGCCCAAGAATATATCTGACTAGTAAGAATCTTAAAACCTATGTATTGATATCTCTCTATAAGTGAGTCATGTGGGTGTAAAGTGACATAAACACAGCAGTGAAAAGCAGCTAAACCCCATTATAAAAATCAATTACTTTTAAAAACCTGTGAAAAAAAGACAGTGAAAGAGAGAGAAATTCTTACAAAATTCGTTTAGGGGCAGTTATGCTACCTGGATTGACCATATCTAGACCCACAGCTGATTGAGACATAAGGGTGGACACTCTTGGGGCTGAGAGGTTTGGTGAGGTTGGGTGAGGAAACGCAGACCCTTTAAAGTAATACTGCGTGGTACCCATCCCATGGGTCCCAAATCTCCAGGTTCAAGGGCATCTTCCTACATCGAAAACATGCATGAGAAACCCAGAAGATGGTACACCGTGTGATCGGGAAAGGTTTCTAAAACGCACCTCATTTCTCATCTCCTTGTGCTCGGGTTCGCCATTCCAGCCGCTTTACTAACAATCTCCCTCCTTGGAGAATCAGCACCTTTAACCTCCTGTTCCGTACAGGTTGCAATTTGTCCTGAGGATGAACGGAAAAAAGGGGGAAACAATGAGAGTCTAGCTCTAGGTGTTGGGACAGGCACAGGTCACTCTATTTTCCCATCAGGAAGCAGAATTTAGCACAGGCTCAGCCTGCCGCCCGGAACCAGAATAGGGCCTGAAGCAATCCTGCGCTTTTGCGGCCAGCTCCCAAGAAAGCGAGTTGAAAAATGGAGCTCAGGGGCACTGTAATTCACAAACCTGCAGACTTATAAATGACCACTCTCGTCCACAAATATATTGAGGGAAGGCAACGAAGAGGATTTGAAAGCAAGGCAGAATTGCAGGAAACAGATTTCAGGAGGGAGATTCGAATCGCCTTTAAAGCACAGGAAAAGCGGCAAAACCTCGACAATGATGCCCTTGGCCAAAAAGGGCGTATGCGTTTTTTCCTGAATATATTCAGGAAAAAACGCATACGCCCTTTTTGGCCAACCAAGCAACCTGGAAAGGCAAATCAGCGCTACAAAGAAGTCTCGCTTCCAATCGGTCAAAAGGGCCATGCTGAATAAAGTGTCAAAACCAGAAATGCAGGACAGGCCATGGAGAAACGGGAGCCTTGCTACGCTGATGGGCGGGATGTAAATTGCCAACAGCCACTCTGGAGAAGTGTACGGTGTGTCCTGAAACATCTAAAAAACTCAGCTTAGAGAGCATAGGGCACTTCCACTCATGGGCGTATAAAGTGGGAAAATTAAAAACCAGCAAGACACAGGCACCCCAAAGTTTAGGGCTGCTCTGTTGACAAGAACCTCCAACTTCGTTACACCTTAAATATCCCAGGAAAGAGAAAAATGGATAAAGATGTTGTGGTCCTTATGTACAATGGAATATCACTCAGCCATGAAATCAACGTCATAAGGCTAGTAGCAGCATGATGAGTGGATTTAGGTACGACGATTCTAAGTGAAATAAGTCACACAGAAAAAGACAGTTATCATAAGATATCACTTATAGAGGGAATGTAAAAACCGCTACCCTTGAACTGAATTACAAAACAGAACAGAGTCACACGTTTAGAAAACACACTATGGCTGCTTAACGGGAAAGGTGAGGTGGGGTGATGCATAAAACAAGGGTTTCAAATTAGCTCAGATACCGTTCCGTAAACCCAATATGTACTAGACAAGACCTACTCCTTGCTCAGTGAATTGGACTCAAAACCCCTATTCACGGCCCAAGAATATATCTGACTAGTAAGAATCTTAAAACCTATGTATTGATATCTCTCTATAAGTGAGTCATGTGGGTGTAAAGTGACATAAACACAGCAGTGAAAAGCAGCTAAACCCCATTATAAAAATCAATTACTTTTAAAAACCTGTGAAAAAAAGACAGTGAAAGAGAGAGAAATTCTTACAAAATTCGTTTAGGGGCAGATATGCTACCTGGATTGACCATATCTAGACCCACAGCTGATTGAGACATAAGGGTGGACACTCTTGGGGCTGAGAGGTTTGGTGAGGTTGGGTGAGGAAACGCAGACCCTTTAAAGTAATACTGCGTGGTACCCATCCCATGGGTCCCAAATCTCCAGGTTCAAGGGCATCTTCCTACATCGAAAACATGCATGAGAAACCCAGAAGATGGTACACCGTGTGATCGGGAAAGGTTTCTAAAACGCACCTCATTTCTCATCTCCTTGTGCTCGGGTTCGCCATTCCAGCCGCTTTACTAACAATCTCCCTCCTTGGAGAATCAGCACCTTTAACCTCCTGTTCCGTACAGGTTGCAATTTGTCCTGAGGATGAACGGAAAAAAGGGGGAAACAATGAGAGTCTAGCTCTAGGTGTTGGGACAGGCACAGGTCACTCTATTTTCCCATCAGGAAGCAGAATTTAGCACAGGCTCAGCCTGCCGCCCGGAACCAGAATAGGGCCTGAAGCAATCCTGCGCTTTTGCGGCCAGCTCCCAAGAAAGCGAGTTGAAAAATGGAGCTCAGGGGCACTGTAATTCACAAACCTGCAGACTTATAAATGACCACTCTCGTCCACAAATATATTGAGGGAAGGCAACGAAGAGGATTTGAAAGCAAGGCAGAATTGCAGGAAACAGATTTCAGGAGGGAGATTCGAATCGCCTTTAAAGCACAGGAAAAGCGGCAAAACCTCGACAATGATGCCCTTGGCCAAAAAGGGCGTATGCGTTTTTTCCTGAATATATTCAGGAAAAAACGCATACGCCCTTTTTGGCCAAGCAAGCAACCTGGAAAGGCAAATCAGCGCTACAAAGAAGTCTCGCTTCCCATCCGTCAAAAGGGCCATGCTGAATAAAGTGTCAAAACCAGAAATGCAGGGCAGGCCATGGAGAAACGGGAGCCTTGCTACGCTTATGGGCGGGATGTAAATTGCCAACAGACACTCTGGAGAAGTGTACGGTGTGTCCTGAAACATCTAAAAAACTCAGCTTAGAGAGCATAGGGCACTTCCACTCATGCGCGTATAAATTGGGAAAACTAAAAATCAGCAAGACACAGGCACCCCAACGTTTAGGGCTGCTCTGTTGACAAGAACCTCCACTTCGTTACACCTTAAATATCCCAGGAAAGAGAAAAATGGATAAAGAAGTTGTGGTCCTTATGTACAATGGAATATCACTCAGCCATGAAATCAAAGTCATAAGGCTAGTAGCAGCATGATGAGTGGATTTAGGTACGACGATTCTAAGTGAAATAAGTCACACAGAAAAAGACACTTATCATAAGATATCACTTATAGAGGGAATGTAAAAACCGCTACCCTTGAACTGAATTACAAAACAGAACAGAGTCACACGTTTAGAAAACACACTATGGCTGTTTAACGGGAAAGGTGAGGTAGAGTGATGCATAAAACAATGGTTTCAAATTAGGTCAGATACCGTTCCATAAACCCAATATGTAATAGACAAGACCTACTCCTTGCTCAGTGAATTGGACTCAACACCCCCTATTCACGGCCCAAGAATATATCTGACTAGTAAGAATCTTAAAACCTATGTATTGATATCTCTCTGTAAGTGAGTCAAGTGGGTGTAAAGTGGCATAAACACAGCAGTGAAAAGCAGCTAAACCCCATTATAAAAATCAATTACTTTTAAAAACCTGTGAAAAAAAGACAGTGAAAGAGAGAGAAATTCTTACAAAATTCGT
Organism: Balaenoptera physalus; assembly: GCF_965194825.1. NCBI lineage: Eukaryota > Metazoa > Chordata > Mammalia > Artiodactyla > Balaenopteridae > Balaenoptera > Balaenoptera physalus. The sequence continues at coordinate 969,581 of NW_028126565.1, read as the reverse complement.
TTAGGGGCAGTTATGCTACCTGGATTGACCATATCTAGACCCACAGCTGATTGAGACATAAGGGTGGACACTCTTGGGGCTGAGAGGTTTGGTGAGGTTGGGTGAGCAAACGCAGACCCTTTAAAGTAATACTGCGTGGTACCCATCCCATGGGTCCCAAATCTCCAGGTTCAAGGGCATCTTCCTACATCGAAAACATGCATGAGAAACCCAGAAGATGGTACACCGTGTGATCGGGAAAGGTTTCTAAAACGCACCTCATTTCTCATCTCCTTGTGCTCGGGTTCGCCATTCCAGCCGCTTTACTAACAATCTCCCTCCTTGGAGAATCAGCACCTTTAACCTCCTGTTCCGTACAGGTTGCAATTTGTCCTGAGGATGAACGGAAAGAGGGGAAAACAATGAGAGACTAGCTCTAGGTGTTGGGACAGGCACAGGTCACTCTATTTTCCCATCAGGAAGAAGAATTAAGCACAGGCTCAGCCTGCCGCCCGGGACCAGAATAGGGCCTGAAGCAATCCTGCGCTTTTGCGGCCAGCTCCCAAGAAAGCGAGTTGAAAAATGGAGCTCAGGGGCACTGCAATTCACAAACCTGCAGACTTATAAATGATCACTCTCGTCCACAAATATATTGAGGGAAGGCAACGAAGAGGATTTGAAAGCAAGGCAGAATTGCAGGAAACAGATTTCAGGAGGGAGATTCGAATCGCCTTTAAAGCACAGGAAAAGCGGCAAAACCTCGTCAATGATGCCCTTGGCCAAAAAGGGCGTATGCGTTTTTTCCTGAATATATTCAGGAAAAAAGGCATACGCCCTTTTTGGCCAACCAAGCAACCTGGAAAGGCAAATCAGCGCTACAAAGAAGTCTCGCTTCCAATCGGTCAAAAGGGCCATGCTGAATAAAGTGTCAAAACCAGAAATGCAGGACAGGCCATGGAGAAACGGGAGCCTTGCTACGCTGATGGGCGGGATGTAAATTGCCAACAGCCACTCTGGAGAAGTGTACGGTGTGTCCTGAAACATCTAAAAAACTCAGCTTAGAGAGCATAGGGCACTTCCACTCATGGGCGTATAAAGTGGGAAAATTAAAAACCAGCAAGACACAGGCACCCCAATGTTTAGGGCTGCTCTGTTGACAAGAACCTCCAACTTCGTTACACCTTAAATATCCCAGGAAAGAGAAAAATGGATAAAGATGTTGTGGTCCTTATGTACAATGGAATATCACTCAGCCATGAAATCAACGTCATAAGGCTAGTAGCAGCATGATGAGTGGATTTAGGTACGACGATTCTAAGTGAAATAAGTCACACAGAAAAAGACACTTATCATAAGATATCACTTATAGAGGGAATGTAAAAACCGCTACCCTTGAACTGAATTACAAAACAGAACAGAGTCACACGTTTAGAAAACACACTATGGCTGCTTAACGGGAAAGGTGAGGTGGGGTGATGCATAAAACAAGGGTTTCAAATTAGCTCAGATACCGTTCCATAAACCCAATATGTACTAGACAAGACCTACTCCTTGCTCAGTGAATTGGACTCAACACCCCCTATTCACGGCCCAAGAATATATCTGACTAGTAAGAATCTTAAAACCTATGTATTGATATCTCTCTGTAAGTGAGTCATGTGGGTGTAAAGTGACATAAACACAGCAGTGAAAAGCAGCTAAACCCCATTATAAAAATCAATTACTTTTAAAAACCTGTGAAAAAAAGACAGTGAAAGAGAGAGAAATTCTTTCAAAATTCGTTTAGGGGCAGTGATGCTACCTGGATTGACCATATCTAGACCCACAGCTGATTGAGACATAAGGGTGGACACTCTTGGTGCTGAGAGGTTTGCTAAGGTTGGGTGAGGAAACGCAGACCCTTTAAAGTAATATTGCGTGGTACCCATCCCATGGGTCCCAAATATACAGGTTCAAGGGCATCTTCCTACATCGAAAACATGCATGAGAAACCCAGAAGATGGCACACTGTGTGATCGGGAATGGTTTCTAAAACGCACCTCATTTCTCATCTCCTTGTGCTCGAATTCGCCATTCCAGCAGCTTTACTAGCAGTCTCCCTCATTGGAGAATCAGCACCTTTAACCTCCTGTTCCGTACAGGTTGCAATTTGTCCTGCGGATGAACGGGAAAACGGGGAAACAATGAGAGTCTAGCTCTAGGTGTTGGGACAGGCACAGGTCACTCTATTTTCCCATCAGGAAGAAGAATTAAGCACAGGCTCAGCCTGCCGCCGGGAACCAGAATAGGGCCTGAAGCAATCCTGCGCTTTTGCGGCCAGCTCCCAAGAAAGCGAGTTGAAAAATGGAGCTCAGGGGCACTGCAATTCACAAAACTGCAGACTTATAAATGACCACTCTCGTCCAAAAATATATTGAGGGAAGGCAACGAAGAGGATTTGAAAGCAAGGCAGAATTGCAGGAAACAGATTTCAGGAGGGAGATTCGAATCGCCTTTAAAGCACAGGAAAAGCCGCAAAACCTCGTCAATGATGCCCTTGGCCAAAAAGGGCGTATGCGTTTTTTCCTGAATATATTCAGGAAAAAACGCATACGCCCTTTTTGGCCAAGCAAGCAACCTGGAAAGGCAAATCAGCGCTACAAAGAAGTCTCGCTTCCCATCGGTCAAAAGGGCCATGCTGAATAAAGTGTCAAAACCAGAAATGCAGGGCAGGCCATGGAGAAAAGGGAGCCTTGCTACGCTGATGGGCGGGATGTAAATTGCCAACAGCCACTCTGGAGAAGTGTACGGTGTGTCCTGAAACATCTAAAAAACTCAGCTTAGAGAGCATAGGGCACTTCCACTCATGGGCGTATAAAGTGGGAAAACTAAAAATCAGCAAGACACAGGCACCCCAACGTTTAGGGCTGCTCTGTTGACAAGAACCTCCACTTCATTACACCTTAAATATCTCAGGATAGAGAAAAATGGATAAATAAGTTGTGGTCCTTATGTACAATGGAATATCACTCAGCCATGAAATCAACGTCATAAGGCTAGTAGCAGCATGATGAGTGGATTTAGGTACGACGATTCTAAGTGAAATAAGTCACACAGAAAAAGACACTTATCATAAGATATCACTTATAGAGGGAATGTAAAAACCGCTACCCTTGAACTGAATTACAAAACAGAACAGAGTCACACGTTTAGAAAACACACTATGGCTGCTTAACGGGAAAGGTGAGGTGGGGTGATGCATAAAACAAGGGTTTCAAATTAGCTCAGATACCGTTCCGTAAACCCAATATGTACTAGACAAGACCTACTCCTTGCTCAGTGAATTGGACTCAAAACCCCTATTCACGGCCCAAGAATATATCTGACTAGTAAGAATCTTAAAACCTATGTATTGATATCTCTCTATAAGTGAGTCATGTGGGTGTAAAGTGACATAAACACAGCAGTGAAAAGCAGCTAAACCCCATTATAAAAATCAATTACTTTTAAAAACCTGTGAAAAAAAGACAGTGAAAGAGAGAGAAATTCTTACAAAATTCGTTTAGGGGCAGTTATGCTACCTGGATTGACCATATCTAGACCCACAGCTGATTGAGACATAAGGGTGGACACTCATGGGGCTGAGAGGTTTGGTGAGGTTGGGTGAGGAAACGCAGACCCTTTAAAGTAATACTGCGTGGTACCCATCCCATGGGTCCCAAATCTCCAGGTTCAAGGGCATCTTCCTACATCGAAAACATGCATGAGAAACCCAGAAGATGGTACACCGTGTGATCGGGAAAGGTTTCTAAAACGCACCTCATTTCTCATCTCCTTGTGCTCGGGTTCGCCATTCCAGCCGCTATACTCACAATCTCCCTCCTTGGAGAATCAGCACCTTTAACCTCCTGTTCCGTACAGGTTGCAATTTGTCCTGAGGATGAACGGAAAAAAGGGGGAAACAATGAGAGTCTAGCTCTAGGTGTTGGGACAGGCACAGGTAACTCTATTTTCCCATCAGGAAGAAGAATTTAGCACAGGCTCAGCCTGCCGCCCGGAACCAGAATAGGGCCTGAAGCAATCCTGCGCTTTTGCGGCCAGCTCCCAAGAAAGCGAGTTGAAAAATGGAGCTCAGGGGCACTGTAATTCACAAACCTGCAGACTTATAAATGACCACTCTCGTCCACAAATATATTGAGGGAAGGCAACGAAGAGAATTTGAAAGCAAGGCAGAATTGCAGGAAACAGATTTCAGGAGGGAGATTCGAATCGCCTTTAAAGCACAGGAAAAGCGGCAAAACCTCGACAATGATGCCCTTGGCCAAAAAGGGCGTATGCGTTTTTTCCTGAATATATTCAGGAAAAAACGCATACGCCCTTTTTGGCCAACCAAGCAACCTGGAAAGGCAAATCAGCGCTACAAAGAAGTCTCGCTTCCCATCCGTCAAAAGGGCCATGCTGAATAAAGTGTCAAAACCAGAAATGCAGGGCAGGCCATGGAGAAACGGGAGCCTTGCTACGCTTATGGGCGGGATGTAAATTGCCAACAGCCACTCTGGAGAAGTGTACGGTGTGTCCTGAAACATCTAAAAAACTCAGCTTAGAGAGCATAGGGCACTTCCACTCATGCGCGTATAAATTGGGAAAACTAAAAATCAGCAAGACACAGGCACCCCAACGTTTAGGGCTGCTCTGTTGACAAGAACCTCCACTTCGTTACACCTTAAATATCCCAGGAAAGAGAAAAATGGATAAAGAAGTTGTGGTCCTTATGTACAATGGAATATCACTCAGCCATGAAATCAAAGTCATAAGGCTAGTAGCAGCATGATGAGTGGATTTAGGTACGACGATTCTAAGTGAAATAAGTCACACAGAAAAAGACACTTATCATAAGATATCACTTATAGAGGGAATGTAAAAACCGCTACCCTTGAACTGAATTACAAAACAGAACAGAGTCACACGTTTAGAAAACACACTATGGCTGCTTAACGGGAAAGGTGAGGTAGAGTGATGCATAAAACAATGGTTTCAAATTAGCTCAGATACCGTTCCATAAACCCAATATGTAATAGACAAGACCTACTCCTTGCTCAGTGAATTGGACTCAACACCCCCTATTCACGGCCCAAGAATATATCTGACTAGTAAGAATCTTAAAACCTATGTATTGATATCTCTCTGTAAGTGAGTCAAGTGGGTGTAAAGTGGCATAAACACAGCAGTGAAAAGCAGCTAAACCCCATTATAAAAATCAATTACTTTTAAAAACCTGTGAAAAAAAGACAGTGAAAGAGAGAGAAATTCTTACAAAATTCGTTTAGGGGCAGTTATGCTACCTGGATTGACCATATCTAGACCCACAGCTGATTGAGACATAAGGGTGGACACTCTTGGGGCTGAGAGGTTTGGTGAGGTTGGGTGAGCAAACGCAGACCCTTTAAAGTAATACTGCGTGGTACCCATCCCATGGGTCCCAAATCTCCAGGTTCAAGGGCATCTTCCTACATCGAAAACATGCATGAGAAACCCAGAAGATGGTACACTGTGTGATCGGGAAAGGTTTCTAAAACGCACCTCATTTCTCATGTCCTTGTGCTCGGGTTCGCCATTCCAGCCGCTTTACTAACAATCTCCCTCCTTGGAGAATCAGCACCTTTAACCTCCTGTTCCGTACAGGTTGCAAGTTGTCCTGAGGATGAACGGAAAAAAGGGGGAAACAATGAGAGTCTAGCTCTAGGTGTTGGGACAGGCACAGGTAACTCTATTTTCCCATCAGGAAGAAGAATTTAGCACAGGCTCAGCCTGCCGCCCGGAACCAGAATAGGGCCTGAAGCAATCCTGCGCTTTTGCGGCCAGCTCCCAAGAAAGCGAGTTGAAAAATGGAGCTCAGGGGCACTGTAATTCACAAACCTGCAGACTTATAAATGACCACTCTCGTCCACAAATATATTGAGGGAAGGCAACGAAGAGAATTTGAAAGCAAGGCAGAATTGCAGGAAACAGATTTCAGGAGGGAGATTCGAATCGCCTTTAAAGCACAGGAAAAGCGGCAAAACCTCGACAATGATGCCCTTGGCCAAAAAGGGCGTATGCGTTTTTTCCTGAATATATTCAGGAAAAAACGCATACGCCCTTTTTGGCCAACCAAGCAACCTGGAAAGGCAAATCAGCGCTACAAAGAAGTCTCGCTTCCCATCCGTCAAAAGGGCCATGCTGAATAAAGTGTCAAAACCAGAAATGCAGGGCAGGCCATGGAGAAACGGGAGCCTTGCTACGCTTATGGGCGGGATGTAAATTGCCAACAGCCACTCTGGAGAAGTGTACGGTGTGTCCTGAAACATCTAAAAAACTCAGCTTAGAGAGCATAGGGCACTTCCACTCATGCGCGTATAAATTGGGAAAACTAAAAATCAGCAAGACACAGGCACCCCAACGTTTAGGGCTGCTCTGTTGACAAGAACCTCCACTTCGTTACACCTTAAATATCCCAGGAAAGAGAAAAATGGATAAAGAAGTTGTGGTCCTTATGTACAATGGAATATCACTCAGCCATGAAATCAAAGTCATAAGGCTAGTAGCAGCATGATGAGTGGATTTAGGTACGACGATTCTAAGTGAAATAAGTCACACAGAAAAAGACACTTATCATAAGATATCACTTATAGAGGGAATGTAAAAACCGCTACCCTTGAACTGAATTACAAAACAGAACAGAGTCACACGTTTAGAAAACACACTATGGCTGCTTAACGGGAAAGGTGAGGTAGAGTGATGCATAAAACAATGGTTTCAAATTAGCTCAGATACCGTTCCATAAACCCAATATGTAATAGACAAGACCTACTCCTTGCTCAGTGAATTGGACTCAACACCCCCTATTCACGGCCCAAGAATATATCTGACTAGTAAGAATCTTAAAACCTATGTATTGATATCTCTCTGTAAGTGAGTCAAGTGGGTGTAAAGTGGCATAAACACAGCAGTGAAAAGCAGCTAAACCCCATTATAAAAATCAATTACTTTTAAAAACCTGTGAAAAAAAGACAGTGAAAGAGAGAGAAATTCTTACAAAATTCGTTTAGGGGCAGTTATGCTACCTGGATTGACCATATCTAGACCCACAGCTGATTGAGACATAAGGGTGGACACTCTTGGGGCTGAGAGGTTTGGTGAGGTTGGGTGAGCAAACGCAGACCCTTTAAAGTAATACTGCGTGGTACCCATCCCATGGGTCCCAAATCTCCAGGTTCAAGGGCATCTTCCTACATCGAAAACATGCATGAGAAACCCAGAAGATGGTACACTGTGTGATCGGGAAAGGTTTCTAAAACGCACCTCATTTCTCATGTCCTTGTGCTCGGGTTCGCCATTCCAGCCGCATTACTAGCAATCTCCCTCCTTGGAGAATCAGCACCTTTAACCTCCTGTTCCGTACAGGTTGCAATTTGTCCTGAGGATGAACGGGAAGAAGGGGGAACCAATGAGAGACTAGCTCTAGGTGTTGGGACAGGTACAGGTCACTCTATTTTCCCATCAGGAAGAAGAATTAAGCACAGGCTCAGCCTGCCGCCCGGGACCAGAATAGGGCCTGAAGCAATCCTGCGCTTTTGCGGCCAGCTCCCAAGAAAGCGAGTTGAAAAATGGAGCTCAGGGGCACTGCAATTCACAAACCTGCAGACTTATAAATGTTCACTCTCGTCCACAAATATATTGAGGGAAGGCAACGAAGAGGATTTGAAAGCAAGGCAGAATTGCAGGAAACAGATTTCAGGAGGGAGATTCGAATCGCCTTTAAAGCACAGGAAAAGCGGCAAAACCTCGACAAGATGCCCTTGGCCAAAAAGGGCGTATGCGTTTTTTCCTGAATATATTCAGGAAAAAACGCATACGCCCTTTTTGGCCAACCAAGCAACCTGGAAAAGCAAATCAGCGCTACAAAGAAGTCTCGCTTCCCATCGGTCAAAAGGGCCATGCTGAATAAAGTGTCAAAATCAGAAATGCAGGACAGGCCATGGAGAAACGGGAGCCTTGCTACGCTGATGGGCGGAATATAAATTGCCAACAGCCACTCTGGAGAAGTGTACGGTGTGTCCTGAAACATCTAAAAAACTCAGCTTAGAGAGCATAGGGCACTTCCACTCATTGGCGTATAAAGTGGGAAAATTAAAAACCAGCAAGACACAGGCACCCCAACATTTAGGGCTACTCTGTTGACAAGAACCTCCACTTCGTTACACCTTAAATATCCCAGGAAAGAGAAAAATGGATAAAGAATTTGTGGTCCTTATGTACAATGGAATATCACTCAGCCATGAAATCAACGTCATAAGGCTAGTAGCAGCATGATGAGTGGATTTAGGTACTACGATTCTAAGTGAAATAAGTCACACAGAAAAAGACACTTATCATAAGATATCACTTATAGAGGGAATGTAAAAACCGCTACCCTTGAACTGAATTACAAAACAGAACAGAGTCACACGTTTAGAAAACACACTATGGCTGCTTAACGGGAAAGGTGAGGTGGGGTGATGCATAAAACAAGGGTTTCAAATTAGCTCAGATACCGTTCCATAAACCCAATATGTTATAGACAAGACCTACTCCTTGCTCAGTGAATTGGACTCAACACCCCCTATTCACGGCCCAAGAATATATCTGACTAGTAAGAATCTTAAAACCTATGTATTGATATATCTCTGTAAGTGAGTCAATTGGGTGTAAAGTGACATAAACACAGCAGTGAAAAGCAGCTAAACCCCATTATAAAAATCAATTACTTTTAAAAACCTGTGAAAAAAAGACAGTGAAAGAGAGAGAAATTCTTACAAAATTCGTTTAGGGGCAGTTATGCTACCTGGATTGACCATATCTAGACCCACAGCTGATTGAGACATAAGGGTGGACACTCTTGGGGCTGAGAGGTTTGGTGAGGTTGGGTGAGGAAACGCAGACCCTTTAAAGTAATACTGCGTGGTACCCATCCCATGGGTCCCAAATCTCCAGGTTCAAGGGCATCTTCCTACATCGAAAACATGCATGAGAAACCCAGAAGATGGTACACCGTGTGATCGGGAAAGGTTTCTAAAACGCACCTCATTTCTCATCTCCTTGTGCTCGGGTTCGCCATTCCAGCCGCTTTACTAACAATCTCCCTCCTTGGAGAATCAGCACCTTTAACCTCCTATTCCGTACAGGTTGCAATTTGTCCTGAGGATGAACGGAAAAAAGGGGGAAACAATGAGAGTCTAGCTCTAGGTGTTGGGACAGGCACAGGTCACTCTATTTTCCCATCAGGAAGAAGAATTTAGCACAGGCTCAGCCTGCCGCCCGGAACCAGAATAGGGCCTGAAGCAATCCTGCGCTTTTGCGGCCAGCTCCCAAGAAAGCGAGTTGAAAAATGGAGCTCAGGGGCACTGTAATTCACAAACCTGCAGACTTATAAATGACCACTCTCGTCCACAAATATATTGAGGGAAGGCAACGAAGAGGATTTGAAAGCAAGGCAGAATTGCAGGAAACAGATTTCAGGAGGGAGATTCGAATCGCCTTTAAAGCACAGGAAAAGCGGCAAAACCTCGACAATGATGCCCTTGGCCAAAAAGGGCGTATGCGTTTTTTCCTGAATATATTCAGGAAAAAACGCATACGCCCTTTTTGGCCAAGCAAGCAACCTGGAAAGGCAAATCAGCGCTACAAAGAAGTCTCGCTTCCCATCCGTCAAAAGGGCCATGCTGAATAAAGTGTCAAAACCAGAAATGCAGGGCAGGCCATGGAGAAACGGGAGCCTTGCTACGCTTATGGGCGGGATGTAAATTGCCAACAGCCACTCTGGAGAAGCGTACGGTGTGTCCTGAAACATCTAAAAAACTCAGCTTAGAGAGCATAGGGCACTTCCACTCATGCGCGTATAAATTGGGAAAACTAAAAATCAGCAAGACACAGGCACCCCAACGTTTAGGGCTGCTCTGTTGACAAGAACCTCCACTTCGTTACACCTTAAATATCCCAGGAAAGAGAAAAATGGATAAAGAAGTTGTGGTCCTTATGTACAATGGAATATCACTCAGCCATGAAATCAACGTCATAAGGCTAGTAGCAGCATGATGAGTGGATTTAGGTACGACGATTCTAAGTGAAATAAGTCACACAGAAAAAGACACTTATCATAAGATATCACTTATAGAGGGAATGTAAAAACCGCTACCCTTGAACTGAATTACAAAACAGAACAGAGTCACACGTTTAGAAAACACACTATGGCTGCTTAACGGGAAAGGTGAGGTGGGGTGATGCATAAAACAAGGGTTTCAAATTAGCTCAGATACCGTTCCATAAACCCAATATGTAATAGACAAGACCTACTCCTTGCTCAGTGAATTGGACTCAACACCCCCTATTCACGGCCCAAGAATATATCTGACTAGTAAGAATCTTAAAACCTATGTATTGATATCTCTCTGTAAGTGAGTCAAGTGGGTGTAAAGTGGCATAAACACAGCAGTGAAAAGCAGCTAAACCCCATTATAAAAATCAATTACTTTTAAAAACCTGTGAAAAAAAAACAGTGAAAGAGAGAGAAATTCTTACAAAATTCGTTTAGGGGCAGTTATGCTACCTGGATTGACCATATCTAGACCCACAGCTGATTGAGACATAAGGGTGGACACTCTTGGGGCTGAGAGGTATGGTGAGGTTGGGTGAGGAAACGCAGACCCTTTAAAGTAATACTGCGTGGTACCCATCCCATGGGTCCCAAATCTCCAGGTTCAAGGGCATCTTCCTACATCGAAAACATGCATGAGAAACCCAGAAGATGGTACACCGTGTGATCGAGAAAGGTTTCTAAAACGCACCTCATTTCTCATCTCCTTGTGCTCGGGTCCGCCATTCCAGCCGCTTTACTAGCAACCTCCCTCCTTGGAGAATCATCACCTTTAACCTCCTGTTCCGTACAGGTTGCAATTTGTCCTGAGGATGAACGAGAAGAGGGGAAAAAAATGAGAGACCAGCTCTAGGTGTTGGGACAGGCACAGGTCACTCTATTTTCCCATCAGGAAGAAGAATTAAGCACAGGCTCAGCCTTCCGCCCGGGACCAGAATAGGGCCTGAAGCAATCCTGCGCTTTTGCGGCCAGCTCCCAAGAAAGCGAGTTGAAAAATGGAGCTCAGGGGCACTGCAATTCACAAACCTGCAGACTTATAAATGATCACTCTCGTCCACAAATATATTGAGGGAAGGCAACGAAGAGGATTTGAAAGCAAGGCAGAATTGCAGGAAACAGATTTCAGGAGGGAGATTCGAATCACCTTTAAAGCACAGGAAAAGCCGCAAAACCTCGTCAATGATGCCCTTGGCCAAAAAGGGCGTATGCGTTTTTTCCTGAATATATTCAGGAAAAAACGCATACGCCCTTTTTGACCAAGCAAGCAACCTGGAAAGGCAAATCAGCGCTACAAAGAAGTCTCGCTTCCCATCAGTCAAAAGGGCCATGCTGAATAAAGTGTCAAAATCAGAAATGCAGGGCAGGCCATGGAGAAACGGGAGCCTTGCTACGCTGATGGGCGGGTTGTAAATTGCCAACAGCCACTCTGGAGAAGTGTACGGTGTGTCCTGAAACATCTAAAAAACTCAGCTTAGAGAGCATAGGGCACTTCCACTCATGGGCGTATAAATTGGGAAAACTAAAAATCAGCAAGACACAGGCACCCCAACGTTTAGGGCTGCTCTGTTGACAAGAACCTCCACTTCGTTACACCTTAAATATCTCAGGATAGAGAAAAATGGATAAATAAGTTGTGGTCCTTATGTACAATGGAATATCACTCAGCCATGAAATCAACGTCATAAAGCTAGTAGCAGCATGATGAGTGGATTTAGGTACGACGATTCTAAGTGAAATAAGTCACACAGAAAAAGACACTTATCATAAGATATCACTTATAGACGGAATGTAAAAACCGCTACCCTTGAACTGAATTACAAAACAGAACAGAGTCACACGTTTAGAAAACACACTATTGCTGCTTAACGGGAAAGGTGAGGTGGGGTGATGCATAAAACAAGGGTTTCAAATTAGCTCAGATACCGTTCCATAAACCCAATATGTAATAGACAAGACCTACTCCTTGCTCAGTGAATTGTACTCAACACCCCCTATTCACGGCCCAAGAATATATCTGACTAGTAAGAATCTTAAAACCTATGTATTGATATCTCTCTGTAAGTGAGTCAAGTGGGTGTAAAGTGGCATAAACACAGCAGTGAAAAGCAGCTAAACCCCATTATAAAAATCAATTACTTTTAAAAACCTGTGAAACAAAGACAGTGAAAGAGAGAGAAATTCTTACAAAATTCGTTTAGGGGCAGTTATGCCACCTGGATTGACCATATCTAGACCCACAGCTGATTGAGACATAAGGGTGGACACTCTTGGGGCTGAGAGGTTTGGTGAGGTTGGGTGAGGAAACGCAGACCCTTTAAAGTAATACTGCGTGGTACCCATCCCATGGGTCCCAAAACTCCAGGTTCAAGGGCATCTTCCTACATCGAAAACATGCATGAGAAACCCAGAAGATGGTACACCGTGTGATCGAGAAAGGTTTCTAAAACGCACCTCATTTCTCATCTCCTTGTGCTCGGGTCCGCCATTCCAGCCGCTTTACTAGCAACCTCCCTCCTTGGAGAATCATCACCTTTAACCTCCTGTTCCGTACAGGTGGCAATTTGTCCTGAGGATGAACGAGAAGAGGGGAAAAAAATGAGAGACTAGCTCTAGGTGTTGGGACAGGCACAGGTCACTCTATTTTCCCATCAGGAAGGAGAATTAAGCACAGGCTCAGCCTTCCGCCCGGGACCAGAATAGGGCCTGAAGCAATCCTGCGCTTTTGCCGCCAGCTCCCAAGAAAGCGAGTTGAAAAATGGAGCTCAGGGGCACTGCAATTCACAAACCTGCAGACTTATAAATGATCACTCTCGTCCACAAATATATTGAGGGAAGGCAACGAAGAGGATTTGAAAGCAAGGCAGAATTGCAGGAAACAGATTTCAGGAGGGAGATTCGAATCGCCTTTAAAGCACAGGAAAAGCCGCAAAACCTCGTCAATGATGCCCTTGGCCAAAAAGGGCGTATGCGTTTTTTCCTGAATATATTCAGGAAAAAACGCATACGCCCTTTTTGGCCAAGCAAGCAACCTGGAAAGGCAAATCAGCGCTACAAAGAAGTCTCGCTTCCCATCAGTCAAAAGGGCCATGCTGAATAAAGTGTCAAAACCAGAAATGCAGGGCAGGCCATGGAGAAACGGGAGCCTTGCTACGCTGATCGGCGGGATGTAAATTGCCAACAGCCACTCTGGAGAAGTGTACGGTGTGTCCTGAAACATCTAAAAAACTCAGCTTAGAGAGCATAGGGCACTTCCACTCATGGGCGTATAAATTGGGAAAACTAAAAATCAGCAAGACACAGGCACCCCAACGTTTAGGGCTGCTCTGTTGACAAGAACCTCCACTTCATTACACCTTAAATATCTCAGGATAGAGAAAAATGGATAAATAAGTTGTGGTCCTTATGTACAATGGAATATCACTCAGCCATGAAATCAACGTCATAAAGCTAGTAGCAGCATGATGAGTGGATTTAGGTACGACGATTCTAAGTGAAATAAGTCACACAGAAAAAGACACTTATCATAAGATATCACTTATAGAGGGAATGTAAAAACCGCTACCCTTGAACTGAATTACAAAACAGAACAGAGTCACACGTTTAGAAAACACATTATGGCTGCTTAACGGGAAAGGTGAGGTGGGGTGATGCATAAAACAAGGGTTTCAAATTAGCTCAGATACCGTTCCTTAAACCCAATATGTAATAGACAAGACCTACTCCTTGCTCAGTGACTTGGACTCAACACCTCCTATTCACGGTCCAAGAATATATCTGACTAGTAAGAATCTTAAAACCTATGTATTGATATCTCTCTGTAAGTGAGTCAAGTGGGTGTAAAGTGACATAAACACAGCAGTGAAAAGCAGCTAAACCCCATTATAAAAATCAATTATTTTTAAAAACCTGTGAAAAAAAGACAGTGAAAGAGAGAGAAATTCTTACAAAATTCGTTTAGGGGCAGTGATGCTACCTGGATTGACCATATCTAGACCCACAGCTGATTGAGACATAAGGGTGGACACTCTTGGGGCTGAGAGGTTTGGTGAGGTTGGGTGAGGAAACGCAGACCCTTTAAAGTAATATTGCGTGGTACCCATCCCATGGGTCCCAAATCTCCAGGTTCAAGGGCATCTTCCTACATCGAAAACATGCATGAGAAACCCAGAAGATGGCACACTGTGTGATCGGGAAAGGTTTCTAAAACGCACCTCATTTCTCATCTCCTTGTGCTCGAATTCCCCATTCCAGCTGCTTTACTAGCAGTCTCCCTCATTGGAGAATCAGCACCTTTAACCTCCTGTTCCGTACAGGTTGCAATTTGTCCTGAGGATGAACGGGAAAAGGGGGAAACAATGAGAGTCTAGCTCTAGGTGTTGGGACAGGCACAGGTCACTCTATTTTCCCATGAGGAAGAAGAATTAAGCACAGGCTCAGCCTGCCGCCCGGAACCAGAATAGGGCCTGAAGCAATCCTGCGCTTTTGCCGCCAGCTCCCAAGAAAGCGAGTTGAAAAATGGAGCTCAGGGGCACTGCAATTCACAAACCTGCAGACTTATAAATGACCACTCTCGTCCACAAATATATTGAGGGAAGGCAACGAAGAGGATTTGAAAACAAGGCAGAATTGCAGGAAACAGATTTCAGGAGGGAGATTCGAATCGCCTTTAAAGCACAGGAAAAGCGGCAAAACCTCGACAATGATGCCCTTGGCCAAAAAGGGCGTATGCGTTTTTTCCTGAATATATTCAGGAAAAAACGCATACGCCCTTTTTGGCCAACCAAGCAACCTGGAAAGGCAAATCAGCGCTACAAAGAAGTCTCGCTTCCCATCGGTCAAAAGGGCCATACTGAATAAAGTGTCAAAACCAGAAATGCAGGACAGGCCATGGAGAAACGGGAGCCTTGCTACGATGATGGGCGGGATGTAAATTACCTACAGCCACTCTGGAGAAGTGTACGGTGTGTCCTGAAACATCTAAATAACTCAGCTTAGAGAGCATAGGGCACTTCCTCTCATGGGCGTATAAAGTGGGAAAATTAAAAACCAGCAAGACACAGGCACCCGAAAGTTGAGGGCTGCTCTGTTGACAAGAACCTCCAACTTCGTTACACCATAAATATCCCAGGAAAGAGAAAAATGGATAAAGATGTTGTGGTCCTTATGTACAATGGAATATCACTCAGCCATGAAATCAACGTCATAAGGCTAGTAGCAGCATGATGAGTGGATTTAGGTACGACGATTCTAAGTGAAATAAGTCACACAGAAAAAGACACTTATCATAAGATATCACTTATAGAGGGAATGTAAAAACCGCTACCCTTGAACTGAATTACAAAA
The DNA here is from genome assembly GCF_965194825.1 of Balaenoptera physalus. Lineage (NCBI taxonomy): Eukaryota > Metazoa > Chordata > Mammalia > Artiodactyla > Balaenopteridae > Balaenoptera > Balaenoptera physalus. Next base: position 954,109 of record NW_028126565.1, on the reverse strand, counting down.
CAGAACAGAGTCACACGTTTAAAAAACACACTATGGCTGCTTAACGGGAAAGGTGAGGTGGGGTGATGCATAAAACAAGGGTTTCAAATTAGCTCAGATACCGTTCCATAAACCCAATATGTACTAGACAAGACCTACTCCTTGCTCAGTGAATTGGACTCAACACCCCCTATTCACGGCCCAAGAATATATCTGACTAGTAAGAATCTTAAAACCTATGTATTGATATCTCTCTGTAAGTGAGTCATGTGTGTGTAAAGTGACATAAACACAGCAGTGAAAAGCAGCTAAACCCCATTATAAAAATCAATTACTTTTAAAAACCTGTGAAAAAAAGACAGTGAAAGAGAGAGAAATTCTTACAAAATTCGTTTAGGGGCAGTTATGCTACCTGGATTGACCATATCTAGACCCACAGCTGATTGAGACATAAGGGTGGACACTCTTGGGGCTGAGAGGTTTGGTGAGGTTGGGTGAGCAAACGCAGACCCTTTAAAGTTATACTGCGTGGTACCCATCCCATGGGTTCCAAATCTCCAGGTTCAAGGGCAACTTCCTACATCGAAAACATGCATGAGAAACCCAGAAGATGGCACACCGTGTGATCGCGAAAGGTTTCTAAAACGCACCTCATTTCTCATCTCCTTGTGCTCGAATTCACCATTCCAGATGCTTTACTAGCAGTCTCCCTCATTGGAGAATCAGCACCTTTAACCTCCTGTTCCGTACAGGTTGCAATTTGTCCTGAGGATGAACGGGAAAAGGGGGAAACAATGAGAGTCTAGCTCTAGGTGTTGGGACAGGCACAGGTCACTCTATTTTCCCATTAGGAAGAAGAATTAAGCACAGGCTCAGCCTGCCGCCCGGAACCAGAATAGGGCCTGAAGCAATCCTGCGCTTTTGCGGCCAGCTCCCAAGAAAGCGAGTTGAAAAATGGAGCTCAGGGGCACTGCAATTCACAAACCTGCAGACTTATAAATGACCACTCTCGTCCACAAATATATTGAGGGAAGGCAACGAAGAGGATTTGAAAACAAGGCAGAATTGCAGGAAACAGATTTCAGGAGGGAGATTCGAATCGCCTTTAAAGCACAGGAAAAGCGGCAAAACCTCGACAATGATGCCCTTGGCCAAAAAGGGCGTATGCGTTTTTTCCTGAATATATTCAGGAAAAAACGCATACGCCCTTTTTGGCCAACAAAGCAACCTGGAAAGGCAAATCAGCGCTACAAAAAGTCTCGCTTCCCATCGGTCAAAAGGGCCATGCTGAATAAAGTGTCAAAACCAGAAATGCAGGGCAGGCCATGGAGAAACGGGAGCCTTGCTACGCTGATGGGCGGGATGTAAATTGCCAACAGCCACTCTGGAGAAGTGTACGGTGTGTCCTGAAACATCTAAAAAACTCAGCTTAGAGAGCATAGGGCACTTCCACTCATGGGCGTATAAATTGGGAAAACTAAAAATCAGCAAGACACAGGCACCCCAACGTTTAGGGCTGCTCTGTTGACAAGAACCTCCACTTCTTTACACCTTAAATATCTCAGGATAGAGAAAAATGGATAAATAAGTTGTGGTCCTTATGTACAATGGAATATCACTCAGCCATGAAATCAACGTCATAAGGCTAGTAGCAGCATGATGAGTGGATTTAGGTACGACGATTCTAAGTGAAATAAGTCACACAGAAAAAGACACTTATCATAAGATATCACTTATAGAGGGAATGTAAAAACCGCTACCCTTGAACTGAATTACAAAACAGAACAGAGTCACACGTTTAGAAAACACACTATGGCTGCTTAACGGGAAAGGTGAGGTGGGGTGATGCATAAAACAAGGGTTTCAAATTAGCTCAGATACCGTTCCATAAACCCAATATGTAATAGACAAGACCTACTCCTTGCTCAGTGAATTGGACTCAACACCCCCTATTCACGGCCCAAGAATATATCTGACTAGTAAGAATCTTAAAACCTATGTATTGATATCTCTCTGTAAGTGAGTCAAGTGGGTGTAAAGTGGCATAAACACAGCAGTGAAAAGCAGCTAAACCCCATTATAAAAATCAATTACTTTTAAAAACCTGTGAAAAAAAAACAGTGAAAGAGAGAGAAATTCTTACAAAATTCGTTTAGGGGCAGTTATGCTACCTGGATTGACCATATCTAGACCCACAGCTGATTGAGACATAAGGGTGGACACTCTTGGGGCTGAGAGGTTTGGTGAGGTTGGGTGAGGAAACGCAGACCCTTTAAAGTAATACTGCGTGGTACCCATCCCATGGGTCCCAAATCTCCAGGTTCAAGGGCATCTTCCTACATCGAAAACATGCATGAGAAACCCAGAAGATGGTACACCGTGTGATCGAGAAAGGTTTCTAAAACGCACCTCATTTCTCATCTCCTTGTGCTCGGGTCCGCCATTCCAGCCGCTTTACTAGCAACCTCCCTCCTTGGAGAATCATCACCTTTAACCTCCTGTTCCGTACAGGTTGCAATTTGTCCTGAGGATGAACGAGAAGAGGGGAAAAAAATGAGAGACCAGCTCTAGGTGTTGGGACAGGCACAGGTCACTCTATTTTCCCATCAGGAAGAAGAATTAAGCACAGGCTCAGCCTTCCGCCCGGGACCAGAATAGGGCCTGAAGCAATCCTGCGCTTTTGCGGCCAGCTCCCAAGAAAGCGAGTTGAAAAATGGAGCTCAGGGGCACTGCAATTCACAAACCTGCAGACTTATAAATGACCACTCTCGTCCACAAATATATTGAGGGAAGGCAACGAAGAGGATTTGAAAACAAGGCAGAATTGCAGGAAACAGATTTCAGGAGGGAGATTCGAATCGCCTTTAAAGCACAGGAAAAGCGGCAAAACCTCGACAATGATGCCCTTGGCCAAAAAGGGCGTATGCGTTTTTTCCTGAATATATTCAGGAAAAAACGCATACGCCCTTTTTGGCCAACAAAGCAACCTGGAAAGGCAAATCAGCGCTACAAAAAGTCTCGCTTCCCATCGGTCAAAAGGGCCATGCTGAATAAAGTGTCAAAACCAGAAATGCAGGGCAGGCCATGGAGAAACGGGAGCCTTGCTACGCTGATGGGCGGGATGTAAATTGCCAACAGCCACTCTGGAGAAGTGTACGGTGTGTCCTGAAACATCTAAAAAACTCAGCTTAGAGAGCATAGGGCACTTCCACTCATGGGCGTATAAATTGGGAAAACTAAAAATCAGCAAGACACAGGCACCCCAACGTTTAGGGCTGCTCTGTTGACAAGAACCTCCACTTCTTTACACCTTAAATATCTCAGGATAGAGAAAAATGGATAAATAAGTTGTGGTCCTTATGTACAATGGAATATCACTCAGCCATGAAATCAACGTCATAAGGCTAGTAGCAGCATGATGAGTGGATTTAGGTACGACGATTCTAAGTGAAATAAGTCACACAGAAAAAGACACTTATCATAAGATATCACTTATAGAGGGAATGTAAAAACCGCTACCCTTGAACTGAATTACAAAACAGAACAGAGTCACACGTTTAGAAAACACACTATGGCTGCTTAACGGGAAAGGTGAGGTGGGGTGATGCATAAAACAAGGGTTTCAAATTAGCTCAGATACCGTTCCATAAACCCAATATGTAATAGACAAGACCTACTCCTTGCTCAGTGAATTGGACTCAACACCCCCTATTCACGGCCCAAGAATATATCTGACTAGTAAGAATCTTAAAACCTATGTATTGATATCTCTCTGTAAGTGAGTCAAGTGGGTGTAAAGTGGCATAAACACAGCAGTGAAAAGCAGCTAAACCCCATTATAAAAATCAATTACTTTTAAAAACCTGTGAAAAAAAAACAGTGAAAGAGAGAGAAATTCTTACAAAATTCGTTTAGGGGCAGTTATGCTACCTGGATTGACCATATCTAGACCCACAGCTGATTGAGACATAAGGGTGGACACTCTTGGGGCTGAGAGGTTTGGTGAGGTTGGGTGAGGAAACGCAGACCCTTTAAAGTAATACTGCGTGGTACCCATCCCATGGGTCCCAAATCTCCAGGTTCAAGGGCATCTTCCTACATCGAAAACATGCATGAGAAACCCAGAAGATGGTACACCGTGTGATCGAGAAAGGTTTCTAAAACGCACCTCATTTCTCATCTCCTTGTGCTCGGGTCCGCCATTCCAGCCGCTTTACTAGCAACCTCCCTCCTTGGAGAATCATCACCTTTAACCTCCTGTTCCGTACAGGTTGCAATTTGTCCTGAGGATGAACGAGAAGAGGGGAAAAAAATGAGAGACCAGCTCTAGGTGTTGGGACAGGCACAGGTCACTCTATTTTCCCATCAGGAAGAAGAATTAAGCACAGGCTCAGCCTTCCGCCCGGGACCAGAATAGGGCCTGAAGCAATCCTGCGCTTTTGCGGCCAGCTCCCAAGAAAGCGAGTTGAAAAATGGAGCTCAGGGGCACTGCAATTCACAAACCTGCAGACTTATAAATGATCACTCTCGTCCACAAATATATTGAGGGAAGGCAACGAAGAGGATTTGAAAGCAAGGCAGAATTGCAGGAAACAGATTTCAGGAGGGAGATTCGAATCGCCTTTAAAGCACAGGAAAAGCCGCAAAACCTCGTCAATGATGCCCTTGGCCAAAAAGGGCGTATGCGTTTTTTCCTGAATATATTCAGGAAAAAACGCATACGCCCTTTTTGACCAAGCAAGCAACCTGGAAAGGCAAATCAGCGCTACAAAGAAGTCTCGCTTCCCATCAGTCAAAAGGGCCATGCTGAATAAAGTGTCAAAATCAGAAATGCAGGGCAGGCCATGGAGAAACGGGAGCCTTGCTACGCTGATGGGCGGGTTGTAAATTGCCAACAGCCACTCTGGAGAAGTGTACGGTGTGTCCTGAAACATCTAAAAAACTCAGCTTAGAGAGCATAGGGCACTTCCACTCATGGGCGTATAAATTGGGAAAACTAAAAATCAGCAAGACACAGGCACCCCAACGTTTAGGGCTGCTCTGTTGACAAGAACCTCCACTTCGTTACACCTTAAATATCTCAGGATAGAGAAAAATGGATAAATAAGTTGTGGTCCTTATGTACAATGGAATATCACTCAGCCATGAAATCAACGTCATAAAGCTAGTAGCAGCATGATGAGTGGATTTAGGTACGACGATTCTAAGTGAAATAAGTCACACAGAAAAAGACACTTATCATAAGATATCACTTATAGACGGAATGTAAAAACCGCTACCCTTGAACTGAATTACAAAACAGAACAGAGTCACACGTTTAGAAAACACACTATTGCTGCTTAACGGGAAAGGTGAGGTGGGGTGATGCATAAAACAAGGGTTTCAAATTAGCTCAGATACCGTTCCATAAACCCAATATGTAATAGACAAGACCTACTCCTTGCTCAGTGAATTGGACTCATCACCCCCTATTCACGGCCCAAGAATATATCTGACTAGTAAGAATCTTAAAACCTATGTATTGATATCTCTCTGTAAGTGAGTCAAGTGGGTGTAAAGTGGCATAAACACAGCAGTGAAAAGCAGCTAAACCCCATTATAAAAATCAATTACTTTTAAAAACCTGTGAAAAAAAGACAGTGAAAGAGAGAGAAATTCTTACAAAATTCGTTTAGGGGCAGTTATGCCACCTGGATTGACCATATCTAGACCCACAGCTGATTGAGACATAAGGGTGGACACTCTTGGGGCTGAGAGGTTTGGTGAGGTTGGGTGAGGAAACGCAGACCCTTTAAAGTAATACTGCGTGGTACCCATCCCATGGGTCCCAAAACTCCAGGTTCAAGGGCATCTTCCTACATCGAAAACATGCATGAGAAACCCAGAAGATGGTACACCGTGTGATCGAGAAAGGTTTCTAAAACGCACCTCATTTCTCATCTCCTTGTGCTCGGGTCCGCCATTCCAGCCGCTTTACTAGCAACCTCCCTCCTTGGAGAATCATCACCTTTAACCTCCTGTTCCGTACAGGTGGCAATTTGTCCTGAGGATGAACGAGAAGAGGGGAAAAAAATGAGAGACTAGCTCTAGGTGTTGGGACAGGCACAGGTCACTCTATTTTCCCATCAGGAAGGAGAATTAAGCACAGGCTCAGCCTTCCGCCCGGGACCAGAATAGGGCCTGAAGCAATCCTGCGCTTTTGCGGCCAGCTCCCAAGAAAGCGAGTTGAAAAATGGAGCTCAGGGGCACTGCAATTCACAAACCTGCAGACTTATAAATGATCACTCTCGTCCACAAATATATTGAGGGAAGGCAACGAAGAGGATTTGAAAGCAAGGCAGAATTGCAGGAAACAGATTTCAGGAGGGAGATTCGAATCGCCTTTAAAGCACAGGAAAAGCCGCAAAACCTCGTCAATGATGCCCTTGGCCAAAAAGGGCGTATGCGTTTTTTCCTGAATATATTCAGGAAAAAACGCATACGCCCTTTTTGGCCAAGCAAGCAACCTGGAAAGGCAAATCAGCGCTACAAAGAAGTCTCGCTTCCCATCAGTCAAAAGGGCCATGCTGAATAAAGTGTCAAAACCAGAAATGCAGGGCAGGCCATGGAGAAACGGGAGCCTTGCTACGCTGATCGGCGGGATGTAAATTGCCAACAGCCACTCTGGAGAAGTGTACGGTGTGTCCTGAAACATCTAAAAAACTCAGCTTAGAGAGCATAGGGCACTTCCACTCATGGGCGTATAAATTGGGAAAACTAAAAATCAGCAAGACACAGGCACCCCAACGTTTAGGGCTGCTCTGTTGACAAGAACCTCCACTTCATTACACCTTAAATATCTCAGGATAGAGAAAAATGGATAAATAAGTTGTGGTCCTTATGTACAATGGAATATCACTCAGCCATGAAATCAACGTCATAAAGCTAGTAGCAGCATGATGAGTGGATTTAGGTACGACGATTCTAAGTGAAATAAGTCACACAGAAAAAGACACTTATCATAAGATATCACTTATAGAGGGAATGTAAAAACCGCTACCCTTGAACTGAATTACAAAACAGAACAGAGTCACACGTTTAGAAAACACACTATGGCTGCTTAACGGGAAAGGTGAGGTGGGGTGATGCATAAAACAAGGGTTTCAAATTATCTCAGATACCGTTCCTTAAACCCAATATGTAATAGACAAGACCTACTCCTTGCTCAGTGACTTGGACTCAACACCTCCTATTCACGGTCCAAGAATATATCTGACTAGTAAGAATCTTAAAACCTATGTATTGATATCTCTCTGTAAGTGAGTCAAGTGGGTGTAAAGTGACATAAACACAGCAGTGAAAAGCAGCTAAACCCCATTATAAAAATCAATTATTTTTAAAAACCTGTGAAAAAAAGACAGTGAAAGAGAGAGAAATTCTTACAAAATTCGTTTAGGGGCAGTGATGCTACCTGGATTGACCATATCTAGACCCACAGCTGATTGAGACATAAGGGTGGACACTCTTGGGGCTGAGAGGTTTGGTGAGGTTGGGTGAGGAAACGCAGACACTTTAAAGTAATATTGCGTGGTACCCATCCCATGGGTCCCAAATCTCCAGGTTCAAGGGCATCTTCCTACATCGAAAACATGCATGAGAAACCCAGAAGATGGCACACTGTGTGATCGGGAAAGGTTTCTAAAACGCACCTCATTTCTCATCTCCTTGTGCTCGAATTCCCCATTCCAGCTGCTTTACTAGCAGTCTCCCTCATTGGAGAATCAGCACCTTTAACCTCCAGTTCCGTACAGGTTGCAATTTGTCCTGAGGATGAACGGGAAAAGGGGGAAACAATGAGAGTCTAGCTCTAGGTGTTGGGACAGGCACAGGTCACTCTATTTTCCCATGAGGAAGAAGAATTAAGCACAGGCTCAGCCTGCCGCCCGGAACCAGAATAGGGCCTGAAGCAATCCTGCGCTTTTGCCGCCAGCTCCCAAGAAAGCGAGTTGAAAAATGGAGCTCAGGGGCACTGCAATTCACAAACCTGCAGACTTATAAATGACCACTCTCGTCCACAAATATATTGAGGGAAGGCAACGAAGAGGATTTGAAAACAAGGCAGAATTGCAGGAAACAGATTTCAGGAGGGAGATTCGAATCGCCTTTAAAGCACAGGAAAAGCGGCAAAACCTCGACAATGATGCCCTTGGCCAAAAAGGGCGTATGCGTTTTTTCCTGAATATATTCAGGAAAAAACGCATACGCCCTTTTTGGCCAACCAAGCAACCTGGAAAGGCAAATCAGCGCTACAAAGAAGTCTCGCTTCCCATCGGTCAAAAGGGCCATGCTGAATAAAGTGTCAAAACCAGAAATTCAGGGCAGGCCATGGAGAAACGGGAGCCTTGCTACGATGATGGGCGGGATGTAAATTACCTACAGCCACTCTGGAGAAGTGTACGGTGTGTCCTGAAACATCTAAATAACTCAGCTTAGAGAGCATAGGGCACTTCCTCTCATGGGCGTATAAAGTGGGAAAATTAAAAACCAGCAAGACACAGGCACCCGAAAGTTTAGGGCTGCTCTGTTGACAAGAACCTCCAACTTCGTTACACCATAAATATCCCAGGAAAGAGAAAAACGGATAAAGATGTTGTGGTCCTTATGTACAATGGAATATCACTCAGCCATGAAATCAACGTCATAAGGCTAGTAGCAGCATGATGAGTGGATTTAGGTACGACGATTCTAAGTGAAATAAGTCACACAGAAAAAGACACTTATCATAAGATATCACTTATAGAGGGAATGTAAAAACCGCTACCCTTGAACTGAATTACAAAACAGAACAGAGTCACACGTTTAAAAAACACACTATGGCTGCTTAACGGGAAAGGTGAGGTGGGGTGATGCATAAAACAAGGGTTTCAAATTAGCTCAGATACCGTTCCATAAACCCAATATGTACTAGACAAGACCTACTCCTTGCTCAGTGAATTGGACTCAACACCCCCTATTCACGGCCCAAGAATATATCTGACTAGTAAGAATCTTAAAACCTATGTATTGATATCTCTCTGTAAGTGAGTCATGTGTGTGTAAAGTGACATAAACACAGCAGTGAAAAGCAGCTAAACCCCATTATAAAAATCAATTACTTTTAAAAACCTGTGAAAAAAAGACAGTGAAAGAGAGAGAAATTCTTACAAAATTCGTTTAGGGGCAGTTATGCTACCTGGATTGACCATATCTAGACCCACAGCTGATTGAGACATAAGGGTGGACACTCTTGGGGCTGAGAGGTTTGGTGAGGTTGGGTGAGCAAACGCAGACCCTTTAAAGTTATACTGCGTGGTACCCATCCCATGGGTTCCAAATCTCCAGGTTCAAGGGCAACTTCCTACATCGAAAACATGCATGAGAAACCCAGAAGATGGTACACCGTGTGATCGCGAAAGGTTTCTAAAACGCACCTCATTTCTCATCTCCTTGTGCTCGGGTTCGCCATTCCAGCTGCTTTACTAGCAACCTCCCTCCTTGGAGAATCATCACCTTTAACCTCCTGTTCCGTACAGGTTGCAATTTGTCCTGAGGATGAACGAGAAGAGGGGAAAACAATGAGAGACTAGCTCTAGGTGTTGGGACAGGTACAGGTCACTCTATTTTCCCATCAGGAAGAAGAATTAAGCACAGGCTCAGCCTGCCGCCCGGGACCAGAATAGGGCCTGAAGCAATCCTGCGCTTTTGCGGCCAGCTCCCAAGAAAGCGAGTTGAAAAATGGAGCTCAGGGGCACTGCAATTCACTAACCTGCAGACTTATAAATGACCACTCTCGGCCACAAATATATTGAGGGAAGGCAACGAAGAGGATTTGAAAGCAAGGCAGAATTGCAGGAAACAGATTTCAGGAGGGAGATTCGAATCGCCTTTAAAGCACAGGAAAAGCGGCAAAACCTCGACAAGATGCCCTTGGCCAAAAAGGGCGTATGGGTTTTTTCCTGAATATATTCAGGAAAAAACGCATACGCCCTTTTTGGCCAACCAAGCAACCTGGAAAGGCAAATCAGCGCTACAAAGAAGTCTCGCTTCCCTTCGGTCAAAAGGGCCATGCTGAATAAAGTGTCAAAATCAGAAATGCAGGACAGGCCATGGAGAAACGGGAGCCTTGCTACGCTGATGGGCGGAATGTAAATTGCCAACAGCCACTCTGGAGAAGTGTACGGTGTGTCCTGAAACATCTAAAAAACTCAGCTTAGAGAGCATAGGGCACTTCCACTCATTGGCGTATAAAGTGGGAAAATTAAAAACCAGCAAGACACAGGCACCCCAACATTTAGGGCTACTCTGTTGACAAGAACCTCCACTTCGTTACACCTTAAATATCCCAGGAAAGAGAAAAATGGATAAAGAAGTTGTGGTCCTTATGTACAATGGAATATCACTCAGCCATGAAATCAACGTCATAAGGCTAGTAGCAGCATGATGAGTGGATTTAGGTACTACGATTCTAAGTGAAATAAGTCACACAGAAAAAGACACTTATCATAAGATATCACTTATAGAGTGAATGTAAAAACCGCTACCCTTGAACTGAATTACAAAACAGAACAGTCACACGTTCAGAAAACACACTATGGCTGCTTAACGGGAAAGGTGAGGTGGGGTGATGCATAAAACAAGGGTTTCAAATTAGCTCAGATACCGTTCCATAAACCCAATATGTTATAGACAAGACCTACTCCTTGCTCAGTGAATTGGACTCAACACCCCCTATTCACGGCCCAAGAATATATCTGACTAGTAAGAATCTTAAAACCTATGTATTGATATCTCTCTGTAAGTGAGTCAAGTGGGTGTAAAGTGGCATAAACACAGCAGTGAAAAGCAGCTAAACCCCATTATAAAAATCAATTACTTTTAAAAACCTGTGAAAAAAAGACAGTGAAAGAGAGAGAAATTCTTACAAAATTCGTTTAGGGGCAGTGATGCTACCTGGATTGACCATATCTAGACCCACAGCTGATTGAGACATAAGGGTGGACACTCTTGGTGCTGAGAGGTTTGCTAAGGTTGGGTGAGGAAACGCAGACCCTTTAAAGTAATATTGCATGGTACCCATCCCATGGGTCCCAAATATACAGGTTCAAGGGCATCTTCCTACATCGAAAACATGCATGAGAAACCCAGAAGATGGCACACTGTGTGATCGGGAATGGTTTCTAAAACGCACCTCATTTCTCATCTCCTTGTGCTCGAATTCGCCATTCCAGCAGCTTTACTAGCAGTCTCCCTCATTGGAGAATCAGCACCTTTAACCTCCTGTTCCGTACAGGTTGCAATTTGTCCTGAGGATGAACGGGAAGAGGGGAAAACAATGAGAGACTAGCTCTAGGTGTTGGGACAGGCACAGGTCACTCTATTTTCCCATCAGGAAGAAGAATTAAGCACAGGCTCAGCCTGCCGCCCGGGACCAGAATAGGGCCTGAAGCAATCCTGCGCTTTTGCGGCCAGCTCCCAAGAAAGCGAGTTGAAAAATGGAGCTCAGGGGCACTGCAATTCACAAACCTGCAGACTTATAAATGATCACTCTCGTCCACAAATATATTGAGGGAAGGCAACGAAGAGGATTTGAAAGCAAGGCAGAATTGCAGGAAACAGATTTCAGGAGGGAGATTCGAATCGCCTTTAAAGCACAGGAAAAGCGGCAAAACCTCGTCAATGATGCCCTTGGCCAAAAAGGGCGTATGCGTTTTTTCCTGAATATATTCAGGAAAAAACGCATACGCCCTTTTTGGCCAACCAAGCAACCTGGAAAGGCAAATCAGCGCTACAAAGAAGTCTCGCTTCCAATCGGTCAAAAGGGCCATGCTGAATAAAGTGTCAAAACCAGAAATGCAGGACAGGCCATGGAGAAACGGGAGCCTTGCTACGCTGATGGGCGGGATGTAAATTGCCAACAGCCACTCTGGAGAAGTGTACGGTGTGTCCTGAAACATCTAAAAAACTCAGCTTAGAGAGCATAGGGCACTTCCACTCATGGGCGTATAAAGTGGGAAAATTAAAAACCAGCAAGACACAGGCACCCCAAAGTTTAGGGCTGCTCTGTTGACAAGAACCTCCAACTTCGTTACACCTTAAATATCCCAGGAAAGAGAAAAATGGATAAAGATGTTGTGGTCCTTATGTACAATGGAATATCACTCAGCCATGAAATCAACGTCATAAGGCTAGTAGCAGCATGATGAGTGGATTTAGGTACGACGATTCTAAGTGAAATAAGTCACACAGAAAAAGACACTTATCATAAGATATCACTTATAGAGGGAATGTAAAAACCGCTACCCTTGAACTGAATTACAAAACAGAACAGAGTCACACGTTTAGAAAACACACTATGGCTGCTTAACGGGAAAGGTGAGGTGGGGTGATGCATAAAACAAGGGTTTCAAATTAGCTCAGATACCGTTCCGTAAACCCAATATGTACTAGACAAGACCTACTCCTTGCTCAGTGAATTGGACTCAAAACCCCTATTCACGGCCCAAGAATATATCTGACTAGTAAGAATCTTAAAACCTATGTATTGATATCTCTCTATAAGTGAGTCATGTGGGTGTAAAGTGACATAAACACAGCAGTGAAAAGCAGCTAAACCCCATTATAAAAATCAATTACTTTTAAAAACCTGTGAAAAAAAGACAGTGAAAGAGAGAGAAATTCTTACAAAATTCGTTTAGGGGCAGTTATGCTACCTGGATTGACCATATCTAGACCCACAGCTGATTGAGACATAAGGGTGGACACTCTTGGGGCTGAGAGGTTTGGTGAGGTTGGGTGAGGAAACGCAGACCCTTTAAAGTAATACTGCGTGGTACCCATCCCATGGGTCCCAAATCTCCAGGTTCAAGGGCATCTTCCTACATCGAAAACATGCATGAGAAACCCAGAAGATGGTACACCGTGTGATCGGGAAAGGTTTCTAAAACGCACCTCATTTCTCATCTCCTTGTGCTCGGGTTCGCCATTCCAGCCGCTTTACTAACAATCTCCCTCCTTGGAGAATCAGCACCTTTAACCTCCTGTTCCGTACAGGTTGCAATTTGTCCTGAGGATGAACGGAAAAAAGGGGGAAACAATGAGAGTCTAGCTCTAGGTGTTGGGACAGGCACAGGTCACTCTATTTTCCCATCAGGAAGCAGAATTTAGCACAGGCTCAGCCTGCCGCCCGGAACCAGAATAGGGCCTGAAGCAATCCTGCGCTTTTGCGGCCAGCTCCCAAGAAAGCGAGTTGAAAAATGGAGCTCAGGGGCACTGTAATTCACAAACCTGCAGACTTATAAATGACCACTCTCGTCCACAAATATATTGAGGGAAGGCAACGAAGAGGATTTGAAAGCAAGGCAGAATTGCAGGAAACAGATTTCAGGAGGGAGATTCGAATCGCCTTTAAAGCACAGGAAAAGCGGCAAAACCTCGACAATGATGCCCTTGGCCAAAAAGGGCGTATGCGTTTTTTCCTGAATATATTCAGGAAAAAACGCATACGCCCTTTTTGGCCAAGCAAGCAACCTGGAAAGGCAAATCAGCGCTACAAAGAAGTCTCGCTTCCCATCCGTCAAAAGGGCCATGCTGAATAAAGTGTCAAAACCAGAAATGCAGGGCAGGCCATGGAGAAACGGGAGCCTTGCTACGCTTATGGGCGGGATGTAAATTGCCAACAGCCACTCTGGAGAAGTGTACGGTGTGTCCTGAAACATCTAAAAAACTCAGCTTAGAGAGCATAGGGCACTTCCACTCATGCGCGTATAAATTGGGAAAACTAAAAATCAGCAAGACACAGGCACCCCAACGTTTAGGGCTGCTCTGTTGACAAGAACCTCCACTTCGTTACACCTTAAATATCCCAGGAAAGAGAAAAATGGATAAAGAAGTTGTGGTCCTTATGTACAATGGAATATCACTCAGCCATGAAATCAAAGTCATAAGGCTAGTAGCAGCATGATGAGTGGATTTAGGTACGACGATTCTAAGTGAAATAAGTCACACAGAAAAAGACACTTATCATAAGATATCACTTATAGAGGGAATGTAAAAACCGCTACCCTTGAACTGAATTACAAAACAGAACAGAGTCACACGTTTAGAAAACACACTATGGCTGCTTAACGGGAAAGGTGAGGTAGAGTGATGCATAAAACAATGGTTTCAAATTAGCTCAGATACCGTTCCATAAACCCAATATGTAATAGACAAGACCTACTCCTTGCTCAGTGAATTGGACTCAACACCCCCTATTCACGGCCCAAGAATATATCTGACTAGTAAGAATCTTAAAACCTATGTATTGATATCTCTCTGTAAGTGAGTCAAGTGGGTGTAAAGTGGCATAAACACAGCAGTGAAAAGCAGCTAAACCCCATTATAAAAATCAATTACTTTTAAAAACCTGTGAAAAAAAGACAGTGAAAGAGAGAGAAATTCTTACAAAATTCGTTTAGGGGCAGTTATGCTACCTGGATTGACCATATCTAGACCCACAGCTGATTGAGACATAAGGGTGGACACTCTTGGGGCTGAGAGGTTTGGTGAGGTTGGGTGAGCAAACGCAGACCCTTTAAAGTAATACTGCGTGGTACCCATCCCATGGGTCCCAAATCTCCAGGTTCAAGGGCATCTTCCTACATCGAAAACATGCATGAGAAACCCAGAAGATGGTACACCGTGTGATCGGGAAAGGTTTCTAAAACGCACCTCATTTCTCATCTCCTTGTGCTCGGGTTCGCCATTCCAGCCGCTTTACTAACAATCTCCCTCCTTGGAGAATCAGCACCTTTAACCTCCTGTTCCGTACAGGTTGCAATTTGTCCTGAGGATGAACGGAAAGAGGGGAAAACAATGAGAGACTAGCTCTAGGTGTTGGGACAGGCACAGGTCACTCTATTTTCCCATCAGGAAGAAGAATTAAGCACAGGCTCAGCCTGCCGCCCGGGACCAGAATAGGGCCTGAAGCAATCCTGCGCTTTTGCGGCCAGCTCCCAAGAAAGCGAGTTGAAAAATGGAGCTCAGGGGCACTGCAATTCACAAACCTGCAGACTTATAAATGATCACTCTCGTCCACAAATATATTGAGGGAAGGCAACGAAGAGGATTTGAAAGCAAGGCAGAATTGCAGGAAACAGATTTCAGGAGGGAGATTCGAATCGCCTTTAAAGCACAGGAAAAGCGGCAAAACCTCGTCAATGATGCCCTTGGCCAAAAAGGGCGTATGCGTTTTTTCCTGAATATATTCAGGAAAAAACGCATACGCCCTTTTTGGCCAACCAAGCAACCTGGAAAGGCAAATCAGCGCTACAAAGAAGTCTCGCTTCCAATCGGTCAAAAGGGCCATGCTGAATAAAGTGTCAAAACCAGAAATGCAGGACAGGCCATGGAGAAACGGGAGCCTTGCTACGCTGATGGGCGGGATGTAAATTGCCAACAGCCACTCTGGAGAAGTGTACGGTGTGTCCTGAAACATCTAAAAAACTCAGCTTAGAGAGCATAGGGCACTTCCACTCATGGGCGTATAAAGTGGGAAAATTAAAAACCAGCAAGACACAGGCACCCCAAAGTTTAGGGCTGCTCTGTTGACAAGAACCTCCAACTTCGTTACACCTTAAATATCCCAGGAAAGAGAAAAATGGATAAAGATGTTGTGGTCCTTATGTACAATGGAATATCACTCAGCCATGAAATCAACGTCATAAGGCTAGTAGCAGCATGATGAGTGGATTTAGGTACGACGATTCTAAGTGAAATAAGTCACACAGAAAAAGACAGTTATCATAAGATATCACTTATAGAGGGAATGTAAAAACCGCTACCCTTGAACTGAATTACAAAACAGAACAGAGTCACACGTTTAGAAAACACACTATGGCTGCTTAACGGGAAAGGTGAGGTGGGGTGATGCATAAAACAAGGGTTTCAAATTAGCTCAGATACCGTTCCGTAAACCCAATATGTACTAGACAAGACCTACTCCTTGCTCAGTGAATTGGACTCAAAACCCCTATTCACGGCCCAAGAATATATCTGACTAGTAAGAATCTTAAAACCTATGTATTGATATCTCTCTATAAGTGAGTCATGTGGGTGTAAAGTGACATAAACACAGCAGTGAAAAGCAGCTAAACCCCATTATAAAAATCAATTACTTTTAAAAACCTGTGAAAAAAAGACAGTGAAAGAGAGAGAAATTCTTACAAAATTCGTTTAGGGGCAGTTATGCTACCTGGATTGACCATATCTAGACCCACAGCTGATTGAGACATAAGGGTGGACACTCTTGGGGCTGAGAGGTTTGGTGAGGTTGGGTGAGGAAACGCAGACCCTTTAAAGTAATACTGCGTGGTACCCATCCCATGGGTCCCAAATCTCCAGGTTCAAGAGCATCTTCCTACATCGAAAACATGCATGAGAAACCCAGAAGATGGTACACCGTGTGATCGGGAAAGGTTTCTAAAACGCACCTCATTTCTCATCTCCTTGTGCTCGGGTTCGCCATTCCAGCCGCTTTACTAACAATCTCCCTCCTTGGAGAATCAGCACCTTTAACCTCCTGTTCCGTACAGGTTGCAATTTGTCCTGAGGATGAACGGAAAAAAGGGGGAAACAATGAGAGTCTAGCTCTAGGTGTTGGGACAGGCACAGGTCACTCTATTTTCCCATCAGGAAGCAGAATTTAGCACAGGCTCAGCCTGCCGCCCGGAACCAGAATAGGGCCTGAAGCAATCCTGCGCTTTTGCGGCCAGCTCCCAAGAAAGCGAGTTGAAAAATGGAGCTCAGGGGCACTGTAATTCACAAACCTGCAGACTTATAAATGACCACTCTCGTCCACAAATATATTGAGGGAAGGCAACGAAGAGGATTTGAAAGCAAGGCAGAATTGCAGGAAACAGATTTCAGGAGGGAGATTCGAATCGCCTTTAAAGCACAGGAAAAGCGGCAAAACCTCGACAATGATGCCCTTGGCCAAAAAGGGCGTATGCGTTTTTTCCTGAATATATTCAGGAAAAAACGCATACGCCCTTTTTGGCCAAGCAAGCAACCTGGAAAGGCAAATCAGCGCTACAAAGAAGTCTCGCTTCCCATCCGTCAAAAGGGCCATGCTGAATAAAGTGTCAAAACCAGAAATGCAGGGCAGGCCATGGAGAAACGGGAGCCTTGCTACGCTTATGGGCGGGATGTAAATTGCCAACAGCCACTCTGGAGAAGTGTACGGTGTGTCCTGAAACATCTAAAAAACTCAGCTTAGAGAGCATAGGGCACTTCCACTCATGCGCGTATAAATTGGGAAAACTAAAAATCAGCAAGACACAGGCACCCCAACGTTTAGGGCTGCTCTGTTGACAAGAACCTCCACTTCGTTACACCTTAAATATCCCAGGAAAGAGAAAAATGGATAAAGAAGTTGTGGTCCTTATGTACAATGGAATATCACTCAGCCATGAAATCAAAGTCATAAGGCTAGTAGCAGCATGATGAGTGGATTTAGGTACGACGATTCTAAGTGAAATAAGTCACACAGAAAAAGACACTTATCATAAGATATCACTTATAGAGGGAATGTAAAAACCGCTACCCTTGAACTGAATTACAAAACAGAACAGAGTCACACGTTTAGAAAACACACTATGGCTGCTTAACGGGAAAGGTGAGGTAGAGTGATGCATAAAACAATGGTTTCAAATTAGCTCAGATACCGTTCCATAAACCCAATATGTAATAGACAAGACCTACTCCTTGCTCAGTGAATTGGACTCAACACCCCCTATTCACGGCCCAAGAATATATCTGACTAGTAAGAATCTTAAAACCTATGTATTGATATCTCTCTGTAAGTGAGTCAAGTGGGTGTAAAGTGGCATAAACACAGCAGTGAAAAGCAGCTAAACCCCATTATAAAAATCAATTACTTTTAAAAACCTGTGAAAAAAAGACAGTGAAAGAGAGAGAAATTCTTACAAAATTCGTTTAGGGGCAGTTATGCTACCTGGATTGACCATATCTAGACCCACAGCTGATTGAGACATAAGGGTGGACACTCTTGGGGCTGAGAGGTTTGGTGAGGTTGGGTGAGCAAACGCAGACCCTTTAAAGTAATACTGCGTGGTACCCATCCCATGGGTCCCAAATCTCCAGGTTCAAGGGCATCTTCCTACATCGAAAACATGCATGAGAAACCCAGAAGATGGTACACCGTGTGATCGGGAAAGGTTTCTAAAACGCACCTCATTTCTCATCTCCTTGTGCTCGGGTTCGCCATTCCAGCCGCTTTACTAACAATCTCCCTCCTTGGAGAATCAGCACCTTTAACCTCCTGTTCCGTACAGGTTGCAATTTGTCCTGAGGATGAACGGAAAGAGGGGAAAACAATGAGAGACTAGCTCTAGGTGTTGGGACAGGCACAGGTCACTCTATTTTCCCATCAGGAAGAAGAATTAAGCACAGGCTCAGCCTGCCGCCCGGGACCAGAATAGGGCCTGAAGCAATCCTGCGCTTTTGCGGCCAGCTCCCAAGAAAGCGAGTTGAAAAATGGAGCTCAGGGGCACTGCAATTCACAAACCTGCAGACTTATAAATGATCACTCTCATCCACAAATATATTGAGGGAAGGCAACGAAGAGGATTTGAAAGCAAGGCAGAATTGCAGGAAACAGATTTCAGGAGGGAGATTCGAATCGCCTTTAAAGCACAGGAAAAGCGGCAAAACCTCGTCAATGATGCCCTTGGCCAAAAAGGGCGTATGCGTTTTTTCCTGAATATATTCAGGAAAAAAGGCATACGCCCTTTTTGGCCAACCAAGCAACCTGGAAAGGCAAATCAGCGCTACAAAGAAGTCTCGCTTCCAATCGGTCAAAAGGGCCATGCTGAATAAAGTGTCAAAACCAGAAATGCAGGACAGGCCATGGAGAAACGGGAGCCTTGCTACGCTGATGGGCGGGATGTAAATTGCCAACAGCCACTCTGGAGAAGTGTACGGTGTGTCCTGAAACATCTAAAAAACTCAGCTTAGAGAGCATAGGGCACTTCCACTCATGGGCGTATAAAGTGGGAAAATTAAAAACCAGCAAGACACAGGCACCCCAAAGTTTAGGGCTGCTCTGTTGACAAGAACCTCCAACTTCGTTACACCTTAAATATCCCAGGAAAGAGAAAAATGGATAAAGATGTTGTGGTCCTTATGTACAATGGAATATCACTCAGCCATGAAATCAACGTCATAAGGCTAGTAGCAGCATGATGAGTGGATTTAGGTACGACGATTCTAAGTGAAATAAGTCACACAGAAAAAGACACTTATCATAAGATATCACTTATAGAGGGAATGTAAAAACCGCTACCCTTGAACTGAATTACAAAACAGAACAGAGTCACACGTTTAGAAAACACACTATGGCTGCTTAACGGGAAAGGTGAGGTGGGGTGATGCATAAAACAAGGGTTTCAAATTAGCTCAGATACCGTTCCATAAACCCAATATGTACTAGACAAGACCTACTCCTTGCTCAGTGAATTGGACTCAACACCCCCTATTCACGGCCCAAGAATATATCTGACTAGTAAGAATCTTAAAACCTATGTATTGATATCTCTCTGTAAGTGAGTCATGTGGGTGTAAAGTGACATAAACACAGCAGTGAAAAGCAGCTAAACCCCATTATAAAAATCAATTACTTTTAAAAACCTGTGAAAAAAAGACAGTGAAAGAGAGAGAAATTCTTTCAAAATTCGTTTAGGGGCAGTGATGCTACCTGGATTGACCATATCTAGACCCACAGCTGATTGAGACATAAGGGTGGACACTCTTGGTGCTGAGAGGTTTGCTAAGGTTGGGTGAGGAAACGCAGACCCTTTAAAGTAATATTGCGTGGTACCCATCCCATGGGTCCCAAATATACAGGTTCAAGGGCATCTTCCTACATCGAAAACATGCATGAGAAACCCAGAAGATGGCACACTGTGTGATCGGGAATGGTTTCTAAAACGCACCTCATTTCTCATCTCCTTGTGCTCGAATTCGCCATTCCAGCAGCTTTACTAGCAGTCTCCCTCATTGGAGAATCAGCACCTTTAACCTCCTGTTCCGTACAGGTTGCAATTTGTCCTGAGGATGAACGGGAAAACGGGGAAACAATGAGAGTCTAGCTCTAGGTGTTGGGACAGGCACAGGTCACTCTATTTTCCCATCAGGAAGAAGAATTAAGCACAGGCTCAGCCTGCCGCCGGGAACCAGAATAGGGCCTGAAGCAATCCTGCGCTTTTGCGGCCAGCTCCCAAGAAAGCGAGTTGAAAAATGGAGCTCAGGGGCACTGCAATTCACAAAACTGCAGACTTATAAATGACCACTCTCGTCCACAAATATATTGAGGGAAGGCAACGAAGAGGATTTGAAAGCAAGGCAGAATTGCAGGAAACAGATTTCAGGAGGGAGATTCGAATCGCCTTTAAAGCACAGGAAAAGCCGCAAAACCTCGTCAATGATGCCCTTGGCCAAAAAGGGCGTATGCGTTTTTTCCTGAATATATTCAGGAAAAAACGCATACGCCCTTTTTGGCCAAGCAAGCAACCTGGAAAGGCAAATCAGCGCTACAAAGAAGTCTCGCTTCCCATCGGTCAAAAGGGCCATGCTGAATAAAGTGTCAAAACCAGAAATGCAGGGCAGGCCATGGAGAAAAGGGAGCCTTGCTACGCTGATGGGCGGGATGTAAATTGCCAACAGCCACTCTGGAGAAGTGTACGGTGTGTCCTGAAACATCTAAAAAACTCAGCTTAGAGAGCATAGGGCACTTCCACTCATGGGCGTATAAAGTGGGAAAACTAAAAATCAGCAAGACACAGGCACCCCAACGTTTAGGGCTGCTCTGTTGACAAGAACCTCCACTTCATTACACCTTAAATATCTCAGGATAGAGAAAAATGGATAAATAAGTTGTGGTCCTTATGTACAATGGAATATCACTCAGCCATGAAATCAACGTCATAAGGCTAGTAGCAGCATGATGAGTGGATTTAGGTACGACGATTCTAAGTGAAATAAGTCACACAGAAAAAGACACTTATCATAAGATATCACTTATAGAGGGAATGTAAAAACCGCTACCCTTGAACTGAATTACAAAACAGAACAGAGTCACACGTTTAGAAAACACACTATGGCTGCTTAACGGGAAAGGTGAGGTGGGGTGATGCATAAAACAAGGGTTTCAAATTAGCTCAGATACCGTTCCGTAAACCCAATATGTACTAGACAAGACCTACTCCTTGCTCAGTGAATTGGACTCAAAACCCCTATTCACGGCCCAAGAATATATCTGACTAGTAAGAATCTTAAAACCTATGTATTGATATCTCTCTATAAGTGAGTCATGTGGGTGTAAAGTGACATAAACACAGCAGTGAAAAGCAGCTAAACCCCATTATAAAAATCAATTACTTTTAAAAACCTGTGAAAAAAAGACAGTGAAAGAGAGAGAAATTCTTACAAAATTCGTTTAGGGGCAGTTATGCTACCTGGATTGACCATATCTAGACCCACAGCTGATTGAGACATAAGGGTGGACACTCTTGGGGCTGAGAGGTTTGGTGAGGTTGGGTGAGGAAACGCAGACCCTTTAAAGTAATACTGCGTGGTACCCATCCCATGGGTCCCAAATCTCCAGGTTCAAGGGCATCTTCCTACATCGAAAACATGCATGAGAAACCCAGAAGATGGTACACCGTGTGATCGGGAAAGGTTTCTAAAACGCACCTCATTTCTCATCTCCTTGTGCTCGGGTTCGCCATTCCAGCCGCTTTACTAACAATCTCCCTCCTTGGAGAATCAGCACCTTTAACCTCCTGTTCCGTACAGGTTGCAATTTGTCCTGAGGATAAACGGAAAAAAGGGGGAAACAATGAGAGTCTAGCTCTAGGTGTTGGGACAGGCACAGGTCACTCTATTTTCCCATCAGGAAGCAGAATTTAGCACAGGCTCAGCCTGCCGCCCGGAACCAGAATAGGGCCTGAAGCAATCCTGCGCTTTTGCGGCCAGCTCCCAAGAAAGCAAGTTGAAAAATGGAGCTCAGGGGCACTGTAATTCACAAACCTGCAGACTTATAAATGACCACTCTCGTCCACAAATATATTGAGGGAAGGCAACGAAGAGGATTTGAAAGCAAGGCAGAATTGCAGGAAACAGATTTCAGGAGGGAGATTCGAATCGCCTTTAAAGCACAGGAAAAGCGGCAAAACCTCGACAATGATGCCCTTGGCCAAAAAGGGCGTATGCGTTTTTTCCTGAATATATTCAGGAAAAAACGCATACGCCCTTTTTGGCCAACCAAGCAACCTGGAAAGGCAAATCAGCGCTACAAAGAAGTCTCGCTTCCAATCGGTCAAAAGGGCCATGCTGAATAAAGTGTCAAAACCAGAAATGCAGGACAGGCCATGGAGAAACGGGAGCCTTGCTACGCTGATGGGCGGGATGTAAATTGCCAACAGCCACTCTGGAGAAGTGTACGGTGTGTCCTGAAACATCTAAAAAACTCAGCTTAGAGAGCATAGGGCACTTCCACTCATGGGCGTATAAAGTGGGAAAATTAAAAACCAGCAAGACACAGGCACCCCAAAGTTTAGGGCTGCTCTGTTGACAAGAACCTCCACTTCATTACACCTTAAATATCTCAGGATAGAGAAAAATGGATAAATAAGTTGTGGTCCTTATGTACAATGGAATATCACTCAGCCATGAAATCAACGTCATAAGGCTAGTAGCAGCATGATGAGTGGATTTAGGTACGACGATTCTAAGTGAAATAAGTCACACAGAAAAAGACACTTATCATAAGATATCACTTATAGAGGGAATGTAAAAACCGCTACCCTTGAACTGAATTACAAAACAGAACAGAGTCACACGTTTAGAAAACACACTATGGCTGCTTAACGGGAAAGGTGAGGTGGGGTGATGCATAAAACAAGGGTTTCAAATTAGCTCAGATACCGTTCCGTAAACCCAATATGTACTAGACAAGACCTACTCCTTGCTCAGTGAATTGGACTCAAAACCCCTATTCACGGCCCAAGAATATATCTGACTAGTAAGAATCTTAAAACCTATGTATTGATATCTCTCTATAAGTGAGTCATGTGGGTGTAAAGTGACATAAACACAGCAGTGAAAAGCAGCTAAACCCCATTATAAAAATCAATTACTTTTAAAAACCTGTGAAAAAAAGACAGTGAAAGAGAGAGAAATTCTTACAAAATTCGTTTAGGGGCAGTTATGCTACCTGGATTGACCATATCTAGACCCACAGCTGATTGAGACATAAGGGTGGACACTCTTGGGGCTGAGAGGTTTGGTGAGGTTGGGTGAGGAAACGCAGACCCTTTAAAGTAATACTGCGTGGTACCCATCCCATGGGTCCCAAATCTCCAGGTTCAAGGGCATCTTCCTACATCGAAAACATGCATGAGAAACCCAGAAGATGGTACACCGTGTGATCGGGAAAGGTTTCTAAAACGCACCTCATTTCTCATCTCCTTGTGCTCGGGTTCGCCATTCCAGCCGCTTTACTAACAATCTCCCTCCTTGGAGAATCAGCACCTTTAACCTCCTGTTCCGTACAGGTTGCAATTTGTCCTGAGGATGAACGGAAAAAAGGGGGAAACAATGAGAGTCTAGCTCTAGGTGTTGGGACAGGCACAGGTCACTCTATTTTCCCATCAGGAAGCAGAATTTAGCACAGGCTCAGCCTGCCGCCCGGAACCAGAATAGGGCCTGAAGCAATCCTGCGCTTTTGCGGCCAGCTCCCAAGAAAGCGAGTTGAAAAATGGAGCTCAGGGGCACTGTAATTCACAAACCTGCAGACTTATAAATGACCACTCTCGTCCACAAATATATTGAGGGAAGGCAACGAAGAGGATTTGAAAGCAAGGCAGAATTGCAGGAAACAGATTTCAGGAGGGAGATTCGAATCGCCTTTAAAGCACAGGAAAAGCGGCAAAACCTCGACAATGATGCCCTTGGCCAAAAAGGGCGTATGCGTTTTTTCCTGAATATATTCAGGAAAAAACGCATACGCCCTTTTTGGCCAACCAAGCAACCTGGAAAGGCAAATCAGCGCTACAAAGAAGTCTCGCTTCCAATCGGTCAAAAGGGCCATGCTGAATAAAGTGTCAAAACCAGAAATGCAGGACAGGCCATGGAGAAACGGGAGCCTTGCTACGCTGATGGGCGGGATGTAAATTGCCAACAGCCACTCTGGAGAAGTGTACGGTGTGTCCTGAAACATCTAAAAAACTCAGCTTAGAGAGCATAGGGCACTTCCACTCATGGGCGTATAAAGTGGGAAAATTAAAAACCAGCAAGACACAGGCACCCCAAAGTTTAGGGCTGCTCTGTTGACAAGAACCTCCAACTTCGTTACACCTTAAATATCCCAGGAAAGAGAAAAATGGATAAAGATGTTGTGGTCCTTATGTACAATGGAATATCACTCAGCCATGAAATCAACGTCATAAGGCTAGTAGCAGCATGATGAGTGGATTTAGGTACGACGATTCTAAGTGAAATAAGTCACACAGAAAAAGACAGTTATCATAAGATATCACTTATAGAGGGAATGTAAAAACCGCTACCCTTGAACTGAATTACAAAACAGAACAGAGTCACACGTTTAGAAAACACACTATGGCTGCTTAACGGGAAAGGTGAGGTGGGGTGATGCATAAAACAAGGGTTTCAAATTAGCTCAGATACCGTTCCGTAAACCCAATATGTACTAGACAAGACCTACTCCTTGCTCAGTGAATTGGACTCAAAACCCCTATTCACGGCCCAAGAATATATCTGACTAGTAAGAATCTTAAAACCTATGTATTGATATCTCTCTATAAGTGAGTCATGTGGGTGTAAAGTGACATAAACACAGCAGTGAAAAGCAGCTAAACCCCATTATAAAAATCAATTACTTTTAAAAACCTGTGAAAAAAAGACAGTGAAAGAGAGAGAAATTCTTACAAAATTCGTTTAGGGGCAGATATGCTACCTGGATTGACCATATCTAGACCCACAGCTGATTGAGACATAAGGGTGGACACTCTTGGGGCTGAGAGGTTTGGTGAGGTTGGGTGAGGAAACGCAGACCCTTTAAAGTAATACTGCGTGGTACCCATCCCATGGGTCCCAAATCTCCAGGTTCAAGGGCATCTTCCTACATCGAAAACATGCATGAGAAACCCAGAAGATGGTACACCGTGTGATCGGGAAAGGTTTCTAAAACGCACCTCATTTCTCATCTCCTTGTGCTCGGGTTCGCCATTCCAGCCGCTTTACTAACAATCTCCCTCCTTGGAGAATCAGCACCTTTAACCTCCTGTTCCGTACAGGTTGCAATTTGTCCTGAGGATGAACGGAAAAAAGGGGGAAACAATGAGAGTCTAGCTCTAGGTGTTGGGACAGGCACAGGTCACTCTATTTTCCCATCAGGAAGCAGAATTTAGCACAGGCTCAGCCTGCCGCCCGGAACCAGAATAGGGCCTGAAGCAATCCTGCGCTTTTGCGGCCAGCTCCCAAGAAAGCGAGTTGAAAAATGGAGCTCAGGGGCACTGTAATTCACAAACCTGCAGACTTATAAATGACCACTCTCGTCCACAAATATATTGAGGGAAGGCAACGAAGAGGATTTGAAAGCAAGGCAGAATTGCAGGAAACAGATTTCAGGAGGGAGATTCGAATCGCCTTTAAAGCACAGGAAAAGCGGCAAAACCTCGACAATGATGCCCTTGGCCAAAAAGGGCGTATGCGTTTTTTCCTGAATATATTCAGGAAAAAACGCATACGCCCTTTTTGGCCAAGCAAGCAACCTGGAAAGGCAAATCAGCGCTACAAAGAAGTCTCGCTTCCCATCCGTCAAAAGGGCCATGCTGAATAAAGTGTCAAAACCAGAAATGCAGGGCAGGCCATGGAGAAACGGGAGCCTTGCTACGCTTATGGGCGGGATGTAAATTGCCAACAGACACTCTGGAGAAGTGTACGGTGTGTCCTGAAACATCTAAAAAACTCAGCTTAGAGAGCATAGGGCACTTCCACTCATGCGCGTATAAATTGGGAAAACTAAAAATCAGCAAGACACAGGCACCCCAACGTTTAGGGCTGCTCTGTTGACAAGAACCTCCACTTCGTTACACCTTAAATATCCCAGGAAAGAGAAAAATGGATAAAGAAGTTGTGGTCCTTATGTACAATGGAATATCACTCAGCCATGAAATCAAAGTCATAAGGCTAGTAGCAGCATGATGAGTGGATTTAGGTATGACGATTCTAAGTGAAATAAGTCACACAGAAAAAGACACTTATCATAAGATATCACTTATAGAGGGAATGTAAAAACCGCTACCCTTGAACTGAATTACAAAACAGAACAGAGTCACACGTTTAGAAAACACACTATGGCTGTTTAACGGGAAAGGTGAGGTAGAGTGATGCATAAAACAATGGTTTCAAATTAGGTCAGATACCGTTCCATAAACCCAATATGTAATAGACAAGACCTACTCCTTGCTCAGTGAATTGGACTCAACACCCCCTATTCACGGCCCAAGAATATATCTGACTAGTAAGAATCTTAAAACCTATGTATTGATATCTCTCTGTAAGTGAGTCAAGTGGGTGTAAAGTGGCATAAACACAGCAGTGAAAAGCAGCTAAACCCCATTATAAAAATCAATTACTTTTAAAAACCTGTGAAAAAAAGACAGTGAAAGAGAGAGAAATTCTTACAAAATTCGTTTAGGGGCAGTTATGCTACCTGGATTGACCATATCTAGACCCACAGCTGATTGAGACATAAGGGTGGACACTCTTGGGGCTGAGAGGTTTGGTGAGGTTGGGTGAGCAAACGCAGACCCTTTAAAGTAATACTGCGTGGTACCCATCCCATGGGTCCCAAATCTCCAGGTTCAAGGGCATCTTCCTACATCGAAAACATGCATGAGAAACCCAGAAGATGGTACACCGTGTGATCGGGAAAGGTTTCTAAAACGCACCTCATTTCTCATCTCCTTGTGCTCGGGTTCGCCATTCCAGCCGCTTTACTAACAATCTCCCTCCTTGGAGAATCAGCACCTTTAACCTCCTGTTCCGTACAGGTTGCAATTTGTCCTGAGGATGAACGGAAAGAGGGGAAAACAATGAGAGACTAGCTCTAGGTGTTGGGACAGGCACAGGTCACTCTATTTTCCCATCAGGAAGAAGAATTAAGCACAGGCTCAGCCTGCCGCCCGGGACCAGAATAGGGCCTGAAGCAATCCTGCGCTTTTGCGGCCAGCTCCCAAGAAAGCGAGTTGAAAAATGGAGCTCAGGGGCACTGCAATTCACAAACCTGCAGACTTATAAATGATCACTCTCGTCCACAAATATATTGAGGGAAGGCAACGAAGAGGATTTGAAAGCAAGGCAGAATTGCAGGAAACAGATTTCAGGAGGGAGATTCGAATCGCCTTTAAAGCACAGGAAAAGCGGCAAAACCTCGTCAATGATGCCCTTGGCCAAAAAGGGCGTATGCGTTTTTTCCTGAATATATTCAGGAAAAAAGGCATACGCCCTTTTTGGCCAACCAAGCAACCTGGAAAGGCAAATCAGCGCTACAAAGAAGTCTCGCTTCCAATCGGTCAAAAGGGCCATGCTGAATAAAGTGTCAAAACCAGAAATGCAGGACAGGCCATGGAGAAACGGGAGCCTTGCTACGCTGATGGGCGGGATGTAAATTGCCAACAGCCACTCTGGAGAAGTGTACGGTGTGTCCTGAAACATCTAAAAAACTCAGCTTAGAGAGCATAGGGCACTTCCACTCATGGGCGTATAAAGTGGGAAAATTAAAAACCAGCAAGACACAGGCACCCCAATGTTTAGGGCTGCTCTGTTGACAAGAACCTCCAACTTCGTTACACCTTAAATATCCCAGGAAAGAGAAAAATGGATAAAGATGTTGTGGTCCTTATGTACAATGGAATATCACTCAGCCATGAAATCAACGTCATAAGGCTAGTAGCAGCATGATGAGTGGATTTAGGTACGACGATTCTAAGTGAAATAAGTCACACAGAAAAAGACACTTATCATAAGATATCACTTATAGAGGGAATGTAAAAACCGCTACCCTTGAACTGAATTACAAAACAGAACAGAGTCACACGTTTAGAAAACACACTATGGCTGCTTAACGGGAAAGGTGAGGTGGGGTGATGCATAAAACAAGGGTTTCAAATTAGCTCAGATACCGTTCCATAAACCCAATATGTACTAGACAAGACCTACTCCTTGCTCAGTGAATTGGACTCAACACCCCCTATTCACGGCCCAAGAATATATCTGACTAGTAAGAATCTTAAAACCTATGTATTGATATCTCTCTGTAAGTGAGTCATGTGGGTGTAAAGTGACATAAACACAGCAGTGAAAAGCAGCTAAACCCCATTATAAAAATCAATTACTTTTAAAAACCTGTGAAAAAAAGACAGTGAAAGAGAGAGAAATTCTTTCAAAATTCGTTTAGGGGCAGTGATGCTACCTGGATTGACCATATCTAGACCCACAGCTGATTGAGACATAAGGGTGGACACTCTTGGTGCTGAGAGGTTTGCTAAGGTTGGGTGAGGAAACGCAGACCCTTTAAAGTAATATTGCGTGGTACCCATCCCATGGGTCCCAAATATACAGGTTCAAGGGCATCTTCCTACATCGAAAACATGCATGAGAAACCCAGAAGATGGCACACTGTGTGATCGGGAATGGTTTCTAAAACGCACCTCATTTCTCATCTCCTTGTGCTCGAATTCGCCATTCCAGCAGCTTTACTAGCAGTCTCCCTCATTGGAGAATCAGCACCTTTAACCTCCTGTTCCGTACAGGTTGCAATTTGTCCTGCGGATGAACGGGAAAACGGGGAAACAATGAGAGTCTAGCTCTAGGTGTTGGGACAGGCACAGGTCACTCTATTTTCCCATCAGGAAGAAGAATTAAGCACAGGCTCAGCCTGCCGCCGGGAACCAGAATAGGGCCTGAAGCAATCCTGCGCTTTTGCGGCCAGCTCCCAAGAAAGCGAGTTGAAAAATGGAGCTCAGGGGCACTGCAATTCACAAAACTGCAGACTTATAAATGACCACTCTCGTCCAAAAATATATTGAGGGAAGGCAACGAAGAGGATTTGAAAGCAAGGCAGAATTGCAGGAAACAGATTTCAGGAGGGAGATTCGAATCGCCTTTAAAGCACAGGAAAAGCCGCAAAACCTCGTCAATGATGCCCTTGGCCAAAAAGGGCGTATGCGTTTTTTCCTGAATATATTCAGGAAAAAACGCATACGCCCTTTTTGGCCAAGCAAGCAACCTGGAAAGGCAAATCAGCGCTACAAAGAAGTCTCGCTTCCCATCGGTCAAAAGGGCCATGCTGAATAAAGTGTCAAAACCAGAAATGCAGGGCAGGCCATGGAGAAAAGGGAGCCTTGCTACGCTGATGGGCGGGATGTAAATTGCCAACAGCCACTCTGGAGAAGTGTACGGTGTGTCCTGAAACATCTAAAAAACTCAGCTTAGAGAGCATAGGGCACTTCCACTCATGGGCGTATAAAGTGGGAAAACTAAAAATCAGCAAGACACAGGCACCCCAACGTTTAGGGCTGCTCTGTTGACAAGAACCTCCACTTCATTACACCTTAAATATCTCAGGATAGAGAAAAATGGATAAATAAGTTGTGGTCCTTATGTACAATGGAATATCACTCAGCCATGAAATCAACGTCATAAGGCTAGTAGCAGCATGATGAGTGGATTTAGGTACGACGATTCTAAGTGAAATAAGTCACACAGAAAAAGACACTTATCATAAGATATCACTTATAGAGGGAATGTAAAAACCGCTACCCTTGAACTGAATTACAAAACAGAACAGAGTCACACGTTTAGAAAACACACTATGGCTGCTTAACGGGAAAGGTGAGGTGGGGTGATGCATAAAACAAGGGTTTCAAATTAGCTCAGATACCGTTCCGTAAACCCAATATGTACTAGACAAGACCTACTCCTTGCTCAGTGAATTGGACTCAAAACCCCTATTCACGGCCCAAGAATATATCTGACTAGTAAGAATCTTAAAACCTATGTATTGATATCTCTCTATAAGTGAGTCATGTGGGTGTAAAGTGACATAAACACAGCAGTGAAAAGCAGCTAAACCCCATTATAAAAATCAATTACTTTTAAAAACCTGTGAAAAAAAGACAGTGAAAGAGAGAGAAATTCTTACAAAATTCGTTTAGGGGCAGTTATGCTACCTGGATTGACCATATCTAGACCCACAGCTGATTGAGACATAAGGGTGGACACTCTTGGGGCTGAGAGGTTTGGTGAGGTTGGGTGAGGAAACGCAGACCCTTTAAAGTAATACTGCGTGGTACCCATCCCATGGGTCCCAAATCTCCAGGTTCAAGGGCATCTTCCTACATCGAAAACATGCATGAGAAACCCAGAAGATGGTACACCGTGTGATCGGGAAAGGTTTCTAAAACGCACCTCATTTCTCATCTCCTTGTGCTCGGGTTCGCCATTCCAGCCGCTTTACTAACAATCTCCCTCCTTGGAGAATCAGCACCTTTAACCTCCTGTTCCGTACAGGTTGCAATTTGTCCTGAGGATGAACGGAAAAAAGGGGGAAACAATGAGAGTCTAGCTCTAGGTGTTGGGACAGGCACAGGTCACTCTATTTTCCCATCAGGAAGCAGAATTTAGCACAGGCTCAGCCTGCCGCCCGGAACCAGAATAGGGCCTGAAGCAATCCTGCGCTTTTGCGGCCAGCTCCCAAGAAAGCGAGTTGAAAAATGGAGCTCAGGGGCACTGTAATTCACAAACCTGCAGACTTATAAATGACCACTCTCGTCCACAAATATATTGAGGGAAGGCAACGAAGAGGATTTGAAAGCAAGGCAGAATTGCAGGAAACAGATTTCAGGAGGGAGATTCGAATCGCCTTTAAAGCACAGGAAAAGCGGCAAAACCTCGACAATGATGCCCTTGGCCAAAAAGGGCGTATGCGTTTTTTCCTGAATATATTCAGGAAAAAACGCATACGCCCTTTTTGGCCAACCAAGCAACCTGGAAAGGCAAATCAGCGCTACAAAGAAGTCTCGCTTCCAATCGGTCAAAAGGGCCATGCTGAATAAAGTGTCAAAACCAGAAATGCAGGACAGGCCATGGAGAAACGGGAGCCTTGCTACGCTGATGGGCGGGATGTAAATTGCCAACAGCCACTCTGGAGAAGTGTACGGTGTGTCCTGAAACATCTAAAAAACTCAGCTTAGAGAGCATAGGGCACTTCCACTCATGGGCGTATAAAGTGGGAAAATTAAAAACCAGCAAGACACAGGCACCCCAAAGTTTAGGGCTGCTCTGTTGACAAGAACCTCCAACTTCGTTACACCTTAAATATCCCAGGAAAGAGAAAAATGGATAAAGATGTTGTGGTCCTTATGTACAATGGAATATCACTCAGCCATGAAATCAACGTCATAAGGCTAGTAGCAGCATGATGAGTGGATTTAGGTACGACGATTCTAAGTGAAATAAGTCACACAGAAAAAGACACTTATCATAAGATATCACTTATAGAGGGAATGTAAAAACCGCTACCCTTGAACTGAATTACAAAAGAGAACAGAGTCACACGTTTAGAAAACACACTATGGCTGCTTAACGGGAAAGGTGAGGTGGGGTGATGCATAAAACAAGGGTTTCAAATTAGCTCAGATACCGTTCCGTAAACCCAATATGTACCAGACAAGACCTACTCCTTGCTCAGTGAATTGAACTCAAAACCCCTATTCACGGCCCAAGAATATATCTGACTAGTAAGAATCTTAAAACCTATGTATTGATATCTCTCTATAAGTGAGTCATGTGGGTGTAAAGTGACATAAACACAGCAGTGAAAAGCAGCTAAACCCCATTATAAAAATCAATTACTTTTAAAAACCTGTGAAAAAAAGACAGTGAAAGAGAGAGAAATTCTTACAAAATTCGTTTAGGGGCAGTTATGCTACCTGGATTGACCATATCTAGACCCACAGCTGATTGAGACATAAGGGTGGACACTCATGGGGCTGAGAGGTTTGGTGAGGTTGGGTGAGGAAACGCAGACCCTTTAAAGTAATACTGCGTGGTACCCATCCCATGGGTCCCAAATCTCCAGGTTCAAGGGCATCTTCCTACATCGAAAACATGCATGAGAAACCCAGAAGATGGTACACCGTGTGATCGGGAAAGGTTTCTAAAACGCACCTCATTTCTCATCTCCTTGTGCTCGGGTTCGCCATTCCAGCCGCTATACTCACAATCTCCCTCCTTGGAGAATCAGCACCTTTAACCTCCTGTTCCGTACAGGTTGCAATTTGTCCTGAGGATGAACGGAAAAAAGGGGGAAACAATGAGAGTCTAGCTCTAGGTGTTGGGACAGGCACAGGTAACTCTATTTTCCCATCAGGAAGAAGAATTTAGCACAGGCTCAGCCTGCCGCCCGGAACCAGAATAGGGCCTGAAGCAATCCTGCGCTTTTGCGGCCAGCTCCCAAGAAAGCGAGTTGAAAAATGGAGCTCAGGGGCACTGTAATTCACAAACCTGCAGACTTATAAATGACCACTCTCGTCCACAAATATATTGAGGGAAGGCAACGAAGAGAATTTGAAAGCAAGGCAGAATTGCAGGAAACAGATTTCAGGAGGGAGATTCGAATCGCCTTTAAAGCACAGGAAAAGCGGCAAAACCTCGACAATGATGCCCTTGGCCAAAAAGGGCGTATGCGTTTTTTCCTGAATATATTCAGGAAAAAACGCATACGCCCTTTTTGGCCAACCAAGCAACCTGGAAAGGCAAATCAGCGCTACAAAGAAGTCTCGCTTCCCATCCGTCAAAAGGGCCATGCTGAATAAAGTGTCAAAACCAGAAATGCAGGGCAGGCCATGGAGAAACGGGAGCCTTGCTACGCTTATGGGCGGGATGTAAATTGCCAACAGCCACTCTGGAGAAGTGTACGGTGTGTCCTGAAACATCTAAAAAACTCAGCTTAGAGAGCATAGGGCACTTCCACTCATGCGCGTATAAATTGGGAAAACTAAAAATCAGCAAGACACAGGCACCCCAACGTTTAGGGCTGCTCTGTTGACAAGAACCTCCACTTCGTTACACCTTAAATATCCCAGGAAAGAGAAAAATGGATAAAGAAGTTGTGGTCCTTATGTACAATGGAATATCACTCAGCCATGAAATCAAAGTCATAAGGCTAGTAGCAGCATGATGAGTGGATTTAGGTACGACGATTCTAAGTGAAATAAGTCACACAGAAAAAGACACTTATCATAAGATATCACTTATAGAGGGAATGTAAAAACCGCTACCCTTGAACTGAATTACAAAACAGAACAGAGTCACACGTTTAGAAAACACACTATGGCTGCTTAACGGGAAAGGTGAGGTAGAGTGATGCATAAAACAATGGTTTCAAATTAGCTCAGATACCGTTCCATAAACCCAATATGTAATAGACAAGACCTACTCCTTGCTCAGTGAATTGGACTCAACACCCCCTATTCACGGCCCAAGAATATATCTGACTAGTAAGAATCTTAAAACCTATGTATTGATATCTCTCTGTAAGTGAGTCAAGTGGGTGTAAAGTGGCATAAACACAGCAGTGAAAAGCAGCTAAACCCCATTATAAAAATCAATTACTTTTAAAAACCTGTGAAAAAAAGACAGTGAAAGAGAGAGAAATTCTTACAAAATTCGTTTAGGGGCAGTTATGCTACCTGGATTGACCATATCTAGACCCACAGCTGATTGAGACATAAGGGTGGACACTCTTGGGGCTGAGAGGTTTGGTGAGGTTGGGTGAGCAAACGCAGACCCTTTAAAGTAATACTGCGTGGTACCCATCCCATGGGTCCCAAATCTCCAGGTTCAAGGGCATCTTCCTACATCGAAAACATGCATGAGAAACCCAGAAGATGGTACACTGTGTGATCGGGAAAGGTTTCTAAAACGCACCTCATTTCTCATGTCCTTGTGCTCGGGTTCGCCATTCCAGCCGCTTTACTAACAATCTCCCTCCTTGGAGAATCAGCACCTTTAACCTCCTGTTCCGTACAGGTTGCAAGTTGTCCTGAGGATGAACGGAAAAAAGGGGGAAACAATGAGAGTCTAGCTCTAGGTGTTGGGACAGGCACAGGTAACTCTATTTTCCCATCAGGAAGAAGAATTTAGCACAGGCTCAGCCTGCCGCCCGGAACCAGAATAGGGCCTGAAGCAATCCTGCGCTTTTGCGGCCAGCTCCCAAGAAAGCGAGTTGAAAAATGGAGCTCAGGGGCACTGTAATTCACAAACCTGCAGACTTATAAATGACCACTCTCGTCCACAAATATATTGAGGGAAGGCAACGAAGAGAATTTGAAAGCAAGGCAGAATTGCAGGAAACAGATTTCAGGAGGGAGATTCGAATCGCCTTTAAAGCACAGGAAAAGCGGCAAAACCTCGACAATGATGCCCTTGGCCAAAAAGGGCGTATGCGTTTTTTCCTGAATATATTCAGGAAAAAACGCATACGCCCTTTTTGGCCAACCAAGCAACCTGGAAAGGCAAATCAGCGCTACAAAGAAGTCTCGCTTCCCATCCGTCAAAAGGGCCATGCTGAATAAAGTGTCAAAACCAGAAATGCAGGGCAGGCCATGGAGAAACGGGAGCCTTGCTACGCTTATGGGCGGGATGTAAATTGCCAACAGCCACTCTGGAGAAGTGTACGGTGTGTCCTGAAACATCTAAAAAACTCAGCTTAGAGAGCATAGGGCACTTCCACTCATGCGCGTATAAATTGGGAAAACTAAAAATCAGCAAGACACAGGCACCCCAACGTTTAGGGCTGCTCTGTTGACAAGAACCTCCACTTCGTTACACCTTAAATATCCCAGGAAAGAGAAAAATGGATAAAGAAGTTGTGGTCCTTATGTACAATGGAATATCACTCAGCCATGAAATCAAAGTCATAAGGCTAGTAGCAGCATGATGAGTGGATTTAGGTACGACGATTCTAAGTGAAATAAGTCACACAGAAAAAGACACTTATCATAAGATATCACTTATAGAGGGAATGTAAAAACCGCTACCCTTGAACTGAATTACAAAACAGAACAGAGTCACACGTTTAGAAAACACACTATGGCTGCTTAACGGGAAAGGTGAGGTAGAGTGATGCATAAAACAATGGTTTCAAATTAGCTCAGATACCGTTCCATAAACCCAATATGTAATAGACAAGACCTACTCCTTGCTCAGTGAATTGGACTCAACACCCCCTATTCACGGCCCAAGAATATATCTGACTAGTAAGAATCTTAAAACCTATGTATTGATATCTCTCTGTAAGTGAGTCAAGTGGGTGTAAAGTGGCATAAACACAGCAGTGAAAAGCAGCTAAACCCCATTATAAAAATCAATTACTTTTAAAAACCTGTGAAAAAAAGACAGTGAAAGAGAGAGAAATTCTTACAAAATTCGTTTAGGGGCAGTTATGCTACCTGGATTGACCATATCTAGACCCACAGCTGATTGAGACATAAGGGTGGACACTCTTGGGGCTGAGAGGTTTGGTGAGGTTGGGTGAGCAAACGCAGACCCTTTAAAGTAATACTGCGTGGTACCCATCCCATGGGTCCCAAATCTCCAGGTTCAAGGGCATCTTCCTACATCGAAAACATGCATGAGAAACCCAGAAGATGGTACACTGTGTGATCGGGAAAGGTTTCTAAAACGCACCTCATTTCTCATGTCCTTGTGCTCGGGTTCGCCATTCCAGCCGCATTACTAGCAATCTCCCTCCTTGGAGAATCAGCACCTTTAACCTCCTGTTCCGTACAGGTTGCAATTTGTCCTGAGGATGAACGGGAAGAAGGGGGAACCAATGAGAGACTAGCTCTAGGTGTTGGGACAGGTACAGGTCACTCTATTTTCCCATCAGGAAGAAGAATTAAGCACAGGCTCAGCCTGCCGCCCGGGACCAGAATAGGGCCTGAAGCAATCCTGCGCTTTTGCGGCCAGCTCCCAAGAAAGCGAGTTGAAAAATGGAGCTCAGGGGCACTGCAATTCACAAACCTGCAGACTTATAAATGTTCACTCTCGTCCACAAATATATTGAGGGAAGGCAACGAAGAGGATTTGAAAGCAAGGCAGAATTGCAGGAAACAGATTTCAGGAGGGAGATTCGAATCGCCTTTAAAGCACAGGAAAAGCGGCAAAACCTCGACAAGATGCCCTTGGCCAAAAAGGGCGTATGCGTTTTTTCCTGAATATATTCAGGAAAAAACGCATACGCCCTTTTTGGCCAACCAAGCAACCTGGAAAAGCAAATCAGCGCTACAAAGAAGTCTCGCTTCCCATCGGTCAAAAGGGCCATGCTGAATAAAGTGTCAAAATCAGAAATGCAGGACAGGCCATGGAGAAACGGGAGCCTTGCTACGCTGATGGGCGGAATATAAATTGCCAACAGCCACTCTGGAGAAGTGTACGGTGTGTCCTGAAACATCTAAAAAACTCAGCTTAGAGAGCATAGGGCACTTCCACTCATTGGCGTATAAAGTGGGAAAATTAAAAACCAGCAAGACACAGGCACCCCAACATTTAGGGCTACTCTGTTGACAAGAACCTCCACTTCGTTACACCTTAAATATCCCAGGAAAGAGAAAAATGGATAAAGAATTTGTGGTCCTTATGTACAATGGAATATCACTCAGCCATGAAATCAACGTCATAAGGCTAGTAGCAGCATGATGAGTGGATTTAGGTACTACGATTCTAAGTGAAATAAGTCACACAGAAAAAGACACTTATCATAAGATATCACTTATAGAGGGAATGTAAAAACCGCTACCCTTGAACTGAATTACAAAACAGAACAGAGTCACACGTTTAGAAAACACACTATGGCTGCTTAACGGGAAAGGTGAGGTGGGGTGATGCATAAAACAAGGGTTTCAAATTAGCTCAGATACCGTTCCATAAACCCAATATGTTATAGACAAGACCTACTCCTTGCTCAGTGAATTGGACTCAACACCCCCTATTCACGGCCCAAGAATATATCTGACTAGTAAGAATCTTAAAACCTATGTATTGATATATCTCTGTAAGTGAGTCAATTGGGTGTAAAGTGACATAAACACAGCAGTGAAAAGCAGCTAAACCCCATTATAAAAATCAATTACTTTTAAAAACCTGTGAAAAAAAGACAGTGAAAGAGAGAGAAATTCTTACAAAATTCGTTTAGGGGCAGTTATGCTACCTGGATTGACCATATCTAGACCCACAGCTGATTGAGACATAAGGGTGGACACTCTTGGGGCTGAGAGGTTTGGTGAGGTTGGGTGAGGAAACGCAGACCCTTTAAAGTAATACTGCGTGGTACCCATCCCATGGGTCCCAAATCTCCAGGTTCAAGGGCATCTTCCTACATCGAAAACATGCATGAGAAACCCAGAAGATGGTACACCGTGTGATCGGGAAAGGTTTCTAAAACGCACCTCATTTCTCATCTCCTTGTGCTCGGGTTCGCCATTCCAGCCGCTTTACTAACAATCTCCCTCCTTGGAGAATCAGCACCTTTAACCTCCTATTCCGTACAGGTTGCAATTTGTCCTGAGGATGAACGGAAAAAAGGGGGAAACAATGAGAGTCTAGCTCTAGGTGTTGGGACAGGCACAGGTCACTCTATTTTCCCATCAGGAAGAAGAATTTAGCACAGGCTCAGCCTGCCGCCCGGAACCAGAATAGGGCCTGAAGCAATCCTGCGCTTTTGCGGCCAGCTCCCAAGAAAGCGAGTTGAAAAATGGAGCTCAGGGGCACTGTAATTCACAAACCTGCAGACTTATAAATGACCACTCTCGTCCACAAATATATTGAGGGAAGGCAACGAAGAGGATTTGAAAGCAAGGCAGAATTGCAGGAAACAGATTTCAGGAGGGAGATTCGAATCGCCTTTAAAGCACAGGAAAAGCGGCAAAACCTCGACAATGATGCCCTTGGCCAAAAAGGGCGTATGCGTTTTTTCCTGAATATATTCAGGAAAAAACGCATACGCCCTTTTTGGCCAAGCAAGCAACCTGGAAAGGCAAATCAGCGCTACAAAGAAGTCTCGCTTCCCATCCGTCAAAAGGGCCATGCTGAATAAAGTGTCAAAACCAGAAATGCAGGGCAGGCCATGGAGAAACGGGAGCCTTGCTACGCTTATGGGCGGGATGTAAATTGCCAACAGCCACTCTGGAGAAGCGTACGGTGTGTCCTGAAACATCTAAAAAACTCAGCTTAGAGAGCATAGGGCACTTCCACTCATGCGCGTATAAATTGGGAAAACTAAAAATCAGCAAGACACAGGCACCCCAACGTTTAGGGCTGCTCTGTTGACAAGAACCTCCACTTCGTTACACCTTAAATATCCCAGGAAAGAGAAAAATGGATAAAGAAGTTGTGGTCCTTATGTACAATGGAATATCACTCAGCCATGAAATCAAAGTCATAAGGCTAGTAGCAGCATGATGAGTGGATTTAGGTACGATGATTCTAAGTGAAATAAGTCACACAGAAAAAGACACTTATCATAAGATATCACTTATAGAGGGAATGTAAAAACCGCTACCCTTGAACTGAATTACAAAACAGAACAGAGTCACACGTTTAGAAAACACACTATGGCTGCTTAACGGGAAAGGTGAGGTAGAGTGATGCATAAAACAATGGTTTCAAATTAGCTCAGATACCGTTCCATAAACCCAATATGTAATAGACAAGACCTACTCCTTGCTCAGTGAATTGGACTCAACACCCCCTATTCACGGCCCAAGAATATATCTGACTAGTAAGAATCTTAAAACCTATGTATTGATATCTCTCTGTAAGTGAGTCAAGTGGGTGTAAAGTGGCATAAACACAGCAGTGAAAAGCAGCTAAACCCCATTATAAAAATCAATTACTTTTAAAAACCTGTGAAAAAAAGACAGTGAAAGAGAGAGAAATTCTTACAAAATTCGTTTAGGGGCAGTTATGCTACCTGGATTGACCATATCTAGACCCACAGCTGATTGAGACATAAGGGTGGACACTCTTGGGGCTGAGAGGTTTGGTGAGGTTGGGTGAGGAAACGCAGACCCTTTAAAGTAATACTGCGTGGTACCCATCCCATGGGTCCCAAATCTCCAGGTTCAAGGGCATCTTCCTACATCGAAAACATGCATGAGAAACCCAGAAGATGGCACACTGTGTGATCGGGAAAGGTTTCTAAAACGCACCTCATTTCTCATCTCCTTGTGCTCGAATTCGCCATTCCAGCTGCTTTACTAGCAGTCTCCCTCATTGGAGAATCAGCACCTTTAACCTCCTGTTCCGTACAGGTTGCAATTTGTCCTGAGGATGAACGGGAAAAGGGGGAAACAATGAGAGTCTAGCTCTAGGTGTTGGGACAGGCACAGGTCACTCTATTTTCCCATCAGGAAGAAGAATTAAGCACAGGCTCAGCCTGCCGCCCGGAACCAGAATAGGGCCTGAAGCAATCCTGCGCTTTTGCGGCCAGCTCCCAAGAAAGCGAGTTGAAAAATGGAGCTCAGGGGCACTGCAATTCACAAACCTGCAGACTTATAAATGACCACTCTCGTCCACAAATATATTGAGGGAAGGCAACGAAGAGGATTTGAAAGCAAGGCAGAATTGCAGAAAACAGATTTCAGGAGGGAGATTCGAATCGCCTTTAAAGCACAGGAAAAGCGGCAAAACCTCGACAATTATGCCCTTGGCCAAAAAGGGCGTATGCGTTTTTTCCTGAATATATTCAGGAAAAAACGCATACGCCCTTTTTGGCCAAGCAAGCAACCTGGAAAGGCAAATCAGCGCTACAAAGAAGTCTCGCTTCCCATCGGTCAAAAGGGCCATGCTGAATAAAGTGTCAAAACCAGAAATGCAGGGCAGGCCATGGAGAAACGGGAGCCTTGCTACGCTGATGGGCGGGATGTAAATTGCCAACAGCCACTCTGGAGAAGTGTACGGTGTGTCCTGAAACATCTAAAAAACTCAGCTTAGAGAGCATAGGGCACTTCCACTCATGCACGTATAAATTGGGAAAACTAAAAATCAGCAAGACACAGGCACCCCAACGTTTAGGGCTGCTCTGTTGACAAGAACCTCCACTTCGTTACACCTTAAATATCCCAGGAAAGAGAAAAATGGATAAAGAAGTTGTGGTCCTTATGTACAATGGAATATCACTCAGCCATGAAATCAAAGTCATAAGGCTAGTAGCAGCATGATGAGTGGATTTAGGTACGACGATTCTAAGTGAAATAAGTCACACAGAAAAAGACACTTATCATAAGATATCACTTATAGAGGGAATGTAAAAACCGCTACCCTTGAACTGAATTACAAAACAGAACAGAGTCACACGTTTAGAAAACACACTATGGCTGCTTAACGGGAAAGGTGAGGTGGGGTGATGCATAAAACAAGGGTTTCAAATTAGCTCAGATACCGTTCCATAAACCCAATATGTAATAGACAAGACCTACTCCTTGCTCAGTGAATTGGACTCAACACCCCCTATTCACGGCCCAAGAATATATCTGACTAGTAAGAATCTTAAAACCTATGTATTGATATATCTCTATAAGTGAGTCAATTGGGTGTAAAGTGACATAAACACAGCAGTGAAAAGCAGCTAAACCCCATTATAAAAATCAATTACTTTTAAAAACCTGTGAAAAAAAGACAGTGAAAGAGAGAGAAATTCTTACAAAATTCGTTTAGGGGCAGTTATGCTACCTGGATTGACCATATCTAGACCCACAGCTGATTGAGACATAAGGGTGGACACTCTTGGGGCTGAGAGGTTTGGTGAGGTTGGGTGAGGAAACGCAGACCCTTTAAAGTAATACTGCGTGGTACCCATCCCATGGGTCCCAAATCTCCAGGTTCAAGGGCATCTTCCTACATCCAAAACATGCATGAGAAACCCAGAAGATGGTACACCGTGTGATCGGGAAAGGTTTCTAAAACGCACCTCATTTGTCATCTCCTTGTGCTCGGGTCCGCCATTCCAGCCGCTTTACTAACAATCTCCCTCCTTGGAGAATCAGCACCTTTAACCTCCTGTTCCGTACAGGTTGCAATTTGTCCTGAGGATGAACGGGAAGAGGAGAAAACAATGAGAGACTAGCTCTAGGTGTTGGGAAAGGCAGAGGTCACTCTATTTTCCCATCAGGAAGAAGAATTAAGCACAGGCTCAGCCTGCCGCCCGAGACCAGAATAAGGCCTGAAGCAATCCTGCGCTTTTGCGGCCAGCTCCCAAGAAAGCGAGTTGAAAAATGGAGCTCAGGGGCACTGCAATTCACAAACCTGCAGACTTATAAATGATCACTCTCGTCCACAAATATATTGAGGGAAGGCAACGAAGAGGATTTGAAAGCAAGGCAGAATTGCAGGAAACAGATTTCAGGAGGGAGATTCGAATCGCCTTTAAAGCACAGGAAAAGCGGCAAAACCTCGACAATGATGCCCTTGGCCAAAAAGGGCGTATGCGTTTTTTCCTGAATATATTCAGGAAAAAATGCATACGCCCTTTTTGGCCAACCAAGCAACCTGGAAAGGCAAATCAGCGCTACAAAGAAGTCTCGCTTCCCAACGGTCAAAAGGGCCATGCTGAATAAAGTGTCAAAACCAGAAATGCAGGGCAGGCCATGAGGAAACGGGAGCCTTGCTACGATGATGGGCGGGATGTAAATTGCCAACAGCCACTCTGGAGAAGTGTACGGTGTGTCCTGAAACATCTAAAAAACTCAGCTTAGAGAGCATAGGGCACTTCCACTCATGGGCGTATAAATTGGGAAAACTAAAAATCAGCAAGACACAGGCACCCCAACGTTTAGGGCTGCTCTGTTGACAAGAACCTCCACTTCGTTACACCTTAAATATCTCAGGATAGAGAAAAATGGATAAATAAGTTGTGGTCCTTATGTACAATGGAATATCACTCAGCCATGAAATCAACGTCCTAAGGCTAGTAGCAGC
The DNA here is from genome assembly GCF_965194825.1 of Balaenoptera physalus. Lineage (NCBI taxonomy): Eukaryota > Metazoa > Chordata > Mammalia > Artiodactyla > Balaenopteridae > Balaenoptera > Balaenoptera physalus. Next base: position 911,989 of record NW_028126565.1, on the reverse strand, counting down.
ATGATGATTGGATTTAGGTACGACGATTCTAAGTGAAATAAGTCACACAGAAAAAGACACTTATCATAAGATATCACTTATAGAGGGAATGTAAAAACCGCTACCCTTGAACTGAATTACAAAACTGAACAGAGTCACACGTTTAGAAAACACACTATGGCTGCTTAACGGGAAAGGTGAGGTGGGGTGATGCATAAAACAAGGGTTTCAAATTAGCTCAGATACCGTTCCATAAACCCAATATGTAATAGACAAGACCTACTCCTTGCTCAGTGAATTGGACTCAACACCCCCTATTCACGGCCCAAGAATATATCTGACTAGTAAGAATCTTAAAACCTATGTATTGATATCTCTCTGTAAGTGAGTCAATTGGGTGTAAAGTGACATAAACACAGCAGTGAAAAGCAGCTAAACCCCATTATAAAAATCAATTACTTTTAAAAACCTGTGAAAAAAAGACAGTGAAAGAGAGAGAAATTCTTACAAAATTCGTTTAGGGGCAGTTATGCTACCTGGATTGACCATATCTAGACCCACAGCTGATTGAGACATAAGGGTGGACACTCTTGGGGCTGAGAGGTTTGGTGAGGTTGGGTGAGGAAACGCAGACCCTTTAAAGTAATACTGCGTGGTACCCATCCCATGGGTCCCAAATCTCCAGGTTCAAGGGCATCTTCCTACATCGAAAACATGCATGAGAAACCCAGAAGATGGCACACTGTGTGATCGGGAAAGGTTTCTAAAACGCACCTCATTTCTCATCTCCTTGTGCTCGAATTCGCCATTCCAGCTGCTTTACTAGCAGTCTCCCTCATTGGAGAATCAGCACCTTTAACCTCCTGTTCCGTACAGGTTGCAATTTGTCCTGAGGATGAACGGGAAAAGGGGGAAACAATGAGAGTCTAGCTCTAGGTGTTGGGACAGGCACAGGTCACTCTATTTTCCCATCAGGAAGAAGAATTAAGCACAGGCTCAGCCTGCCGCCCGGAACCAGAATAGGGCCTGAAGCAATCCTGCGCTTTTGCGGCCAGCTCCCAAGAAAGCGAGTTGAAAAATGGAGCTCAGGGGCACTGCAATTCACAAACCTGCAGACTTATAAATGACCACTCTCGTCCACAAATATATTGAGGGAAGGCAACGAAGAGGATTTGAAAGCAAGGCAGAATTGCAGGAAACAGATTTCAGGAGGGAGATTCGAATCGCCTTTAAAGCACAGGAAAAGCGGCAAAACCTCGACAATGATGCCCTTGGCCAAAAAGGGCGTATGCGTTTTTTCCTGAATATATTCAGGAAAAAACGCATACGCCCTTTTTGGCCAAGCAAGCAACCTGGAAAGGCAAATCAGCGCTACAAAGAAGTCTCGCTTCCCATCCGTCAAAAGGGCCATGCTGAATAAAGTGTCAAAACCAGAAATGCAGGGCAGGCCATGGAGAAACGGGAGCCTTGCTACGCTTATGGGCGGGATGTAAATTGCCAACAGCCACTCTGGAGAAGTGTACGGTGTGTCCTGAAACATCTAAAAAACTCAGCTTAGAGAGCATAGGGCACTTCCACTCATGCGCGTATAAATTGGGAAAACTAAAAATCAGAAAGACACAGGCACCCCAACGTTTAGGGCTGCTCTGTTGACAAGAACCTCCACTTCGTTACACCTTAAATATCCCAGGAAAGAGAAAAATGGATAAAGAAGTTGTGGTCCTTATGTACAATGGAATATCACTCAGCCATGAAATCAAAGTCATAAGGCTAGTAGCAGCATGATGAGTGGATTTAGGTACGACGATTCTAAGTGAAATAAGTCACACAGAAAAAGACACTTATCATAAGATATCACTTATAGAGGGAATGTAAAAACCGCTACCCTTGAACTGAATTACAAAACAGAACAGAGTCACACGTTTAGAAAACACACTATGGCTGCTTAACGGGAAAGGTGAGGTAGAGTGATGCATAAAACAATGGTTTCAAATTAGCTCAGATACCGTTCCATAAACCCAATATGTAATAGACAAGACCTACTCCTTCTTCAGTGAATTGGACTCAACACCCCCTATTCACGGCCCAAGAATATATCTGACTAGTAAGAATCTTAAAACCTATGTATTGATATCTCTCTGTAAGTGAGTCAAGTGGGTGTAAAGTGGCATAAACACAGCAGTGAAAAGCAGCTAAACCCCATTATAAAAATCAATTACTTTTAAAAACCTGTGAAAAAAAGACAGTGAAAGAGAGAGAAATTCTTACAAAATTCGTTTAGGGGCAGTTATGCTACCTGGATTGACCATATCTAGACCCACAGCTGATTGAGACATAAGGGTGGACACTCTTGGGGCTGAGAGGTTTGGTGAGGTTGGGTGAGGAAACGCAGACCCTTTAAAGTAATACTGCGTGGTACCCATCCCATGGGTCCCAAATCTCCAGGTTCAAGGGCATCTTCCTACATCGAAAACATGCATGAGAAACCCAGAAGATGGTACACCGTGTGATCGGGAAAGGTTTCTAAAACGCACCTCATTTCTCATCTCCTTGTGCTCGGGTTCGCCATTCCAGCCGCTTTACTAACAATCTCCCTCCTTGGAGAATCAGCACCTTTAACCTCCTGTTCCGTACAGGTTGCAATTTGTCCTGAAGATGAACGGAAAAAAGGGGGAAACAATGAGAGTCTAGCTCTAGGTGTTGGGACAGGCACAGGTCACTCTATTTTCCCATCAGGAAGAAGAATTTAGCACAGGCTCAGCCTGCCGCCCGGAACCAGAATAGGGCCTGAAGCAATCCTGCGCTTTTGCGGCCAGCTCCCAAGAAAGCGAGTTGAAAAATGGAGCTCAGGGGCACTGTAATTCACAAACCTGCAGACTTATAAATGACCACTCTCGTTCACAAATATATTGAGGGAAGGCAACGAAGAGGATTTGAAAGCAAGGCAGAATTGCAGGAAACAGATTTCAGGAGGGAGATTCGAATCGCCTTTAAAGCACAGGAAAAGCGGCAAAACCTCGACAATGATGCCCTTGGCCAAAAAGGGCGTATGCGTTTTTTCCTGAATATATTCAGGAAAAAACGCATACGCCCTTTTTGGCCAAGCAAGCAACCTGGAAAGGCAAATCAGCGCTACAAAGAAGTCTCGCTTCCCATCCGTCAAAAGGGCCATGCTGAATAAAGTGTCAAAACCAGAAATGCAGGGCAGGCCATGGAGAAACGGGAGCCTTGCTACGCTTATGGGCGGGATGTAAATTGCCAACAGCCACTCTGGAGAAGTGTACGGTGTGTCCTGAAACATCTAAAAAACTCAGCTTAGAGAGCATAGGGCACTTCCACTCATGCGCGTATAAATTGGGAAAACTAAAAATCAGCAAGACACAGGCACCCCAACGTTTAGGGCTGCTCTGTTGACAAGAACCTCCACTTCGTTACACCTTAAATATCCCAGGAAAGAGAAAAATGGATAAAGATGTTGTGGTCCTTATGTACAATGGAATATCACTCAGCCATGAAATCAAAGTCATAAGGCTAGTAGCAGCATGATGAGTGGATTTAGGTACGACGATTCTAAGTGAAATAAGTCACACAGAAAAAGACACTTATCATAAGATATCACTTATAGAGGGAATGTAAAAACCGCTACCCTTGAACTGAATTACAAAACAGAACAGAGTCACACGTTTAGAAAACACACTATGGCTGCTTAACGGGAAAGGTGAGGTAGAGTGATGCATAAAACAATGGTTTCAAATTAGCTCAGATACCGTTCCATAAACCCAATATGTAATAGACAAGACCTACTCCTTGCTCAGTGAATTGGACTCAACACCCCCTATTCACGGCCCAAGAATATATCTGACTAGTAAGAATCTTAAAACCTATGTATTGATATCTCTCTGTAAGTGAGTCAAGTGGGTTTAAAGTGGCATAAACACAGCAGTGAAAAGCAGCTAAACCCCATTATAAAAATCAATTACTTTTAAAAACCTGTGAAAAAAAGACAGTGAAAGAGAGAGAAATTCTTACAAAATTCGTTTAGGGGCAGTTATGCTACCTGGATTGACCATATCTAGACCCACAGCTGATTGAGACATAAGGGTGGACACTCTTGGGGCTGAGAGGTTTGGTGAGGTTGGGTGAGGAAACGCAGACCCTTTAAAGTAATACTGCGTGGTACCCATCCCATGGGTCCCAAATCTCCAGGTTCAAGGGCATCTTCCTACATCGAAAACATGCATGAGAAACCCAGAAGATGGCACACTGTGTGATCGGGAAAGGTTTCTAAAACGCACCTCATTTCTCATCTCCTTGTGCTCGAATTCGCCATTCCAGCTGCTTTACTAGCAGTCTCCCTCATTGGAGAATCAGCACCTTTAACCTCCTGTTCCGTACAGGTTGCAATTTGTCCTGAGGATGAACGGGAAAAGGGGGAAACAATGAGAGTCTAGCTCTAGGTTTTGGGACAGGCACAGGTCACTCTATTTTCCCATCAGGAAGAAGAATTAAGCACAGGCTCAGCCTGCCGCCCGGAACCAGAATAGGGCCTGAAGCAATCCTGAGCTTTTGCGGCCAGCTCCCAAGAAAGCGAGTTGAAAAATGGAGCTCAGGGGCACTGCAATTCACAAACCTGCAGACTTATAAATGTTCACTCTCGTCCACAAATATATTGAGGGAAGGCAACGAAGAGGATTTGAAAGCAAGGCAGAATTGCAGGAAACAGATTTCAGGAGGGAGATTCGAATCGCCTTTAAAGCACAGGAAAAGCCGCAAAACCTCGTCAATGATGCCCTTGGCCAAAAAGGGCGTATGCGTTTTTTCCTGAATATATTCAGGAAAAAACGCATACGCCCTTTTTGGCCAAGCAAGCAACCTGGAAAGGCAAATCAGCGCTACAAAGAAGTCTCGCTTCCCATCGGTCAAAAGGGCCATGCTGAATAAAGTGTCAAAACCAGAAATGCAGGGCAGGCCATGGAGAAAAGGGAGCCTTGCTACGCTGATGGGCGGGATGTAAATTGCCAACAGCCACTCTGGAGAAGTGTACGGTGTGTCCTGAAACATCTAAAAAACTCAGCTTAGAGAGCATAGGGCACTTCCACTCATGGGCGTATAAAGTGGGAAAACTAAAAATCAGCAAGACACAGGCACCCCAACGTTTAGGGCTGCTCTGTTGACAAGAACCTCCACTTCATTACACCTTAAATATCTCAGGATAGAGAAAAATGGATAAATAAGTTGTGGTCCTTATGTACAATGGAATATCACTCAGCCATGAAATCAACGTCATAAGGCTAGTAGCAGCATGATGAGTGGATTTAGGTACGACGATTCTAAGTGAAATAAGTCACACAGAAAAAGACACTTATCATAAGATATCACTTATAGAGGGAATGTAAAAACCGCTACCCTTGAACTGAATTACAAAACAGAACAGAGTCACACGTTTAGAAAACACACTATGGCTGCTTAACGGGAAAGGTGAGGTGGGGTGATGCATAAAACAAGGGTTTCAAATTAGCTCAGATACCGTTCCGTAAACCCAATATGTACTAGACAAGACCTACTCCTTGCTCAGTGAATTGGACTCAAAACCCCTATTCACGGCCCAAGAATATATCTGACTAGTAAGAATCTTAAAACCTATGTATTGATATCTCTCTATAAGTGAGTCATGTGGGTGTAAAGTGACATAAACACAGCAGTGAAAAGCAGCTAAACCCCATTATAAAAATCAATTACTTTTAAAAACCTGTGAAAAAAAGACAGTGAAAGAGAGAGAAATTCTTACAAAATTCGTTTAGGGGCAGTTATGCTACCTGGATTGACCATATCTAGACCCACAGCTGATTGAGACATAAGGGTGGACACTCTTGGGGCTGAGAGGTTTGGTGAGGTTGGGTGAGGAAACGCAGACCCTTTAAAGTAATACTGCGTGGTACCCATCCCATGGGTCCCAAATCTCCAGGTTCAAGGGCATCTTCCTACATCGAAAACATGCATGAGAAACCCAGAAGATGGTACACCGTGTGATCGGGAAAGGTTTCTAAAACGCACCTCATTTCTCATCTCCTTGTGCTCGGGTTCGCCATTCCAGCCGCTTTACTAACAATCTCCCTCCTTGGAGAATCAGCACCTTTAACCTCCTGTTCCGTACAGGTTGCAATTTGTCCTGAGGATGAACGGAAAAAAGGGGGAAACAATGAGAGTCTAGCTCTAGGTGTTGGGACAGGCACAGGTCACTCTATTTTCCCATCAGGAAGCAGAATTTAGCACAGGCTCAGCCTGCCGCCCGGAACCAGAATAGGGCCTGAAGCAATCCTGCGCTTTTGCGGCCAGCTCCCAAGAAAGCGAGTTGAAAAATGGAGCTCAGGGGCACTGTAATTCACAAACCTGCAGACTTATAAATGACCACTCTCGTCCACAAATATATTGAGGGAAGGCAACGAAGAGGATTTGAAAGCAAGGCAGAATTGCAGGAAACAGATTTCAGGAGGGAGATTCGAATCGCCTTTAAAGCACAGGAAAAGCGGCAAAACCTCGACAATGATGCCTTTGGCCAAAAAGGGCGTATGCGTTTTTTCCTGAATATATTCAGGAAAAAACGCATACGCCCTTTTTGGCCAACCAAGCAACCTGGAAAGGCAAATCAGCGCTACAAAGAAGTCTCGCTTCCAATCGGTCAAAAGGGCCATGCTGAATAAAGTGTCAAAACCAGAAATGCAGGACAGGCCATGGAGAAACGGGAGCCTTGCTACGCTGATGGGCGGGATGTAAATTGCCAACAGCCACTCTGGAGAAGTGTACGGTGTGTCCTGAAACATCTAAAAAACTCAGCTTAGAGAGCATAGGGCACTTCCACTCATGGGCGTATAAAGTGGGAAAATTAAAAACCAGCAAGACACAGGCACCCCAAAGTTTAGGGCTGCTCTGTTGACAAGAACCTCCAACTTCGTTACACCTTAAATATCCCAGGAAAGAGAAAAATGGATAAAGATGTTGTGGTCCTTATGTACAATGGAATATCACTCAGCCATGAAATCAACGTCATAAGGCTAGTAGCAGCATGATGAGTGGATTTAGGTACGACGATTCTAAGTGAAATAAGTCACACAGAAAAAGACACTTATCATAAGATATCACTTATAGAGGGAATGTAAAAACCGCTACCCTTGAACTGAATTACAAAAGAGAACAGAGTCACACGTTTAGAAAACACACTATGGCTGCTTAACGGGAAAGGTGAGGTGGGGTGATGCATAAAACAAGGGTTTCAAATTAGCTCAGATACCGTTCCGTAAACCCAATATGTACCAGACAAGACCTACTCCTTGCTCAGTGAATTGGACTCAAAACCCCTATTCACGGCCCAAGAATATATCTGACTAGTAAGAATCTTAAAACCTATGTATTGATATATCTCTGTAAGTGAGTCAATTGGGTGTAAAGTGACATAAACACAGCAGTGAAAAGCAGCTAAACCCCATTATAAAAATCAATTACTTTTAAAAACCTGTGAAAAAAAGACAGTGAAAGAGAGAGAAATTCTTACAAAATTCGTTTAGGGGCAGTTATGCTACCTGGATTGACCATATCTAGACCCACAGCTGATTGAGACATAAGGGTGGACACTCTTGGGGCTGAGAGGTTTGGTGAGGTTGGGTGAGGAAACGCAGACCCTTTAAAGTAATACTGCGTGGTACCCATCCCATGGGTCCCAAATCTCCAGGTTCAAGGGCATCTTCCTACATCGAAAACATGCATGAGAAACCCAGAAGATGGTACACCGTGTGATCGGGAAAGGTTTCTAAAACGCACCTCATTTCTCATCTCCTTGTGCTCGGGTTCGCCATTCCAGACGCTTTACTAACAATCTCCCTCCTTGGAGAATCAGCACCTTTAACCTCCTATTCCGTACAGGTTGCAATTTGTCCTGAGGATGAACGGAAAAAAGGGGGAAACAATGAGAGTCTAGCTCTAGGTGTTGGGACAGGCACAGGTCACTCTATTTTCCCATCAGGAAGAAGAATTTAGCACAGGCTCAGCCTGCCGCCCGGAACAAGAATAGGGCCTGAAGCAATCCTGCGCTTTTGCGGCCAGCTCCCAAGAAAGCGAGTTGAAAAATGGAGCTCAGGGGCACTGTAATTCACAAACCTGCAGACTTATAAATGACCACTCTCGTCCACAAATATATTGAGGGAAGGCAACGAAGAGGATTTGAAAGCAAGGCAGAATTGCAGGAAACAGATTTCAGGAGGGAGATTCGAATCGCCTTTAAAGCACAGGAAAAGCGGCAAAACCTCGACAATGATGCCCTTGGCCAAAAAGGGCGTATGCGTTTTTTCCTGAATATATTCAGGAAAAAACGCATACGCCCTTTTTGGCCAAGCAAGCAACCTGGAAAGGCAAATCAGCGCTACAAAGAAGTCTCGCTTCCCATCCGTCAAAAGGGCCATGCTGAATAAAGTGTCAAAACCAGAAATGCAGGGCAGGCCATGGAGAAACGGGAGCCTTGCTACGCTTATGGGCGGGATGTAAATTGCCAACAGCCACTCTGGAGAAGTGTACGGTGTGTCCTGAAACATCTAAAAAACTCAGCTTAGAGAGCATAGGGCACTTCCACTCATGCGCGTATAAATTGGGAAAACTAAAAATCAGCAAGACACAGGCACCCCAACGTTTAGGGCTGCTCTGTTGACAAGAACCTCCACTTCGTTACACCTTAAATATCCCAGGAAAGAGAAAAATGGATAAAGAAGTTGTGGTCCTTATGTACAATGGAATATCACTCAGCCATGAAATCAAAGTCATAAGGCTAGTAGCAGCATGATGAGTGGATTTAGGTACGACGATTCTAAGTGAAATAAGTCACACAGAAAAAGACACTTATCATAAGATATCACTTATAGAGGGAATGTAAAAACCGCTACCCTTGAACTGAATTACAAAACAGAACAGAGTCACACGTTTAGAAAACACACTATGGCTGCTTAACGGGAAAGGTGAGGTAGAGTGATGCATAAAACAATGGTTTCAAATTAGCTCAGATACCGTTCCATAAACCCAATATGTAATAGACAAGACCTACTCCTTGCTCAGTGAATTGGACTCAACACCCCCTATTCACGGCCCAAGAATATATCTGACTAGTAAGAATCTTAAAACCTATGTATTGATATCTCTCTGTAAGTGAGTCAAGTGGGTGTAAAGTGGCATAAACACAGCAGTGAAAAGCAGCTAAACCCCATTATAAAAATCAATTACTTTTAAAAACCTGTGAAAAAAAGACAGTGAAAGAGAGAGAAATTCTTACAAAATTCGTTTAGGGGCAGTTATGCTACCTGGATTGACCATATCTAGACCCACAGCTGATTGAGACATAAGGGTGGACACTCTTGGGGCTGAGAGGTTTGGTGAGGTTGGGTGAGGAAACGCAGACCCTTTAAAGTAATACTGCGTGGTACCCATCCCATGGGTCCCAAATCTCCAGGTTCAAGGGCATCTTCCTACATCGAAAACATGCATGAGAAACCCAGAAGATGGCACACTGTGTGATCGGGAAAGGTTTCTAAAACGCACCTCATTTCTCATCTCCTTGTGCTCGAATTCGCCATTCCAGCTGCTTTACTAGCAGTCTCCCTCATTGGAGAATCAGCACCTTTAACCTCCTGTTCCGTACAGGTTGCAATTTGTCCTGAGGATGAACGGGAAAAGGGGGAAACAATGAGAGTCTAGCTCCAGGTGTTGGGACAGGCACAGGTCACTCTATTTTCCCATCAGGAAGAAGAATTAAGCACAGGCTCAGCCTGCCGCCCGGAACCAGAATAGGGCCTGAAGCAATCCTGCGCTTTTGCGGCCAGCTCCCAAGAAAGCGAGTTGAAAAATGGAGCTCAGGGGCACTGCAATTCACAAACCTGCAGACTTATAAATGACCACTCTCGTCCACAAATATATTGAGGGAAGGCAACGAAGAGGATTTGAAAGCAAGGCAGAATTGCAGAAAACAGATTTCAGGAGGGAGATTCGAATCGCCTTTAAAGCACAGGAAAAGCGGCAAAACCTCGACAATGAAGCCCTTGGCCAAAAAGGGCGTATGCGTTTTTTCCTGAATATATTCAGGAAAAAACGCATACGCCCTTTTTGGCCAAGCAAGCAACCTGGAAAGGCAAATCAGCGCTACAAAGAAGTCTCGCTTCACATCGGTCAAAAGGGCCATGCTGAATAAAGTGTCAAAACCAGAAATGCAGGGCAGGCCATGGAGAAACGGGAGCCTTGCTACGCTGATGGGCGGGATGTAAATTGCCAACAGCCACTCTGGAGAAGTGTACGGTGTGTCCTGAAACATCTAAAAAACTCAGCTTAGAGAGCATAGGGCACTTCCACTCATGCACGTATAAATTGGGAAAACTAAAAATCAGCAAGACACAGGCACCCCAACGTTTAGGGCTGCTCTGTTGACAAGAACCTCCACTTCGTTACACCTTAAATATCCCAGGAAAGAGAAAAATGGATAAAGAAGTTGTGGTCCTTATGTACAATGGAATATCACTCAGCCATGAAATCAAAGTCATAAGGCTAGTAGCAGCATGATGAGTGGACTTAGGTACGACGATTCTAAGTGAAATAAGTCACACAGAAAAAGACACTTATCATAAGATATCACTTATAGAGGGAATGTAAAAACCGCTACCCTTGAACTGAATTACAAAACAGAACAGAGTCACACGTTTAGAAAACACACTATGGCTGCTTAACGGGAAAGGTGAGGTGGGGTGATGCATAAAACAAGGGTTTCAAATTAGCTCAGATACCGTTCCATAAACCCAATATGTAATAGACAAGACCTACTCCTTGCTCAGTGAATTGGACTCAACACCCCCTATTCACGGCCCAAGAATATATCTGACTAGTAAGAATCTTAAAACCTATGTATTGATATATCTCTATAAGTGAGTCAATTGGGTGTAAAGTGACATAAACACAGCAGTGAAAAGCAGCTAAACCCCATTATAAAAATCAATTACTTTTAAAAACCTGTGAAAAAAAGACAGTGAAAGAGAGAGAAATTCTTACAAAATTCGTTTAGGGGCAGTTATGCTACCTGGATTGACCATATCTAGACCCACAGCTGATTGAGACATAAGGGTGGACACTCTTGGGGCTGAGAGGTTTGGTGAGGTTGGGTGAGGAAACGCAGACCCTTTAAAGTAATACTGCGTGGTACCCATCCCATGGGTCCCAAATCTCCAGGTTCAAGGGCATCTTCCTACATCGAAAACATGCATGAGAAACCCAGAAGATGGTACACCGTGTGATCGGGAAAGGTTTCTAAAACGCACCTCATTTCTCATCTCCTTGTGCTCGGGTTCGCCATTCCAGACGCTTTACTAACAATCTCCCTCCTTGGAGAATCAGCACCTTTAACCTCCTATTCCGTACAGGTTGCAATTTGTCCTGAGGATGAACGGAAAAAAGGGGGAAACAATGAGAGTCTAGCTCTAGGTGTTGGGACAGGCACAGGTCACTCTATTTTCCCATCAGGAAGAAGAATTTAGCACAGGCTCAGCCTGCCGCCCGGAACAAGAATAGGGCCTGAAGCAATCCTGCGCTTTTGCGGCCAGCTCCCAAGAAAGCGAGTTGAAAAATGGAGCTCAGGGGCACTGTAATTCACAAACCTGCAGACTTATAAATGACCACTCTCGTCCACAAATATATTGAGGGAAGGCAACGAAGAGGATTTGAAAGCAAGGCAGAATTGCAGGAAACAGATTTCAGGAGGGAGATTCGAATCGCCTTTAAAGCACAGGAAAAGCGGCAAAACCTCGACAATGATGCCCTTGGCCAAAAAGGGCGTATGCGTTTTTTCCTGAATATATTCAGGAAAAAACGCATACGCCCTTTTTGGCCAAGCAAGCAACCTGGAAAGGCAAATCAGCGCTACAAAGAAGTCTCGCTTCCCATCCGTCAAAAGGGCCATGCTGAATAAAGTGTCAAAACCAGAAATGCAGGGCAGGCCATGGAGAAACGGGAGCCTTGCTACGCTTATGGGCGGGATGTAAATTGCCAACAGCCACTCTGGAGAAGTGTACGGTGTGTCCTGAAACATCTAAAAAACTCAGCTTAGAGAGCATAGGGCACTTCCACTCATGCGCGTATAAATTGGGAAAACTAAAAATCAGCAAGACACAGGCACCCCAACGTTTAGGGCTGCTCTGTTGACAAGAACCTCCACTTCGTTACACCTTAAATATCCCAGGAAAGAGAAAAATGGATAAAGAAGTTGTGGTCCTTATGTACAATGGAATATCACTCAGCCATGAAATCAAAGTCATAAGGCTAGTAGCAGCATGATGAGTGGATTTAGGTACGACGATTCTAAGTGAAATAAGTCACACAGAAAAAGACACTTATCATAAGATATCACTTATAGAGGGAATGTAAAAACCGCTACCCTTGAACTGAATTACAAAACAGAACAGAGTCACACGTTTAGAAAACACACTATGGCTGCTTAACGGGAAAGGTGAGGTAGAGTGATGCATAAAACAATGGTTTCAAATTAGCTCAGATACCGTTCCATAAACCCAATATGTAATAGACAAGACCTACTCCTTGCTCAGTGAATTGGACTCAACACCCCCTATTCACGGCCCAAGAATATATCTGACTAGTAAGAATCTTAAAACCTATGTATTGATATCTCTCTGTAAGTGAGTCAAGTGGGTGTAAAGTGGCATAAACACAGCAGTGAAAAGCAGCTAAACCCCATTATAAAAATCAATTACTTTTAAAAACCTGTGAAAAAAAGACAGTGAAAGAGAGAGAAATTCTTACAAAATTCGTTTAGGGGCAGTTATGCTACCTGGATTGACCATATCTAGACCCACAGCTGATTGAGACATAAGGGTGGACACTCTTGGGGCTGAGAGGTTTGGTGAGGTTGGGTGAGGAAACGCAGACCCTTTAAAGTAATACTGCGTGGTACCCATCCCATGGGTCCCAAATCTCCAGGTTCAAGGGCATCTTCCTACATCGAAAACATGCATGAGAAACCCAGAAGATGGCACACCGTGTGATCGGGAAAGGTTTCTAAAACGCACCTCATTTCTCATCTCCTTGTGCTCGGATCCGCCATTCCAGCCGCTTTACTAACAATCTCCCTCCTTGGAGAATCAGCACCTTTAACCTCCTGTTCCGTACAGGTTGCAATTTGTCCTGAGGATGAACGGGAAGAGGGGAAAACAATGAGAGACTAGCTCTAGGTGTTGGGAATGGCAGAGGTCACTCTATTTTCCCATCAGGAAGAAGAATTAAGCACAGGCTCAGCCTGCCGTCCGAGACCAGAATAAGGCCTGAAGCAATCCTGCGCTTTTGCGGCCAGCTCCCAAGAAAGCGAGTTGAAAAATGGAGCTCAGGGGCACTGCAATTCACAAAGCTGCAGACTTATAAATGACCACTCTCGTCCACAAATATATTGAGGGAAGGCAACGAAGAGGATTTGAAAGCAAGGCAGAATTGCAGGAAACAGATTTCAGGAGGGAGATTCGAATCGCCTTTAAAGCACAGGAAAAGCGGCAAAACCTCGACAATGATGCCCTTGGCCAAAAAGGGCGTATGCGTTTTTTCCTGAATATATTCAGGAAAAAATGCATACGCCCTTTTTGGCCAACCAAGCAACCTGGAAAGGCAAATCAGCGCTACAAAGAAGTCTCGCTTCCCATCGGTCAAAAGGGCCATGCTGAATAAAGTGTCAAAACCAGAAGTGCAGGGCAGGCCATGAGGAAACGGGAGCCTTGCTACGATGATGGGCGGGATGTAAATTGCCAACAGCCACTCTGGAGAAGTGTACGGTGTGTCCTGAAACATCTAAAAAACTCAGCTTAGAGAGCATAGGGCACTTCCACTCATGGGCGTATAAATTGGGAAAACTAAAAATCAGCAAGACACAGGCACCCCAACGTTTAGGGCTGCTCTGTTGACAAGAACCTCCACTTCGTTACACCTTAAATATCTCAGGATAGAGAAAAATGGATAAATAAGTTGTAGTCCTTATGTACAATGGAATATCACTCAGCCATGAAATCAACGTCATAAGGCTAGTAGCAGCATGATGATTGGATTTAGGTACGACGATTCTAAGTGAAATAAGTCACACAGAAAAAGACACTTATCATAAGATATCACTTATAGAGGGAATGTAAAAACCGCTACCCTTGAACTGAATTACAAAACAGAACAGAGTCACACGTTTAGAAAACACACTATGGCTGCTTAACGGGAAAGGTGAGGTGGGGTGATGCATAAAACAAGGGTTTCAAATTAGCTCAGATACCGTTCCATAAACCCAATATGTACTAGACAAGACCTACTCCTTGCTCAGTGAATTGGACTCAACACCCCCTATTCACGGCCCAAGAATATATCTGACTAGTAAGAAACTTAAAACCTATGTATTGATATCTCTTTGTAACTGAGTCAAGTGGGTGTAAAGTGGCATAAACACAGCAGTGAAAAGCAGCTAAACCCCATTATAAAAATCAATTACTTTTAAAAACCTGTGAAAAAAAGACAGTGAAAGAGAGAGAAATTCTTACAAAATTCGTTTAGGGGCAGTGATGCTACCTGGATTGACCATATCTAGACCCACAGCTGATTGAGACATAAGGGTGAACACTCTTGGGGCTGAGAGGTTTGGTGAGGTTGGGTGAGGAAACGCAGACCCTTTAAAGTAATACTGCGTGGGACCCATCCCATGGGTTCCAAATCTCCAGGTTCTAGGGCATCTTCCTACATCGAAAACATGCATGAGAAACCCAGAAGATGGTACACCGTGTGATCGCGAAAGGTTTCTAAAACGCACCTCATTTTTCATCTCCTTGTGCTCGGGTTCGCCATTCCAGCTGCTTTACTAGCAACCTCCCTCCTTGGAGAATCATCACCTTTAACCTCCTGTTCCGTACAGGTTGCAATTTGTCCTGAGGATGAACCGGAAGAGGGGAAAACAATGAGAGACTAGCTCTAGGTGTTGGGACAGGCACAGGTCACTCTATTTTCCCATCAGGAAGAAGAATTAAGCACAGGCTCAGCCTGCCGCCCGGGACCAGAATAGGGCCTGAAGCAATCCTGCGCTTTTGCGGCCAGCTCCCAAGAAAGCGAGTTGAAAAATGGAGCTCAGGGGCACTGCAATTCACAAACCTGCAAACTTATAAATGATCACTCTCGTCCACAAATATATTGAGGGAAGGCAACGAAGAGGATTTGAAAGCAAGGCAGAATTGCAGGAAACAGATTTCAGGAGGGAGATTCGAATCGCCTTTAAAGCACAGGAAAAGCGGCAAAACCTCGACAATGAAGCCCTTGGCCAAAAAGGGCGTATGCGTTTTTTCCTGAATATATTCAGGAAAAAACGCATACGCCCTTTTTGGCCAAGCAAGCAACCTGGAAAGGCAAATCAGCGCTACAAAGAAGTCTCGCTTCCCAACGGTCAAAAGGGCCATGCTGAATAAAGTGTCAAAACCAGAAATGCAGGGCAGGCCATGAGGAAACGGGAGCCTTGCTACGATGATGGGCGGGATGTAAATTGCCAACAGCCACTCTGGAGAAGTGTACGGTGTGTCCTGAAACATCTAAAAAACTCAGCTTAGAGAGCATAGGGCACTTCCACTCAAGGGCGTATAAATTGGGAAAACTAAAAATCAGCAAGACACAGGCACCCCAACGTTTAGGGCTGCTCTGTTGACAAGAACCTCCACTTCGTTACACCTTAAATATCTCAGGATAGAGAAAAATGGATAAATAAGTTGTGGTCCTTATGTACAATGGAATATCACTCAGCCATGAAATCAACGTCATAAGGCTAGTTGCAGCATGATGAGTGGATTTAGGTACGACGATTCTAAGTGAAATAAGTCACACAGAAAAAGACACTTATCATAAGATATCACTTATAGAGGGAATGTAAAAACCGCTACCCTTGAACTGAATTACAAAACAGAACAGAGTCACACGTTTAGAAAACACACTATGGCTGCTTAACGGGAAAGGTGAGGTGGGGTGATGCATAAAACAAGGGTTTCAAATTAGCTCAGATACCGTTCCATAAACCCAATATGTTATAGACAAGACCTACTCCTTGCTCAGTGAATTGGACTCAACACCCCCTATTCACAGCCCAAGAATATATCTGACTACTAAGAATCTTAAAACTTATGTATTGATATCTCTTTGTAAGTGAGACAAGAGGGTGTAAACTGGCATAAACACAGCAGTGAAAAGCAGCTAAACCCCATTATAAAAATCAATTACTTTTAAAAACCTGTGAAAAAAAGACAGTGAAAGAGAGAGAAATTCTTACAAAATTCGTTTAGGGGCAGTTATGCTACCTGGATTGACCATATCTAGACCCACAGCTGATTGAGACATAAGGGTGGACACTCTTGGGGCTGAGAGGTTTGGTGAGGTTGGGTGAGCAAACGCAGACCCTTTAAAGTAATACTGCGTGGTACCCATCCCATGGGTCCCAAATCTCCAGGTTCAAGGGCATCTTCCTACATCGAAAACATGCATGAGAAACCCAGAAGATGGTACACCGTGTGATCGGGAAAGGTTTCTAAAACGCACCTCATTTCTCATGTCCTTGTGCTCGGGTTCGCCATTCCAGCCGCATTACTAGCAATCTCCCTCCTTGGAGAATCAGCACCTTTAACCTCCTGTTCCGTACAGGTTGCAATTTGTCCTGAGGATGAACGGGAAGAAGGGGGAACCAATGAGAGACTAGCTCTAGGTGTTGGGACAGGCACAGGTCACTCTATTTTCCCATCAGGAAGAAGAATTAAGCACAGGCTCAGCCTGCCGCCCGGGACCAGAATAGGGCCTGAAGCAATCCTGCGCTTTTGCGGCCAGCTCCCAAGAAAGCGAGTTGAAAAATGGAGCTCAGGGACACTGCAATTCACAAACTTGCAGACTTATAAATGATCACTCTCGTCCACAAATATATTGAGGGAAGGCAACGAAGAGGATTTGAAAGCAAGGCAGAATTGCAGGAAACAGATTTCAGGAGGGAGATTCGAATCGCCTTTAAAGCACAGGAAAAGCGGCAAAACCTCGTCAATGATGCCCTTGGCCAAAAAGGGCGTATGCGTTTTTTCCTGAATATATTCAGGAAAAAACGCATACGCCCTTTTTGGCCAACCAAGCAACCTGGAAAGGCAAATCAGCGCTACAAAGAAGTCTCGCTTCCCATCGGTCAAAAGGGCCATGCTGAATAAAGTGTCAAAACCAGAAATGCAGGACAGGCCATGGAGAAACGGGAGCCTTGCTACGCTGATGGGCGGGATGTAAATTGCTAACAGCCACCCTGGAGAAGTGTACGGTGTGTCCTGAAACATCTAAAAAACTCAGCTTAGAGAGCATAGGGCACTTCCACTCATGCGCGTATAAATTGGGAAAACTAAAAATCAGCAAGACACAGGCACCCCAACGTTTAGGGCTGCTCTGTTGACAAGAACCTCCACTTCGTTACACCTTAAATATCCCAGGAAAGAGAAAAATGGATAAAGAAGTTGTGGTCCTTATGTACAATGGAATATCACTCAGCCATGAAATCAAAGTCATAAGGCTAGTAGCAGCATGATGAGTGGATTTAGGTACGAGGATTCTAAGTGAAATAAGTCACACAGAAAAAGACACTTATCATAAGATATCACTTATAGAGGGAATGTAAAAACCGCTACCCTTGAACTGAATTACAAAACAGAACAGAGTCACACGTTTAGAAAACACACTATGGCTGCTTAACGGGAAAGGTGAGGTAGAGTGATGCATAAAACAATGGTTTCAAATTAGCTCAGATACCGTTCCATAAACCCAATATGTAATAGACAAGACCTACTCCTTGCTCAGTGAATTGGACTCAACACCCCCTATTCACGGCCCAAGAATATATCTGACTAGTAAGAATCTTAAAACCTATGTATTGATATCTCTCTGTAAGTGAGTCAAGTGGGTGTAAAGTGGCATAAACACAGCAGTGAAAAGCAGCTAAACCCCATTATAAAAATCAATTACTTTTAAAAACCTGTGAAAAAAAGACAGTGAAAGAGAGAGAAATTCTTACAAAATTCGTTTAGGGGCAGTTATGCTACCTGGATTGACCATATCTAGACCCACAGCTCATTGAGACATAAGGGTGGACACTCTTGGGGCTGAGAGGTTTGGTGAGGTTGGGTGAGGAAACGCAGACCCTTTAAAGTAATACTGCGTGGTACCCATCCCATGGGTCCCAAATCTCCAGGTTCAAGGGCATCTTCCTACATCGAAAACATGCATGAGAAACCCAGAAGATGGCACACTGTGTGATCGGGAAAGGTTTCTAAAACGCACCTCATTTCTCATCTCCTTGTGCTCGAATTCGCCATTCCAGCTGCTTTACTAGCAGTCTCCCTCATTGGAGAATCAGCACCTTTAACCTCCTGTTCCGTACAGGTTGCAATTTGTCCTGAGGATGAACGGGAAGAGGGGAAAACAATGAGAGACTAGCTCTAGGTGTTCGGAAAGGCACAGGTCACTCTATTTTCCCATCAGGAAGAAGAATTAAGCACAGGCTCAGCCTGCCGCACGAGACCAGAATAAGGCCTGAAGCAATCCTGCGCTTTTGCGGCCAGCTCCCAAGAAAGCGAGTTGAAAAATGGAGCTCAGGGGCACTGCAATTCACAAACCTGCAGACTTATAAATGATCACTCTCGTCCACAAATATATTGAGGGAAGGCAACGAAGAGGATTTGAAAGCAAGGCAGAATTGCAGGAAACAGATTTCAGGAGGGAGATTCGAATCGCCTTTAAAGCACAGGAAAAGCGGCAAAACCTCGACAATGATGCCCTAGGCCAAAAAGGGCGTATGCGTTTTTTCCTGAATATATTCAGGAAAAAACGCATACGCCCTTTTTGGCCAACCAAGCAACCTGGAAAGGCAAATCAGCGCTACAAAGAAGGCTCGCTTCCCATCGGTCAAAAGGGCCATGCTGAATAAAGTGTCAAAACCAGAAATGCAGGGCAGGCCATGAGGAAACGGGAGCCTTGCTACGATGATGGGCGGGATGTAAATTGCCAACAGCCACTCTGGAGAAGTGTACGGTGTGTCCTGAAACATCTAAAAAACTCAGCTTAGAGAGCATAGGGCACTTCCACTCATGGGCGTATAAAGTGGGAAAATTAAAAACCAGCAAGACACAGGCACCCCAAAGTTTAGGGCTGCTCTGTTGACAAGAACCTCCAACTTCGTTACACCTTAAATATCCCAGGAAAGAGAAAAATGGATAAAGATGTTGTGGTCTTTATGTACAATGGAATATCACTCAGCCATGAAATCAACGTCATAAGGCTAGTAGCAGCATGATGAGTGGATTTAGGTACGACGATTCTAAGTGAAATAAGTCACACAGAAAAAGACACTTATCATAAGATATCACTTATAGAGGGAATGTAAAAACCGCTACCCTTGAACTGAATTACAAAACAGAACAGAGTCACACGTTTAGAAAACACACTATGGCTGCTTAACGGGAAAGGTGAGGTGGGGTGATGCATAAAACAAGGGTTTCAAATTAGCTCAGATACCGTTCCATAAACCCAATATGTACTAGACAAGACCTACTCCTTGCTCAGTGAATTGGACTCAACACCCCCTATTCACGGCCCAAGAATATATCTGACTAGTAAGAATCTTAAAACCTATGTATTGATATCTCTTTGTAAGTGAGTCAAGTGGGTGTAAAGTGGAATAAACACAGCAGTGAAAAGCAGCTAAACCCCATTATAAAAATCAATTACTTTTAAAAACCTGTGAAACAAAGACAGTGAAAGAGAGAGAAATTCTTACAAAATTCGTTTAGGGGCAGTTATGCTACCTGGATTGACCATATCTAGACCCACAGCTGATTGAGACATAAGGGTGGACACTCTTGGGGCTGAGAGGTTTGGTGAGGTTGGTTGAGCAAACGCAGACCCTTTAAAGTAATACTGCGTGGTACCCATCCCATGGGTCCCAAATCTCCAGGTTCAAGGGCATCTTCCTACATCGAAAACATGCATGAGAAACCCAGAAGATGGTACACCGTGTGATCGGGAAAGGTTTCTAAAACGCACCTCATTTCTCATGTCCTTGTGCTCGGGTTCGCCATTCCAGCCGCATTACTAGCAATCTCCCTCCTTGGAGAATCAGCACCTTTAACCTCCTGTTCCGTACAGGTTGCAATTTGTCCTGAGGATGAACGGGAAGAAGGGGGAAACAATGAGAGACTAGCTCTAGGTGTTGGGACAGGCACAGGTCACTCTATTTTCCCATCAGGAAGAAGAATTAAGCACAGGCTCAGCCTGCCGCCCGGGACCAGAATAGGGCCTGAAGCAATCCTGCGCTTTTGCGGCCAGCTCCCAAGAAAGCGAGTTGAAAAATGGAGCTCAGGGGCACTGCAATTCACAAACCTGCAGACTTATAAATGATCACTCTCGTCCACAAATATATTGAGGGAAGGCAACGAAGAGGATTTGAAAGCAAGGCAGAATTGCAGGAAACAGATTTCAGGAGGGAGATTCGAATCGCCTTTAAAGCACAGGAAAAGCGGCAAAACCTCGTCAATGATGCCCTTGGCCAAAAAGGGCGTATGCGTTTTTTCCTGAATATATTCAGGAAAAAACGCATACGCCCTTTTTGGCCAACCAAGCAACCTGGAAAGGCAAATCAGCGCTACAAAGAAGTCGCGCTTCCCATCGGTCAAAAGGGCCATGCTGAATAAAGTGTCAAAACCAGAAATGCAGGACAGGCCATGGAGAAACGGGAGCCTTGCTACGCTGATGGGTGGGATGTAAATTGCCAACAGCCACCCTGGAGAAGTGTACGGTGTGTCCTGAAACATCTAAAAAACTCAGCTTAGAGAGCATAGGGCACTTCCACTCATGGGCGTATAAAGTGGGAAAATTAAAAACCAGCAAGACACAGGCACCCCAATGTTTAGGGCTGCTCTGTTGACAAGAACCTCCACTTCGTTACACCTTAAATATCTCATGATAGAGAAAAATTGATAAATAAGTTGTGGTCCTTATGTACAATGGAATATCACTCAGCCATGAAATCAACGTCATAAGGCTAGTAGCAGCATGATGATTGGATTTAGGTACGACGATTCTAAGTGAAATAAGTCACACAGAAAAAGACACTTATCATAAGATATCACTTATAGAGGGAATGTAAAAACCGCTACCCTTGAACTGAATTACAAAACAGAACAGAGTCACACGTTTAGAAAACACACTATGGCTGCTTAACGGGAAAGGTGAGGTGGGGTGATGCATAAAACAAGGGTTTCAAATTAGCTCAGATACCGTTCCATAAACCCAATATGTAATAGACAAGACCTACTCCTTGCTCAGTGAATTGGACTCAACACCCCCTATTCACGGCCCAAGAATATATCTGACTAGTAAGAAACTTAAAACCTATGTATTGATATCTCTTTGTAAGGGAGTCAAGTGGGTGTAAAGTGGCATAAACACAGCAGTGAAAAGCAGCTAAACCCCATTATAAAAATCAATTACTTTTAAAAACCTGTGAAAAAAAGACAGTGAAAGAGAGAGAAATTCTTACAAAATTCGTTTAGGGGCAGTGATGCTACCTGGATTGACCATATCTAGACCCACAGCTGATTGAGACATAAGGGTGGACACTCTTGGGGCTGAGAGGTTTGGTGAGGTTGGGTGAGGAAACGCAGACCCTTTAAAGTAATACTGCGTGGTACCCATCCCATGGGTTCCAAATCTCCAGGTTCTAGGGCATCTTCCTACATCGAAAACATGCATGAGAAACCCAGAAGATGGTACACCGTGTGATCGCGAAAGGTTTCTAAAACGCACCTCCTTTCTCATCTCCTTGTGCTCGGGTTCGCCATTCCAGCTGCTTTACTAGCAACCTCCCTCCTTGGAGAATCATCACCTTTAACCTCCTGTTCCGTACAGGTTGCAATTTGTCCTGAGGATGAACGAGAAGAGGGGAAAACAATGAGAGACTAGCTCTAGGTGTTGGGACAGGCACAGGTCACTCTATTTTCCCATCAGGAAGAAGAATTAAGCACAGGCTCAGCCTGCCGCCCGGGACCAGAATAGGGCCTGAAGCAATCCTGCGCTTTTGAGGCCAGCTCCCAAGAAAGCGAGTTGAAAAATGGAGCTCAGGGGCACTGCAATTCACAAACCTGCAAACTTATAAATGATCACTCTCGTCCACAAATATATTGAGGGAAGGCAACGAAGAGGATTTGAAAGCAAGGCAGAATTGCAGGAAACAGATTTCAGGAGGGAGATTCGAATCGCCTTTAAAGCACAGGAAAAGCGGCAAAACCTCGACAATGATGCCCTTGGCCAAAAAGGGCGTATGCGTTTTTTCCTGAATATATTCAGGAAAAAACGCATACGCCCTTTTTGGCCAAGCAAGCAACCTGGAAAGGCAAATCAGCGCTACAAAGAAGTCTCGCTTCCCATCGGTCAAAAGGGCCATGCTGAATAAAGTGTCAAAACCAGAAATGCAGGGCAGGCCATGGAGAAACGGGAGGCTTGCTACGCTGATGGGCGGGATGTAAATTGCCAACAGCCACTCTGGAGAAGTGTACGGTGTGTCGTGAAACATCTAAAAAACTCAGCTTAGAGAGCATAGGGCACTTCCAGTCAAGGGCGTATAAATTGGGAAAACTAAAAATCAGCAAGACACAGGCACCCCAACGTTTAGGGCTGCTCTGTTGACAAGAACCTCCACTTCGTTACACCTTAAATATCTCAGGATAGAGAAAAATGGATAAATAAGTTGTGGTCCTTATGTACAATGGAATATCACTCAGCCATGAAATCAACGTCATAAGGCTAGTAGCAGCATGATGAGTGGATTTAGGTACGACGATTCTAAGTGAAATAAGTCACACAGAAAAAGACACTTATCATAAGATATCACTTATAGAGGGAATGTAAAAACCGCTACCCATGAACTGAATTACAAAACAGAACAGAGTCACACGTTTAGAAAACACACTATGGCTGTTTAACGGGAAAGGTGAGGTGGGGTGATGCATAAAACAAGGGTTTCAAATTAGCTCAGATACCGTTCCATAAACCCAATATGTTATAGACAAGACCTACTCCTTGCTCAGTGAATTGGACTCAACACCCCCTATTCACAGCCCAAGAATATATCTGACTACTAAGAATCTTAAAACCTATGTATTGATATCTCTTTGTAAGTGAGACAAGTGGGTGTAAACTGGCATAAACACAGCAGTGAAAAGCAGCTAAACCCCATTATAAAAATCAATTACTTTTAAAAACCTGTGAAAAAAATACAGTGAAAGAGAGAGAAATTCTTACAAAATTCGTTTAGGGGCAGTTATGCTACCTGGGTTGACCATATCTAGACCCACAGCTGATTGAGACATAAGGGTGGACACTCTTGGGGCTGAGAGGTTTGGTGAGGTTGGGTGAGGAAACAAAGACCCTTTAAAGTAATAGTGCGTGGTACCCATCCCATGGGTCCCAAATCTCCAGGTTCAAGGGCATCTTCCTACATCGAAAACATGCATGAGAAACTCAGAAGATGGTACACCGTGTGATCGCGAAAGGTTTCTAAACGCACCTCATTTCTCATCTCCTTGTGCTCGGGTTCGCCATTCCAGCTGCTTTACTAGCAACCTCCCTCCTTGGAGAATCATCACCTTTAACCTCCTGTTCCGTACAGGTTGCAATTTGTCCTGAGGATGAACGAGAAGAGGGGAAAACAATGAGAGACTAGCTCTAGGTGTTGGGACAGGCACAGTTCACTCTATTTTCCCATCAGGAAGAAGAATTAAGCACAGGCTCAGCCTGCCGCACGGGACCAGAATAGGGCCTGAAGCAATCCTGCGCTTTTGCGGCCAGCTCCCAAGAAAGCGAGTTGAAAAATGGAGCTCAGGGGCACTGCAATTCACAAACCTGCAGACTTATAAATGACCACTCTCGTCCACAAATATATTGAGGGAAGGCAACGAAGAGGATTTGAAAGCAAGGCAGAATTGCAGGAAACAGATTTCAGGAGGGAGATTCGAATCGCCTTTAAAGCACAGGAAAAGCGGCAAAACCTCGACAATGATGCCCTTGGCCAAAAAGGGCGTATGCGTTTTTTCCTGAATATATTCAGGAAAAAACGCATACGCCCTTTTTGGCCAAGCAAGCAACCTGGAAAGGCAAATCAGCGCTACAAAGATGTCTCGCTTCCCATCGGTCAAAAGGGCCATGCTGAATAAAGTGTCAAAACCAGAAATGCAGGACAGGCCATGGAGAAACGGGAGCCTTGCTACGCTGATGGGCGGGATGTAAATTGCCAACAGCCACTATGGAGAAGTGTACGGTGTGTCCTGAAACATCTAAAAAACTCAGCTTAGAGAGCATAGGGCACTTCCACTCATGGGCGTATAAAGTGGGAAAATTAAAAACCAGCAAGACACAGGCACCCCAAAGTTTAGGGCTGCTCTGTTGACAAGAACCTCCAACTTCGTTACACCTTAAATATCCCAGGAAAGAGAAAAATGGATAAAGATGTTGTGGTCTTTATGTACAATGGAATATCACTCAGCCATGAAATCAATGTCATAAGGCTAGTAGCAGCATGATGAGTGGATTTAGGTACGACGATTCTAAGTGAAATAAGTCACACAGAAAAAGACACTTATCATAAGATATCACTTATAGAGGGAATGTAAAAACCGCTACCCTTGAACTGAATTACAAAACAGAACAGAGTCACACGTTTAGAAAACACACTATGGCTGCTTAACGGGAAAGGTGAGGTGGGGTGATGCATAAAACAAGGGTTTCAAATTAGCTCAGATACCGTTCCATAAACCCAATATGTAATAGACAAGACCTACTCCTTGCTCAGTGAATTGGACTCAACACCCCCTATTCACGGCCCAAGAATATATCTGACTAGTAAGAATCTTAAAACCTATGTATTGATATCTCTTTGTAAGTGAGTCAAGTGGGTGTAAAGTGGAATAAACACAGCAGTGAAAAGCAGCTAAACCCCATTATAAAAATCAATTACTTTTAAAAACCTGTGAAACAAAGACAGTGAAAGAGAGAGAAATTCTTACAAAATTCGTTTAGGGGCAGTTATGCTACCTGGATTGACCATATCTAGACCCACAGCTGATTGAGACATAAGGGTGGACACTCTTGGGGCTGAGAGGTTTGGTGAGGTTGGGTGAGCAAACGCAGACCCTTTAAAGTAATACTGCGTGGTACCCATCCCATGGGTCCCAAATCTCCAGATTCAAGGGCATCTTCCTACATCGAAAACATGCATGAGAAACCCAGAAGATGGTACACCGTGTGATCGGGAAAGGTTTCTAAAACGCACCTCATTTCTCATGTCCTTGTGCTCGGGTTCGCCATTCCAGCCGCATTACTAGCAATCTCCCTCCTTGGAGAATCAGCACCTTTAACCTCCTGTTCCCTACAGGTTGCAATTTGTCCTGAGGATGAACGGGAAGAAGGGGGAACCAATGAGAGACTAGCTCTAGGTGTTGGGACAGGCACAGGTCACTCTATTTTCCCATCAGGAAGAAGAATTAAGCACAGGCTCAGCCTGCCGCCCGGGACCAGAATAGGGCCTGAAGCAATCCTGCGCTTTTGCGGCCAGCTCCCAAGAAAGCGAGTTGAAAAATGGAGCTCAGGGGCACTGCAATTCACAAACCTGCAGACTTATAAATGATCACTCTCGTCCACAAATATATTGAGGGAAGGCAACGAAGAGGATTTGAAAGCAAGGCAGAATTGCAGGAAACAGATTTCAGGAGGGAGATTCGAATCGCCTTTAAAGCACAGGAAAAGCGGCAAAACCTCGTCAATGATGCCCTTGGCCAAAAAGGGCGTATGCGTTTTTTCCAGAATATATTCAGGAAAAAACGCATACGCCCTTTTTGGCCAAGCAAGCAACCTGGAAAGGCAAATCAGCGCTACAAAGAAGTCTCGCTTCCCATCGGTCAAAAGGGCCATGCTGAATAAAGTGTCAAAACCAGAAATGCAGGGCAGGCCATGGAGAAACGGGAGCCTTGCTACGCTGATGGGCGGGATGTAAATTGCCAACAGCCACTCTGGAGAAGTGTACGGTGTGACCTGAAACATCTAAAAAACTCAGCTTAGAGAGCATACGGCACTTCCACTCATGGGCGTATAAAGTGGGAAAATTAAAAACCAGCAAGACACAGGCACCCCAAAGTTTAGGGCTGCTCTGTTGACAAGAACCTCCAACTTCGTTACACCTTAAATATCCCAGGAAAGAGAAAAATGGATAAAGATGTTGTGGTCCTTATGTACAATGGAATATCACTCAGCCATGAAATCAACGTCATAAGGCTAGTAGCAGCATGATGAGTGGATTTAGGTACGACGATTCTAAGTGAAATAAGTCACACAGAAAAAGACACTTATCATAAGATATCACTTATAGAGGGAATGTAAAAACCGCTACCCTTGAACTGAATTACAAAACAGAACAGAGTCACACGTTTAGAAAACACACTATGGCTGCTTAACGGGAAAGGTGAGGTGGGGTGATGCATAAAACAAGGGTTTCAAATTAGCTCAGATACCGTTCCATAAACCCAATATGTAATAGACAAGACCTACTCCTTGCTCAGTGAATTGGACTCAACACCCCCTATTCACGGCCCAAGAATATATCTGACTAGTAAGAATCTTAAAACCTATGTATTGATATCTCTTTGTAAGTGAGTCAAGTGGGTGTAAAGTGGAATAAACACAGCAGTGAAAAGCAGCTAAACCCCATTATAAAAATCAATTACTTTTAAAAACCTGTGAAACAAAGACAGTGAAAGAGAGAGAAATTCTAACAAAATTCGTTTAGGGGCAGTTATGCTACCTGGATTGACCATATCTAGACCCACAGCTGATTGAGACATAAGGGTGGACACTCTTGGGGCTGAGAGGTTTGGTGAGGTTGGGTGAGCAAACGCAGACCCTTTAAAGTAATACTGCGTGGTACCCATCCCATGGGTCCCAAATCTCCAGGTTCAAGGGCATCTTCCTACATCGAAAACATGCATGAGAAACCCAGAAGATGGTACACCGTGTGATCGGGAAAGGTTTCTAAAACGCACCTCATTTCTCATGTCCTTGTGCTCGGGTTCGCCATTCCAGCCGCATTACTAGGAATCTCCCTCCTTGGAGAATCAGCACCTTTAACCTCCTGTTCCGTACAGGTTGCAATTTGTCCTGAGGATGAACGGGAAGAAAGGGGAACCAATGAGAGACAAGCTCTAGGTGTTGGGACAGGCACAGGTCACTCTATTTTCCCATCAGGAAGAAGAATTAAGCACAGGCTCAGCCTGCCGCCCGGGACCAGAATAGGGCCTGAAGCAATCCTGCGCTTTTGCGGCCAGCTCCCAAGAAAGCGAGTTGAAAAATGGAGCTCAGGGGCACTGCAATTCACAAACCTGCAGACTTATAAATGATCACTCTCGTCCACAAATATATTGAGGGAAGGCAACGAAGAGGATTTGAAAGCAAGGCAGAATTGCAGGAAACAGATTTCAGGAGGGAGATTCGAATCGCCTTTAAAGCACAGGAAAAGCGGCAAAACCTCGTCAATGATGCCCTTGGCCAAAAAGGGCGTATGCGTTTTTTCCTGAATATATTCAGGAAAAAACGCATACGCCCTTTTTGGCCAAGCAAGCAACCTGGAAAGGCAAATCAGCGCTACAAAGAAGTCTCGCTTCCCACCTGTCAAAAGGGCCATGCTGAATAAAGTGTCAAAACCAGAAATGCAGGACAGGCCATGGAGAAACGGGAGCCTTGCTACGCTGATGGGTGGGATGTAAATTGCCAACAGCCACCCTGGAGAAGTGTACGGTGTGTCCTGAAACATCTAAAAAACTCAGCTTAGAGAGCATAGGGCACTTCCACTCATGGGCGTATAAAGTGGGAAAATTAAAAACCAGCAAGACACAGGCACCCCAATGTTTAGGGCTGCTCTGTTGACAAGAACCTCCAACTTCGTTACACCTTAAAAATCCCAGGAAAGAGAAAAATGGATAAAGATGTTGTGGTCCTTATGTACAATGGAATATCACTCAGCCATGAAATCAACGTCATAAGGCTAGTAGCAGCATGATGAGTGGATTTAGGTACGACGATTCTAAGTGAAATAAGTCACACAGAAAAAGACACTTATCATAAGATATCACTTATAGAGGGAATGTAAAAACCGCTACCCTTGAACTGAATTACAAAACAGAACAGAGTCACACGTTTAGAAAACACACTATGGCTGCTTAACGGGAAAGGTGAGGTGGGGTGATGCATAAAACAAGGGTTTCAAATTAGCTCAGATACCGTTCCATAAACCCAATATTTAATAGACAAGACCTACTCCTTGCTCAGTGAATTGGACTCAACACCCCCTATTCACGGCCCAAGAATATATCTGACTAGTAAGAATCTTAAAACCTATGTATTGATATCTCTTTGTAAGTGAGTCAAGTGGGTGTAAAGTGGCATAAACACAGCAGTGAAAAGCAGCTAAACCCCATTATAAAAATCAATTACTTTTAAAAACCTGTGAAACAAAGACAGTGAAAGAGAGAGAAATTCTTACAAAATTCGTTTAGGGGCAGTTATGCTACCTGGATTGACCATATCTAGACCCACAGCTGATTGAGACATAAGGGTGGACACTCTTGGGGCTGAGAGGTTTGGTGAGGTTGGGTGAGCAAACGCAGACCCTTTAAAGTAATACTGCGTGGTACCCATCCCATGGGTCCCAAATCTCCAGGTTCAAGGGCATCTTCCTACATCGAAAACATGCATGAGAAACCCAGAAGATGGTACACCGTGTGATCGGGAAAGGTTTCTAAAACGCACCTCATTTCTCATGTCCTTGTGCTCGGGTTCGCCATTCCAGCCGCATTACTAGCAATCTCCCTCCTTGGAGAATCAGCACCTTTAACCTCCTGTTCCGTACAGGTTGCAATTTGTCCTGAGGATGAACGGGAAGAAAGGGGAACCAATGAGAGACAAGCTCTAGGTGTTGGGACAGGCACAGGTCACTCTATTTTCCCATCAGGAAGAAGAATTAAGCACAGGCTCAGCCTGCCGCCCGGGACCAGAATAGGGCCTGAAGCAATCCTGCGCTTTTGCGGCCAGCTCCCAAGAAAGCGAGTTGAAAAATGGAGCTCAGGGGCACTGCAATTCACAAACCTGCAGACTTATAAATGATCACTCTCGTCCACAAATATATTGAGGGAAGGCAACGAAGAGGATTTGAAAGCAAGGCAGAATTGCAGGAAACAGATTTCAGGAGGGAGATTCGAATCGCCTTTAAAGCACAGGAAAAGCGGCAAAACCTCGTCAATGATGCCCTTGGCCAAAAAGGGCGTATGCGTTTTTTCCTGAATATATTTAGGAAAAAACGCATACGCCCTTTTTGGCCAAGCAAGCAACCTGGAAAGGCAAATCAGCGCTACAAAGAAGTCTCGCTTCCCACCGGTCAAAAGGGCCATGCTGAATAAAGTGTCAAAACCAGAAATGCAGGACAGGCCATGGAGAAACGGGAGCCTTGCTACGCTGATGGGTGGGATGTAAATTGCCAACAGCCACCCTGGAGAAGTGTACGGTGTGTCCTGAAACATCTAAAAAACTCAGCCTAGAGAGCATAGGGCACTTCCACTCATGGGCGTATAAAGTGGGAAAATTAAAAACCAGCAAGACACAGGCACCCCAATGTTTAGGGCTGCTCTGTTGACAAGAACCTCCAACTTCGTTACACCTTAAAAATCCCAGGAAAGAGAAAAATGGATAAAGATGTTGTGGTCCTTATGTACAATGGAATATCACTCAGCCATGAAATCAACGTCATAAGGCTAGTAGCAGCATGATGAGTGGATTTAGGTACGACGATTCTAAGTGAAATAAGTCACACAGAAAAAGACACTTATCATAAGATATCACTTATAGAGGGAATGTAAAAACCGCTACCCTTGAACTGAATTACAAAACAGAACAGAGTCACACGTTTAGAAAACACACTATGGCTGCTTAACGGGAAAGGTGAGGTGGGGTGATGCATAAAACAAGGGTTTCAAATTAGCTCAGATACCGTTCCATAAACCCAATATGTACTAGACAAGACCTACTCCTTGCTCAGTGAATTGGACTCAACACCCCCTATTCACGGCCCAAGAATATATCTGACTAGTAAGAATCTTAAAACCTATGTATTGATATCTCTTTGTAAGTGAGTCAAGTGGGTGTAAAGTGGCATAAACACAGCAGTGAAAAGCAGCTAAACCCCATTATAAAAATCAATTACTTTTAAAAACCTGTGAAACAAAGACAGTGAAAGAGAGAGAAATTCTTACAAAATTCGTTTAGGGGCAGTTATGTTACCTGGATTGACCATATCTAGACCCACAGCTGATTGAGACATAAGGGTGGACACTCTTGGGGCTGAGAGGTTTGGTGAGGTTGGGTGAGCAAACGCAGACCCTTTAAAGTAATACTGCGTGGTACCCATCCCATGGGTCCCAAATCTCCAGGTTCAAGGGCATCTTCCTTCATCGAAAACATGCATGAGAAACCCAGAAGATGGTACACCGTGTGATCGGGAAAGGTTTCTGAAACGCACCTCATTTCTCATGTCCTTGTGCTCGGGTTCGCCATTCCAGCCGCATTACTAGCAATCTCCCTCCTTGGAGAATCAGCACCTTTAACCTCCTGTTCCGTACAGGTTGCAATTTGTCCTGAGGATGAACGGGAAGAAGGGGGAACCAATGAGAGACTAGCTCTAGGTGTTGGGACAGGCACAGGTCACTCTATTTTCCCATCAGGAAGAAGAATTAAGCACAGGCTCAGCCTGCCGCCCGGGACCAGAATAGGGCCTGAAGCAATCCTGCGCTTTTGCGGCCAGCTCCCAAGAAAGCGAGTTGAAAAATGGAGCTCAGGGGCACTGCAATTCACAAACCTGCAGACTTATAAATGATCACTCTCGTCCACAAATATATTGAGGGAAGGCAACGAAGAGGATTTGAAAGCAAGGCAGAATTGCAGGAAACAGATTTCAGGAGGGAGATTCGAATCGCCTTTAAAGCACAGGAAAAGCGGCAAAACCTCGACAATGATGCCCTTGGCCAAAAAGGGCGTATGCGTTTTTTCCTGAATATATTCAGGAAAAAACGCATACGCCCTTTTTGGCCAAGCAAGCAACCTGGAAAGGCAAATCAGCGCTACAAAGATGTCTCGCTTCCCATCGGTCAAAAGGGCCATGCTGAATAAAGTGTCAAAACCAGAAATGCAGGACAGGCCATGGAGAAACGGGAGCCTTGCTACGCTGATGGGCGGGATGTAAATTGCCAACAGCCACTATGGAGAAGTGTACGGTGTGTCCTGAAACATCTAAAAAACTCAGCTTAGAGAGCATAGGGCACTTCCACTCATGGGCGTATAAAGTGGGAAAATTAAAAACCAGCAAGACACAGGCACCCCAAAGTTTAGGGCTGCTCTGTTGACAAGAACCTCCAACTTCGTTACACCTTAAATATCCCAGGAAAGAGAAAAATGGATAAAGATGTTGTGGTCTTTATGTACAATGGAATATCACTCAGCCATGAAATCAATGTCATAAGGCTAGTAGCAGCATGATGAGTGGATTTAGGTACGACGATTCTAAGTGAAATAAGTCACACAGAAAAAGACACTTATCATAAGATATCACTTATAGAGGGAATGTAAAAACCGCTACCCTTGAACTGAATTACAAAACAGAACAGAGTCACACGTTTAGAAAACACACTATGGCTGCTTAACGGGAAAGGTGAGGTGGGGTGATGCATAAAACAAGGGTTTCAAATTAGCTCAGATACCGTTCCATAAACCCAATATGTAATAGACAAGACCTACTCCTTGCTCAGTGAATTGGACTCAACACCCCCTATTCACGGCCCAAGAATATATCTGACTAGTAAGAATCTTAAAACCTATGTATTGATATCTCTTTGTAAGTGAGTCAAGTGGGTGTAAAGTGGAATAAACACAGCAGTGAAAAGCAGCTAAACCCCATTATAAAAATCAATTATTTTTAAAAACCTGTGAAACAAAGACAGTGAAAGAGAGAGAAATTCTAACAAAATTCGTTTAGGGGCAGTTATGCTACCTGGATTGACCATATCTAGACCCACAGCTGATTGAGACATAAGGGTGGACACTCTTGGGGCTGAGAGGTTTGGTGAGGTTGGGTGAGCAAACGCAGACCCTTTAAAGTAATACTGCGTGGTACCCATCCCATGGGTCCCAAATCTCCAGGTTCAAGGGCATCTTCCTACATCGAAAACATGCATGAGAAACCCAGAAGATGGTACACCGTGTGATCGGGAAAGGTTTCTAAAACGCACCTCATTTCTCATGTCCTTGTGCTCGGGTTCGCCATTCCAGCCGCATTACTAGCAATCTCCCTCCTTGGAGAATCAGCACCTTTAACCTCCTGTTCCGTACAGGTTGCAATTTGTCCTGAGGATGAACGGGAAGAAAGGGGAACCAATGAGAGACAAGCTCTAGGTGTTGGGACAGGCACAGGTCACTCTATTTTCCCATCAGGAAGAAGAATTAAGCACAGGCTCAGCCTGCCGCCCGGGACCAGAATAGGGCCTGAAGCAATCCTGCGCTTTTGCGGCCAGCTCCCAAGAAAGCGAGTTGAAAAATGGAGCTCAGGGGCACTGCAATTCACAAACCTGCAGACTTATAAATGATCACTCTCGTCCACAAATATATTGAGGGAAGGCAACGAAGAGGATTTGAAAGCAAGGCAGAATTGCAGGAAACAGATTTCAGGAGGGAGATTCGAATCGCCTTTAAAGCACAGGAAAAGCGGCAAAACCTCGTCAATGATGCCCTTGGCCAAAAAGGGCGTATGCGTTTTTTCCTGAATATATTCAGGAAAAAACGCATACGCCCTTTTTGGCCAAGCAAGCAACCTGGAAAGGCAAATCAGCGCTACAAAGAAGTCTCGCTTCCCACCTGTCAAAAGGGCCATGCTGAATAAAGTGTCAAAACCAGAAATGCAGGACAGGCCATGGAGAAACGGGAGCCTTGCTACGCTGATGGGTGGGATGTAAATTGCCAACAGCCACCCTGGAGAAGTGTACGGTGTGTCCTGAAACATCTAAAAAACTCAGCTTAGAGAGCATAGGGCACTTCCACTCATGGGCGTATAAAGTGGGAAAATTAAAAACCAGCAAGACACAGGCACCCCAATGTTTAGGGCTGCTCTGTTGACAAGAACCTCCAACTTCGTTACACCTTAAAAATCCCAGGAAAGAGAAAAATGGATAAAGATGTTGTGGTCCTTATGTACAATGGAATATCACTCAGCCATGAAATCAACGTCATAAGGCTAGTAGCAGCATGATGAGTGGATTTAGGTACGACGATTCTAAGTGAAATAAGTCACACAGAAAAAGACACTTATCATAAGATATCACTTATAGAGGGAATGTAAAAACCGCTACCCTTGAACTGAATTACAAAACAGAACAGAGTCACACGTTTAGAAAACACACTATGGCTGCTTAACGGGAAAGGTGAGGTGGGGTGATGCATAAAACAAGGGTTTCAAATTAGCTCAGATACCGTTCCATAAACCCAATATTTAATAGACAAGACCTACTCCTTGCTCAGTGAATTGGACTCAACACCCCCTATTCACGGCCCAAGAATATATCTGACTAGTAAGAATCTTAAAACCTATGTATTGATATCTCTTTGTAAGTGAGTCAAGTGGGTGTAAAGTGGCATAAACACAGCAGTGAAAAGCAGCTAAACCCCATTATAAAAATCAATTACTTTTAAAAACCTGTGAAACAAAGACAGTGAAAGAGAGAGAAATTCTTACAAAATTCGTTTAGGGGCAGTTATGCTACCTGGATTGACCATATCTAGACCCACAGCTGATTGAGACATAAGGGTGGACACTCTTGGGGCTGAGAGGTTTGGTGAGGTTGGGTGAGCAAACGCAGACCCTTTAAAGTAATACTGCGTGGTACCCATCCCATGGGTCCCAAATCTCCAGGTTCAAGGGCATCTTCCTACATCGAAAACATGCATGAGAAACCCAGAAGATGGTACACCGTGTGATCGGGAAAGGTTTCTAAAACGCACCTCATTTCTCATGTCCTTGTGCTCGGGTTCGCCATTCCAGCCGCATTACTAGCAATCTCCCTCCTTGGAGAATCAGCACCTTTAACCTCCTGTTCCGTACAGGTTGCAATTTGTCCTGAGGATGAACGGGAAGAAAGGGGAACCAATGAGAGACAAGCTCTAGGTGTTGGGACAGGCACAGGTCACTCTATTTTCCCATCAGGAAGAAGAATTAAGCACAGGCTCAGCCTGCCGCCCGGGACCAGAATAGGGCCTGAAGCAATCCTGCGCTTTTGCGGCCAGCTCCCAAGAAAGCGAGTTGAAAAATGGAGCTCAGGGGCACTGCAATTCACAAACCTGCAGACTTATAAATGATCACTCTCGTCCACAAATATATTGAGGGAAGGCAACGAAGAGGATTTGAAAGCAAGGCAGAATTGCAGGAAACAGATTTCAGGAGGGAGATTCGAATCGCCTTTAAAGCACAGGAAAAGCGGCAAAACCTCGTCAATGATGCCCTTGGCCAAAAAGGGCGTATGCGTTTTTTCCTGAATATATTCAGGAAAAAACGCATACGCCCTTTTTGGCCAAGCAAGCAACCTGGAAAGGCAAATCAGCGCTACAAAGAAGTCTCGCTTCCCACCTGTCAAAAGGGCCATGCTGAATAAAGTGTCAAAACCAGAAATGCAGGACAGGCCATGGAGAAACGGGAGCCTTGCTACGCTGATGGGTGGGATGTAAATTGCCAACAGCCACCCTGGAGAAGTGTACGGTGTGTCCTGAAACATCTAAAAAACTCAGCCTAGAGAGCATAGGGCACTTCCACTCATGGGCGTATAAAGTGGGAAAATTAAAAACCAGCAAGACACAGGCACCCCAATGTTTAGGGCTGCTCTGTTGACAAGAACCTCCAACTTCGTTACACCTTAAAAATCCCAGGAAAGAGAAAAATGGATAAAGATGTTGTGGTCCTTATGTACAATGGAATATCACTCAGCCATGAAATCAACGTCATAAGGCTAGTAGCAGCATGATGAGTGGATTTAGGTACGACGATTCTAAGTGAAATAAGTCACACAGAAAAAGACACTTATCATAAGATATCACTTATAGAGGGAATGTAAAAACCGCTACCCTTGAACTGAATTACAAAACAGAACAGAGTCACACGTTTAGAAAACACACTATGGCTGCTTAACGGGAAAGGTGAGGTGGGGTGATGCATAAAACAAGGGTTTCAAATTAGCTCAGATACCGTTCCATAAACCCAATATGTAATAGACAAGACCTACTCCTTGCTCAGTGAATTGGACTCAACACCCCCTATTCACGGCCCAAGAATATATCTGACTAGTAAGAATCTTAAAACCTATGTATTGATATCTCTTTGTAAGTGAGTCAAGTGGGTGTAAAGTGGCATAAACACAGCAGTGAAAAGCAGCTAAACCCCATTATAAAAATCAATTACTTTTAAAAACCTGTGAAACAAAGACAGTGAAAGAGAGAGAAATTCTTACAAAATTCGTTTAGGGGCAGTTATGCTACCTGGATTGACCATATCTAGACCCACAGCTGATTGAGACATAAGGGTGGACACTCTTGGGGCTGAGAGGTTTGGTGAGGTTGGGTGAGCAAACGCAGACCCTTTAAAGTAATACTGCGTGGTACCCATCCCATGGGTCCCAAATCTCCAGGTTCAAGGGCATCTTCCTACATCGAAAACATGCATGAGAAACCCAGAAGATGGTACACCGTGTGATCGGGAAAGGTTTCTAAAACGCACCTCATTTCTCATGTCCTTGTGCTCGGGTTCGCCATTCCAGCCGCATTACTAGCAATCTCCCTCCTTGGAGAATCAGCACCTTTAACCTCCTGTTCCGTACAGGTTGCAATTTGTCCTGAGGATGAACGGGAAGAAGGGGGAACCAATGAGAGACTAGCTCTAGGTGTTGGGACAGGCACAGGTCACTCTATTTTCCCATCAGGAAGAAGAATTAAGCACAGGCTCAGCCTGCCGCCCGGGACCAGAATAGGGCCTGAAGCAATCCTGCGCTTTTGCGGCCAGCTCCCAAGAAAGCGAGTTGAAAAATGGAGCTCAGGGGCACTGCAATTCACAAACCTGCAGACTTATAAATGATCACTCTCGTCCACAAATATATTGAGGGAAGGCAACGAAGAGGATTTGAAAGCAAGGCAGAATTGCAGGAAACAGATTTCAGGAGGGAGATTCGAATCGCCTTTAAAGCACAGGAAAAGCGGCAAAACCTCGTCAATGATGCCCTTGGCCAAAAAGGGCGTATGCGTTTTTTCCTGAATATATTCAGGAAAAAACGCATACGCCCTTTTTGGCCAACCAAGCAACCTGGAAAGGCAAATCAGCGCTACAAAGAAGTCTCGCTTCCCACCGGTCAAAAGGGCCATGCTGAATAAAGTGTCAAAACCAGAAATGCAGGACAGGCCATGGAGAAACGGGAGCTTTGCTACGCTGATGGGTGGGATGTAAATTGCCAACAGCCACCCTGGAGAAGTGTACGGTGTGTCCTGAAACATCTAAAAAACTCAGCTTAGAGAGCATAGGGCACTTCCACTCATGGGCGTATAAAGTGGGAAAATTAAAAACCAGCAAGACACAGGCACCCCAATGTTTAGGGCTGCTCTGTTGACAAGAACCTCCAACTTCGTTACACCTTAAAAATCCCAGGAAAGAGAAAAATGGATAAAGATGCTGTGGTCCTTATGTACAATGGAATATCACTCAGCCATGAAATCAACGTCATAAGGCTAGTAGCAGCATGATGAGTGGATTTAGGTACGACGATTCTAAGTGAAATAAGTCACACAGAAAAAGACACTTATCATAAGATATCACTTATAGAGGGAATGTAAAAACCGCTACCCTTGAACTGAATTACAAAACAGAACAGAGTCACACGTTTAGAAAACACACTATGGCTGCTTAACGGGAAAGGTGAGGTGGGGTGATGCATAAAACAAGGGTTTCAAATTAGCTCAGATACCGTTCCATAAACCCAATATGTACTAGACAAGACCTACTCCTTGCTCAGTGAATTGGACTCAAAACCCCCTATTCACGGCCCAAGAATATATCTGACTAGTAAGAATCTTAAAACCTATGTATTGATATCTCTCTGTAAGTGAGTCATGTGGGTGTAAAGTGACATAAACACAGCAGTGAAAAGCAGCTAAACCCCATTATGAAAATCAATTACTTTTAAAAACCTGTGAAAAAAAGACAGTGAAAGAGAGAGAAATTCTTACAAAATTCTTTTAGGGGCAGTTATGCTACCTGGATTGACCATATCTAGACCCACAGCTGATTGAGACATAAGGGTGGACACTCTTGGGGCTGAGAGGTTTGGTGAGGTTGGGTGAGCAAACGCAGACCCTTTAAATTAATACTGCGTGGTGCCCATCCCATGGGTTCCAAATCTCCAGGTTCAAGGGCATCTTCCTACATCGAAAACATGCATGAGAAACCCAGAAGATGGTACACCGTGTGATCGCGAAAGGTTTCTAAACGCACCTCATTTCTCATCTCCTTGTGCTCGGGTTCGCCATTCCAGCTGCTTTACTAGCAACCTCCCTCCTTGGAGAATCATCACCTTTAACCTCCTGTTCCGTACAGGTTGCAATTTGTCCTGAGGATGAACGAGAAGAGGGGAAAACAATGAGAGACTAGCTCTAGGTGTTGGGACAGGCACAGTTCACTCTATTTTCCCATCAGGAAGAAGAATTAAGCACAGGCTCAGCCTGCCGCCCGGGACCAGAATAGGGCCTGAAGCAATCCTGCGCTTTTGCGGCCAGCTCCCAAGAAAGCGAGTTGAAAAATGGAGCTCAGGGGCACTGCAATTCACAAACCTGCAGACTTATAAATGATCACTCTCGTCCACAAATATATTGAGGGAAGGCAACGAAGAGGATTTGAAAACAAGGCAGAATTGCAGGAAACAGATTTCAGGAGGGAGATTCGAATCGCCTTTAAAGCACAGG
Organism: Balaenoptera physalus; assembly: GCF_965194825.1. Classification (NCBI taxonomy): domain Eukaryota; kingdom Metazoa; phylum Chordata; class Mammalia; order Artiodactyla; family Balaenopteridae; genus Balaenoptera; species Balaenoptera physalus. Next base: position 873,790 of record NW_028126565.1, on the reverse strand, counting down.
AAAAACGGCAAAACCTCGACAATGATGCCCTTGGCCAAAAAGGGCGTATGCGTTTTTTCCTGAATATATTCAGGAAAAAACGCATACGCCCTTTTTGGCCAACCAAGCAACCTGGAAAGGCAAATCAGCGCTACAAAGAAGTCTCGCTTCCCATCGGTCAAAAGGGCCATGCTGAATAAAGTGTCAAAACCAGAAATGCAGGGCAGGCCATGGAGAAAAGGGAGCCTTGCTACGCTGATGGGCGGGATGTAAATTGCCAACAGCCACTCTGGAGAAGTGTACGGTGTGTCCTGAAACATCTAAAAAACTCAGCTTAGAGAGCATAGGGCACTTCCACTTATGGACGTATAAATTGGGAAAACTAAAAATCAGGAAGACACAGGCACCCCAACGTTTAGGGCTGCTCTGTTGACAAGAACCTCCACTTCTTTACACCTTAAATATCTCAGGATAGAGAAAAATGGATAAATAAGTTGTGGTCCTTATGTACAATGGAATATCACTCAGCCATGAAATCAACGTCATAAGGCTAGTAGCAGCATGATGAGTGGATTTAGGTACGACGATTCTAAGTGAAATAAGTCACACAGAAAAAGACACTTATCATAAGATATCACTTATAGAGGGAATGTAAAAACCGCTACCCTTGAACTGAATTACAAAACAGAACAGAGTCACACGTTTAGAAAACACACTATGGCTGCGTAACGGGAAAGGTGAGGTGGGGTGATGCATAAAACAAGGGTTTCAAATTAGCTCAGATACCGTTCCATAAACCCAATATGTAATAGACAAGACCTACTCCTTGCTCAGTGAATTGGACTCAACACCCCCTATTCACGGCCCAAGAATATATCTGACTAGTAAGAATCTTAAAACCTATGTATTGATATCTCTCTGTAAGTGAGTAAAGTGGGTGTAAAGTGGCATAAACACAGCAGTGAAAAGCAGATAAACCCCATTATAAAAATCAATTACTTTTAAAAACCTGTGAAAAAAAGACAGTGAAAGAGAGAGAAATTCTTACAAAATTCTTTTAGGGGCAGTTATGCTACCTGGATTGACCATATCTAGACCCACAGCTGATTGAGACATAAGGGTGGACACTCTTGGAGCTGAGAGGTTTGGTGAGGTTGGGTGAGGAAACAAAGACCCTTTAAAGTAATACTGCGTGGTACCCATCCCATGGGTCCCAAATCTCCAGGTTCAAGGGCATCTTCCTACATCGAAAACATGCATGAGAAACCCAGAAGATGGTACACCGTGTGATCGCGAAAGGTTTCTAAACGCACCTCATTTCTCATCTCCTTGTGCTCGGGTTCGCCATTCCAGCTGCTTTACTAGCAACCTCCCTCCTTGGAGAATCATCACCTTTAACCTCCTGTTCCGTACAGGTTGCAATTTGTCCTGAGGATTAACGAGAAGAGGGGAAAACAATGAGAGACTAGCTCTAGGTGTTGGGACAGGCACAGTTCACTCTATTTTCCCATCAGGAAGAAGAATTAAGCACAGGCTCAGCCTGCCGCACGGGACCAGAATAGGGCCTGAAGCAATCCTGCGCTTTTGCGGCCAGCTCCCAAGAAAGCGAGTTGAAAAATTGAGCTCAGGGGCACTGCAATTCACAAACCTGCAGACTTATAAATGACCACTCTCGTCCACAAATATATTGAGGGAAGGCAACGAAGAGGATTTGAAAGCAAGGCAGAATTGCAGGAAACAGATTTCAGGAGGGAGATTCGAATCGCCTTTTAAGCACAGGAAAAGCGGCAAAACCTCGACAATGATGCCCTTGGCCAAAAAGGGCGTATGCGTTTTTTCCTGAATATATTCAGGAAAAAACGCATACGCCCTTTTTGGCCAACCAAGCAACCTGGAAAGGCAAATCAGCGCTACAAAGAAGTCTCGCTTCCCATCGGTCAAAAGGGCCATGCTGAATAAAGTGTCAAAACCAGAAATGCAGGGCAGGCCATGGAGAAACGGGAGCCTTGCTACGCTGATGGGCGGGATGTAAATTGCCAACAGCCACTCTGGAGAAGTGTACGGTGTGTCGTGAAACATCTAAAAAACTCAGCTTAGAGAGCATAGGGCACTTCCACTCATGGGCGTATAAAGTGGGAAAATTAAAAACCAGCAAGACACAGGCACCCCAAAGTTTAGGGCTGCTCTGTTGACAAGAACCTCCAACTTCGTTACACCTTAAATATCCCAGGAAAGAGAAAAATGGATAAAGATGTTGTGGTCTTTATGTACAATGGAATATCACTCAGCCATGAAATCAACGTCATAAGGCTAGTAGCAGCATGATGAGTGGATTTAGGTACGACGATTCTAAGTGAAATAAGTCACACAGAAAAAGACACTTATCATAAGATATCACTTATAGAGGGAATGTAAAAACCGCTACCCTTGAACTGAATTACAAAACAGAACAGAGTCACACGTTTAGAAAACACACTATGGCTGCTTAACGGGAAAGGTGAGGTGGGGTGATGCATAAAACAAGGGTTTCAAATTAGCTCAGATACCGTTCCATAAACCCAATATGTACTAGACAAGACCTACTCCTTGCTCAGTGAATTGGACTCAACACCCCCTATTCACGGCCCAAGAATATATCTGACTAGTAAGAATCTTAAAACCTATGTATTGATATCTCTTTGTAAGTGAGTCAAGTGGGTGTAAAGTGGCATAAACACAGCAGTGAAAAGCAGCTAAACCCCATTATAAGAATCAATTACTTTTAAAAACCTGTGAAACAAAGACAGTGAAAGAGAGAGAAATTCTTACAAAATTCGTTTAGGGGCAGTTATGTTACCTGGATTGACCATATCTAGACCCACAGCTGATTGAGACATAAGGGTGGACACTCTTGGGGCTGAGAGGTTTGGTGAGGTTGGGTGAGCAAACGCAGACCCTTTAAAGTAATACTGCGTGGTACCCATCCCATGGGTCCCAAATCTCCAGGTTCAAGGGCATCTTCCTTCATCGAAAACATGCATGAGAAACCCAGAAGATGGTACACCGTGTGATCGGGAAAGGTTTCTAAAACGCACCTCATTTCTCATGTCCTTGTGCTCGGGTTCGCCATTCCAGCCGCATTACTAGCAATCTCCCTCCTTGGAGAATCAGCACCTTTAACCTCCTGTTCCGGACAGGTTGCAATTTGTCCTGAGGATGAACGGGAAGAAGGGGGAACCAATGAGAGACTAGCTCTAGGTGTTGGGACAGGCACAGGTCACTCTATTTTCCCATCAGGAAGAAGAATTAAGCACAGGCTCAGCCTGCCGCCCGGGACCAGAATAGGGCCTGAAGCAATCCTGCGCTTTTGCGGCCAGCTCCCAAGAAAGCGAGTTGAAAAATGGAGCTCAGGGGCACTGCAATTCACAAACCTGCAGACTTATAAATGATCACTCTCGTCCACAAATATATTGAGGGAAGGCAACGAAGAGGATTGGAAAGCAAGGCAGAATTGCAGGAAACAGATTTCAGGAGGGAGATTCGAATTGCCTTTAAAGCACAGGAAAAGCGGCAAAACCTCGACAATGATGCCCTTGGCCAAAAAGGGCGTATGCGTTTTTTCCTGAATATATTCAGGAAAAAACGCATACGCCCTTTTTGGCCAAGCAAGCAACCTGGAAAGGCAAATCAGCGCTACAAAGAAGTCTCGCTTCCCATCGGTCAAAAGGGCCATGCTGAATAAAGTGTCAAAACCAGAAATGCAGGACAGGCCATGGAGAAACGGGAGCCTTGCTACGCTGATGGGCGGGATGTAAATTGCCAACAGCCACTATGGAGAAGTGTACGGTGTGTCCTGAAACATCTAAAAAACTCAGCTTAGAGAGCATAGGGCACTTCCACTCATGGGCGTATAAAGTGGGAAAATTAAAAACCAGCAAGACACAGGCACCCCAAAGTTTAGGGCTGCTCTGTTGACAAGAACCTCCAACTTCGTTACACCTTAAATATCCCAGGAAAGAGAAAAATGGATAAAGATGTTGTGGTCTTTATGTACAATGGAATATCACTCAGCCATGAAATCAATGTCATAAGGCTAGTAGCAGCATGATGAGTGGATTTAGGTACGACGATTCTAAGTGAAATAAGTCACACAGAAAAAGACACTTATCATAAGATATCACTTATAGAGGGAATGTAAAAACCGCTACCCTTGAACTGAATTACAAAACAGAACAGAGTCACACGTTTAGAAAACACACTATGGCTGCTTAACGGGAAAGGTGAGGTGGGGTGATGCATAAAACAAGGGTTTCAAATTAGCTCAGATACCGTTCCATAAACCCAATATGTAATAGACAAGACCTACTCCTTGCTCAGTGAATTGGACTCAACACTCCCTATTCACGGCCCAAGAATATATCTGACTAGTAAGAATCTTAAAACCTATGTATTGATATCTCTTTGTAAGTGAGTCAAGTGGGTGTAAAGTGGCATAAACACAGCAGTGAAAAGCAGCTAAACCCCATTATAAAAATCAATTACTTTTAAAAACCTGTGAAACAAAGACAGTGAAAGAGAGAGAAATTCTTACAAAATTCGTTTAGGGGCAGTTATGCTACCTGGATTGACCATATCTAGACCCACAGCTGATTGAGACATAAGGGTGGACACTCTTGGGGCTGAGAGGTTTGGTGAGGTTGGGTGAGCAAACGCAGACCCTTTAAAGTAATACTGCGTGGTACCCATCCCATGGGTCCCAAATCTCCAGGTTCAAGGGCATCTTCCTACATCGAAAACATGCATGAGAAACCCAGAAGATGGTACACCGTGTGATCGGGAAAGGTTTCTAAAACGCACCTCATTTCTCATGTCCTTGTGCTCGGGTTCGCCATTCCAGCCGCATTACTAGCAATCTCCCTCCTTGGAGAATCAGCACCTTTAACCTCCTGTTCCGTACAGGTTGCAATTTGTCCTGAGGATGAACGGGAAGAAGGGGGAACCAATGAGAGACTAGCTCTAGGTGTTGGGACAGGCACAGGTCACTCTATTTTCCCATCAGGAAGAAGAATTAAGCACAGGCTCAGCCTGCCGCCCGGGACCAGAATAGGGCCTGAAGCAATCCTGCGCTTTTGCGGCCAGCTCCCAAGAAAGCGAGTTGAAAAATGGAGCTCAGGGGCACTGCAATTCACAAACCTGCAGACTTATAAATGATCACTCTCGTCCACAAATATATTGAGGGAAGGCAACGAAGAGGATTTGAAAGCAAGGCAGAATTGCAGGAAACAGATTTCAGGAGGGAGATTCGAATCGCCTTTAAAGCACAGGAAAAGCGGCAAAACCTCGTCAATGATGCCCTTGGCCAAAAAGGGCGTATGCGTTTTTTCCTGAATATATTCAGGAAAAAACGCATACGCCCTTTTTGGCCAACCAAGCAACCTGGAAAGGCAAATCAGCGCTACAAAGAAGTCTCGCTTCCCACCGGTCAAAAGGGCCATGCTGAATAAAGTGTCAAAACCAGAAATGCAGGACAGGCCATGGAGAAACGGGAGCCTTGCTACGCTGATGGGTGGGATGTAAATTGCCAACAGCCACCCTGGAGAAGTGTACGGTGTGTCCTGAAACATCTAAAAAACTCAGCTTAGAGAGCATAGGGCACTTCCACTCATGGGCGTATAAAGTGGGAAAATTAAAAACCAGCAAGACACAGGCACCCCAATGTTTAGGGCTGCTCTGTTGACAAGAACCTCCAACTTCGTTACACCTTAAAAATCCCAGGAAAGAGAAAAATGGATAAAGATGCTGTGGTCCTTATGTACAATGGAATATCACTCAGCCATGAAATCAACGTCATAAGGCTAGTAGCAGCATGATGAGTGGATTTAGGTACGACGATTCTAAGTGAAATAAGTCACACAGAAAAAGACACTTATCATAAGATATCACTTATAGAGGGAATGTAAAAACCGCTACCCTTGAACTGAATTACAAAACAGAACAGAGTCACACGTTTAGAAAACACACTATGGCTGCTTAACGGGAAAGGTGAGGTGGGGTGATGCATAAAACAAGGGTTTCAAATTAGCTCAGATACCGTTCCATAAACCCAATATGTACTAGACAAGACCTACTCCTTGCTCAGTGAATTGGACTCAACACCCCCTATTCACGGCCCAAGAATATATCTGACTAGTAAGAATCTTAAAACCTATGTATTGATATCTCTCTGTAAGTGAGTAAAGTGGGTGTAAAGTGGCATAAACACAGCAGTGAAAAGCAGATAAACCCCATTATAAAAATCAATTACTTTTAAAAACCTGTGAAAAAAAGACAGTGAAAGAGAGAGAAATTCTTACAAAATTCTTTTAGGGGCAGTTATGCTACCTGGATTGACCATATCTAGACCCACAGCTGATTGAGACATAAGGGTGGACACTCTTGGAGCTGAGAGGTTTGGTGAGGTTGGGTGAGGAAACAAAGACCCTTTAAAGTAATACTGCGTGGTACCCATCCCATGGGTCCCAAATCTCCAGGTTCAAGGGCATCTTCCTACATCGAAAACATGCATGAGAAACCCAGAAGATGGTACACCGTGTGATCGCGAAAGGTTTCTAAACGCACCTCATTTCTCATCTCCTTGTGCTCGGGTTCGCCATTCCAGCTGCTTTACTAGCAACCTCCCTCCTTGGAGAATCATCACCTTTAACCTCCTGTTCCGTACAGGTTGCAATTTGTCCTGAGGATTAACGAGAAGAGGGGAAAACAATGAGAGACTAGCTCTAGGTGTTGGGACAGGCACAGTTCACTCTATTTTCCCATCAGGAAGAAGAATTAAGCACAGGCTCAGCCTGCCGCACGGGACCAGAATAGGGCCTGAAGCAATCCTGCGCTTTTGCGGCCAGCTCCCAAGAAAGCGAGTTGAAAAATTGAGCTCAGGGGCACTGCAATTCACAAACCTGCAGACTTATAAATGACCACTCTCGTCCACAAATATATTGAGGGAAGGCAACGAAGAGGATTTGAAAGCAAGGCAGAATTGCAGGAAACAGATTTCAGGAGGGAGATTCGAATCGCCTTTTAAGCACAGGAAAAGCGGCAAAACCTCGACAATGATGCCCTTGGCCAAAAAGGGCGTATGCGTTTTTTCCTGAATATATTCAGGAAAAAACGCATACGCCCTTTTTGGCCAACCAAGCAACCTGGAAAGGCAAATCAGCGCTACAAAGAAGTCTCGCTTCCCATCGGTCAAAAGGGCCATGCTGAATAAAGTGTCAAAACCAGAAATGCAGGGCAGGCCATGGAGAAACGGGAGCCTTGCTACGCTGATGGGCGGGATGTAAATTGCCAACAGCCACTCTGGAGAAGTGTACGGTGTGTCGTGAAACATCTAAAAAACTCAGCTTAGAGAGCATAGGGCACTTCCACTCATGGGCGTATAAAGTGGGAAAATTAAAAACCAGCAAGACACAGGCACCCCAAAGTTTAGGGCTGCTCTGTTGACAAGAACCTCCAACTTCGTTACACCTTAAATATCCCAGGAAAGAGAAAAATGGATAAAGATGTTGTGGTCTTTATGTACAATGGAATATCACTCAGCCATGAAATCAACGTCATAAGGCTAGTAGCAGCATGATGAGTGGATTTAGGTACGACGATTCTAAGTGAAATAAGTCACACAGAAAAAGACACTTATCATAAGATATCACTTATAGAGGGAATGTAAAAACCGCTACCCTTGAACTGAATTACAAAACAGAACAGAGTCACACGTTTAGAAAACACACTATGGCTGCTTAACGGGAAAGGTGAGGTGGGGTGATGCATAAAACAAGGGTTTCAAATTAGCTCAGATACCGTTCCATAAACCCAATATGTACTAGACAAGACCTACTCCTTGCTCAGTGAATTGGACTCAACACCCCCTATTCACGGCCCAAGAATATATCTGACTAGTAAGAATCTTAAAACCTATGTATTGATATCTCTTTGTAAGTGAGTCAAGTGGGTGTAAAGTGGCATAAACACAGCAGTGAAAAGCAGCTAAACCCCATTATAAGAATCAATTACTTTTAAAAACCTGTGAAACAAAGACAGTGAAAGAGAGAGAAATTCTTACAAAATTCGTTTAGGGGCAGTTATGTTACCTGGATTGACCATATCTAGACCCACAGCTGATTGAGACATAAGGGTGGACACTCTTGGGGCTGAGAGGTTTGGTGAGGTTGGGTGAGCAAACGCAGACCCTTTAAAGTAATACTGCGTGGTACCCATCCCATGGGTCCCAAATCTCCAGGTTCAAGGGCATCTTCCTTCATCGAAAACATGCATGAGAAACCCAGAAGATGGTACACCGTGTGATCGGGAAAGGTTTCTAAAACGCACCTCATTTCTCATGTCCTTGTGCTCGGGTTCGCCATTCCAGCCGCATTACTAGCAATCTCCCTCCTTGGAGAATCAGCACCTTTAACCTCCTGTTCCGGACAGGTTGCAATTTGTCCTGAGGATGAACGGGAAGAAGGGGGAACCAATGAGAGACTAGCTCTAGGTGTTGGGACAGGCACAGGTCACTCTATTTTCCCATCAGGAAGAAGAATTAAGCACAGGCTCAGCCTGCCGCCCGGGACCAGAATAGGGCCTGAAGCAATCCTGCGCTTTTGCGGCCAGCTCCCAAGAAAGCGAGTTGAAAAATGGAGCTCAGGGGCACTGCAATTCACAAACCTGCAGACTTATAAATGATCACTCTCGTCCACAAATATATTGAGGGAAGGCAACGAAGAGGATTGGAAAGCAAGGCAGAATTGCAGGAAACAGATTTCAGGAGGGAGATTCGAATTGCCTTTAAAGCACAGGAAAAGCGGCAAAACCTCGACAATGATGCCCTTGGCCAAAAAGGGCGTATGCGTTTTTTCCTGAATATATTCAGGAAAAAACGCATACGCCCTTTTTGGCCAAGCAAGCAACCTGGAAAGGCAAATCAGCGCTACAAAGATGTCTCGCTTCCCATCGGTCAAAAGGGCCATGCTGAATAAAGTGTCAAAACCAGAAATGCAGGACAGGCCATGGAGAAACGGGAGCCTTGCTACGCTGATGGGCGGGATGTAAATTGCCAACAGCCACTATGGAGAAGTGTACGGTGTGTCCTGAAACATCTAAAAAACTCAGCTTAGAGAGCATAGGGCACTTCCACTCATGGGCGTATAAAGTGGGAAAATTAAAAACCAGCAAGACACAGGCACCCCAAAGTTTAGGGCTGCTCTGTTGACAAGAACCTCCAACTTCGTTACACCTTAAATATCCCAGGAAAGAGAAAAATGGATAAAGATGTTGTGGTCTTTATGTACAATGGAATATCACTCAGCCATGAAATCAATGTCATAAGGCTAGTAGCAGCATGATGAGTGGATTTAGGTACGACGATTCTAAGTGAAATAAGTCACACAGAAAAAGACACTTATCATAAGATATCACTTATAGAGGGAATGTAAAAACCGCTACCCTTGAACTGAATTACAAAACAGAACAGAGTCACACGTTTAGAAAACACACTATGGCTGCTTAACGGGAAAGGTGAGGTGGGGTGATGCATAAAACAAGGGTTTCAAATTAGCTCAGATACCGTTCCATAAACCCAATATGTAATAGACAAGACCTACTCCTTGCTCAGTGAATTGGACTCAACACTCCCTATTCACGGCCCAAGAATATATCTGACTAGTAAGAATCTTAAAACCTATGTATTGATATCTCTTTGTAAGTGAGTCAAGTGGGTGTAAAGTGGCATAAACACAGCAGTGAAAAGCAGCTAAACCCCATTATAAAAATCAATTACTTTTAAAAACCTGTGAAACAAAGACAGTGAAAGAGAGAGAAATTCTTACAAAATTCGTTTAGGGGCAGTTATGCTACCTGGATTGACCATATCTAGACCCACAGCTGATTGAGACATAAGGGTGGACACTCTTGGGGCTGAGAGGTTTGGTGAGGTTGGGTGAGCAAACGCAGACCCTTTAAAGTAATACTGCGTGGTACCCATCCCATGGGTCCCAAATCTCCAGGTTCAAGGGCATCTTCCTACATCGAAAACATGCATGAGAAACCCAGAAGATGGTACACCGTGTGATCGGGAAAGGTTTCTAAAACGCACCTCATTTCTCATGTCCTTGTGCTCGGGTTCGCCATTCCAGCCGCATTACTAGCAATCTCCCTCCTTGGAGAATCAGCACCTTTAACCTCCTGTTCCGTACAGGTTGCAATTTGTCCTGAGGATGAACGGGAAGAAGGGGGAACCAATGAGAGACTAGCTCTAGGTGTTGGGACAGGCACAGGTCACTCTATTTTCCCATCAGGAAGAAGAATTAAGCACAGGCTCAGCCTGCCGCCCGGGACCAGAATAGGGCCTGAAGCAATCCTGCGCTTTTGCGGCCAGCTCCCAAGAAAGCGAGTTGAAAAATGGAGCTCAGGGGCACTGCAATTCACAAACCTGCAGACTTATAAATGATCACTCTCGTCCACAAATATATTGAGGGAAGGCAACGAAGAGGATTTGAAAGCAAGGCAGAATTGCAGGAAACAGATTTCAGGAGGGAGATTCGAATCGCCTTTAAAGCACAGGAAAAGCGGCAAAACCTCGTCAATGATGCCCTTGGCCAAAAAGGGCGTATGCGTTTTTTCCTGAATATATTCAGGAAAAAACGCATACGCCCTTTTTGGCCAACCAAGCAACCTGGAAAGGCAAATCAGCGCTACAAAGAAGTCTCGCTTCCCACCGGTCAAAAGGGCCATGCTGAATAAAGTGTCAAAACCAGAAATGCAGGACAGGCCATGGAGAAACGGGAGCCTTGCTACGCTGATGGGTGGGATGTAAATTGCCAACAGCCACCCTGGAGAAGTGTACGGTGTGTCCTGAAACATCTAAAAAACTCAGCTTAGAGAGCATAGGGCACTTCCACTCATGGGCGTATAAAGTGGGAAAATTAAAAACCAGCAAGAAACAGGCACCCCAATGTTTAGGGCTGCTCTGTTGACAAGAACCTCCAACTTCGTTACACCTTAAAAATCCCAGGAAAGAGAAAAATGGATAAAGATGCTGTGGTCCTTATGTACAATGGAATATCACTCAGCCATGAAATCAACGTCATAAGGCTAGTAGCAGCATGATGAGTGGATTTAGGTACGACGATTCTAAGTGAAATAAGTCACACAGAAAAAGACACTTATCATAAGATATCACTTATAGAGGGAATGTAAAAACCGCTACCCTTGAACTGAATTACAAAACAGAACAGAGTCACACGTTTAGAAAACACACTATGGCTGCTTAACGGGAAAGGTGAGGTGGGGTGATGCATAAAACAAGGGTTTCAAATTAGCTCAGATACCGTTCCATAAACCCAATATGTACTAGACAAGACCTACTCCTTGCTCAGTGAATTGGACTCAAAACCCCCTATTCACGGCCCAAGAATATATCTGACTAGTAAGAATCTTAAAACCTATGTATTGATATCTCTCTGTAAGTGAGTCATGTGGGTGTAAAGTGACATAAACACAGCAGTGAAAAGCAGCTAAACCCCATTATGAAAATCAATTACTTTTAAAAACCTGTGAAAAAAAGACAGTGAAAGAGAGAGAAATTCTTACAAAATTCTTTTAGGGGCAGTTATGCTACCTGGATTGACCATATCTAGACCCACAGCTGATTGAGACATAAGGGTGGACACTCTTGGAGCTGAGAGGTTTGGTGAGGTTGGGTGAGGAAACAAAGACCCTTTAAAGTAATACTGCGTGGTACCCATCCCATGGGTCCCAAATCTCCAGGTTCAAGGGCATCTTCCTACATCGAAAACATGCATGAGAAACCCAGAAGATGGTACACCGTGTGATCGCGAAAGGTTTCTAAACGCACCTCATTTCTCATCTCCTTGTGCTCGGGTTCGCCATTCCAGCTGCTTTACTAGCAACCTCCCTCCTTGGAGAATCATCACCTTTAACCTCCTGTTCCGTACAGGTTGCAATTTGTCCTGAGGATTAACGAGAAGAGGGGAAAACAATGAGAGACTAGCTCTAGGTGTTGGGACAGGCACAGTTCACTCTATTTTCCCATCAGGAAGAAGAATTAAGCACAGGCTCAGCCTGCCGCACGGGACCAGAATAGGGCCTGAAGCAATCCTGCGCTTTTGCGGCCAGCTCCCAAGAAAGCGAGTTGAAAAATGGAGCTCAGGGGCACTGCAATTCACAAACCTGCAGACTTATAAATGACCACTCTCGTCCACAAATATATTGAGGGAAGGCAACGAAGAGGATTTGAAAGCAAGGCAGAATTGCAGGAAACAGATTTCAGGAGGGAGATTCGAATCGCCTTTTAAGCACAGGAAAAGCGGCAAAACCTCGACAATGATGCCCTTGGCCAAAAAGGGCGTATGCGTTTTTTCCTGAATATATTCAGGAAAAAACGCATACGCCCTTTTTGGCCAAGCAAGCAACCTGGAAAGGCAAATCAGCGCTACAAAGAAGTCTCGCTTCCCATCGGTCAAAAGGGCCATGCTGAATAAAGTGTCAAAACCAGAAATGCAGGGCAGGCCATGGAGAAACGGGAGGCTTGCTACGCTGATGGGCGGGATGTAAATTGCCAACAGCCACTCTGGAGAAGTGTACGGTGTGCCGTGAAACATCTAAAAAACTCAGCTTAGAGAGCATAGGGCACTTCCACTCATGGGCGTATAAAGTGGGAAAATTAAAAACCAGCAAGACACAGGCACCCCAAAGTTTAGGGCTGCTCTGTTGACAAGAACCTCCAACTTCGTTACACCTTAAATATCCCAGGAAAGAGAAAAATGGATAAAGATGTTGTGGTCTTTATGTACAATGGAATATCACTCAGCCATGAAATCAACGTCATAAGGCTAGTAGCAGCATGATGAGTGGATTTAGGTACGACGATTCTAAGTGAAATAAGTCACACAGAAAAAGACACTTATCATAAGATATCACTTATAGAGGGAATGTAAAAACCGCTACCCTTGAACTGAATTACAAAACAGAACAGAGTCACACGTTTAGAAAACACACTATGGCTGCTTAACGGGAAAGGTGAGGTGGGGTGATGCATAAAACAAGGGTTTCAAATTAGCTAAGATACCGTTCCATAAACCCAATATGTACTAGACAAGACCTACTCCTTGCTCAGTGAATTGGACTCAACACCCCCTATTCACGGCCCAAGAATATATCTGACTAGTAAGAATCTTAAAACCTATGTATTGATATCTCTTTGTAAGTGAGTCAAGTGGGTGTAAAGTGGCATAAACACAGCAGTGAAAAGCAGCTAAACCCCATTATAAAAATCAATTACTTTTAAAAACCTGTGAAACAAAGACAGTGAAAGAGAGAGAAATTCTTACAAAATTCGTTTAGGGGCAGTTATGTTACCTGGATTGACCATATCTAGACCCACAGCTGATTGAGACATAAGGGTGGACACTCTTGGGGCTGAGAGGTTTGGTGAGGTTGGGTGAGCAAACGCAGACCCTTTAAAGTAATACTGCGTGGTACCCATCCCATGGGTCCCAAATCTCCAGGTTCAAGGGCATCTTCCTTCATCGAAAACATGCATGAGAAACCCAGAAGATGGTACACCGTGTGATCGGGAAAGGTTTCTAAAACGCACCTCATTTCTCATGTCCTCGTGCTCGGGTTCGCCATTCCAGCCGCATTACTAGCAATCTCCCTCCTTGGAGAATCAGCACCTTTAACCTCCTGTTCCGTACAGGTTGCAATTTGTCCTGAGGATGAACGGGAAGAAGGGGGAACCAATGAGAGACTAGCTCTAGGTGTTGGGACAGGCACAGGTCACTCTATTTTCCCATCAGGAAGAAGAATTAAGCACAGGCTCAGCCTGCCGCCCGGGACCAGAATAGGGCCTGAAGCAATCCTGCGCTTTTGCGGCCAGCTCCCAAGAAAGCGAGTTGAAAAATGGAGCTCAGGGGCACTGCAATTCACAAACCTGCAGACTTATAAATGATCACTCTCGTCCACAAATATATTGAGGGAAGGCAACGAAGAGGATTTGAAAGCAAGGCAGAATTGCAGGAAACAGATTTCAGGAGGGAGATTCGAATTGCCTTTAAAGCACAGGAAAAGCGGCAAAACCTCGACAATGATGCCCTTGGCCAAAAAGGGCGTATGCGTTTTTTCCTGAATATATTCAGGAAAAAACGCATACGCCCTTTTTGGCCAAGCAAGCAACCTGGAAAGGCAAATCAGCGCTACAAAGATGTCTCGCTTCCCATCGGTCAAAAGGGCCATGCTGAATAAAGTGTCAAAACCAGAAATGCAGGACAGGCCATGGAGAAACGGGAGCCTTGCTACGCTGATGGGCGGGATGTAAATTGCCAACAGCCACTATGGAGAAGTGTACGGTGTGTCCTGAAACATCTAAAAAACTCAGCTTAGAGAGCATAGGGCACTTCCACTCATGGGCGTATAAAGTGGGAAAATTAAAAACCAGCAAGACACAGGCACCCCAAAGTTTAGGGCTGCTCTGTTGACAAGAACCTCCAACTTCGTTACACCTTAAATATCCCAGGAAAGAGAAAAATGGATAAAGATGTTGTGGTCTTTATGTACAATGGAATATCACTCAGCCATGAAATCAATGTCATAAGGCTAGTAGCAGCATGATGAGTGGATTTAGGTACGACGATTCTAAGTGAAATAAGTCACACAGAAAAAGACACTTATCATAAGATATCACTTATAGAGGGAATGTAAAAACCGCTACCCTTGAACTGAATTACAAAACAGAACAGAGTCACACGTTTAGAAAACACACTATGGCTGCTTAACGGGAAAGGTGAGGTGGGGTGATGCATAAAACAAGGGTTTCAAATTAGCTCAGATACCGTTCCATAAACCCAATATGTAATAGACAAGACCTACTCCTTGCTCAGTGAATTGGACTCAACACCCCCTATTCACGGCCCAAGAATATATCTGACTAGTAAGAATCTTAAAACCTATGTATTGATATCTCTTTGTAAGTGAGTCAAGTGGGTGTAAAGTGGAATAAACACAGCAGTGAAAAGCAGCTAAACCCCATTATAAAAATCAATTACTTTTAAAAACCTGTGAAACAAAGACAGTGAAAGAGAGAGAAAT
The DNA here is from genome assembly GCF_965194825.1 of Balaenoptera physalus. Classification (NCBI taxonomy): domain Eukaryota; kingdom Metazoa; phylum Chordata; class Mammalia; order Artiodactyla; family Balaenopteridae; genus Balaenoptera; species Balaenoptera physalus. The sequence goes on along the minus strand of NW_028126565.1, from coordinate 858,679 downwards.
TCTTACAAAATTCGTTTAGGGGCAGTTATGCTACCTGGATTGACCATATCTAGACCCACAGCTGATTGAGACATAAGGGTGGACACTCTTGGGGCTGAGAGGTTTGGTGAGGTTGGGTGAGCAAACGCAGACCCTTTAAAGTAATACTGCGTGGTACCCATCCCATGGGTCCCAAATCTCCAGATTCAAGGGCATCTTCCTACATCGAAAACATGCATGAGAAACCCAGAAGATGGTACACCGTGTGATCGGGAAAGGTTTCTAAAACGCACCTCATTTCTCATGTCCTTGTGCTCGGGTTCGCCATTCCAGCCGCATTACTAGCAATCTCCCTCCTTGGAGAATCAGCACCTTTAACCTCCTGTTCCCTACAGGTTGCAATTTGTCCTGAGGATGAACGGGAAGAAGGGGGAACCAATGAGAGACTAGCTCTAGGTGTTGGGACAGGCACAGGTCACTCTATTTTCCCATCAGGAAGAAGAATTAAGCACAGGCTCAGCCTGCCGCCCGGGACCAGAATAGGGCCTGAAGCAATCCTGCGCTTTTGCGGCCAGCTCCCAAGAAAGCGAGTTGAAAAATGGAGCTCAGGGGCACTGCAATTCACAAACCTGCAGACTTATAAATGATCACTCTCGTCCACAAATATATTGAGGGAAGGCAACGAAGAGGATTTGAAAGCAAGGCAGAATTGCAGGAAACAGATTTCAGGAGGGAGATTCGAATCGCCTTTAAAGCACAGGAAAAGCGGCAAAACCTCGTCAATGATGCCCTTGGCCAAAAAGGGCGTATGCGTTTTTTCCAGAATATATTCAGGAAAAAACGCATACGCCCTTTTTGGCCAAGCAAGCAACCTGGAAAGGCAAATCAGCGCTACAAAGAAGTCTCGCTTCCCATCGGTCAAAAGGGCCATGCTGAATAAAGTGTCAAAACCAGAAATGCAGGGCAGGCCATGGAGAAACGGGAGCCTTGCTACGCTGATGGGCGGGATGTAAATTGCCAACAGCCACTCTGGAGAAGTGTACGGTGTGACCTGAAACATCTAAAAAACTCAGCTTAGAGAGCATAGGGCACTTCCACTCATGGGCGTATAAAGTGGGAAAATTAAAAACCAGCAAGACACAGGCACCCCAAAGTTTAGGGCTGCTCTGTTGACAAGAACCTCCAACTTCGTTACACCTTAAATATCCCAGGAAAGAGAAAAATGGATAAAGATGTTGTGGTCCTTATGTACAATGGAATATCACTCAGCCATGAAATCAACGTCATAAGGCTAGTAGCAGCATGATGAGTGGATTTAGGTACGACGATTCTAAGTGAAATAAGTCACACAGAAAAAGACACTTATCATAAGATATCACTTATAGAGGGAATGTAAAAACCGCTACCCTTGAACTGAATTACAAAACAGAACAGAGTCACACGTTTAGAAAACACACTATGGCTGCTTAACGGGAAAGGTGAGGTGGGGTGATGCATAAAACAAGGGTTTCAAATTAGCTCAGATACCGTTCCATAAACCCAATATGTAATAGACAAGACCTACTCCTTGCTCAGTGAATTGGACTCAACACCCCCTATTCACGGCCCAAGAATATATCTGACTAGTAAGAATCTTAAAACCTATGTATTGATATCTCTTTGTAAGTGAGTCAAGTGGGTGTAAAGTGGCATAAACACAGCAGTGAAAAGCAGCTAAACCCCATTATAAAAATCAATTACTTTTAAAAACCTGTGAAACAAAGACAGTGAAAGAGAGAGAAATTCTTACAAAATTCGTTTAGGGGCAGTTATGCTACCTGGATTGACCATATCTAGACCCACAGCTGATTGAGACATAAGGGTGGACACTCTTGGGGCTGAGAGGTTTGGTGAGGTTGGGTGAGCAAACGCAGACCCTTTAAAGTAATACTGCGTGGTACCCATCCCATGGGTCCCAAATCTCCAGGTTCAAGGGCATCTTCCTTCATCGAAAACATGCATGAGAAACCCAGAAGATGGTACACCGTGTGATCGGGAAAGGTTTCTAAAACGCACCTCATTTCTCATGTCCTTGTGCTCGGGTTCGCCATTCCAGCCGCATTACTAGCAATCTCCCTCCTTGGAGAATCAGCACCTTTAACCTCCTTTTCCGTACAGGTTGCAATTTGTCCTGAGGATGAACGGGAAGAAGGGGGAACCAATGAGAGACTAGCTCTAGGTGTTGGGACAGGCACAGGTCACTCTATTTTCCCATCAGGAAGAAGAATTAAGCACAGGCTCAGCCTGCCGCCCGGGACCAGAATAGGGCCTGAAGCAATCCTGCGCTTTTGCGGCCAGCTCCCAAGAAAGCGAGTTGAAAAATGGAGCTCAGGGGCACTGCAATTCACAAACCTGCAGACTTATAAATGATCACTCTCGTCCACAAATATATTGAGGGAAGGCAACGAAGAGGATTTGAAAGCAAGGCAGAATTGCAGGAAACAGATTTCAGGAGGGAGATTCGAATCGCCTTTAAAGCACAGGAAAAGTGGCAAAACCTCGACAATGATGCCCTTGGCCAAAAAGGGCGTATGCGTTTTTTCCTGAATATATTCAGGAAAAAACGCATACGCCCTTTTTGGCCAAGCAAGCAACCTGGAAAGGCAAATCAGCGCTACAAAGATGTCTCGCTTCCCATCGGTCAAAAGGGCCATGCTGAATAAAGTGTCAAAACCAGAAATGCAGGACAGGCCATGGAGAAACGGGAGCCTTGCTACGCTGATGGGCGGGATGTAAATTGCCAACAGCCACTATGGAGAAGTGTACGGTGTGTCCTGAAACATCTAAAAAACTCAGCTTAGAGAGCATAGGGCACTTCCACTCATGGGCGTATAAAGTGGGAAAATTAAAAACCAGCAAGACACAGGCACCCCAAAGTTTAGGGCTGCTCTGTTGACAAGAACCTCCAACTTCGTTACACCTTAAATATCCCAGGAAAGAGAAAAATGGATAAAGATGTTGTGGTCTTTATGTACAATGGAATATCACTCAGCCATGAAATCAATGTCATAAGGCTAGTAGCAGCATGATGAGTGGATTTAGGTACGACGATTCTAAGTGAAATAAGTCACACAGAAAAAGACACTTATCATAAGATATCACTTATAGAGGGAATGTAAAAACCGCTACCCTTGAACTGAATTACAAAACAGAACAGAGTCACACGTTTAGAAAACACACTATGGCTGCGTAACGGGAAAGGTGAGGTGGGGTGATGCATAAAACAAGGGTTTCAAATTAGCTCAGATACCGTTCCATAAACCCAATATGTAATAGACAAGACCTACTCCTTGCTCAGTGAATTGGACTCAACACCCCCTATTCACGGCCCAAGAATATATCTGACTAGTAAGAATCTTAAAACCTATGTATTGATATCTCTCTGTAAGTGAGTAAAGTGGGTGTAAAGTGGCATAAACACAGCAGTGAAAAGCAGATAAACCCCATTATAAAAATCAATTACTTTTAAAAACCTGTGAAAAAAAGACAGTGAAAGAGAGAGAAATTCTTACAAAATTCGTTTAGGGGCAGTTATGCTACCTGGATTGACCATATCTAGACCCACAGCTGATTGAGACATAAGGGTGGACACTCTTGGAGCTGAGAGGTTTGGTGAGGTTGGGTGAGGAAACAAAGACCCTTTAAAGTAATACTGCGTGGTACCCATCCCATGGGTCCCAAATCTCCAGGTTCAAGGGCATCTTCCTACATCGAAAACATGCATGAGAAACCCAGAAGATGGTACACCGTGTGATCGCGAAAGGTTTCTAAACGCACCTCATTTCTCATCTCCTTGTGCTCGGGTTCGCCATTCCAGCTGCTTTACTAGCAACCTCCCTCCTTGGAGAATCATCACCTTTAACCTCCTGTTCCGTACAGGTTGCAATTTGTCCTGAGGATGAACGTGAAGAGGGGAAAACAATGAGAGACTAGCTCTAGGTGTTGGGACAGGCACTGTTCACTCTATTTTCCCATCAGGAAGAAGAATTAAGCACAGGCTCAGCCTGCCGCACGGGACCAGAATAGGGCCTGAAGCAATCCTGCGCTTTTGCGGCCAGCTCCCAAGAAAGCGAGTTGAAAAATGGAGCTCAGGGGCACTGCAATTCACAAACCTGCAGACTTATAAATGACCACTCTCGTCCACAAATATATTGAGGGAAGGCAACGAAGAGGATTTGAAAGCAAGGCAGAATTGCAGGAAACAGATTTCAGGAGGGAGATTCGAATCGCCTTTAAAGCACAGGAAAAGCGGCAAAACCTCGACAATGATGCCCTTGGCCAAAAAGGGCGTATGCGTTTTTTCCTGAATATATTCAGGAAAAAACGCATACGCCCTTTTTGGCCAAGCAAGCAACCTGGAAAGGCAAATCAGCGCTACAAAGAAGTCTCGCTTCCCATCGGTCAAAAGGGCCATGCTGAATAAAGTGTCAAAACCAGAAATGCAGGGCAGGCCATGGAGAAACGGGAGGCTTGCTACGCTGATGGGCGGGATGTAAATTGCCAACAGCCACTCTGGAGAAGTGTACGGTGTGTCGTGAAACATCTAAAAAACTCAGCTTAGAGAGCATAGGGCACTTCCACTCATGGGCGTATAAAGTGGGAAAATTAAAAACCAGCAAGACACAGGCACCCCAAAGTTTAGGGCTGCTCTGTTGACAAGAACCTCCAACTTCGTTACACCTTAAATATCCCAGGAAAGAGAAAAATGGATAAAGATGTTGTGGTCTTTATGTACAATGGAATATCACTCAGCCATGAAATCAACGTCATAAGGCTAGTAGCAGCATGATGAGTGGATTTAGGTATGACGATTCTAAGTGAAATAAGTCACACAGATAAAGACACTTATCATAAGATATCACTTATAGAGGGAATGTAAAAACCGCTACCCTTGAACTGAATTACAAAACAGAACAGAGTCACACGTTTAGAAAACACACTATGGCTGCTTAACGGGAAAGGTGAGGTGGGGTGATGCATAAAACAAGGGTTTCAAATTAGCTCAGATACCGTTCCATAAACCCAATATGTAATAGACAAGACCTACTCCTTGCTCAGTGAATTGGACTCAACACCCCCTATTCAGGGCCCAAGAATATATCTGACTAGTAAGAATCTTAAAACCTATATATTGATATCTCTCTGTAAGTGAGTCAAGTGGGTGTAAAGTGGCATAAACACAGCAGTGAAAAGCAGCTAAACCCCATTATAAAAATCAATTACTTTTAAAAACCTGTGAAACAAAGACAGTGAAAGAGAGAAATTCTTACAAAATTCGTTTAGGGGCAGTTATGCTACCTGGATTGACCATATCTAGACCCACAGCTGATTGAGACATAAGGGTGGACACTCTTGGGGCTGAGAGGTTTGGTGAGGTTGGGTGAGCAAACGCAGACCCTTTAAAGTAATACTGCGTGGTACCCATCCCATGGGTCCCAAATCTCCAGGTTCAAGGGCATCTTCCTACATCGAAAACATGCATGAGAAACCCAGAAGATGGTACACCGTGTGATCGGGAAAGGTTTCTAAAACGCACCTCATTTCTCATGTCCTTGTGCTCGGGTTCGCCATTCCAGCCGCATTACTAGCAATCTCCCTCCTTGGAGAATCAGCACCTTTAACCTCCTGTTCCGTACAGGTTGCAATTTGTCCTGAGGATGAACGGGAAGAAGGGGGAACCAATGAGAGACTAGCTCTAGGTGTTGGGACAGGCACAGGTCACTCTATTTTCCCATCAGGAAGAAGAATTAAGCACAGGCTCAGCCTGCCGCCCGGGACCAGAATAGGGCCTGAAGCAATCCTGCGCTTTTGCGGCCAGCTCCCAAGAAAGCGAGTTGAAAAATGGAGCTCAGGGGCACTGCAATTCACAAACCTGCAGACTTATAAATGATCACTCTCGTCCACAAATATATTGAGGGAAGGCAACGAAGAGGATTTGAAAGCAAGGCAGAATTGCAGGAAACAGATTTCAGGAGGGAGATTCGAATCGCCTTTAAAGCACAGGAAAAGCGGCAAAACCTCGTCAATGATGCCCTTGGCCAAAAAGGGCGTATGCGTTTTTTCCTGAATATATTCAGGAAAAAACGCATACGCCCTTTTTGGCCAACCAAGCAACCTGGAAAGGCAAATCAGCGCTACAAAGAAGTCTCGCTTCCCATCGGTCAAAAGGGCCATGCTGAATAAAGTTTCAAAACCAGAAATGCAGGACAGGCCATGGAGAAACGGGAGCCTTGCTACGCTGATGGGTGGGATGTAAATTGCCAACAGCCACCCTGGAGAAGTGTACGGTGTGTCCTGAAACATCTAAAAAACTCAGCTTAGAGAGCATAGGGCACTTCCACTCATGGGCGTATAAAGTGGGAAAATTAAAAACCAGCAAGACACAGGCACCCCAATGTTTAGGGCTGCTCTGTTGACAAGAACCTCCAACTTCGTTACACCTTAAAAATCCCAGGAAAGAGAAAAATGGATAAAGATGCTGTGGTCCTTATGTACAATGGAATATCACTCAGCCATGAAATCAACGTCATAAGGCTAGTAGCAGCATGATGAGTGGATTTAGGTACGACGATTCTAAGTGAAATAAGTCACACAGAAAAAGACACTTATCATAAGATATCACTTATAGAGGGAATGTAAAAACCGCTACCCTTGAACTGAATTACAAAACAGAACAGAGTCACACGTTTAGAAAACACACTATGGCTGCTTAACGGGAAAGGTGAGGTGGGGTGATGCATAAAACAAGGGTTTCAAATTAGCTCAGATACCGTTCCATAAACCCAATATGTACTAGACAAGACCTACTCCTTGCTCAGTGAATTGGACTCAAAACCCCCTATTCACGGCCCAAGAATATATCTGACTAGTAAGAATCTTAAAACCTATGTATTGATATCTCTCTGTAACTGAGTCATGTGGGTGTAAAGTGACATAAACACAGCAGTGAAAAGCAGCTAAACCCCATTATGAAAATCAATTACTTTTAAAAACCTGTGAAAAAAAGACAGTGAAAGAGAGAGAAATTCTTACAAAATTCTTTTAGGGGCAGTTATGCTACCTGGATTGACCATATCTAGACCCACAGCTGATTGAGACATAAGGGTGGACACTCTTGGGGCTGAGAGGTTTGGTGAGGTTGGGTGAGCAAACGCAGACCCTTTAAATTAATACTGCGTGGTGCCCATCCCATGGGTTCCAAATCTCCAGGTTCAAGGGCATCTTCCTACATCGAAAACATGCATGAGAAACCCAGAAGATGGTACACCGTGTGATCGCGAAAGGTTTCTAAACGCACCTCATTTCTCATCTCCTTGTGCTCGGGTTCGCCATTCCAGCTGCTTTACTAGCAACCTCCCTCCTTGGAGAATCATCACCTTTAACCTCCTGTTCCGTACAGGTTGCAATTTGACCTGAGGATGAACGAGAAGAGGGGAAAACAATGAGAGACTAGCTCTAGGTGTTGGGACAGGCACAGTTCACTCTATTTTCCCATCAGGAAGAAGAATTAAGCACAGGCTCAGCCTGCCGCCCGGGACCAGAATAGGGCCTGAAGCAATCCTGCGCTTTTGCGGCCAGCTCCCAAGAAAGCGAGTTGAAAAATGGAGCTCAGGGGCACTGCAATTCACAAACCTGCAGACTTATAAATGATCACTCTCGTCCACAAATATATTGAGGGAAAGCAACGAAGAGGATTTGAAAGCAAGGCAGAATTGCAGGAAACAGATTTCAGGAGGTAGATTCGAATCGCCTTTAAAGCACAGGAAAAGCGGCAAAACCTCGTCACTGATGCCCTTGGCCAAAAAGGGCGTATGCGTTTTTTCCTGAATGTATTCAGGAAAAAACGCATACGCCCTTTTTGGCCAACCAAGCAACCTGGAAAGGCAAATCAGCGATACAAAGAAGTCTAGCTTCCCATCGGTCAAAAGGGCCATGCTGAATAAAGTGTCAAAACCAGAAATGCAGGACAGGCCATGGAGAAACGGGAGCCTTGCTACGCTGATGGGCGGGATGTAAATTGCCAACAGCCACTCTGGAGAAGTGTACGGTGTGTCCTGAAACATCTAAAAAACTCAGCTTAGAGAGCATAGGGCACTTCCACTCATGGGCGTATAAAGTGGGAACATTAAAAACCAGCAAGACACAGGCACCCCAAAGATTAGGGCTGCTCTGTTGACAAGAACCTCCAACTTCGTTACACCTTAAATATCCCAGGAAAGAGAAAAATGGATAAAGATGTTGTGGTCCTTATGTACAATGGAATATCACTCAGCCATGAAATCAACGTCATAAGGCTAGTAGCAGCATGATGAGTGGATTTAGGTTCTACGATTCTAAGTGAAATAAGTCACACAGAAAAAGACACTTATCATAAGATATCACTTATAGAGGGAATGTAAAAACCGCTACCCTTGAACTGAATTACAAAACAGAACAGAGTCACACGTTTAGAAAACACACTATGGCTGCTTAACGGGAAAGGTGAGGTGGGGTGATGCATAAAACAAGGGTTTCAAATTAGCTCAGATACCGTTCCATAAACCCAATATGTAATAGACAACACCTACTCCTTGCTCAGTGAATTGGACTCAACACCCCCTATTCACGGCCCAAGAATATATCTGACTAGTAAGAATCTTAAAACCTATGTATTGATATCTCTTAGTAAGTGAGTCAAGTGGGTGTAAAGTGGCATAAACACAGCAGTGAAAAGCAGCTAAACCCCATTATAAAAATCAATTACTTTTAAAACCCTGTGAAAAAAAGACAGTGAAAGAGAGAGAAATTCTTACAAAATTCGTTCAGGGGCAGTTATGCTACCTGGATTGACCATATCTAGACCCACAGCTGATTGAGACATAAGGGTGGACACTCTTGGGGCTGAGAGGTTTGGTGAGATTGGGTGAGCAAACGCAGACCCTTTAAAGTAATAGTGCGTGGTACCCATCCCATGGGTCCCAAATCTCCAGGTTCAAGGGCATCTTCCTACATCGAAAACGTGCATGAGAAACCCAGAAGATGGTACACTGTGTGATCGGGAAAGGTTTCTAAAACGCACCTCATTTCTCATGTCCTTGTGCTCGGGTTCGCCATTCCAGCCGCATTACTAGCAATCTCCCTCCTTGGAGAATCAGCACCTTTAACCTCCTGTTTCGTACAGGTTGCAATTTGTCCTGAGGATGAACGGGAAGAAGTGGGAACCAATGAGAGACTAGCTCTAGGTGTTGGGACAGGCACAGGTCACTCTATTTTCCCATCAGGAAGAAGAATTAAGCACAGGCTCAGCCTTCCGCCCGGGACCAGAATAGGGCCTGAAGCAATCCTGCGCTTTTGCGGCCAGCTCCCAAGAAAGCGAGTTGAAAAATCGAGCTCAGGGGCACTGCAATTCACAAACCTGCAGACTTATAAATGATCACTCTCATCCACAAATATATTGAGGGAAGGCAACGAAGAGGATTTGAAAGCAAGGCAGAATTGCAGGAAACAGATTTCAGGAGGGAGATTCGAATCGCCTTTAAAGCACAGGAAAAGCGGCAAAACCTCGTCAGTGATGCCCTTGGCCAAAAAGGGCGTATGCGTTTTTTCCTGAATATATTCAGGAAAAAATGCATACGCCCTTTTTGGCCAACCAAGCAACCTGGAAAGGCAAATCAGCGCTACAAAGAAGTCTCACTTCCCATCGGTCAAAAGGGCCATGCTGAATAAAGTGTCAAAACAAGAAATGCAGGACAGGCCATGGAGAAACGGGAGCCTTGCTACGCTGATGGGCGGGATGTAAATTGCCAACAGCCACTCTGGAGAAGTGTACGGTGTGTCCGGAAACATCTAAAAAACTCAGCTTAGAGAGCATAGGGCACTTCCACTCATGGGCGTATAACGTGGGAAAATTAAAAACAAGCAAGACACAGGCACCCCAAAGTTTAGGGCTGCTCTGTTGACAAGAACCTACAACTTCGTTACACCTTAAATATCCCAGGAAAGAGAAAAATGGATAAAGATGTTGTGGTCCTTATGTACAATGGAATATCACTCAGCCATGAAATCAACGTCATAAGGCTAGTAGCAGCATGATGAGTGGATTTAGGTACGACGATTCTAAGTGAAATAAGTCACACAGAAAAAGACACTTATCATAAGATATCACTTATAGAGGGAATGTAAAAACCGCTACCCTTGAACTGAATTACAAAACAGAACAGAGTCACACGTTTAGAAAACACACTATGGCTGCTTAACGGGAAAGGTGAGGTGGGGTGATGCATAAAACAAGGGTTTCAAATTAGCTCAGATACCGTTCCATAAACCCAATATGTACTAGACAAGACCTACTCCTTGCTCAGTGAATTGGACTCAAAACCCCCTATTCACGGCCCAAGAATATATCTGACTAGTAAGAATCTTAAAAGCTATGTATTGATATCTCTCTGTAAGTGAGTCATGTGGGTGTAAAGTGACATAAACACAGCATTGAAAAGCAGCTAAACCCCATTATAAAAATCAATTACTTTTAAAAACCTGTGAAAAAAAGACAGTGAAAGAGAGAGAAATTCTTACAAAATTCGTTTAGGGGCAGTTATGCTACCTGGATTGACCATATCTAGACCCACAGCTGATTGAGACATAAGGGTGGACACCCTTGGGGCTGAGAGGTTTGGTGAGGTTGGGTGAGGAAACGCAGACCCTTTAAAGTAATACTGCGTGGTACCCATCCCATGGGTCCAAATCTCCAGGTTCAAGGGCATCTTCCTACATCGAAAACATGCATGAGAAACCCAGAAGATGGTACACTGTGTGATCGGGAAAGGTTTCTAAAACGCACCTCATTTCTCATGTCCTTGTGCTCGGGTTCGCCATTCCAGCCGCATTACTAGCAATCTCCCTCCTTGGAGAATCAGCACCTTTAACCTCCTGTTCCGTACAGGTTGCAATTTGTCCTGAGGATGAACGGGAAGAAGTGGGAACCAATGAGAGACTAGCTCTAGGTGCTGGGACAGGCACAGGTCTCTCTATTTTCCCATCAGGAAGAAGAATTAAGCACAGGCTCAGCCTTCCGCCCGGGACCAGAATAGGGCCTGAAGCAATCCTGCGCTTTTGCGGCCAGCTCCCAAGAAAGCGAGTTGAAAAATGGAGCCCAGGGGCACTGCAATTCACAAACCTGCAGACTTATAAATGATCACTCTCGTCCACAAATATATTGAGGGAAGGCAACGAAGAGGATTTGAAAGCAAGGCAGAATTGCAGGAAACAGATTTCAGGAGGGAGATTCGAATCGCCTTTAAAGCACAGGAAAAGCGGCAAAACCTCGTCAATGATGCCCTTGGCCAAAAAGGGCGTATGCGTTTTTTCCTGAATATATTCAGGAAAAAACGCATACGCCCTTTTTGGCCAACCAAGCAACCTGGAAAGGCAAATCAGCGCTACAAAGAAGTGTCACTTCCCATCGGTCAAAAGGGCCATGCTGAATAAAGTGTCAAAACCAGAAATGCAGGACAGGCCATGGAGAAACGGGAGCCTTGCTACGCTGATGGGCGGGATGTAAATTGCCAACAGCCACTCTGGAGAAGTGTACGGTGTTTCCTGAAACATCTAAAGAACTCAGCTTAGAGAGCATAGGGCACTTCCACTCATGGGCGTATAACGTGGGAAAATTAAAAACAAGCAAGACACAGGCACCCCAAAGTTTAGGGCTGCTCTGTTGACAAGAACCTCCAACTTCGTTACACCTTAAATATCCCAGGAAAGAGAAAAATGGATAAAGATGTTGTGGTCCTTATGTACAATGGAATATCACTCAGCCATGAAATCAACGTCATAAGGCTAGTAGCAGCATGATGAGTGGATTTAGGTACGACGATTCTAAGTGAAATAAGTCACACAGAAAAAGACACTTATCATAAGATATCACTTATAGAGGGAATGTAAAAACCGCTACCCTTGAACTGAATTACAAAACAGAACAGAGTCACACGTTTAGAAAACACACTATGGCTGCTTAACGGGAAAGGTGAGGTGGGGTGATGCATAAAACAAGGGTTTCAAATAAGCTCAGATACCGTTCCATAAACCCAATATGTACTAGACAAGACCTACTCCTTGCTCAGTGAATTGGACTCAAAACCCCCTATTCACGGCCCAAGAATATATCTGACTAGTAAGAATCTTAAAACCTATATATTGATATCTCTCTGTAAGTGAGTCATGTGGGTGTAAAGTGACATAAACACAGCATTGAAAAGCAGCTAAACCCCATTATAAAAATCAATTACTTTTAAAAACCTGTGAAAAAAAGACAGTGAAAGAGAGAGAAATTCTTACAAAATTCGTTCAGGGGCAGTTATGCTACCTGGATTGACCATATCTAGACCCACAGCTGATTGAGGCATAAGGGTGGACACTCTTGGGGCTGAGAGGTTTGGTGAGATTGGGTGAGCAAACGCAGACCCTTTAAAGTAATAGTGCGTGGTACCCATCCCATGGGTCCCAAATCTCCAGGTTCAAGGGCATCTTCCTACATCGAAAACGTGCATGAAACCCAGAAGATGGTACACTGTGTGATCGGGAAAGGTTTCTAAAACGCACCTCCTTTCTCATCTCCTTGTGCTCAGGTCCGCCATTCCAGCCGCTTTACTAGCAATTCCCTCCTTGGAAAATCATCACCTTTAACCTCCTGTTCCGTACAGGTTGCAATTTGTCCTGAGGATGAACGGGAAGAGGGGAAAACAATGAGAGACTAGCTCTAGGTGTTGGGACAGGCACAGGTCACTCTATTTTCCCATCAGGAAGAAGAATTAACCACAGGCTCAGCCTGCCGTCCGGAACCAGAATAGGGCCTGAAGCAATCCTGCGCTTTTGCGGCCAGCTCCCAAGAAAGCGAGTTGAAAAATGGATCTCAGGGGCACTGCAATTCACAAACCTGCAGACTTATAAATGATCACTCTCGTCCACAAATATATTGAGGGAAGGCAACGAAGAGGATTTGAAAGCAAGGCAGAATTGCAGGAAACAGATTTCAGGAGGTAGATTCGAATCGCCTTTAAAGCACAGGAAAAGCGGCAAAACCTCGTCACTGATGCCCTTGGCCAAAAAGGGCGTATGCGTTTTTTCCTGAATATATTCAGGAAAAAACGCATACGCCCTTTTTGGCCAACCAAGCAACCTGGAAAGGCAAATCAGCGATACAAAGAAGTCTAGCTTCCCATCGGTCAAAAGGGCCATGCTGAATAAAGTGTCAAAACCAGAAATGCAGGACAGGCCATGGAGAAACGGGAGCCTTGCTACGCTGATGGGCGGGATGTAAATTGCCAACAGCCACTCTGGAGAAGTGTACGGTGTGTCCTGAAACATCTAAAAAACTCAGCTTAGAGAGCATAGGGCACTTCCACTCATGGGCGTATAAAGTGGGAACATTAAAAACCAGCAAGACACAGGCACCCCAAAGATTAGGGCTGCTCTGTTGACAAGAACCTCCAACTTCGTTACACCTTAAATATCCCAGGAAAGAGAAAAATGGATAAAGATGTTGTGGTCCTTATGTACAATGGAATATCACTCAGCCATGAAATCAACGTCATAAGGCTAGTAGCAGCATGATGAGTGGATTTAGGTACGACGATTCTAAGTGAAATAAGTCACACAGAAAAAGACACTTATCATAAGATATCACTTATAGAGGGAATGTAAAAACCGCTACCCTTGAACTGAATTACAAAACAGAACAGAGTCACACGTTTAGAAAACACACTATGGCTGCTTAACGGGAAAGGTGAGGTGGGGTGATGCATAAAACAAGGGTTTCAAATTAGCTCAGATACCGTTCCATAAACCCAATATGTAATAGACAAGACCTACTCCTTGCTCAGTGAATTGGACTCAACACCCCCTATTCACGGCCCAAGAATATATCTGACTAGTAAGAATCTTAAAACCTATGTATTGATATCTCTTAGTAAGTGAGTCAAGTGGGTGTAAAGTGGCATAAACACAGCAGTGAAAAGCAGCTAAACCCTATTATAAAAATCAATTACTTTTAAAACCCTGTGAAAAAAAGACAGTGAAAGAGAGAGAAATTCTTACAAAATTCGTTCAGGGGCAGTTATGCTACCTGGATTGACCATATCTAGACCCACACCTGATTGAGACATAAGGGTGGACACTCTTGGGGCTGAGAGGTTTGGTGAGATTGGGTGAGCAAACGCAGACCCTTTAAAGTAATAGTGCGTGGTACCCATCCCATGGGTCCCAAATCTCCAGGTTCAAGGGCATCTTCCTACATCGAAAACGTGCATGAGAAACCCAGAAGATGGTACACTGTGTGATCGGGAAAGGTTTCTAAAACGCACCTCATTTCTCATGTCCTTGTGCTCGGGTTCGCCATTCCAGCCGCATTACTAGCAATCTCCCTCCTTGGAGAATCAGCACCTTTAACCTCCTGTTTCGTACAGGTTGCAATTTGTCCTGAGGATGAACGGGAAGAAGTGGGAACCAATGAGAGACTAGCTCTAGGTGTTGGGACAGGCACAGGTCACTCTATTTTCCCATCAGGAAGAAGAATTAAGCACAGGCTCAGCCTTCCGCCCGGGACCAGAATAGGGCCTGAGGCAATCCTGCGCTTTTGCGGCCAGCTCCCAAGAAAGCGAGTTGAAAAATGGAGCTCAGGGGCACTGCAATTCACAAACCTGCAGACTTATAAATGATCACTCTCATCCACAAATATATTGAGGGAAGGCAACGAAGAGGATTTGAAAGCAAGGCAGAATTGCAGGAAACAGATTTCAGGAGGGAGATTCGAATCGCCTTTAAAGCACAGGAAAAGCGGCAAAACCTCGTCACTGATGCCCTTGGCCAAAAAGGGCGTATGCGTTTTTTCCTGAATGTATTCAGGAAAAAACGCATACGCCCTTTTTGGCCAACCAAGCAACCTGGAAAGGCAAATCAGCGATACAAAGAAGTCTAGCTTCCCATCGGTCAAAAGGGCCATGCTGAATAAAGTGTCAAAACCAGAAATGCAGGACAGGCCATGGAGAAACGGGAGCCTTGCTACGCTGATGGGCGGGATGTAAATTGCCAACAGCCACTCTGGAGAAGTGTACGGTGTGTCCTGAAACATCTAAAAAACTCAGCTTAGAGAGCATAGGGCACTTCCACTCATGGGCGTATAAAGTGGGAACATTAAAAACCAGCAAGACACAGGAACCCCAAAGATTAGGGCTGCTCTGTTGACAAGAACCTCCAACTTCGTTACACCTTAAATATCCCAGGAAAGAGAAAAATGGATAAAGATGTTGTGGTCCTTATGTACAATGGAATATCACTCAGCCATGAAATCAACGTCATAAGGCTAGTAGCAGCATGATGAGTGGATTTAGGTTCTACGATTCTAAGTGAAATAAGTCACACAGAAAAAGACACTTATCATAAGATATCACTTATAGAGGGAATGTAAAAACCGCTACCCTTGAACTGAATTACAAAACAGAACAGAGTCACACGTTTAGAAAACACACTATGGCTGCTTAACGGGAAAGGTGAGGTGGGGTGATGCATAAAACAAGGGTTTCAAATTAGCTCAGATACCGTTCCATAAACCCAATATGTAATAGACAAGACCTACTCCTTGCTCAGTGAATTGGACTCAACACCCCCTATTCACGGCCCAAGAATATATCTGACTAGTAAGAATCTTAAAACCTATGTATTGATATCTCTTAGTAAGTGAGTCAAGTGGGTGTAAAGTGGCATAAACACAGCAGTGAAAAGCAGCTAAACCCCATTATAAAAATCAATTACTTTTAAAACCCTGTGAAAAAAAGACAGTGAAAGAGAGAGAAATTCTTACAAAATTCGTTCAGGGGCAGTTATGCTACCTGGATTGACCATATCTAGACCCACAGCTGATTGAGACATAAGGGTGGACACTCTTGGGGCTGAGAGGTTTGGTGAGATTGGGTGAGCAAACGCAGACCCTTTAAAGTAATAGTGCGTGGTACCCATCCCATGGGTCCCAAATCTCCAGGTTCAAGGGCATCTTCCTACATCGAAAACGTGCATGAGAAACCCAGAAGATGGTACACTGTGTGATCGGGAAAGGTTTCTAAAACGCACCTCATTTCTCATGTCCTTGTGCTCGGGTTCGCCATTCCAGCCGCATTACTAGCAATCTCCCTCCTTGGAGAATCAGCACCTTTAACCTCCTGTTTCGTACAGGTTGCAATTTGTCCTGAGGATGAACGGGAAGAAGTGGGAACCAATGAGAGACTAGCTCTAGGTGTTGGGACAGGCACAGGTCACTCTATTTTCCCATCAGGAAGAAGAATTAAGCACAGGCTCAGCCTTCCGCCCGGGACCAGAATAGGGCCTGAAGCAATCCTGCGCTTTTGCGGCCAGCTCCCAAGAAAGCGAGTTGAAAAATGGAGCTCAGGGGCACTGCAATTCACAAACCTGCAGACTTATAAATGATCACTCTCATCCACAAATATATTGAGGGAAGGCAACGAAGAGGATTTGAAAGCAAGGCAGAATTGCAGGAAACAGATTTCAGGAGGGAGATTCGAATCGCCTTTAAAGCACAGGAAAAGCGGCAAAACCTCGTCAGTGATGCCCTTGGCCAAAAAGGGCGTATGCGTTTTTTCCTGAATATATTCAGGAAAAAACGCATACGCCCTTTTTGGCCAACCAAGCAACCTGGAAAGGCAAAACAGCGCTACAAAGAAGTCTCACTTCCCATCGGTCAAAAGGGCCATGCTGAATAAAGTGTCAAAACCAGAAATGCAGGACAGGCCATGGAGAAACGGGAGTCTTGCTACGCTGATGGGCGGGATGTAAATTGCCAACAGCCACTCTGGAGAAGTGTACGGTGTGTCCTGAAACATCTAAAAAACTCAGCTTAGAGAGCATAGGGCACTTCCACTCATGGGCGTATAAAGTGGGAAAATTAAAAACAAGCAAGACACAGGCACCCCAAAGTTTAGGGCTGCTCTGTTGACAAGAACCTCCAACTTCGTTACACCTTAAATATCCCAGGAAAGAGAAAAATGGATAAAGATGTTGTGGTCCTTATGTACAATGGAATATCACTCAGCCATGAAATCAACGTCATAAGGCTAGTAGCAGCATGATGAGTGGATTTAGGTACGACGATTCTAAGTGAAATAAGTCACACAGAAAAAGACACTTATCATAAGATATCACTTATAGAGGGAATGTAAAAACCGCTACCCTTGAACTGAATTACAAAACAGAACAGAGTCACACGTTTAGAAAACACACTATGGCTGCTTAACGGGAAAGGTGAGGTGGGGTGATGCATAAAACAAGGGTTTCAAATTAGCTCAGATACCGTTCCATAAACCCAATATGTACTAGACAAGACCTACTCCTTGCTCAGTGAATTGGACTCAAAACCCCCTATTCACGGCCCAAGAATATATCTGACTAGTAAGAATCTTAAAACCTATGTATTGATATCTATCTGTAAGTGAGTCATGTGGGTGTAAAGTGACATAAACACAGCATTGAATAGCTGCTAAACCCCATTATAAAAATCAATTACTTTTAAAAACCTGTGAAAAAAAGACAGTGAAAGAGAGAGAAATTCTTACAAAATTCGTTTAGGGGCAGTTATGCTACCTGGAATGACCATATCTAGACCCACAGCTCATTGAGACATAAGGGTGGACACTCTTGGGGCTGAGAGGTTTGGTGAGGTTGGGTGAGGAAACGCAGACCCTTTAAAGTAATACTGCGTGGTACCCATCCCATGGGTCCCAAATCTCCAGGTTCAAGGGCATCTTCCTACATCGAAAACATGCATGAGAAACCCAGAAGATGGTACACTTTGTGATCGGGAAAGGTTTCTAAAACGCACCTCATTTCTCATGTCCTTGTGCTCGGGTTCGCCATTCCAGCCGCATTACTAGCAATCTCCCTCCTTGGAGAATCAGCACCTTTAACCTCCTGTTCCCTACAGGTTGCAATTTGTCCTGAGGATGAACGGGAAGAAGTGGGAACCAATGAGAGACTAGCTCTAGGTGTTGGGACAGGCACAGGTCACTCTATTTTCCCATCAGGAAGAAGAATTAAGCACAGGCTCAGCCTTCCGCCCGGGACCAGAATAGGGCCTGAAGCAATCCTGCGCTTTTGCGGCCAGCTCCCAAGAAAGCGAGTTGAAAAATGGAGCTCAGGGGCACTGCAATTCACAAACCTGCAAACTTATAAATGATCACTCTCGTCCACAAATATATTGAGGGAAGGCAACGAAGAGGATTTGAAAGCAAGGCAGAATTGCAAGAAAGACATTTCAGGAGGGAGATTCGAATCGCCTTTAAAGCACAGGAAAAGCGGCAAAACCTCGTCAATGATGCCCTTGGCCAAAAAGGGCGTATGCGTTTTTTCCTGAATATATTCAGGAAAAAACGCATACGCCCTTTTTGGCCAACCAAGCAACCTGGAAAGGCAAATCAGCGCTACAAAGAAGTCTCACTTCCCATCGGTCAAAAGGGCCATGCTGAATAAAGTGTCAAAACCAGAAATGCAGGACAGGCCATGGAGAAACGGGAGCCTTGCTACGCTGATGGGCGGGATGTAAATTGCCAACAGCCACTCTGGAGAAGTGTACGGTGTGTCCTGAAACATCTAAAAAACTCAGCTTAGAGAGCATAGGGCACTTCCACTCATGGGCGTATAACGTGGGAAAATTAAAAACAAGCAAGACACAGGCACCCCAAAGTTTAGGGCTGCTCTGTTGACAAGAACCTACAACTTCGTTACACCTTAAATATCCCAGGAGAGAGAAAAATGGATAAAGATGTTGTGGTCCTTATGTACAATGGAATATCACTCAGCCATGAAATCAACGTCATAAGGCTAGTAGCAGCATGATGAGTGGATTTAGGTACGACGATTCTAAGTGAAATAAGTCACACAGAAAAAGACACTTATCATAAGATATCACTTATAGAGGGAATGTAAAAACCGCTACCCTTGAACTGAATTACAAAACAGAACAGAGTCACACGTTTAGAAAACACACTATGGCTGCTTAACGGGAAAGGTGAGGTGGGGTGATGCATAAAACAAGGGTTTCAAATTAGCTCAGATACCGTTCCATAAACCCAATATGTACTAGACAAGACCTACTCCTTGCTCAGTGAATTGGACTCAAAACCCCCTATTCACGGCCCAAGAATATATCTGACTAGTAAGAATCTTAAAAGCTATGTATTGATATCTCTCTGTAAGTGAGTCATGTGGGTGTAAAGTGACATAAACACAGGATTGAAAAACAGCTAAACCCCATTATAAAAATCAATTACTTTTAAAAACCTGTGAAAAAAAGACAGTGAAAGAGAGAGAAATTCTTACAAAATTCGTTTAGGGGCAGTTATGCTACCTGGATTGACCATATCTAGACCCACAGCTGATTGAGACATAAGGGTGGACACCCTTGGGGCTGAGAGGTTTGGTGAGGTTGGGTGAGGAAACGCAGACCCTTTAAAGTAATACTGCGTGGTACCCATCCCATGGGTCCCAAATCTCCAGGTTCAAGGGCATCTTCCTACATCGAAAACATGCATGAGAAACCCAGAAGATGGTACACTGTGTGATCGGGAAAGGTTTCTAAAACGCACCTCATTTCTCATGTCCTTGTGCTCGGGTTCGCCATTCCAGCCGCATTACTAGCAATCTCCCTCCTTGGAGAATCAGCACCTTTAACCTCCTGTTCCATACAGGTTGCAATTTGTCCTGAGGATGAACGGGAAGAAGTGGGAACCAATGAGAGACTAGCTCTAGGTGTTGGGACAGGCACAGGTCACTCTATTTTCCCATCAGGAAGAAGAATTAAGCACAGGCTCAGCCTTCCGCCCGGGACCAGAATAGGGCCTGAAGCAATCCTGCGCTTTTGCGGCCAGCTCCCAAGAAAGCGAGTTGAAAAATGGAGCCCAGGGGCACTGCAATTCACAAACCTGCAGACTTATAAATGATCACTCTCGTCCACAAATATATTGAGGGAAGGCAACGAAGAGGATTTGAAAGCAAGGCAGAATTGCAGGAAACAGATTTCAGGAGGGAGATTCGAATCGCCTTTAAAGCACAGGAAAAGCGGCAAAACCTCGTCAATGATGCCCTTGGCCAAAAAGGGCGTATGCGTTTTTTCCTGAATATATTCAGGAAAAAACGCATACGCCCTTTTTGGCCAACCAAGCAACCTGGAAAGGCAAATCAGCGCTACAAAGAAGTGTCACTTCCCATCGGTCAAAAGGGCCATGCTGAATAAAGTGTCAAAACCAGAAATGCAGGACAGGCCATGGAGAAACGGGAGCCTTGCTACGCTGATGGGCGGGATGTAAATTGCCAACAGCCACTCTGGAGAAGTGTACGGTGTTTCCTGAAACATCTAAAAAACTCAGCTTAGAGAGCATAGGGCACTTCCACTCATGGGCGTATAACGTGGGAAAATTAAAAACAAGCAAGACACAGGCACCCCAAAGTTTAGGGCTGCTCTGTTGACAAGAACCTCCAACTTCGTTACACCTTAAATATCCCAGGAAAGAGAAAAATGGATAAAGATGTTGTGGTCCTTATGTACAATGGAATATCACTCAGCCATGAAATCAACGTCATAAGGCTAGTAGCAGCATGATGAGTGGATTTAGGTACGACGATTCTAAGTGAAATAAGTCACACAGAAAAAGACACTTATCATAAGATATCACTTATAGAGGGAATGTAAAAACCGCTACCCTTGAACTGAATTACAAAACAGAACAGAGTCACACGTTTAGAAAACACACTATGGCTGCTTAACGGGAAAGGTGAGGTGGGGTGATGCATAAAACAAGGGTTTCAAATTAGCTCAGATACCGTTCCATAAACCCAATATGTACTAGACAAGACCTACTCCTTGCTCAGTGAATTGGACTCAAAACCCCCTATTCACGGCCCAAGAATATATCTGACTAGTAAGAATCTTAAAACCTATGTATTGATATCTATCTGTAAGTGAGTCATGTGGGTGTAAAGTGACATAAACACAGCATTGAATAGCTGCTAAACCCCATTATAAAAATCAATTACTTTTAAAAACCTGTGAAAAAAAGACAGTGAAAGAGAGAGAAATTCTTACAAAATTCGTTTAGGGGCAGTTATGCTACCTGGAATGACCATATCTAGACCCACAGCTCATTGAGACATAAGGGTGGACACTCTTGGGGCTGAGAGGTTTGGTGAGGTTGGGTGAGGAAACGCAGACCCTTTAAAGTAATACTGCGTGGTACCCATCCCATGGGTCCCAAATCTCCAGGTTCAAGGGCATCTTCCTACATCGAAAACATGCATGAGAAACCCAGAAGATGGTACACTTTGTGATCGGGAAAGGTTTCTAAAACGCACCTCATTTCTCATGTCCTTGTGCTCGGGTTCGCCATTCCAGCCGCATTACTAGCAATCTCCCTCCTTGGAGAATCAGCACCTTTAACCTCCTGTTCCGTACAGGTTGCAATTTGTCCTGAGGATGAACGGGAAGAAGTGGGAACCAATGAGAGACTAGCTCTAGGTGTTGGGACAGGCACAGGTCACTCTATTTTCCCATCAGGAAGAAGAATTAAGCACAGGCTCAGCCTTCCGCCCGGGACCAGAATAGGGCCTGAAGCAATCCTGCGCTTTTGCGGCCAGCTCCCAAGAAAGCGAGTTGAAAAATGGAGCTCAGGGGCACTGCAATTCACAAACCTGCAGACTTATAAATGATCACTCTCGTCCACAAATATATTGAGGGAAGGCAACGAAGAGGATTTGAAAGCAAGGCAGAATTGCAGGAAACACATTTCAGGAGGGAAATTCGAATCGCCTTTAAAGCACAGGAAAAGCGGCAAAACCTCGTCAATGATGCCCTTGGCCAAAAAGGGCGTATGCGTTTTTTCCTGAATATATTCAGGAAAAAACGCATACGCCCTTTTTGGCCAACCAAGCAACCTGGAAAGGCAAATCAGCGCTACAAAGAAGTCTCACTTCCCATCGGTCAAAAGGGCCATGCTGAATAAAGTGTCAAAACCAGAAATGCAGGACAGGCCATGGAGAAACGGGAGCCTTGCTACGCTGATGGGCGGGATGTAAATTGCCAACAGCCACTCTGGAGAAGTGTACGGTGTGTCCTGAAACATCTAAAAAACTCAGCTTAGAGAGCATAGGACACTTCCACTCATGGGCGTATAACGTGGGAAAATTAAAAACAAGCAAGACACAGGCACCCCAAAGTTTAGGGCTGCTCTGTTGACAAGAACCTACAACTTCGTTACACCTTAAATATCCCAGGAAAGAGAAAAATGGATAAAGATGTTGTGGTCCTTATGTACAATGGAATATCACTCAGCCATGAAATCAACGTCATAAGGCTAGTAGCAGCATGATGAGTGGATTTAGGTACGACGATTCTAAGTGAAATAAGTCACACAGAAAAAGACACTTATCATAAGATATCACTTATAGAGGGAATGTAAAAACCGCTACCCTTGAACTGAATTACAAAACAGAACAGAGTCACACGTTTAGAAAACACACTATGGCTGCTTAACGGGAAAGGTGAGGTGGGGTGATGCATAAAACAAGGGTTTCAAATTAGCTCAGATACCGTTCCATAAACCCAATATGTACTAGACAAGACCTACTCCTTGCTCAGTGAATTGGACTCAAAACCCCCTATTCACGGCCCAAGAATATATCTGACTAGTAAGAATCTTAAAAGCTATGTATTGATATCTCTCTGTAAGTGAGTCATGTGGGTGTAAAGTGACATAAACACAGCATTGAAAAACAGCTAAACCCCATTATAAAAATCAATTACTTTTAAAAACCTGTGAAAAAAAGACAGTGAAAGAGAGAGAAATTCTTACAAAATTCGTTTAGGGGCAGTTATGCTACCTGGATTGACCATATCTAGACCCACAGCTGATTGAGACATAAGGGTGGACACCCTTGGGGCTGAGAGGTTTGGTGAGGTTGGGTGAGGAAACGCAGACCCTTTAAAGTAATACTGCGTGGTACCCATCCCATGGGTCCCAAATCTCCAGGTTCAAGGGCATCTTCCTACATCGAAAACATGCATGAGAAACCCAGAAGATGGTACACTGTGTGATCGGGAAAGGTTTCTAAAACGCACCTCATTTCTCATGTCCTTGTGCTCGGGTTCGCCATTCCAGCCGCATTACTAGCAATCTCCCTCCTTGGAGAATCAGCACCTTTAACCTCCTGTTCCGTACAGGTTGCAATTTGTCCTGAGGATGAACGGGAAGAAGTGGGAACCAATGAGAGACTAGCTCTAGGTGTTGGGACAGGCACAGGTCACTCTATTTTCCCATCAGGAAGAAGAATTAAGCACAGGCTCAGCCTTCCGCCCGGGACCAGAATAGGGCCTGAAGCAATCCTGCGCTTTTGCGGCCAGCTCCCAAGAAAGCGAGTTGAAAAATGGAGCTCAGGGGCACTGCAATTCACAAACCTGCAGACTTATAAATGATCACTCTCGTCCACAAATATATTGAGGGAAGGCAACGAAGAGGATTTGAAAGCAAGGCAGAATTGCAGGAAACACATTTCAGGAGGGAAATTCGAATCGCCTTTAAAGCACAGGAAAAGCGGCAAAACCTCGTCAATGATGCCCTTGGCCAAAAAGGGCGTATGCGTTTTTTCCTGAATATATTCAGG
Source organism: Balaenoptera physalus (assembly GCF_965194825.1). Classification (NCBI taxonomy): domain Eukaryota; kingdom Metazoa; phylum Chordata; class Mammalia; order Artiodactyla; family Balaenopteridae; genus Balaenoptera; species Balaenoptera physalus. The sequence continues at coordinate 834,970 of NW_028126565.1, read as the reverse complement.
AAAAAACGCATACGCCCTTTTTGGCCAACCAAGCAACCTGGAAAGGCAAATCAGCGCTACAAAGAAGTCTCACTTCCCATCGGTCAAAAGGGCCATGCTGAATAAAGTGTCAAAACCAGAAATGCAGGACAGGCCATGGAGAAACGGGAGCCTTGCTACGCTGATGGGCGGGATGTAAATTGCCAACAGCCACTCTGGAGAAGTGTACGGTGTGTCCTGAAACATCTAAAAAACTCAGCTTAGAGAGCATAGGACACTTCCACTCATGGGCGTATAACGTGGGAAAATTAAAAACAAGCAAGACACAGGCACCCCAAAGTTTAGGGCTGCTCTGTTGACAAGAACCTACAACTTCGTTACACCTTAAATATCCCAGGAAAGAGAAAAATGGATAAAGATGTTGTGGTCCTTATGTACAATGGAATATCACTCAGCCATGAAATCAACGTCATAAGGCTAGTAGCAGCATGATGAGTGGATTTAGGTACGACGATTCTAAGTGAAATAAGTCACACAGAAAAAGACACTTATCATAAGATATCACTTATAGAGGGAATGTAAAAACCGCTACCCTTGAACTGAATTACAAAACAGAACAGAGTCACACGTTTAGAAAACACACTATGGCTGCTTAACGGGAAAGGTGAGGTGGGGTGATGCATAAAACAAGGGTTTCAAATTAGCTCAGATACCGTTCCATAAACCCAATATGTACTAGACAAGACCTACTCCTTGCTCAGTGAATTGGACTCAAAACCCCCTATTCACGGCCCAAGAATATATCTGACTAGTAAGAATCTTAAAAGCTATGTATTGATATCTCTCTGTAAGTGAGTCATGTGGGTGTAAAGTGACATAAACACAGCATTGAAAAACAGCTAAACCCCATTATAAAAATCAATTACTTTTAAAAACCTGTGAAAAAAAGACAGTGAAAGAGAGAGAAATTCTTACAAAATTCGTTTAGGGGCAGTTATGCTACCTGGATTGACCATATCTAGACCCACAGCTGATTGAGACATAAGGGTGGACACCCTTGGGGCTGAGAGGTTTGGTGAGGTTGGGTGAGGAAACGCAGACCCTTTAAAGTAATACTGCGTGGTACCCATCCCATGGGTCCCAAATCTCCAGGTTCAAGGGCATCTTCCTACATCGAAAACATGCATGAGAAACCCAGAAGATGGTACACTGTGTGATCGGGAAAGGTTTCTAAAACGCACCTCATTTCTCATGTCCTTGTGCTCGGGTTCGCCATTCCAGCCGCATTACTAGCAATCTCCCTCCTTGGAGAATCAGCACCTTTAACCTCCTGTTCCGTACAGGTTGCAATTTGTCCTGAGGATGAACGGGAAGAAGTGGGAACCAATGAGAGACTAGCTCTAGGTGTTGGGACAGGCACAGTTCACTCTATTTTCCCATCAGGAAGAAGAATTAAGCACAGGCTCAGCCTTCCGCCCGGGACCAGAATAGGGCCTGAAGCAATCCTGCGCTTTTGCGGCCAGCTCCCAAGAAAGCGAGTTGAAAAATGGAGCCCAGGGGCACTGCAATTCACAAACCTGCAGACTTATAAATGATCACTCTCGTCCACAAATATATTGAGGGAAGGCAACGAAGAGGATTTGAAAGCAAGGCAGAATTGCAGGAAACAGATTTCAGGAGGGAGATTCGAATCGCCTTTAAAGCACAGGAAAAGCGGCAAAACCTCGTCAATGATGCCCTTGGCCAAAAAGGGCGTATGCGTTTTTTCCTGAATATATTCAGGAAAAAACGCATACGCCCTTTTTGGCCAACCAAGCAACCTGGAAAGGCAAATCAGCGCTACAAAGAAGTGTCACTTCCCATCGGTCAAAAGGGCCATGCTGAATAAAGTGTCAAAACCAGAAATGCAGGACAGGCCATGGAGAAACGGGAGCCTTGCTACGCTGATGGGCGGGATGTAAATTGCCAACAGCCACTCTGGAGAAGTGTACGGTGTTTCCTGAAACATCTAAAAAACTCAGCTTAGAGAGCATAGGGCACTTCCACTCATGGGCGTATAACGTGGGAAAATTAAAAACAAGCAAGACACAGGCACCCCAAAGTTTAGGGCTGCTCTGTTGACAAGAACCTCCAACTTCGTTACACCTTAAATATCCCAGGAAAGAGAAAAATGGATAAAGATGTTGTGGTCCTTATGTACAATGGAATATCACTCAGCCATGAAATCAACGTCATAAGGCTAGTAGCAGCATGATGAGTGGATTTAGGTACGACGATTCTAAGTGAAATAAGTCACACAGAAAAAGACACTTATCATAAGATATCACTTATAGAGGGAATGTAAAAACCGCTACCCTTGAACTGAATTACAAAACAGAACAGAGTCACACGTTTAGAAAACACACTATGGCTGCTTAACGGGAAAGGTGAGGTGGGGTGATGCATAAAACAAGGGTTTCAAATAAGCTCAGATACCGTTCCATAAACCCAATATGTACTAGACAAGACCTACTCCTTGCTCAGTGAATTGGACTCAAAACCCCCTATTCACGGCCCAAGAATATATCTGACTAGTAAGAATCTTAAAACCTATATATTGATATCTCTCTGTAAGTGAGTCATGTGGGTGTAAAGTGACATAAACACAGCATAGAAAAGCAGCTAAACCCCATTATAAAAATCAATTACTTTTAAAAAACCTGTGAAAAAAAGACAGTGAAAGAGAGAGAAATTCTTACAAAATTCGTTTAGGGGCAGTTATGCTACCTGGATTGACCATATCTAGACCCACAGCTGATTGAGACATAAGGGTGGACACCCTTGGGGCTGAGAGGTTTGGTGAGGTTGGGTGAGGAAACGCAGACCCTTTAAAGTAATACTGCGTGGTACCCATCCCATGGGTCCCAAAACTCCAGGTTCAAGGGCATCTTCCTACATCGAAAACATGCATGAGAAACCCAGAAGATGGTACACTGTGTGATCGGGAAAGGTTTCTAAAACGCACCTCATTTCTCATGTCCTTGTGCTCGGGTTCGCCATTCCAGCCGCATTACTAGCAATCTCCCTCCTTGGAGAATCAGCACCTTTAACGTCCTGTTCCGTACAGGTTGCAATTTGTCCTGAGGATGAACGGGAAGAAGTGGGAACCAATGAGAGACTAGCTCTAGGTGTTGGGACAGGCACAGGTCACTCTATTTTCCCATCAGGAAGAAGAATTAAGCACAGGCTCAGCCTTCCGCCCGGGACCAGAATAGGGCCTGAAGCAATCCTGCGCTTTTGCGGCCAGCTCCCAAGAAAGCGAGTTGAAAAATGGAGCCCAGGGGCACTGCAATTCACAAACCTGCAGACTTATAAATGATCACTCTCGTCCACAAATATATTGAGGGAAGGCAACGAAGAGGATTTGAAAGCAAGGCAGAATTGCAGGAAACAGATTTCAGGAGGGAGATTCGAATCGCCTTTAAAGCACAGGAAAAGCGGCAAAACCTCGTCAATGATGCCCTTGGCCAAAAAGGGCGTATGCGTTTTTTCCTGAATATATTCAGGAAAAAACGCATACGCCCTTTTTGGCCAACCAAGCAACCTGGAAAGGCAAATCAGCGCTACAAAGAAGTGTCACTTCCCATCGGTCAAAAGGGCCATGCTGAATAAAGTGTCAAAACCAGAAATGCAGGACAGGCCATGGAGAAACGGGAGCCTTGCTACGCTGATGGGCGGGATGTAAATTGCCAACAGCCACTCTGGAGAAGTGTACGGTTTTTCCTGAAACATCTAAAAAACTCAGCTTAGAGAGCATAGGGCACTTCCACTCATGGGCGTATAACGTGGGAAAATTAAAAACAAGCAAGACACAGGCACCCCAAAGTTTAGGGCTGCTCTGTTGACAAGAACCTCCAACTTCGTTACACCTTAAATATCCCAGGAAAGAGAAAAATGGATAAAGATGTTGTGGTCCTTATGTACAATGGAATATCACTCAGCCATGAAATCAACGTCATAAGGCTAGTAGCAGCATGATGAGTGGATTTAGGTACGACGATTCTAAGTGAAATAAGTCACACAGAAAAAGACACTTATCATAAGATATCACTTATAGAGGGAATGTAAAAACCGCTACCCTTGAACTGAATTACAAAACAGAACAGAGTCACACGTTTAGAAAACACACTATGGCTGCTTAACGGGAAAGGTGAGGTGGGGTGATGCATAAAACAAGGGTTTCAAATTAGCTCAGATACCGTTCCATAAACCCAATATGTACTAGACAAGACCTACTCCTTGCTCAGTGAATTGGACTCAAAACCCCCTATTCACGGCCCAAGAATATATCTGACTAGTAAGAATCTTAAAAGCTATGTATTGATATCTCTCTGTAAGTGAGTCATGTGGGTGTAAAGTGACATAAACACAGCATTGAAAAACAGCTAAACCCCATTATAAAAATCAATTACTTTTAAAAACCTGTGAAAAAAAGACAGTGAAAGAGAGAGAAATTCTTACAAAATTCGTTTAGGGGCAGTTATGCTACCTGGATTGACCATATCTAGACCCACAGCTGATTGAGACATAAGGGTGGACACCCTTGGGGCTGAGAGGTTTGGTGAGGTTGGGTGAGGAAACGCAGACCCTTTAAAGTAATACTGCGTGGTACCCATCCCATGGGTCCCAAATCTCCAGGTTCAAGGGCATCTTCCTACATCGAAAACATGCATGAGAAACCCAGAAGATGGTACACTGTGTGATCGGGAAAGGTTTCTAAAACGCACCTCATTTCTCATGTCCTTGTGCTCGGGTTCGCCATTCCAGCCGCATTACTAGCAATCTCCCTCCTTGGAGAATCAGCACCTTTAACCTCCTGTTCCGTACAGGTTGCAATTTGTCCTGAGGATGAACGGGAAGAAGTGGGAACCAATGAGAGACTAGCTCTAGGTGTTGGGACAGGCACAGTTCACTCTATTTTCCCATCAGGAAGAAGAATTAAGCACAGGCTCAGCCTTCCGCCCGGGACCAGAATAGGGCCTGAAGCAATCCTGCGCTTTTGCGGCCAGCTCCCAAGAAAGCGAGTTGAAAAATGGAGCCCAGGGGCACTGCAATTCACAAACCTGCAGACTTATAAATGATCACTCTCGTCCACAAATATATTGAGGGAAGGCAACGAAGAGGATTTGAAAGCAAGGCAGAATTGCAGGAAACAGATTTCAGGAGGGAGATTCGAATCGCCTTTAAAGCACAGGAAAAGCGGCAAAACCTCGTCAATGATGCCCTTGGCCAAAAAGGGCGTATGCGTTTTTTCCTGAATATATTCAGGAAAAAACGCATACGCCCTTTTTGGCCAACCAAGCAACCTGGAAAGGCAAATCAGCGCTACAAAGAAGTGTCACTTCCCATCGGTCAAAAGGGCCATGCTGAATAAAGTGTCAAAACCAGAAATGCAGGACAGGCCATGGAGAAACGGGAGCCTTGCTACGCTGATGGGCGGGATGTAAATTGCCAACAGCCACTCTGGAGAAGTGTACGGTGTTTCCTGAAACATCTAAAAAACTCAGCTTAGAGAGCATAGGGCACTTCCACTCATGGGCGTATAACGTGGGAAAATTAAAAACAAGCAAGACACAGGCACCCCAAAGTTTAGGGCTGCTCTGTTGACAAGAACCTCCAACTTCGTTACACCTTAAATATCCCAGGAAAGAGAAAAATGGATAAAGATGTTGTGGTCCTTATGTACAATGGAATATCACTCAGCCATGAAATCAACGTCATAAGGCTAGTAGCAGCATGATGAGTGGATTTAGGTACGACGATTCTAAGTGAAATAAGTCACACAGAAAAAGACACTTATCATAAGATATCACTTATAGAGGGAATGTAAAAACCGCTACCCTTGAACTGAATTACAAAACAGAACAGAGTCACACGTTTAGAAAACACACTATGGCTGCTTAACGGGAAAGGTGAGGTGGGGTGATGCATAAAACAAGGGTTTCAAATTAGCTCAGATACCGTTCCATAAACCCAATATGTACTAGACAAGACCTACTCCTTGCTCAGTGAATTGGACTCAAAACCCCCTATTCACGGCCCAAGAATATATCTGACTAGTAAGAATCTTAAAAGCTATGTATTGATATCTCTCTGTAAGTGAGTCATGTGGGTGTAAAGTGACATAAACACAGCATTGAAAAACAGCTAAACCCCATTATAAAAATCAATTACTTTTAAAAACCTGTGAAAAAAAGACAGTGAAAGAGAGAGAAATTCTTACAAAATTCGTTTAGGGGCAGTTATGCTACCTGGATTGACCATATCTAGACCCACAGCTGATTGAGACATAAGGGTGGACACCCTTGGGGCTGAGAGGTTTGGTGAGGTTGGGTGAGGAAACGCAGACCCTTTAAAGTAATACTGCGTGGTACCCATCCCATGGGTCCCAAATCTCCAGGTTCAAGGGCATCTTCCTACATCGAAAACATGCATGAGAAACCCAGAAGATGGTACACTGTGTGATCGGGAAAGGTTTCTAAAACGCACCTCATTTCTCATGTCCTTGTGCTCGGGTTCGCCATTCCAGCCGCATTACTAGCAATCTCCCTCCTTGGAGAATCAGCACCTTTAACCTCCTGTTCCGTACAGGTTGCAATTTGTCCTGAGGATGAACGGGAAGAAGTGGGAACCAATGAGAGACTAGCTCTAGGTGTTGGGACAGGCACAGTTCACTCTATTTTCCCATCAGGAAGAAGAATTAAGCACAGGCTCAGCCTTCCGCCCGGGACCAGAATAGGGCCTGAAGCAATCCTGCGCTTTTGCGGCCAGCTCCCAAGAAAGCGAGTTGAAAAATGGAGCCCAGGGGCACTGCAATTCACAAACCTGCAGACTTATAAATGATCACTCTCGTCCACAAATATATTGAGGGAAGGCAACGAAGAGGATTTGAAAGCAAGGCAGAATTGCAGGAAACAGATTTCAGGAGGGAGATTCGAATCGCCTTTAAAGCACAGGAAAAGCGGCAAAACCTCGTCAATGATGCCCTTGGCCAAAAAGGGCGTATGCGTTTTTTCCTGAATATATTCAGGAAAAAACGCATACGCCCTTTTTGGCCAACCAAGCAACCTGGAAAGGCAAATCAGCGCTACAAAGAAGTGTCACTTCCCATCGGTCAAAAGGGCCATGCTGAATAAAGTGTCAAAACCAGAAATGCAGGACAGGCCATGGAGAAACGGGAGCCTTGCTACGCTGATGGGCGGGATGTAAATTGCCAACAGCCACTCTGGAGAAGTGTACGGTGTTTCCTGAAACATCTAAAAAACTCAGCTTAGAGAGCATAGGGCACTTCCACTCATGGGCGTATAACGTGGGAAAATTAAAAACAAGCAAGACACAGGCACCCCAAAGTTTAGGGCTGCTCTGTTGACAAGAACCTCCAACTTCGTTACACCTTAAATATCCCAGGAAAGAGAAAAATGGATAAAGATGTTGTGGTCCTTATGTACAATGGAATATCACTCAGCCATGAAATCAACGTCATAAGGCTAGTAGCAGCATGATGAGTGGATTTAGGTACGACGATTCTAAGTGAAATAAGTCACACAGAAAAAGACACTTATCATAAGATATCACTTATAGAGGGAATGTAAAAACCGCTACCCTTGAACTGAATTACAAAACAGAACAGAGTCACACGTTTAGAAAACACACTATGGCTGCTTAACGGGAAAGGTGAGGTGGGGTGATGCATAAAACAAGGGTTTCAAATTAGCTCAGATACCGTTCCATAAACCCAATATGTACTAGACAAGACCTACTCCTTGCTCAGTGAATTGGACTCAAAACCCCCTATTCACGGCCCAAGAATATATCTGACTAGTAAGAATCTTAAAAGCTATGTATTGATATCTCTCTGTAAGTGAGTCATGTGGGTGTAAAGTGACATAAACACAGCATTGAAAAACAGCTAAACCCCATTATAAAAATCAATTACTTTTAAAAACCTGTGAAAAAAAGACAGTGAAAGAGAGAGAAATTCTTACAAAATTCGTTTAGGGGCAGTTATGCTACCTGGATTGACCATATCTAGACCCACAGCTGATTGAGACATAAGGGTGGACACCCTTGGGGCTGAGAGGTTTGGTGAGGTTGGGTGAGGAAACGCAGACCCTTTAAAGTAATACTGCGTGGTACCCATCCCATGGGTCCCAAATCTCCAGGTTCAAGGGCATCTTCCTATATCGAAAACATGCATGAGAAACCCAGAAGATGGTACACTGTGTGATCGGGAAAGGTTTCTAAAACGCACCTCATTTCTCATGTCCTTGTGCTCGGGTTCGCCATTCCAGCCGCATTACTAGCAATCTCCCTCCTTGGAGAATCAGCACCTTTAACCTCCTGTTCCGTACAGGTTGCAATTTGTCCGGAGGATGAACGGGAAGAAGTGGGAACCAATGAGAGACTAGCTCTAGGTGTTGGGACAGGCACAGGTCACTCTATTTTCCCATCAGGAAGAAGAATTAAGCACAGGCTCAGCCTTCCGCCCGGGACCAGAATAGGGCCTGAAGCAATCCTGCGCTTTTGCGGCCAGCTCCCAAGAAAGCGAGTTGAAAAATGGAGCCCAGGGGCACTGCAATTCACAAACCTGCAGACTTATAAATGATCACTCTCGTCCACAAATATATTGAGGGAAGGCAACGAAGAGGATTTGAAAGCAAGGCAGAATTGCAGGAAACAGATTTCAGGAGGGAGATTCGAATCGCCTTTAAAGCACAGGAAAAGCGGCAAAACCTCGTCAATGATGCCCTTGGCCAAAAAGGGCGTATGCGTTTTTTCCTGAATATATTCAGGAAAAAACGCATACGCCCTTTTTGGCCAACCAAGCAACCTGGAAAGGCAAATCAGCGCTACAAAGAAGTGTCACTTCCCATCGGTCAAAAGGGCCATGCTGAATAAAGTGTCAAAACCAGAAATGCAGGACAGGCCATGGAGAAACGGGAGCCTTGCTACGCTGATGGGCGGGATGTAAATTGCCAACAGCCACTCTGGAGAAGTGTACGGTTTTTCCTGAAACATCTAAAAAACTCAGCTTAGAGAGCATAGGGCACTTCCACTCATGGGCGTATAACGTGGGAAAATTAAAAACAAGCAAGACACAGGCACCCCAAAGTTTAGGGCTGCTCTGTTGACAAGAACCTCCAACTTCGTTACACCTTAAATATCCCAGGAAAGAGAAAAATGGATAAAGATGTTGTGGTCCTTATGTACAATGGAATATCACTCAGCCATGAAATCAACGTCATAAGGCTAGTAGCAGCATGATGAGTGGATTTAGGTACGACGATTCTAAGTGAAATAAGTCACACAGAAAAAGACACTTATCATAAGATATCACTTATAGAGGGAATGTAAAAACCGCTACCCTTGAACTGAATTACAAAACAGAACAGAGTCACACGTTTAGAAAACACACTATGGCTGCTTAACGGGAAAGGTGAGGTGGGGTGATGCATAAAACAAGGGTTTCAAATTAGCTCAGATACCGTTCCATAAACCCAATATGTACTAGACAAGACCTACTCCTTGCTCAGTGAATTGGACTCAAAACCCCCTATTCACGGCCCAAGAATATATCTGACTAGTAAGAATCTTAAAACCTATATATTGATATCTCTCTGTAAGTGAGTCATGTGGGTGTAAAGTGACATAAACACAGCATTGAAAAGCAGCTAAACCCCATTATAAAAATCAATTACTTTTAAAAACCTGTGAAAAAAAGACAGTGAAAGAGAGAGAAATTCTTACAAAATTCGTTTAGGGGCAGTTATGCTACCTGGATTGACCATATCTAGACCCACAGCTGATTGAGACATAAGGGTGGACACTCTTGGGGCTGAGAGGTTTGGTGAGGTTGGGTGAGGAAACGCAGACCCTTTAAAGTAATACTGCGTGGTACCCATCCCATGGGTCCCAAATCTGCAGGTTCAAGGGCATCTTCCTACATCGAAAACATGCATGAGAAACCCAGAAGATGGTACACTGTGTGATCGGGAAAGGTTTCTAAAACACACCTCATTTCTCATGTCCTTGTGATCGGGTTCGCCATTCCAGCCGCATTACTAGCAATCTCCCTCCTTGGAGAATCAGCACCTTTAACCTCCTGTTCCGTACAGGTTGCAATTTGTCCTGAGGATGAACGGGAAGAAGTGGGAACCAATGAGAGACTAGCTCTAGGTGTTGGGACAGGCACAGGTCACTCTATTTTCCCATCAGGAAGAAGAATTAAGCACAGGCTCAGCCTTCCGCCCGGGACCAGAATAGGGCCTGAAGCAATCCTGCGCTTTTGCGGCCAGCTCCCAAGAAAGCGAGTTGAAAAATGGAGCCCAGGGGCACTGCAATTCACAAACCTGCAGACTTATAAATGATCACTCTCGTCCACAAATATATTGAGGGAAGGCAACGAAGAGGATTTGAAAGCAAGGCAGAATTGCAGGAAACAGATTTCAGGAGGGAGATTCGAATCGCCTTTAAAGCACAGGAAAAGCGGCAAAACCTCGTCAATGATGCCCTTGGCCAAAAAGGGCGTATGCGTTTTTTCCTGAATATATTCAGGAAAAAACGCATACGCCCTTTTTGGCCAACCAAGCAACCTGGAAAGGCAAATCAGCGCTACAAAGAAGTGTCACTTCCCATCGGTCAAAAGGGCCATGCTGAATAAAGTGTCAAAACCAGAAATGCAGGACAGGCCATGGAGAAACGGGAGCCTTGCTACGCTGATGGGCGGGATGTAAATTGCCAACAGCCACTCTGGAGAAGTGTACGGTTTTTCCTGAAACATCTAAAAAACTCAGCTTAGAGAGCATAGGGCACTTCCACTCATGGGCGTATAACGTGGGAAAATTAAAAACAAGCAAGACACAGGCACCCCAAAGTTTAGGGCTGCTCTGTTGACAAGAACCTCCAACTTCGTTACACCTTAAATATCCCAGGAAAGAGAAAAATGGATAAAGATGTTGTGGTCCTTATGTACAATGGAATATCACTCAGCCATGAAATCAACGTCATAAGGCTAGTAGCAGCATGATGAGTGGATTTAGGTACGACGATTCTAAGTGAAATAAGTCACACAGAAAAAGACACTTATCATAAGATATCACTTATAGAGGGAATGTAAAAACCGCTACCCTTGAACTGAATTACAAAACAGAACAGAGTCACACGTTTAGAAAACACACTATGGCTGCTTAACGGGAAAGGTGAGGTGGGGTGATGCATAAAACAAGGGTTTCAAATTAGCTCAGATACCGTTCCATAAACCCAATATGTACTAGACAAGACCTACTCCTTGCTCAGTGAATTGGACTCAAAACCCCCTATTCACGGCCCAAGAATATATCTGACTAGTAAGAATCTTAAAACCTATGTATTGATATCTCTCTGTAAGTGAGTCATGTGGGTGTAAAGTGACATAAACACAGCATTGAAAAGCAGCTAAACCCCATTATAAAAATCAATTACTTTTAAAAACCTGTGAAAAAAAGACAGTGAAAGAGAGAGAAATTCTTACAAAATTCGTTTAGGGGCAGTTATGCTACCTGGATTGACCATATCTAGACCCACAGCTGATTGAGACTTAAGGGTGGACACTCTTGGGGCTGAGAGGTTTGGTGAGGTTGGGTGAGGAAACGCAGACCCTTTAAAGTAATACTGCGTGGTACCCATCCCATGGGTTCCAAATCTCCAGGTTCAAGGGCATCTTCCTACATCGAAAACATGCATGAGAAACCCAGAAGATGGTACACCGTGTGATCGCGAAAGGTTTCTAAAACGCACCTCATTTCTCATCTCCTTGTGCTCGGGTTCGCCATTCCAGCTGCTTTACTAGCAACCTCCCTCCTTGGAGAATCAGCACCTTTAACCTCCTGTTCCGTACAGGTTGCAATTTGTCCTGAGGATGAACGAGAAGAGGGGAAAACAACGAGAGACTAGCTCTAGGTGTTGGGACAGGCACAGGTCACTCTATTTTCCCATCAGGAAGAAGAATTAAGCACAGGCTCAGCCTGCCGCCCGGGACCAGAATAGGGCCTGAAGCAATCCTGCGCTTTTGCGGCCAGCTCCCAAGAAAGCGAGTTGAAAAATGGAGCCCAGGGGCACTGCAATTCACAAACCTGCAGACTTATAAATGATCACTCTCGTCCACAAATATATTGAGGGAAGGCAACGAAGAGGATTTGAAAGCAAGGCAGAATTGCAGGAAACAGATTTCAGGAGGGAGATTCGAATCGCCTTTAAAGCACAGGAAAAGCGGCAAAACCTCGTCAATGATGCCCTTGGCCAAAAAGGGCGTATGCGTTTTTTCCTGAATATATTCAGGAAAAAACGCATACGCCCTTTTTGGCCAACCAAGCAACCTGGAAAGGCAAATCAGCGCTACAAAGAAGTCTCGCTTCCCATCGGTCAAAAGGGCCATGCTGAATAAAGTGTCAAAATCAGAAATGCAGGACAGGCCATGGAGAAACGGGAGCCTTGCTACGCTGATGGGCAGGATGTAAATTGCCAACAGCCACTCTGGAGAAGTGTACGGTGTGTCCTGAAACATCTAAAAAACTCAGCTTAGAGAGCATAGGGCACTTCCACTCATGGGCGTATAAAGTGGGAAAATTAAAAACCAGCAAGACACAGGCACCTCAACATTTAGGGCTGCTCTGTTGACAAGAACCTCCACTTCGTTACACCTTAAATATCCCAGGAAAGAGAAAAATGGATAAAGAAGTTGTGGTCCTTATGTACAATGGAATATCACTCAGCCATGAAATCAACGTCATAAGGCTAGTAGCAGCATGATGAGTGGATTTAGGTTCTACGATTCTAAGTGAAATAAGTCACACAGAAAAAGACACTTATCATAAGATATCACTTATAGAGGGAATGTAAAAACCGCTACCCTTGAACTGAATTACAAAACAGAACAGAGTCACACGTTTAGAAAACACACTATGGCTGCTTAACGGGAAAGGTGAGGTGGGGTGATGCATAAAACAAGGGTTTCAAATTAGCTCAGATACCGTTCCATAAACCCAATATGTAATAGACAAGACCTACTCCTTGCTCAGTGAATTGGACTTAACACCCCCTATTCACGGCCCAAGAATATATCTGACTAGTAAGAATCTTAAAACCTATGTATTGATATCTCTCTGTAAGTGAGTCAAGTGGGTGTAAAGTGGAATAAACACAGCAATGAAAAGCAGCTAAACCCCATTATAAAAATCAATTACTTTTAAAAACCTGTGAAAAAAAGACAGTGAAAGAGAGAGAAATTCTTACAAAATTCGTTTAGGGGCAGTGATGCTACCTGGATTGACCATATCTAGACCCACAGCTCATTGAGACATAAGGGTGGACACTCTTGGGGCTGAGAGGTTTGGTGAGGTTGGGTGAGGAAACGCAGACCCTTTAAAGTAATACTGCGTGGTACCCATCCCATGGCTTCCAAATCTCCAGGTTCAAGGGCATCTTCCTACATCGAAAACATGCATGAGAAACCCAGAAGATGGTACACCGTGTGATCGCGAAAGGTTTCTAAAACGCACCTCATTTCTCATCTCCTTGTGCTCGGGTTCGCCATTCCAGCTGCTTTACTAGCAACCTCCCTCCTTGGAGAATCAGCACCTTTAACCTCCTGTTCCGTACAGGTTGCAATTTGTCCTGAGGATGAACGAGAAGAGGGGAAAACAACTAGAGACTAGCTCTAGGTGTTGGGACAGGCACAGGTCACTCTATTTTCCCATATGGAAGAAGAATTAAGCACAGGCTCAGCCTGCCGCCCGGGACCAGAATAGGGCCTGAAGCAATCCTGCGCTTTTGCGGCCATCTCCCAAGAAAGTGAGTTGAAAAATGGAGCTCAGGGGCACTGCAATTCACAAACCTGCAGACTTATAAATGATCACTCTCGTCCACAAATATATTGAGGGAAAGCAACGAAGAGGATTTGAAAGCAAGGCAGAATTGCAGGAAACAGATTTCAGGAGGGAGATTCGAATCGCCTTTAAAGCACAGGAAAAGCGGTAAAACCTCGACAATGATGCCCTTGGCCAAAAAGGGCGTATGCGTTTTTTCCTGAATATATTCAGGAAAAAACGCATACGCCCTTTTTGGCCAACCAAGCAACCTGGAAAGGCAAATCAGCGCTACAAAGAAGTCTCGCTTCCCATCGGTCAAAAGGGCCATGCTGAATAAAGTGTCAAAATCAGGAATGCAGGACAGGCCATGGAGAAACGGGAGCCTTGCTACGCTGATGGGCGGGATGTAAATTGCCAACAGCCACTCTGGAGAAGTGTACGGTGTGTCCTGAAACATCTAAAAAACTCAGCTTAGAGAGCATAGGGCACTTCCACTCATGGGCGTATAAAGTGGGAAAATTAAAAACCAGCAAGACACAGGCACCTCAACATTTAGGGCTGCTCTGTTGACAAGAACCTCCACTTCGTTACACCTTAAATATCCCAGGAAAGAGAAAAATGGATAAAGAAGTTGTGGTCCTTATGTACAATGGAATATCACTCAGCCATGAAATCAACGTCATAAGGCTAGTAGCAGCATGATGAGTGGATTTAGGTTCTACGATTCTAAGTGAAATAAGTCACACAGAAAAAGACACTTATCATAAGATATCACTTATAGAGGGAATGTAAAAACCGCTACCCTTGAACTGAATTACAAAACAGAACAGAGTCACACGTTTAGAAAACACACTATGGCTGCTTAACGGGAAAGGTGAGGTGGGGTGATGCATAAAACAAGGGTTTCAAAGTAGCTCAGATACCGTTCCATAAACGCAATATGTAATAGACAAGACCTACTCCTTGCTCAGTGAATTGGACTCAACACCCCCTATTCACGGCCCAAGAATATATCTGACTAGTAAGAATCTTAAAACCTATGTATTGATATCTCTCTGTAAGTGAGTCAAGTGGGTGTAAAGTGGAATAAACACAGCAGTGAAAAGCAGCTAAACCCCATTATAAAAATCAATTACTTTTAAAAACCTGTGAAAAAAAGACAGTGAAAGAGAGAGAAATTCTTACAAAATTCGTTTAGGGGCAGTGATGCTACCTGGATTGACCATATCTAGACCCACAGCTCATTGAGACATAAGGGTGGACACTCTTGGGGCTGAGAGGTTTGGTGAGGTTGGGTGAGGAAACGCAGACCCTTTAAAGTAATACTCCGTGGTACCCATCCCATGGGTCCCAAATCTCCAGGTTCAAGGGCATCTTCCTACATCGAAAACATGCATGAGAAACCCAGAAGATGGTACACCGTGTGATCGAGAAAGGTTTCTAAAACGCACCTCATTTCTCATCTCCTTGTGCTCAGGTCCGCCATTCCAGCCGCTTTACTAGCAACCTCCCTCCTTGGAAAATCATCACCTTTAACCTTCTGTTCCGTACAGGTTGCAATTTGTCCTGAGGATGAACGGGAAGAGGGGAAAACAATGAGAGACTAGCTCTAGGTGTTGGGACAGGCACAGGTCACTCTATTTTCCCATCAGGAAGAAGAATTAACCACAGGCTCAGCCTGCCGTCCGGGACCAGAATAGGGCCTGAAGCAATCCTGCGCTTTTGCGGCCAGCTCCCAAGAAAGCGAGTTGAAAAATGGAGCTCAGGGGCACTGCAATTCACAAACCTGCAGACTTATAAATGATCACTCTCGTCCACAAATATATTGAGGGAAGGCAACGAAGAGGATTTGAAAGCAAGGCAGAATTGCAGGAAACAGATTTCAGGAGGGAGATTCGAATCGCCTTTAAAGCACAGGAAAAGCGGCAAAACCTCGTCAATGATGCCCTTGGCCAAAAAGGGCGTATGCGTTTTTTCCTGAATATATTCAGGAAAAAACGCATACGCCCTTTTTGGCCAACCAAGCAACCTGGAAAGGCAAATCAGCGCTACAAAGAAGTCTCACTTCCCATCGGTCAAAAGGGCCATGCTGAATAAAGTTTCAAAACCAGAAATGCAGGACAGGCCATGGAGAAACGGGAGCCTTGCTACACTGATGGGCGGGATGTAAATTGCCAACAGCCAGTCTGGAGAAGTGTACGGTGTGTCCTGAAACATCTAAAAAACTCAGCTTAGAGAGCATAGGGCACTTCCACTCATGGGCGTATAAAGTGGGAAAATTAAAAACAAGCAAGACACAGGCACCCCAAAGTTTAGGGCTGCTCTGTTGACAAGAACCTCCAACTTCGTTACACCTTAAATATCCCAGGAAAGAGAAAAATGGATAAAGATGTTGTGGTCCTTATGTACAATGGAATATCACTCAGCCATGAAATCAACGTCATAAGGCTAGTAGCAGCATGATGAGTGGATTTAGGTACGACGATTCTAAGTGAAATAAGTCACACAGAAAAAGACACTTATCATAAGATATCACTTATAGAGGGAATGTAAAAACCGCTACCCTTGAACTGAATTACAAAACAGAACAGAGTCACACGTTTAGAAAACACACTATGGCTGCTTAACGGGAAAGGTGAGGTGGGGTGATGCATAAAACAAGGGTTTCAAATTAGCTCAGATACCGTTCCATAAACCCAATATGTACTAGACAAGACCTACTCCTTGCTCAGTGAATTGGTCTCAAAACCCCCTATTCACGGCCCAAGAATATATCTGACTAGTAAGAATCTTAAAACCTATGTATTGATATCTCTCTGTACGTGAGTCATGTGGGTGTAAAGTGACATAAACACAGCATTGAAAAGCAGCTAAACCCCATTATAAAAATCAATTACTTTTAAAAACCTGTGAAAAAAAGACAGTGAAGGAGAGAGAAATTCTTACAAAATTCGTTTAGGGGCAGTTATGCTACCTGGATTGACCATATCTAGACCCACAGCTGATTGAGACATAAGGGTGGACACTCTTGGGGCTGAGAGGTTTGGTGAGGTTGGGTGAGGAAACGCAGACCCTTTAAAGTAATACTGCGTGGTACCCATCCCATGGGTCCCAAATCTCCAGGTTCAAGGGCATCTTCCTACATCGAAAACATGCATGAGAAACCCAGAAGATGGTACACTGTGTGATCGGGAAAGGTTTCTAAAACGCACCTCATTTCTCATGTCCTTGTGCTCGGGTTCGCCATTCCAGCCGCATTACAAGCAATCTCCCTCCTTGGAGAATCAGCACCTTTAACCTCCTGTTCCGTACAGGTTGCAATTTGCCCTGAGGATGAACGGGAAGAAGTGGGAACCAATGAGAGACTAGCTCTAGGTGTTGGGACAGGCACAGGTCTCTCTATTTTCCCATCAGGAAGAAGAATTAAGCACAGGCTCAGCCTTCCGCCCGGGACCAGAATAGGGCCTGAAGCAATCCTGCGCTTTTGCGGCCAGCTCCCAAGAAAGCGAGTTGAAAAATGGAGCTCAGGGGCACTGCAATTCACAAACCTGCAGACTTATAAATCATCACTTTCGTCCACAAATATATTGAGGGAAGGCAACGAAGAGGATTTGAAAGCAAGGCAGAATTGCAGGAAACAGATTTCAGGAGGGAGATTCGAATCGCCTTTAAAGCACAGGAAAAGCGGCAAAACCTCGTCAATGATGCCCTTGGCCAAAAAGGGCGTATGCGTTTTTTCCTGAATATATTCAGGAAAAAACGCATACGCCCTTTTTGGCCAACCAAGCAACCTGGAAAGGCAAATCAGCGCTACAAAGAAGTCTCACTTCCCATCGGTCAAAAGGGCCATGCTGAATAAAGTGTCAAAACCAGAAATGCAGGACAGGCCATGGAGAAACGGGAGCCTTGCTACGCTGATGGGCGGGATGTAAATTGCCAACAGCCACTCTGGAGAAGTGTACGGTGTGTCCTGAAACATCTAAAAAACTCAGCTTAGAGAGCATAGGGCACTTCCACTCATGGGCGTATAAAGTGGGAAAATTAAAGACAAGCAAGACACAGGCACCCCAAAGTTTAGGGCTGCTCTGTTGACAAGAACCTCCAACTTCGTTACACCTTAAATATCCCAGGAAAGAGAAAAATGGATAAAGATGTTGTGGTCCTTATGTACAATGGAATATCACTCAGCCATGAAATCAACGTCATAAGGCTAGTAGCAGCATGATGAGTGGATTTAGGTACGACGATTCTAAGTGAAATAAGTCACACAGAAAAAGACACTTATCATAAGATATCACTTATAGAGGGAATGTAAAAACCGCTACCCTTGAACTGAATTACAAAACAGAACAGAGTCACACGTTTAGAAAACACACTATGGCTGCTTAACGGGAAAGGTGAGGTGGGGTGATGCATAAAACAAGGGTTTCAAATTAGCTCAGATACCGTTCCATAAACCCAATATGTACTAGACAAGACCTACTCCTTGCTCAGTGAATTGGTCTCAAAACCCCCTATTCACGGCCCAAGAATATATCTGACTAGTAAGAATCTTAAAACCTATGTATTGATATCTCTCTGTACGTGAGTCATGTGGGTGTAAAGTGACATAAACACAGCATTGAAAAGCAGCTAAACCCCATTATAAAAATCAATTACTTTTAAAAACCTGTGAAAAAAAGACAGTGAAGGAGAGAGAAATTCTTACAAAATTCGTTTAGGGGCAGTTATGCTACCTGGATTGACCATATCTAGACCCACAGCTGATTGAGACATAAGGGTGGACACTCTTGGGGCTGAGAGGTTTGGTGAGGTTGGGTGAGGAAACGCAGACCCTTTAAAGTAATACTGCGTGGTACCCATCCCATGGGTCCCAAATCTCCAGGTTCAAGGGCATCTTCCTACATCGAAAACATGCATGAGAAACCCAGAAGATGGTACACTGTGTGATCGGGAAAGGTTTCTAAAACGCACCTCATTTCTCATGTCCTTGTGCTCGGGTTCGCCATTACAGCCGCATTACAAGCAATCTCCCTCCTTGGAGAATCAGCACCTTTAACCTCCTGTTCCGTACAGGTTGCAATTTGCCCTGAGGATGAACGGGAAGAAGTGGGAACCAATGAGAGACTAGCTCTAGGTGTTGGGACAGGCACAGGTCTCTCTATTTTCCCATCAGGAAGAAGAATTAAGCACAGGCTCAGCCTTCCGCCCGGGACCAGAATAGGGCCTGAAGCAATCCTGCGCTTTTGCGGCCAGCTCCCAAGAAAGCGAGTTGAAAAATGGAGCTCAGGGGCACTGCAATTCACAAACCTGCAGACTTATAAATCATCACTTTCGTCCACAAATATATTGAGGGAAGGCAACGAAGAGGATTTGAAAGCAAGGCAGAATTGCAGGAAACAGATTTCAGGAGGGAGATTCGAATCGCCTTTAAAGCACAGGAAAAGCGGTAAAACCTCGACAATGATGCCCTTGGCCAAAAAGGGCGTATGCGTTTTTTCCTGAATATATTCAGGAAAAAACGCATACGCCCTTTTTGGCCAACCAAGCAACCTGGAAAGGCAAATCAGCGCTACAAAGAAGTCTCGCTTCCCATCGGTCAAAAGGGCCATGCTGAATAAAGTGTCAAAATCAGAAATGCAGGACAGGCCATGGAGAAACGGGAGACTTGCTACGCTGATGGGCGGGATGTAAATTGCCAACAGCCACTCTGGAGAAGTGTACGGTGTGTCCTGAAACATCTAAAAAACTCAGCTTAGAGAGCATAGGGCACTTCCACTCATGGGCGTATAAAGTGGGAAAATTAAAAACCAGCAAGACACAGGCACCTCAACATTTAGGGCTGCTCTGTTGACAAGAACCTCCACTTCGTTACACCTTAAATATCCCAGGAAAGAGAAAAATGGATAAAGAAGTTGTGGTCCTTATGTACAATGGAATATCACTCAGCCATGAAATCAGCGTCATAAGGTTAGTAGCAGCATGATGAGTGGATTTAGGTTCTACGATTCTAAGTGAAATAAGTCACACAGAAAAAGACACTTATCATAAGATATCACTTATAGAGGGAATGTAAAAACCGCTACCCTTGAACTGAATTACAAAACAGAACAGAGTCACACGTTTAGAAAACACACTATGGCTGCTTAACGGGAAAGGTGAGGTGGGGTGATGCATAAAACAAGGGTTTCAAATTAGCTCAGATACCGTTCCATAAACGCAATATGTAATAGACAAGACCTACTCCTTGCTCAGTGAATTGGACTCAACACCCCCTATTCACGGCCCAAGAATATATCTGACTAGTAAGAATCTTAAAACCTATGTATTGATATCTCTCTGTAAGTGAGTCAAGTGGGTGTAAAGTGGAATAAACACAGCAGTGAAAA
Source organism: Balaenoptera physalus (assembly GCF_965194825.1). Classification (NCBI taxonomy): domain Eukaryota; kingdom Metazoa; phylum Chordata; class Mammalia; order Artiodactyla; family Balaenopteridae; genus Balaenoptera; species Balaenoptera physalus. The sequence continues at coordinate 814,719 of NW_028126565.1, read as the reverse complement.
GCAGCTAAACCCCATTATAAAAATCAATTACTTTTAAAAACCTGTGAAAAAAAGACAGTGAAAGAGAGAGAAATTCTTACAAAATTCGTTTAGGGGCAGTGATGCTACCTGGATTGACCATATCTAGACCCACAGCTCATTGAGACATAAGGGTGGACACTCTTGGGGCTGAGAGGTTTGGTGAGGTTGGGTGAGGAAACGCAGACCCTTTAAAGTAATACTCCGTGGTACCCATCCCATGGGTCCCAAATCTCCAGGTTCAAGGGCATCTTCCTACATCGAAAACATGCATGAGAAACCCAGAAGATGGTACACCGTGTGATCGAGAAAGGTTTCTAAAACGCACCTCATTTCTCATCTCCTTGTGCTCAGGTCCGCCATTCCAGCCACTTTACTAGCAACCTCCCTCCTTGGAAAATCATCACCTTTGACCTTCTGTTCCGTACAGGTTGCAATTTGTCCTGAGGATGAACGGGAAGAGGGGAAAACAATGAGAGACTAGCTCTAGGTGTTGGGACAGGCACAGGTCACTCTATTTTCCCATCAGGAAGAAGAATTAACCACAGGCTCAGCCTGCCGTCCGGGACCAGAATAGGGCCTGAAGCAATCCTGCGCTTTTGCGGCCAGCTCCCAAGAAAGCGAGTTGAAAAATGGAGCTCAGGGGCACTGCAATTCACAAACCTGCAGACTTATAAATGATCACTCTCGTCCACAAATATATTGAGGGAAGGCAACGAAGAGGATTTGAAAGCAAGGCAGAATTGCAGGAAACAGATTTCAGGAGGGAGATTCGAATCGCCTTTAAAGCACAGGAAAAGTGGCAAAACCTCGTCAATGATGCCCTTGGCCAAAAAGGGCGTATGCGTTTTTTCCTGAATATATTCAGGAAAAAACGCATACGCCCTTTTTGGCCAACCAAGCAACCTGGAAAGGCAAATCAGCGCTACAAAGAAGTCTCACTTCCCATCGGTCAAAAGGGCCATGCTGAATAAAGTTTCAAAACCAGAAATGCAGGACAGGCCATGGAGAAACGGGAGCCTTGCTACACTGATGGGCGGGATGTAAATTGCCAACACCCACTCTGGAGAAGTGTACGGTGTGTCCTGAAACATCTAAAAAACTCAGCTTAGAGAGCATAGGGCACTTCCACTCATGGGCGTATAAAGTGGGAAAATTAAAAACAAGCAAGACACAGGCACCTCAACATTTAGGGCTGCTCTGTTGACAAGAATCTCCACTTCGTTACACCTTAAATATCCCAGGAAAGAGAAAAATGGATAAAGATGTTGTGGTCCTTATGTACAATGGAATATCACTCAGCCATGAAATCAACGTCATAAGGCTAGTAGCAGCATGATGAGTGGATTTAGGTACGACGATTCTAAGTGAAATAAGTCACACAGAAAAAGACACTTATCATAAGATATCACTTATAGAGGGAATGTAAAAACCGCTACCCTTGAACTGAATTACAAAACAGAACAGAGTCACACGTTTAGAAAACACACTATGGCTGCTTAACGGGAAAGGTGAGGTGGGGTGATGCATAAAACAAGGGTTTCAAATTAGCTCAGATACCGTTCCATAAACCCAATATTTACTAGACAAGACCTACTCCTTGCTCAGTGAATTGGACTGAAAACCCCCTATTCACGGCCCAAGAATATATCTGACTAGTAAGAATCTTAAAACCTATGTATTGATATCTCTCTGTACGTGAGTCATGTGGGTGTAAAGTGACATAAACACAGCATTGAAAAGCAGCTAAACCCCATTATAAAAATCAATTACTTTTAAAAACCTGTGAAAAAAAGACAGTGAAGGAGAGAGAAATTCTTACAAAATTCGTTTAGGGGCAGTTATGCTACCTGGATTGACCATATCTAGACCCACAGCTGATTGAGACATAAGGGTGGACACTCTTGGGGCTGAGAGGTTTGGTGAGGTTGGGTGAGGAAACGCAGACCCTTTAAAGTAATACTGCGTGGTACCCATCCCATGGGTCCCAAATCTCCAGGTTCAAGGGCATCTTCCTACATCGAAAACATGCATGAGAAACCCAGAAGATGGTACACTGTGTGATCGGGAAAGGTTTCTAAAACGCACCTCATTTCTCATGTCCTTGTGCTCGGGTTCGCCATTACAGCCGCATTACAAGCAATCTCCCTCCTTGGAGAATCAGCACCTTTAACCTCCTGTTCCGTACAGGTTGCAATTTGCCCTGAGGATGAACGGGAAGAAGTGGGAACCAATGAGAGACTAGCTCTAGGTGTTGGGACAGGCACAGGTCTCTCTATTTTCCCATCAGGAAGAAGAATTAAGCACAGGCTCAGCCTTCCGCCCGGGACCAGAATAGGGCCTGAAGCAATCCTGCGCTTTTGCGGCCAGCTCCCAAGAAAGCGAGTTGAAAAATGGAGCTCAGGGGCACTGCAATTCACAAACCTGCAGACTTATAAATCATCACTTTCGTCCACAAATATATTGAGGGAAGGCAACGAAGAGGATTTGAAAGCAAGGCAGAATTGCAGGAAACAGATTTCAGGAGGGAGATTCGAATCGCCTTTAAAGCACAGGAAAAGCGGCAAAACCTCGTCAATGATGCCCTTGGCCAAAAAGGGCGTATGCGTTTTTTCCTGAATATATTCAGGAAAAAACGCATACGCCCTTTTTGGCCAACCAAGCAACCTGGAAAGGCAAATCAGCGCTACAAAGAAGTCTCACTTCCCATCGGTCAAAAGGGCCATGCTGAATAAAGTGTCAAAACCAGAAATGCAGGACAGGCCATGGAGAAACGGGAGCCTTGCTACGCTGATGGGCGGGATGTAAATTGCCAACAGCCACTCTGGAGAAGTGTACGGTGTGTCCTGAAACATCTAAAAAACTCAGCTTAGAGAGCATAGGGCACTTCCACTCATGGGCGTATAACGTGGGAAAATTAAAAACAAGCAAGACACAGGCACCCCAAAGTTTAGAGCTGCTCTGTTGACAAGAACCTACAACTTCGTTACACCTTAAATATCCCAGGAAAGAGAAAAATGGATAAAGATGTTGTGGTCCTTATGTACAATGGAATATCACTCAGCCATGAAATCAACGTCATAAGGCTAGTAGCAGCATGATGAGTGGATTTAGGTACGACGATTCTAAGTGAAATAAGTCACACAGAAAAAGACACTTATCATAAGATATCACTTATAGAGGGAATGTAAAAACCGCTACCCTTGAACTGAATTACAAAACAGAACAGAGTCACACGTTTAGAAAACACACTATGGCTGCTTAACGGGAAAGGTGAGGTGGGGTGATGCATAAAACAAGGGTTTCAAATTAGCTCAGATACCGTTCCATAAACCCAATATGTACTAGACAAGACCTACTCCTTGCTCAGTGAATTGGACTCAAAACCCCCTATTCACGGCCCAAGAATATATCTGACTAGTAAGAATCTTAAAACCTATGTATTGATATCTCTCTGTAAGTGAGTCATGTGGGTGTAAAGTGACATAAACACAGCATTGAAAAGCAGCTAAACCCCATTATAAAAATCAATTACTTTTAAAAACCTGTGAAAAAAAGACAGTGAAAGAGAGAGAAATTCTTACAAAATTCGTTTAGGGGCAGTTATGCTACCTGGATTGACCATATGTAGACCCACAGCTGATTGAGACATAAGGGTGGACACTCTTGGGGCTGAGAGGTTTGGTGAGGTTGGGTGAGGAAACGCAGACCCTTTAAAGTAATACTGCGTGGTACCCATCCCATGGGTTCCAAATCTCCAGGTTCAAGGGCATCTTCCTACATCGAAAACATGCATGAGAAACCCAGAAGATGGTACACCGTGTGATCGCGAAAGGTTTCTAAAACGCACCTCATTTCTCATCTCCTTGTGCTCGGGTTCGCCATTCCAGCTGCTTTACTAGCAACCTCCCTCCTTGGAGAATCAGCACCTTTAACCTCCTGTTCCGTACAGGTTGCAATTTGTCCTGAGGATGAACGAGAAGAGGGGAAAACAACGAGAGACTAGCTCTAGGTGTTGGGACAGGCACAGGTCACTCTATTTTCCCATATGGAAGAAGAATTAAGCACAGGCTCAGCCTGCCGTCCGGGACCAGAATAGGGCCTGAAGCAATCCTGCGCTTTTGCGGCCAGCTCCCAAGAAAGCGAGTTGAAAAATGGAGCTCAGGGGCACTGCAATTCACAAACCTGCAGACTTATAAATGATCACTCTCGTCCACAAATATATTGAGGGAAAGCAACGAAGAGGATTTGAAAGCAAGGCAGAATTGCAGGAAACAGATTTCAGGAGGGAGATTCGAATCGCCTTTAAAGCACAGGAAAAGCGGTAAAACCTCGACAATGATGCCCTTGGCCAAAAAGGGCGTATGCGTTTTTTCCTGAATATATTCAGGAAAAAACGCATACGCCCTTTTTGGCCAACCAAGCAACCTGGAAAGGCAAATCAGCGCTACAAAGAAGTCTCGCTTCCCATCGGTCAAAAGGGCCATGCTGAATAAAGTGTCAAAATCAGAAATGCAGGACAGGCCATGGAGAAACGGGAGACTTGCTACGCTGATGGGCGGGATGTAAATTGCCAACAGCCACTCTGGAGAAGTGTACGGTGTGTCCTGAAACATCTAAAAAACTCAGCTTAGAGAGCATAGGGCACTTCCACTCATGGGCGTATAAAGTGGGAAAATTAAAAACCAGCAAGACACAGGCACCTCAACATTTAGGGCTGCTCTGTTGACAAGAACCTCCACTTCGTTACACCTTAAATATCCCAGGAAAGAGAAAAATGGATAAAGAAGTTGTGGTCCTTATGTACAATGGAATATCACTCAGCCATGAAATCAGCGTCATAAGGTTAGTAGCAGCATGATGAGTGGATTTAGGTTCTACGATTCTAAGTGAAATAAGTCACACAGAAAAAGACACTTATCATAAGATATCACTTATAGAGGGAATGTAAAAACCGCTACCCTTGAACTGAATTACAAAACAGAACAGAGTCACACGTTTAGAAAACACACTATGGCTGCTTAACGGGAAAGGTGAGGTGGGGTGATGCATAAAACAAGGGTTTCAAATTAGCTCAGATACCGTTCCATAAACGCAATATGTAATAGACAAGACCTACTCCTTGCTCAGTGAATTGGACTCAACACCCCCTATTCACGGCCCAAGAATATATCTGACTAGTAAGAATCTTAAAACCTATGTATTGATATCTCTCTGTAAGTGAGTCAAGTGGGTGTAAAGTGGAATAAACACAGCAGTGAAAAGCAGCTAAACCCCATTATAAAAATCAATTACTTTTAAAAACCTGTGAAAAAAAGACAGTGAAAGAGAGAGAAATTCTTACAAAATTCGTTTAGGGGCAGTGATGCTACCTGGATTGACCATATCTAGACCCACAGCTCATTGAGACATAAGGGTGGACACTCTTGGGGCTGAGAGGTTTGGTGAGGTTGGGTGAGGAAACGCAGACCCTTTAAAGTAATACTCCGTGGTACCCATCCCATGGGTCCCAAATCTCCAGGTTCAAGGGCATCTTCCTACATCGAAAACATGCATGAGAAACCCAGAAGATGGTACACCGTGTGATCGAGAAAGGTTTCTAAAACGCACCTCATTTCTCATCTCCTTGTGCTCAGGTCCGCCATTCCAGCCACTTTACTAGCAACCTCCCTCCTTGGAAAATCATCACCTTTGACCTTCTGTTCCGTACAGGTTGCAATTTGTCCTGAGGATGAACGGGAAGAGGGGAAAACAATGAGAGACTAGCTCTAGGTGTTGGGACAGGCACAGGTCACTCTATTTTCCCATCAGGAAGAAGAATTAACCACAGGCTCAGCCTGCCGTCCGGGACCAGAATAGGGCCTGAAGCAATCCTGCGCTTTTGCGGCCAGCTCCCAAGAAAGCGAGTTGAAAAATGGAGCTCAGGGGCACTGCAATTCACAAACCTGCAGACTTATAAATGATCACTCTCGTCCACAAATATATTGAGGGAAGGCAACGAAGAGGATTTGAAAGCAAGGCAGAATTGCAGGAAACAGATTTCAGGAGGGAGATTCGAATCGCCTTTAAAGCACAGGAAAAGTGGCAAAACCTCGTCAATGATGCCCTTGGCCAAAAAGGGCGTATGCGTTTTTTCCTGAATATATTCAGGAAAAAACGCATACGCCCTTTTTGGCCAACCAAGCAACCTGGAAAGGCAAATCAGCGCTACAAAGAAGTCTCACTTCCCATCGGTCAAAAGGGCCATGCTGAATAAAGTTTCAAAACCAGAAATGCAGGACAGGCCATGGAGAAACGGGAGCCTTGCTACACTGATGGGCGGGATGTAAATTGCCAACACCCACTCTGGAGAAGTGTACGGTGTGTCCTGAAACATCTAAAAAACTCAGCTTAGAGAGCATAGGGCACTTCCACTCATGGGCGTATAAAGTGGGAAAATTAAAAACAAGCAAGACACAGGCACCTCAACATTTAGGGCTGCTCTGTTGACAAGAATCTCCACTTCGTTACACCTTAAATATCCCAGGAAAGAGAAAAATGGATAAAGATGTTGTGGTCCTTATGTACAATGGAATATCACTCAGCCATGAAATCAACGTCATAAGGCTAGTAGCAGCATGATGAGTGGATTTAGGTACGACGATTCTAAGTGAAATAAGTCACACAGAAAAAGACACTTATCATAAGATATCACTTATAGAGGGAATGTAAAAACCGCTACCCTTGAACTGAATTACAAAACAGAACAGAGTCACACGTTTAGAAAACACACTATGGCTGCTTAACGGGAAAGGTGAGGTGGGGTGATGCATAAAACAAGGGTTTCAAATTAGCTCAGATACCGTTCCATAAACCCAATATTTACTAGACAAGACCTACTCCTTGCTCAGTGAATTGGACTGAAAACCCCCTATTCACGGCCCAAGAATATATCTGACTAGTAAGAATCTTAAAACCTATGTATTGATATCTCTCTGTAAGTGAGTCATGTGGGTGTAAAGTGACATAAACACAGCATTGAAAAGCAGCTAAACCCCATTATAAAAATCAATTACTTTTAAAAACCTGTGAAAAAAAGACAGTGAAGGAGAGAGAAATTCTTACAAAATTCGTTTAGGGGCAGTTATGCTACCTGGATTGACCATATCTAGACCCACAGCTGATTGAGACATAAGGGTGGACACTCTTGGGGCTGAGAGGTTTGGTGAGGTTGGGTGAGGAAACGCAGACCCTTTAAAGTAATACTGCGTGGTACCCATCCCATGGGTCCCAAATCTCCAGGTTCAAGGGCATCTTCCTACATCGAAAACATGCATGAGAAACCCAGAAGATGGTACACTGTGTGATCGGGAAAGGTTTCTAAAACGCACCTCATTTCTCATGTCCTTGTGCTCGGGTTCGCCATTCCAGCCGCATTACTAGCAATCTCCCTCCTTGGAGAATCAGCACCTTTAACCTCCTGTTCCGTACAGGTTGCAATTTGTCCTGAGGATGAACGGGAAGAAGTGGGAACCAATGAGAGACTAGCTCTAGGTGTTGGGACAGGCACAGGTCACTCTATTTTCCCATCAGGAAGAAGAATTAAGCACAGGCTCAGCCTTCCGCCCGGGACCAGAATAGGGCCTGAAGCAATCCTGCGCTTTTGCGGCCAGCTCCCAAGAAAGCGAGTTGAAAAATGGAGCTCAGGGGCACTGCAATTCACAAACCTGCAGACTTATAAATCATCACTTTCGTCCACAAATATATTGAGGGAAGGCAACGAAGAGGATTTGAAAGCAAGGCAGAATTGCAGGAAACAGATTTCAGGAGGGAGATACGAATCGCCTTTAAAGCACAGGAAAAGCGGCAAAACCTCGTCAATGATGCCCTTGGCCAAAAAGGGCGTATGCGTTTTTTCCTGAATATATTCAGGAAAAAACGCATACGCCCTTTTTGGCCAACCAAGCAACCTGGAAAGGCAAATCAGCGCTACAAAGAAGTCTCACTTCCCATCGGTCAAAAGGGCCATGCTGAATAAAGTGTCAAAACCAGAAATGCAGGACAGGCCATGGAGAAACGGGAGCCTTGCTACGCTGATGGGCGGGATGTAAATTGCCAACAGCCACTCTGGAGAAGTGTACGGTGTGTCCTGAAACATCTAAAAAACTCAGCTTAGAGAGCATAGGGCACTTCCACTCATGGGCGTATAACGTGGGAAAATTAAAAACAAGCAAGACACAGGCACCCCAAAGTTTAGGGCTGCTCTGTTGACAAGAACCTACAACTTCGTTACACCTTAAATATCCCAGGAAAGAGAAAAATGGATAAAGATGTTGTGGTCCTTATGTACAATGGAATATCACTCAGCCATGAAATCAACGTCATAAGGCTAGTAGCAGCATGATGAGTGGATTTAGGTACGACGATTCTAAGTGAAATAAGTCACACAGAAAAAGACACTTATCATAAGATATCACTTATAGAGGGAATGTAAAAACCGCTACCCTTGAACTGAATTACAAAACAGAACAGAGTCACACGTTTAGAAAACACACTATGGCTGCTTAACGGGAAAGGTGAGGTGGGGTGATGCATAAAACAAGGGTTTCAAATTAGCTCAGATACCGTTCCATAAACCCAATATGTACTAGACAAGACCTACTCCTTGCTCAGTGAATTGGACTCAAAACCCCCTATTCACGGCCCAAGAATATATCTGACTAGTAAGAATCTTAAAACCTATGTATTGATATCTGTCTGTAAGTGAGTCATGTGGGTGTAAAGTGACATAAACACAGCAGTGAAAAGCAGCTAAACCCCATTATAAAAATCAATTACTTTTAAAAACCTGTGAAAAAAAGACAGTGAAAGAGAGAGAAATTCTTACAAAATTCGTTTACGGGCAGTGATGCTACCTGGATTGACCATATCTAGACCCACAGCTGATTGAGACATAAGGGTGGACACTCTTGGGGTTGAGAGGTTTGCTGAGGTTGGGTGAGGAAACGCAGACCCTTTAAAGTAATATTGCGTGGTACCCATCCCATGGGTCCCAAATCTCCAGGTTCAAGGGAATCTTCCTACATCGAAAACATGCATGAGAAACCCAGAAGATGGCACACTGTGTGATCGGGAAAGGTTTCTAAAACGCACCTCATTTCTCATCTCCTTGTGCTCGAATTCGCCATTCCAGCTGCTTTACTAGCAGTCTCCCTCATTGGAGAATCAGCACCTTTAACCTCCTGTTCCGTACAGGTTGCAATTTGTCCTGAGGATGAACGGGAAGAGGGGAAAACAATGAGAGACTAGCTCTAGGTGTTGGGACAGGCACAGGTCACTCTATTTTCCCATCAGGATGAAGAATTAAGCACAGGCTCAGCCTTCCGCCCGGGACCAAAATAGGGCCTGAAGCAATCCTGCGCTTTTGCGGCCAGCTCCCAAGAAAGCGAGTTGAAAAATGGAGCTCAGGGGCACTGCAATTCACAAACCTGCAGACTTATAAATGATCACTCTCGTCCACAAATATATTGAGGGAAGGCAACGAAGAGGATTTGAAAGCAAGGCACAATTGCAGGAAACAGATTTCAGGAGGGAGATTCGAATCGCCTTTAAAGCACAGGAAAAGCGGCAAAACCTCGTCAATGATGCCCTTGGCCAAAAAGGGCGTATGCGTTTTTTCCTGAATATATTCAGGAAAAAACGCATACGCCCTTTTTGGCCAACCAAGCAACCTGGAAAGGCAAATCAGCGCTACAAAGAAGTCTCGCTTCCCATCGGTCAAAAGGGCCATGCTGAATAAAGTGTCAAAACCAGAAATGCAGGACAGGCCATGGAGAAACGGGAGCCTTGCTACGCTGATGGGCGGGATGTAAATTGCCAACAGCCACTCTGGAGAAGTGAACGGTGTGTCCTGAAACATCTAAAAAACTCAGCTTAGAGAGCATAGGGCACTTCCACTCATGGGCGTATAACGTGGGAAAATTAAAAACCAGCAAGACACAGGCACCCCAACGTTTAGGGCTGCTCGGTTGACAAGAACCTCCACTTCGTTACACCTTAAATATCTCAGGATAGAGAAAAATGGATAAATAAGTTGTGGTCCTTATGTACAATGGAATATCACTCAGCCATGAAATCAACGTCATAAGGCTAGTAGCAGCATGATGAGTGGATTTAGGTACGACGATTCTAAGTGAAATAAGTCACACAGAAAAAGACACTTATCATAAGATATCACTTATAGAGGGAATGTAAAAACCGCTACCCTTGAACTGAATTACAAAACAGAACAGAGTCACACGTTTAGAAAACACACTATGGCTGCTTAACGGGAAAGGTGAGGTGGGGTGATGCATAAAACAAGGGTTTCAAATTAGCTCAGATACCGTTCCATAAACCCAATATGTAATAGACAAGACCTACTCCTTGCTCAGTGAATTGGACTCAACACCCCCTATTCACGGCCCAAGAATATATCTGACTAGTAAGAATCTTAAAACCTATGTATTGATATCTCTTTGTAAGTGAGTCAAGTGGGTGTAAAGTGGCATAAACACAGCAGTGAAAAGCAGCTAAACCCCATTATAAAAATCAATTACTTTTAAAAACCTCTGAAAAAAAGACAGTGAAAGAGAGAGAAATTCTTACAAAATTCGTTTAGGGGCAGTTATGCTACCTGGATTGACCATATCTAGACCCACAGCTGATTGAGACATAAGGGTGGACACTCTTGGGGCTGAGAGGTTTGGTGAGGTTGGGTGAGGAAACGCAGACCCTTTAAAGTAATACTGCGTGGTACCCATCCCATGGGTCCCAAATCTCAGGTTCAAGGGCATCTTCCTACATCGAAAACATGCATGAGAAACCCAGAAGATGGTACACTGTGTGATCGGGAAAGGTTTCTAAAACGCACCTCATTTCTCATGTCCTTGTGCTCGGGTCCGCCATTCCAGCCGCTTTACAAGCAACCTCCCTCCTTGGAGAATCATCACCTTTAACCTCCTGTTCCGTACAGGTTGCAATTTGTCCTGAGGATGAACGGGAAGAGGGGAAAACAATGAGAGACTAGCTCTAGGTGTTGGGACAGGCACAGGTCACTCTATTTTCCCATCAGGAAGAAGAATTAACCAGAGGCTCAGCCTGCCGCCCGGGACCAGAATAGGGCCTGAAGCAATCCTGCGCTTTTGCGGCCAGCTCCCAAGAAAGTGAGTTGAAAAATGGAGCTCAGGGGCACTGCAATTCACAAACCTGCAGACTTATAAATGATCACTCTCGTCCAGAAATATATTGAGGGAAGGCAACGAAGAGGATTTGAAAGCAAGGCAGAATTGCAGGAAACAGATTTCAGGAGGGAGATTCGAATCGCCTTTAAAGCACAGGAAAAGCGGCAAAACCTCGTCAATGATGCCCTTGGCCAAAAAGGGCGTATGCGTTTTTTCCTGAATATATTCAGGAAAAAACGCATACGCCCTTTTTGGCCAACCAAGCAACCTGGAAAGGCAAATCAGCGCTACAAAGAAGTCTCGCTTCCCATCGGTCAAAAGGGCCATGCTGAATAAAGTGTCAAAACCAGAAATGCAGGACAGGCCATGGAGAAACGGGAGCCTTGCTACGCTGATGGGCGGGATGTAAATTGCCAACAGCCACTCTGGAGAAGTGAACGGTGTGTCCTGAAACATCTAAACAACTCAGCTTAGAGAGCATAGGGCACTTCCACTCATGGGCGTATAACGTGGGAAAATTAAAAACCAGCAAGACACAGGCACCCCAACGTTTAGGGCTGCTCTGTTGACAAGAACCTCCACTTCGTTACACCTTAAATATCTCAGGATAGAGAAAAATGGATAAATAAGTTGTGGTCCTTATGTACAATGGAATATCACTCAGCCATGAAATCAACGTCATAAGGCTAGTAGCAGCATGATGAGTGGATTTAGGTACGACGATTCTAAGTGAAATAAGTCACACAGAAAAAGACACTTATCATAAGATATCACTTATAGAGGGAATGTAAAAACCGCTACCCTTGAACTGAATTACAAAACAGAACAGAGTCACACGTTTAGAAAACACACTATGGCTGCTTAACGGGAAAGGTGAGGTGGGGTGATGCATAAAACAAGGGTTTCAAATTAGCTCAGATACCGTTCCTTAAACCCAATATGTAATAGACAAGACCTACTCCTTGCTCAGTGACTTGGACTCAACACCCCCTATTCACGGCCCAAGAATATATCTGACTAGTAAGAATCTTAAAACCTATGTATTGATATCTGTCTGTAAGTGAGTCAAGTGGGTGTAAAGTGACATAAACACAGCAGTGAAAAGCAGCTAAACCCCATTATAAAAATCAATTACTTTTAAAAACCTGTGAAAAAAAGACAGTGAAAGAGAGAGAAATTCTTACAAAATTCGTTTACGGGCAGTGATGCTACCTGGATTGACCATATCTAGACCCACAGCTGATTGAGACATAAGGGTGGACACTCTTGGGGCTGAGAGGTTTGGTGAGGTTGGGTGAGGAAACGCAGACCCTTTAAAGTAATACTGCGTGGTACCCATCCCATGGGTCCCAAATCTCCAGGTTCAAGGGCATCTTCCTACATCGAAAACATGCATGAGAAACCCAGAAGATGGTACACTGTGTGATCGGGAAAGGTTTCTAAAACGCACCTCATTTCTCATGTCCTTGTGCTCGGGTTCGCCATTCCAGCCGCATTACAAGCAATCTCCCTCCTTGGAGAATCAGCACCTTTAACCTCCTGTTCCGTACAGGTTGCAATTTGCCCTGAGGATGAACGGGAAGAAGTGGGAACCAATGAGAGACTAGCTCTAGGTGTTGGGACAGGCACAGGTCTCTCTATTTTCCCATCAGGAAGAAGAATTAAGCACAGGCTCAGCCTTCCGCCCGGGACCAGAATAGGGCCTGAAGCAATCCTGCGCTTTTGCGGCCAGCTCCCAAGAAAGCGAGTTGAAAAATGGAGCTCAGGGGCACTGCAATTCACAAACCTGCAGACTTATAAATCATCACTTTCGTCCACAAATATATTGAGGGAAGGCAACGAAGAGGATTTGAAAGCAAGGCAGAATTGCAGGAAACAGATTTCAGGAGGGAGATTCGAATCGCCTTTAAAGCACAGGAAAAGCGGCAAAACCTCGTCAATGATGCCCTTGGCCAAAAAGGGCGTATGCGTTTTTTCCTGAATATATTCAGGAAAAAACGCATACGCCCTTTTTGGCCAACCAAGCAACCTGGAAAGGCAAATCAGCGCTACAAAGAAGTCTCACTTCCCATCGGTCAAAAGGGCCATGCTGAATAAAGTGTCAAAACCAGAAATGCAGGACAGGCCATGGAGAAACGGGAGCCTTGCTACGCTGATGGGCGGGATGTAAATTGCCAACAGCCACTCTGGAGAAGTGTACGGTGTGTCCTGAAACATCTAAAAAACTCAGCTTAGAGAGCATAGGGCACTTCCACTCATGGGCGTATAACGTGGGAAAATTAAAAACAAGCAAGACACAGGCACCCCAAAGTTTAGGGCTGCTCTGTTGACAAGAACCTACAACTTCGTTACACCTTAAATATCCCAGGAAAGAGAAAAATGGATAAAGATGTTGTGGTCCTTATGTACAATGGAATATCACTCAGCCATGAAATCAACGTCATAAGGCTAGTAGCAGCATGATGAGTGGATTTAGGTACGACGATTCTAAGTGAAATAAGTCACACAGAAAAAGACACTTATCATAAGATATCACTTATAGAGGGAATGTAAAAACCGCTACCCTTGAACTGAATTACAAAACAGAACAGAGTCACACGTTTAGAAAACACACTATGGCTGCTTAACGGGAAAGGTGAGGTGGGGTGATGCATAAAACAAGGGTTTCAAATTAGCTCAGATACCGTTCCATAAACCCAATATGTACTAGACAAGACCTACTCCTTGCTCAGTGAATTGGACTCAAAACCCCCTATTCACGGCCCAAGAATATATCTGACTAGTAAGAATCTTAAAACCTATGTATTGATATCTGTCTGTAAGTGAGTCATGTGGGTGTAAAGTGACATAAACACAGCAGTGAAAAGCAGCTAAACCCCATTATAAAAATCAATTACTTTTAAAAACCTGTGAAAAAAAGACAGTGAAAGAGAGAGAAATTCTTACAAAATTCGTTTACGGGCAGTGATGCTACCTGGATTGACCATATCTAGACCCACAGCTGATTGAGACATAAGGGTGGACACTCTTGGGGTTGAGAGGTTTGCTGAGGTTGGGTGAGGAAACGCAGACCCTTTAAAGTAATATTGCGTGGTACCCATCCCATGGGTCCCAAATCTCCAGGTTCAAGGGAATCTTCCTACATCGAAAACATGCATGAGAAACCCAGAAGATGGCACACTGTGTGATCGGGAAAGGTTTCTAAAACGCACCTCATTTCTCATCTCCTTGTGCTCGAATTCGCCATTCCAGCTGCTTTACTAGCAGTCTCCCTCATTGGAGAATCAGCACCTTTAACCTCCTGTTCCGTACAGGTTGCAATTTGTCCTGAGGATGAACGGGAAGAGGGGAAAACAATGAGAGACTAGCTCTAGGTGTTGGGACAGGCACAGGTCACTCTATTTTCCCATCAGGATGAAGAATTAAGCACAGGCTCAGCCTTCCGCCCGGGACCAAAATAGGGCCTGAAGCAATCCTGCGCTTTTGCGGCCAGCTCCCAAGAAAGCGAGTTGAAAAATGGAGCTCAGGGGCACTGCAATTCACAAACCTGCAGACTTATAAATGATCACTCTCGTCCACAAATATATTGAGGGAAGGCAACGAAGAGGATTTGAAAGCAAGGCACAATTGCAGGAAACAGATTTCAGGAGGGAGATTCGAATCGCCTTTAAAGCACAGGAAAAGCGGCAAAACCTCGTCAATGATGCCCTTGGCCAAAAAGGGCGTATGCGTTTTTTCCTGAATATATTCAGGAAAAAACGCATACGCCCTTTTTGGCCAACCAAGCAACCTGGAAAGGCAAATCAGCGCTACAAAGAAGTCTCGCTTCCCATCGGTCAAAAGGGCCATGCTGAATAAAGTGTCAAAACCAGAAATGCAGGACAGGCCATGGAGAAACGGGAGCCTTGCTACGCTGATGGGCGGGATGTAAATTGCCAACAGCCACTCTGGAGAAGTGAACGGTGTGTCCTGAAACATCTAAAAAACTCAGCTTAGAGAGCATAGGGCACTTCCACTCATGGGCGTATAACGTGGGAAAATTAAAAACCAGCAAGACACAGGCACCCCAACGTTTAGGGCTGCTCGGTTGACAAGAACCTCCACTTCGTTACACCTTAAATATCTCAGGATAGAGAAAAATGGATAAATAAGTTGTGGTCCTTATGTACAATGGAATATCACTCAGCCATGAAATCAACGTCATAAGGCTAGTAGCAGCATGATGAGTGGATTTAGGTACGACGATTCTAAGTGAAATAAGTCACACAGAAAAAGACACTTATCATAAGATATCACTTATAGAGGGAATGTAAAAACCGCTACCCTTGAACTGAATTACAAAACAGAACAGAGTCACACGTTTAGAAAACACACTATGGCTGCTTAACGGGAAAGGTGAGGTGGGGTGATGCATAAAACAAGGGTTTCAAATTAGCTCAGATACCGTTCCATAAACCCAATATGTAATAGACAAGACCTACTCCTTGCTCAGTGAATTGGACTCAACACCCCCTATTCACGGCCCAAGAATATATCTGACTAGTAAGAATCTTAAAACCTATGTATTGATATCTCTTTGTAAGTGAGTCAAGTGGGTGTAAAGTGGCATAAACACAGCAGTGAAAAGCAGCTAAACCCCATTATAAAAATCAATTACTTTTAAAAACCTCTGAAAAAAAGACAGTGAAAGAGAGAGAAATTCTTACAAAATTCGTTTAGGGGCAGTTATGCTACCTGGATTGACCATATCTAGACCCACAGCTGATTGAGACATAAGGGTGGACACTCTTGGGGCTGAGAGGTTTGGTGAGGTTGGGTGAGGAAACGCAGACCCTTTAAAGTAATACTGCGTGGTACCCATCCCATGGGTCCCAAATCTCAGGTTCAAGGGCATCTTCCTACATCGAAAACATGCATGAGAAACCCAGAAGATGGTACACTGTGTGATCGGGAAAGGTTTCTAAAACGCACCTCATTTCTCATGTCCTTGTGCTCGGGTCCGCCATTCCAGCCGCTTTACAAGCAACCTCCCTCCTTGGAGAATCATCACCTTTAACCTCCTGTTCCGTACAGGTTGCAATTTGTCCTGAGGATGAACGGGAAGAGGGGAAAACAATGAGAGACTAGCTCTAGGTGTTGGGACAGGCACAGGTCACTCTATTTTCCCATCAGGAAGAAGAATTAACCAGAGGCTCAGCCTGCCGCCCGGGACCAGAATAGGGCCTGAAGCAATCCTGCGCTTTTGCGGCCAGCTCCCAAGAAAGTGAGTTGAAAAATGGAGCTCAGGGGCACTGCAATTCACAAACCTGCAGACTTATAAATGATCACTCTCGTCCAGAAATATATTGAGGGAAGGCAACGAAGAGGATTTGAAAGCAAGGCAGAATTGCAGGAAACAGATTTCAGGAGGGAGATTCGAATCGCCTTTAAAGCACAGGAAAAGCGGCAAAACCTCGTCAATGATGCCCTTGGCCAAAAAGGGCGTATGCGTTTTTTCCTGAATATATTCAGGAAAAAACGCATACGCCCTTTTTGGCCAACCAAGCAACCTGGAAAGGCAAATCAGCGCTACAAAGAAGTCTCGCTTCCCATCGGTCAAAAGGGCCATGCTGAATAAAGTGTCAAAACCAGAAATGCAGGACAGGCCATGGAGAAACGGGAGCCTTGCTACGCTGATGGGCGGGATGTAAATTGCCAACAGCCACTCTGGAGAAGTGAACGGTGTGTCCTGAAACATCTAAACAACTCAGCTTAGAGAGCATAGGGCACTTCCACTCATGGGCGTATAACGTGGGAAAATTAAAAACCAGCAAGACACAGGCACCCCAACGTTTAGGGCTGCTCTGTTGACAAGAACCTCCACTTCGTTACACCTTAAATATCTCAGGATAGAGAAAAATGGATAAATAAGTTGTGGTCCTTATGTACAATGGAATATCACTCAGCCATGAAATCAACGTCATAAGGCTAGTAGCAGCATGATGAGTGGATTTAGGTACGACGATTCTAAGTGAAATAAGTCACACAGAAAAAGACACTTATCATAAGATATCACTTATAGAGGGAATGTAAAAACCGCTACCCTTGAACTGAATTACAAAACAGAACAGAGTCACACGTTTAGAAAACACACTATGGCTGCTTAACGGGAAAGGTGAGGTGGGGTGATGCATAAAACAAGGGTTTCAAATTAGCTCAGATACCGTTCCTTAAACCCAATATGTAATAGACAAGACCTACTCCTTGCTCAGTGACTTGGACTCAACACCCCCTATTCACGGCCCAAGAATATATCTGACTAGTAAGAATCTTAAAACCTATGTATTGATATCTGTCTGTAAGTGAGTCAAGTGGGTGTAAAGTGACATAAACACAGCAGTGAAAAGCAGCTAAACCCCATTATAAAAATCAATTACTTTTAAAAACCTGTGAAAAAAAGACAGTGAAAGAGAGAGAAATTCTTACAAAATTCGTTTACGGGCAGTGATGCTACCTGGATTGACCATATCTAGACCCACAGCTGATTGAGACATAAGGGTGGACACTCTTGGGGCTGAGAGGTTTGGTGAGGTTGGGTGAGGAAACGCAGACCCTTTAAAGTAATACTGCGTGGTACCCATCCCATGGGTCCCAAATCTCCAGGTTCAAGGGCATCTTCCTACATCGAAAACATGCATGAGAAACCCAGAAGATGGTACACTGTGTGATCGGGAAAGGTTTCTAAAACGCACCTCATTTCTCATGTCCTTGTGCTCGGGTTCGCCATTCCAGCCGCATTACAAGCAATCTCCCTCCTTGGAGAATCAGCACCTTTAACCTCCTGTTCCGTACAGGTTGCAATTTGCCCTGAGGATGAACGGGAAGAAGTGGGAACCAATGAGAGACTAGCTCTAGGTGTTGGGACAGGCACAGGTCTCTCTATTTTCCCATCAGGAAGAAGAATTAAGCACAGGCTCAGCCTTCCGCCCGGGACCAGAATAGGGCCTGAAGCAATCCTGCGCTTTTGCGGCCAGCTCCCAAGAAAGCGAGTTGAAAAATGGAGCTCAGGGGCACTGCAATTCACAAACCTGCAGACTTATAAATCATCACTTTCGTCCACAAATATATTGAGGGAAGGCAACGAAGAGGATTTGAAAGCAAGGCAGAATTGCAGGAAACAGATTTCAGGAGGGAGATTCGAATCGCCTTTAAAGCACAGGAAAAGCGGCAAAACCTCGTCAATGATGCCCTTGGCCAAAAAGGGCGTATGCGTTTTTTCCTGAATATATTCAGGAAAAAACGCATACGCCCTTTTTGGCCAACCAAGCAACCTGGAAAGGCAAATCAGCGCTACAAAGAAGTCTCACTTCCCATCGGTCAAAAGGGCCATGCTGAATAAAGTGTCAAAACCAGAAATGCAGGACAGGCCATGGAGAAACGGGAGCCTTGCTACGCTGATGGGCGGGATGTAAATTGCCAACAGCCACTCTGGAGAAGTGTACGGTGTGTCCTGAAACATCTAAAAAACTCAGCTTAGAGAGCATAGGGCACTTCCACTCATGGGCGTATAACGTGGGAAAATTAAAAACAAGCAAGACACAGGCACCCCAAAGTTTAGAGCTGCTCTGTTGACAAGAACCTACAACTTCGTTACACCTTAAATATCCCAGGAAAGAGAAAAATGGATAAAGATGTTGTGGTCCTTATGTACAATGGAATATCACTCAGCCATGAAATCAACGTCATAAGGCTAGTAGCAGCATGATGAGTGGATTTAGGTACGACGATTCTAAGTGAAATAAGTCACACAGAAAAAGACACTTATCATAAGATATCACTTATAGAGGGAATGTAAAAACCGCTACCCTTGAACTGAATTACAAAACAGAACAGAGTCACACGTTTAGAAAACACACTATGGCTGCTTAACGGGAAAGGTGAGGTGGGGTGATGCATAAAACAAGGGTTTCAAATTAGCTCAGATACCGTTCCATAAACCCAATATGTACTAGACAAGACCTACTCCTTGCTCAGTGAATTGGACTCAAAACCCCCTATTCACGGCCCAAGAATATATCTGACTAGTAAGAATCTTAAAACCTATGTATTGATATCTCTCTGTAAGTGAGTCATGTGGGTGTAAAGTGACATAAACACAGCATTGAAAAGCAGCTAAACCCCATTATAAAAATCAATTACTTTTAAAAACCTGTGAAAAAAAGACAGTGAAAGAGAGAGAAATTCTTACAAAATTCGTTTAGGGGCAGTTATGCTACCTGGATTGACCATATGTAGACCCACAGCTGATTGAGACATAAGGGTGGACACTCTTGGGGCTGAGAGGTTTGGTGAGGTTGGGTGAGGAAACGCAGACCCTTTAAAGTAATACTGCGTGGTACCCATCCCATGGGTTCCAAATCTCCAGGTTCAAGGGCATCTTCCTACATCGAAAACATGCATGAGAAACCCAGAAGATGGTACACCGTGTGATCGCGAAAGGTTTCTAAAACGCACCTCATTTCTCATCTCCTTGTGCTCGGGTTCGCCATTCCAGCTGCTTTACTAGCAACCTCCCTCCTTGGAGAATCAGCACCTTTAACCTCCTGTTCCGTACAGGTTGCAATTTGTCCTGAGGATGAACGAGAAGAGGGGAAAACAACGAGAGACTAGCTCTAGGTGTTGGGACAGGCACAGGTCACTCTATTTTCCCATATGGAAGAAGAATTAAGCACAGGCTCAGCCTGCCGTCCGGGACCAGAATAGGGCCTGAAGCAATCCTGCGCTTTTGCGGCCAGCTCCCAAGAAAGCGAGTTGAAAAATGGAGCTCAGGGGCACTGCAATTCACAAACCTGCAGACTTATAAATGATCACTCTCGTCCACAAATATATTGAGGGAAAGCAACGAAGAGGATTTGAAAGCAAGGCAGAATTGCAGGAAACAGATTTCAGGATGGAGATTCGAATCGCCTTTAAAGCACAGGAAAAGCGGTAAAACCTCGACAATGATGCCCTTGGCCAAAAAGGGCGTATGCGTTTTTTCCTGAATATATTCAGGAAAAAACGCATACGCCCTTTTTGGCCAACCAAGCAACCTGGAAAGGCAAATCAGCGCTACAAAGAAGTCTCGCTTCCCATCGGTCAAAAGGGCCATGCTGAATAAAGTGTCAAAATCAGAAATGCAGGACAGGCCATGGAGAAACGGGAGCCTTGCTACGCTGATGGGCGGGATGTAAATTGCCAACAGCCACTCTGGAGAAGTGTACGGTGTGTCCTGAAACATCTAAAAAACTCAGCTTAGAGAGCATAGGGCACTTCCACTCATGGGCGTATAAAGTGGGAAAATTAAAAACCAGCAAGACACAGGCACCTCAACATTTAGGGCTGCTCTGTTGACAAGAACCTCCACTTCGTTACACCTTAAATATCCCAGGAAAGAGAAAAATGGATAAAGAAGTTGTGGTCCTTATGTACAATGGAATATCACTCAGCCATGAAATCAGCGTCATAAGGTTAGTAGCAGCATGATGAGTGGATTTAGGTTCTACGATTCTAAGTGAAATAAGTCACACAGAAAAAGACACTTATCATAAGATATCACTTATAGAGGGAATGTAAAAACCGCTACCCTTGAACTGAATTACAAAACAGAACAGAGTCACACGTTTAGAAAACACACTATGGCTGCTTAACGGGAAAGGTGAGGTGGGGTGATGCATAAAACAAGGGTTTCAAATTAGCTCAGATACCGTTCCATAAACGCAATATGTAATAGACAAGACCTACTCCTTGCTCAGTGAATTGGACTCAATACCCCCTATTCACGGCCCAAGAATATATCTGACTAGTAAGAATCTTAAAACCTATGTATTGATATCTCTCTGTAAGTGAGTCAAGTGGGTGTAAAGTGGAATAAACACAGCAGTGAAAAGCAGCTAAACCCCATTATAAAAATCAATTACTTTTAAAAACCTGTGAAAAAAAGACAGTGAAAGAGAGAGAAATTCTTACAAAATTCGTTTAGGGGCAGTGATGCTACCTGGATTGACCATATCTAGACCCACAGCTCATTGAGACATAAGGGTGGACACTCTTGGGGCTGAGAGGTTTGGTGAGG
Source organism: Balaenoptera physalus (assembly GCF_965194825.1). Classification (NCBI taxonomy): domain Eukaryota; kingdom Metazoa; phylum Chordata; class Mammalia; order Artiodactyla; family Balaenopteridae; genus Balaenoptera; species Balaenoptera physalus. Next base: position 793,407 of record NW_028126565.1, on the reverse strand, counting down.
TTGGGTGAGGAAACGCAGACCCTTTAAAGTAATACTCCGTGGTACCCATCCCATGGGTCCCAAATCTCCAGGTTCAAGGGCATCTTCCTACATCGAAAACATGCATGAGAAACCCAGAAGATGGTACACCGTGTGATCGAGAAAGGTTTCTAAAACGCACCTCATTTCTCATCTCCTTGTGCTCAGGTCCGCCATTCCAGCCACTTTACTAGCAACCTCCCTCCTTGGAAAATCATCACCTTTAACCTTCTGTTCCGTACAGGTTGCAATTTGTCCTGAGGATGAACGGGAAGAGGGGAAAACAATGAGAGACTAGCTCTAGGTGTTGGGACAGGCACAGGTCACTCTATTTTCCCATCAGGAAGAAGAATTAACCACAGGCTCAGCCTGCCGTCCGGGACCAGAATAGGGCCTGAAGCAATCCTGCGCTTTTGCGGCCAGCTCCCAAGAAAGCGAGTTGAAAAATGGAGCTCAGGGGCACTGCAATTCACAAACCTGCAGACTTATAAATGATCACTCTCGTCCACAAATATATTGAGGGAAGGCAACGAAGAGGATTTGAAAGCAAGGCAGAATTGCAGGAAACAGATTTCAGGAGGGAGATTCGAATCGCCTTTAAAGCACAGGAAAAGTGGCAAAACCTCGTCAATGATGCCCTTGGCCAAAAAGGGCGTATGCGTTTTTTCCTGAATATATTCAGGAAAAAACGCATACGCCCTTTTTGGCCAACCAAGCAACCTGGAAAGGCAAATCAGCGCTACAAAGAAGTCTCACTTCCCATCGGTCAAAAGGGCCATGCTGAATAAAGTTTCAAAACCAGAAATGCAGGACAGGCCATGGAGAAACGGGAGCCTTGCTACACTGATGGGCGGGATGTAAATTGCCAACAGCCACTCTGGAGAAGTGTACGGTGTGTCCTGAAACATCTAAAAAACTCAGCTTAGAGAGCATAGGGCACTTCCACTCATGGGCGTATAAAGTGGGAAAATTAAAAACAAGCAAGACACAGGCACCTCAACATTTAGGGCTGCTCTGTTGACAAGAACCTCCACTTCGTTACACCTTAAATATCCCAGGAAAGAGAAAAATGGATAAAGATGTTGTGGTCCTTATGTACAATGGAATATCACTCAGCCATGAAATCAACGTCATAAGGCTAGTAGCAGCATGATGAGTGGATTTAGGTACGACGATTCTAAGTGAAATAAGTCACACAGAAAAAGACACTTATCATAAGATATCACTTATAGAGGGAATGTAAAAACCGCTACCCTTGAACTGAATTACAAAACAGAACAGAGTCACACGTTTAGAAAACACACTATGGCTGCTTAACGGGAAAGGTGAGGTGGGGTGATGCATAAAACAAGGGTTTCAAATTAGCTCAGATACCGTTCCATAAACCCAATATTTACTAGACAAGACCTACTCCTTGCTCAGTGAATTGGACTGAAAACCCCCTATTCACGGCCCAAGAATATATCTGACTAGTAAGAATCTTAAAACCTATGTATTGATATCTCTCTGTAAGTGAGTCATGTGGGTGTAAAGTGACATAAACACAGCATTGAAAAGCAGCTAAACCCCATTATAAAAATCAATTACTTTTAAAAACCTGTGAAAAAAAGACAGTGAAGGAGAGAGAAATTCTTACAAAATTCGTTTAGGGGCAGTTATGCTACCTGGATTGACCATATCTAGACCCACAGCTGATTGAGACATAAGGGTGGACACTCTTGGGGCTGAGAGGTTTGGTGAGGTTGGGTGAGGAAACGCAGACCCTTTAAAGTAATACTGCGTGGTACCCATCCCATGGGTCCCAAATCTCCAGGTTCAAGGGCATCTTCCTACATCGAAAACATGCATGAGAAACCCAGAAGATGGTACACTGTGTGATCGGGAAAGGTTTCTAAAACGCACCTCATTTCTCATGTCCTTGTGCTCGGGTTCGCCATTCCAGCCGCATTACTAGCAATCTCCCTCCTTGGAGAATCAGCACCTTTAACCTCCTGTTCCGTACAGGTTGCAATTTGTCCTGAGGATGAACGGGAAGAAGGGGGAACCAATGAGAGACTAGCTCTAGGTGTTGGGACAGGCACAGGTCACTCTATTTTCCCATCAGGAAGAAGAATTAAGCACAGGCTCAGCCTTCCGCCCGGGACCAGAATAGGGCCTGAAGCAATCCTGCGCTTTTGCGGCCAGCTCCCAAGAAAGCGAGTTGAAAAATGGAGCTCAGGGGCACTGCAATTCACAAACCTGCAGACTTATAAATCATCACTTTCGTCCACAAATATATTGAGGGAAGGCAACGAAGAGGATTTGAAAGCAAGGCAGAATTGCAGGAAACAGATTTCAGGAGGGAGATTCGAATCGCCTTTAAAGCACAGGAAAAGCGGCAAAACCTCGTCAATGATGCCCTTGGCCAAAAAGGGCGTATGCGTTTTTTCCTGAATATATTCAGGAAAAAACGCATACGCCCTTTTTGGCCAACCAAGCAACCTGGAAAGGCAAATCAGCGCTACAAAGAAGTCTCACTTCCCATCGGTCAAAAGGGCCATGCTGAATAAAGTGTCAAAACCAGAAATGCAGGACAGGCCATGGAGAAACGGGAGCCTTGCTACGCTGATGGGCGGGATGTAAATTGCCAACAGCCACTCTGGAGAAGTGTACGGTGTGTCCTGAAACATCTAAAAAACTCAGCTTAGAGAGCATAGGGCACTTCCACTCATGGGCGTATAACGTGGGAAAATTAAAAACAAGCAAGACACAGGCACCCCAAAGTTTAGGGCTGCTCTGTTGACAAGAACCTACAACTTCGTTACACCTTAAATATCCCAGGAAAGAGAAAAATGGATAAAGATGTTGTGGTCCTTATGTACAATGGAATATCACTCAGCCATGAAATCAACGTCATAAGGCTAGTAGCAGCATGATGAGTGGATTTAGGTACGACGATTCTAAGTGAAATAAGTCACACAGAAAAAGACACTTATCATAAGATATCACTTATAGAGGGAATGTAAAAACCGCTACCCTTGAACTGAATTACAAAACAGAACAGAGTCACACGTTTAGAAAACACACTATGGCTGCTTAACGGGAAAGGTGAGGTGGGGTGATGCATAAAACAAGGGTTTCAAATTAGCTCAGATACCGTTCCATAAACCCAATATGTACTAGACAAGACCTACTCCTTGCTCAGTGAATTGGACTCAAAACCCCCTATTCACGGCCCAAGAATATATCTGACTAGTAAGAATCTTAAAACCTATGTATTGATATCTGTCTGTAAGTGAGTCATGTGGGTGTAAAGTGACATAAACACAGCAGTGAAAAGCAGCTAAACCCCATTATAAAAATCAATTACTTTTAAAAACCTGTGAAAAAAAGACAGTGAAAGAGAGAGAAATTCTTACAAAATTCGTTTACGGGCAGTGATGCTACCTGGATTGACCATATCTAGACCCACAGCTGATTGAGACATAAGGGTGGACACTCTTGGGGTTGAGAGGTTTGCTGAGGTTGGGTGAGGAAACGCAGACCCTTTAAAGTAATATTGCGTGGTACCCATCCCATGGGTCCCAAATCTCCAGGTTCAAGGGAATCTTCCTACATCGAAAACATGCATGAGAAACCCAGAAGATGGCACACTGTGTGATCGGGAAAGGTTTCTAAAACGCACCTCATTTCTCATCTCCTTGTGCTCGAATTCGCCATTCCAGCTGCTTTACTAGCAGTCTCCCTCATTGGAGAATCAGCACCTTTAACCTCCTGTTCCGTACAGGTTGCAATTTGTCCTGAGGATGAACGGGAAGAGGGGAAAACAATGAGAGACTAGCTCTAGGTGTTGGGACAGGCACAGGTCACTCTATTTTCCCATTAGGATGAAGAATTAAGCACAGGCTCAGCCTTCCGCCCGGGACCAAAATAGAGCCTGAAGCAATCCTGCGCTTTTGCGGCCAGCTCCCAAGAAAGCGAGTTGAAAAATGGAGCTCAGGGGCACTGCAATTCACAAACCTGCAGACTTATAAATGATCACTCTCGTCCACAAATATATTGAGGGAAGGCAACGAAGAGGATTTGAAAGCAAGGCACAATTGCAGGAAACAGATTTCAGGAGGGAGATTCGAATCGCCTTTAAAGCACAGGAAAAGCGGCAAAACCTCGTCAATGATGCCCTTGGCCAAAAAGGGCGTATGCGTTTTTTCCTGAATATATTCAGGAAAAAACGCATACGCCCTTTTTGGCCAACCAAGCAACCTGGAAAGGCAAATCAGCGCTACAAAGAAGTCTCGCTTCCCATCGGTCAAAAGGGCCATGCTGAATAAAGTGTCAAAACCAGAAATGCAGGACAGGCCATGGAGAAACGGGAGCCTTGCTACGCTGATGGGCGGGATGTAAATTGCCAACAGCCACTCTGGAGAAGTGAACGGTGTGTCCTGAAACATCTAAAAAACTCAGCTTAGAGAGCATAGGGCACTTCCACTCATGGGCGTATAACGTGGGAAAATTAAAAACCAGCAAGACACAGGCACCCCAACGTTTAGGGCTGCTCGGTTGACAAGAACCTCCACTTCGTTACACCTTAAATATCTCAGGATAGAGAAAAATGGATAAATAAGTTGTGGTCCTTATGTACAATGGAATATCACTCAGCCATGAAATCAACGTCATAAGGCTAGTAGCAGCATGATGAGTGGATTTAGGTACGACGATTCTAAGTGAAATAAGTCACACAGAAAAAGACACTTATCATAAGATATCACTTATAGAGGGAATGTAAAAACCGCTACCCTTGAACTGAATTACAAAACAGAACAGAGTCACACGTTTAGAAAACACACTATGGCTGCTTAACGGGAAAGGTGAGGTGGGGTGATGCATAAAACAAGGGTTTCAAATTAGCTCAGATACCGTTCCATAAACCCAATATGTAATAGACAAGACCTACTCCTTGCTCAGTGAATTGGACTCAACACCCCCTATTCACGGCCCAAGAATATATCTGACTAGTAAGAATCTTAAAACCTATGTATTGATATCTCTTTGTAAGTGAGTCAAGTGGGTGTAAAGTGGCATAAACACAGCAGTGAAAAGCAGCTAAACCCCATTATAAAAATCAATTACTTTTAAAAACCTCTGAAAAAAAGACAGTGAAAGAGAGAGAAATTCTTACAAAATTCGTTTAGGGGCAGTTATGCTACCTGGATTGACCATATCTAGACCCACAGCTGATTGAGACATAAGGGTGGACACTCTTGGGGCTGAGAGGTTTGGTGAGGTTGGGTGAGGAAACGCAGACCCTTTAAAGTAATACTGCGTGGTACCCATCCCATGGGTCCCAAATCTCAGGTTCAAGGGCATCTTCCTACATCGAAAACATGCATGAGAAACCCAGAAGATGGTACACTGTGTGATCGGGAAAGGTTTCTAAAACGCACCTCATTTCTCATGTCCTTGTGCTCGGGTCCGCCATTCCAGCCGCTTTACAAGCAACCTCCCTCCTTGGAGAATCATCACCTTTAACCTCCTGTTCCGTACAGGTTGCAATTTGTCCTGAGGATGAACGGGAAGAGGGGAAAACAATGAGAGACTAGCTCTAGGTGTTGGGACAGGCACAGGTCACTCTATTTTCCCATCAGGAAGAAGAATTAACCAGAGGCTCAGCCTGCCGCCCGGGACCAGAATAGGGCCTGAAGCAATCCTGCGCTTTTGCGGCCAGCTCCCAAGAAAGTGAGTTGAAAAATGGAGCTCAGGGGCACTGCAATTCACAAACCTGCAGACTTATAAATGATCACTCTCGTCCAGAAATATATTGAGGGAAGGCAACGAAGAGGATTTGAAAGCAAGGCAGAATTGCAGGAAACAGATTTCAGGAGGGAGATTCGAATCGCCTTTAAAGCACAGGAAAAGCGGCAAAACCTCGTCAATGATGCCCTTGGCCAAAAAGGGCGTATGCGTTTTTTCCTGAATATATTCAGGAAAAAACGCATACGCCCTTTTTGGCCAACCAAGCAACCTGGAAAGGCAAATCAGCGCTACAAAGAAGTCTCGCTTCCCATCGGTCAAAAGGGCCATGCTGAATAAAGTGTCAAAACCAGAAATGCAGGACAGGCCATGGAGAAACGGGAGCCTTGCTACGCTGATGGGCGGGATGTAAATTGCCAACAGCCACTCTGGAGAAGTGAACGGTGTGTCCTGAAACATCTAAACAACTCAGCTTAGAGAGCATAGGGCACTTCCACTCATGGGCGTATAACGTGGGAAAATTAAAAACCAGCAAGACACAGGCACCCCAACGTTTAGGGCTGCTCTGTTGACAAGAACCTCCACTTCGTTACACCTTAAATATCTCAGGATAGAGAAAAATGGATAAATAAGTTGTGGTCCTTATGTACAATGGAATATCACTCAGCCATGAAATCAACGTCATAAGGCTAGTAGCAGCATGATGAGTGGATTTAGGTACGACGATTCTAAGTGAAATAAGTCACACAGAAAAAGACACTTATCATAAGATATCACTTATAGAGGGAATGTAAAAACCGCTACCCTTGAACTGAATTACAAAACAGAACAGAGTCACACGTTTAGAAAACACACTATGGCTGCTTAACGGGAAAGGTGAGGTGGGGTGATGCATAAAACAAGGGTTTCAAATTAGCTCAGATACCGTTCCATAAACCCAATATGTAATAGACAAGACCTACTCCTTGCTCAGTGACTTGGACTCAACACCCCCTATTCACGGCCCAAGAATATATCTGACTAGTAAGAATCTTAAAACCTATGTATTGATATCTGTCTGTAAGTGAGTCAAGTGGGTGTAAAGTGACATAAACACAGCAGTGAAAAGCAGCTAAACCCCATTATAAAAATCAATTACTTTTAAAAACCTGTGAAAAAAAGACAGTGAAAGAGAGAGAAATTCTTACAAAATTCGTTTACGGGCAGTGATGCTACCTGGATTGACCATATCTAGACCCACAGCTGATTGAGACATAAGGGTGGACACTCTTGGGGTTGAGAGGTTTGCTGAGGTTGGGTGAGGAAACGCAGACCCTTTAAAGTAATATTGCGTGGTACCCATCCCATGGGTCCCAAATCTCCAGGTTCAAGGGCATATTCCTACATCGAAAACATGCATGAGAAACCCAGAAGATGGCACACTGTGTGATCGGGAAAGGTTTCTAAAACGCACCTCATTTCTCATTTCCTTGTGCTTGAATTCGCCATTCCAGCTGCTTTACTAGCAGTCTCCCTCTTTGGAGAATCAGCACCTTTAACCTCCTGTTCCGTACAGCTTGCAATTTGTCCTGAGGATGAACGGGAAGAGGGGAAAACAATGAGAGACTAGCTCTAGGTGTTGGGACAGGCACAGGTCACTCTATTTTCCCATCAGGAAGAAGAATTAACCACAGGCTCAGCCTGCCGCCCGGGACCAGAATAGGACCTGAAGCAATCCTGCGCTTTTGCGGCCAGCTCCCAAGAAAGCGAGTTGAAAAATGGAGCTCAGGGGCACTGCAATTCACAAACCTGCAGACTTATAAATGATCACTCTCGTCCAGAAATATATTGAGGGAAGGCAACGAAGAGGATTTGAAAGCAAGGCAGAATTGCAGGAAACAGATTTCAGGAGGGAGATTCGAATCGCCTTTAAAGCACAGGAAAAGCGGCAAAACCTCGTCAATGATGCCCTTGGCCAAAAAGGGCGTATGCGTTTTTTCCTGAATATATTCAGGAAAAAACGCATACGCCCTTTTTGGCCAACCAAGCAACCTGGAAAGGCAAATCAGCGCTACAAAGAAGTCTCGCTTCCCATCGGTCAAAAGGGCCATGCTGAATAAAGTGTCAAAATCAGAAATGCAGGACAGGCCATGGAGAAACGGGAGCCTTGCTACGCTGATGGGCGGAATGTAAATTGCCAACAGCCACTTTGGAGAAGTGTACGGTGTGTCCTGAAACATCTAAAAAACTCAGCTTAGAGAGCATAGGGCACTTCCACTCATGGGCGTATAAAGTGGGAAAATTAAAAACCAGCAAGACACAGGCACCCCAACATTTAGATCTGCTCTGTTGACAAGAACCTCCACTTCGTTACACCTTAAATATCCCAGGAAAGAGAAAAATGGATAAAGAAGTTGTGGTCCTTATGTACAATGGAATATCACTCAGCCATGAAATCAACGTCATAAGGCTAGTAGCAGCATGATGAGTGGATTTAGGTACTACGATTCTAAGTGAAATAAGTCACACAGAAAAAGACACTTATCATAAGATATCACTTATAGAGGGAATGTAAAAACCGCTACCCTTGAACTGAATTACAAAACAGAACAGAGTCACACGTTTAGAAAACACACTATGGCTGCTTAACGGGAAAGGTGAGGTGGGGTGATGCATAAAACAAGGGTTTCAAATTAGGTCAGATACCGTTCCATAAACCCAATATGTAATAGACAAGACCTACTCCTTGCTCAGTGAATTGGACTCAACACCCCCTATTCACGGCCCAAGAATATATCTGACTAGTAAGAATCTTAAAACCTATGTATTGATATCTCTCTGTAAGTGAGTCAAGTGGGTGTAAAGTGACATAAACACAGCAGTGAAAAGCAGCTAAACCCCATTATAAAAATCAATTACTTTTAAAAACCTGTGAAAAAAAGACAGTGAAAGAGAGAGAAATTCTTACAAAATTCGTTTATGGGCATTGATGCTACCTGGATTGACCATATCTAGACCCCCAGCTGATTGAGACATAAGGGTGGACACTCTTGGGGCTGAGAAGTTTGCTGAGGTTGGGTGAGGAAACGCAGACCCTTTAAAGTAATATTGCGTGGTACCCATCCCATGGGTCCCAAATCTGCAGGTTCAAGGGCATCTTCCTACATCGAAAACATGCATGAGAAACCCAGAAGATGGCACACTGTGTGATCGGGAAAGGTTTCTAAAACGCACCTCATTTCTCATCTCCTTGTGCTCGAATTCGCCATTCCAGCTGCTTTACTAGCAGTCTCCCTCATTGGAGAATCAGCACCTTTAACCTCCTGTTCCGTACAGGTTGCAATTTGTCCTGAGGATGAACGGGAAAAGGGGGAAACAATGAGAGTCTAGCTCTAGGTGTTGGGACAGGCACAGGTCACTCTATTTTCCCATCAGGAAGAAGAATTAAGCACAGGCTCTGCCTGCCGCCCGGAACCAGAATAGGGCCTGAAGCAATCCTGCGCTTTTGCGGCCAGCTCCCAAGAAAGCGAGTTGAAAAATGGAGCTCAGGGGCACTGCAATTCACAAACCTGCAGACTTATAAATGACCACTCTCGTCCACAAATATACTGAGGGAAGGCAACGAAGAGGATTTGAAAGCAAGGCAGAATTGCAGGAAACAGATTTCAGGAGGGAGATTCGAATCGCCTTGAAAGCACAGGAAGAGCAGCAAAACCCCGACAATGATGCCCTTGGCCAAAAAGGGCGTATGCGTTTTTTCCTGAATATATTCAGGAAAAAACGCATACGCCCTTTTTGGCCAAGCAAGCCACCTGGAAAGGCAAATCAGCGCTACAAAGAAGTCTCGCTTCCCATCGGTCAAAAGGGCCATGCTGAATAAAGTGTCAAAACCAGAAATGCAGGGCAGGCCATGGAGAAACGGGAGGCTTGCTACGCTGATGGGCGGGATGTAAATTGCCAACAGCCACTCTGGAGAAGTGTACGGTGTGTCGTGAAACATCTAAAAAACTCAGCTTAGAGAGCATAGGGCACTTCCACTCATGGGCGTATAAAGTGGGAAAATTAAAAACCAGCAAGACACAGGCACCCCAAAGTTTAGGGCTGCTCTGTTGACAAGAACCTCCAACTTCGTTACACCTTAAATATCCCAGGAAAGAGAAAAATGGATAAAGATGTTGTGGTCCTTATGTACAATGGAATATCACTCAGCCATGAAATCAACGTCATAAGGCTAGTAGCAGCATGATGAGTGGATTTAGGTACGACGATTCTAAGTGAAATAAGTCACACAGAAAAAGACACTTATCATAAGATATCACTTATAGAGGGAATGTAAAAACCGCTACCCTTGAACTGAATTACAAAACAGAACAGAGTCACACGTTTAGAAAACACACTATGGCTGCTTAACGGGAAAGGTGAGGTGGGGTGATGCATAAAACAAGGGTTTCAAATTAGCTCAGATACCGTTCCATAAACCCAATATGTAATAGACAAGACCTACTCCTTGCTCAGTGAATTGGACTCAACACCCCCTATTCACGGCCCAAGAATATATCTGACTAGTAAGAATCTTAAAACCTATGTATTGATATCTCTTTGTAAGTGAGTCAAGTGGGTGTAAAGTGGCATAAACACAGCAGTGAAAAGCAGCTAAACCCCATTATAAAAATCAATTACTTTTAAAAACCTGTGAAAAAAAGACAGTGAAAGAGAGAGAAATTCTTACAAAATTCGTTTAGGGGCAGTTATGCTACCTGGATTGACCATATCTAGACCCACAGCTGATTGAGACATAAGGGTGGACACTCTTGGGGCTGAGAGGTTTGGTGAGGTTGGGTGAGCAAACGCAGACCCTTTAAAGTAATACTGCGTGGTACCCATCCCATTGGTCCCAAATCTCCAGGTTCAAGGGCATCTTCCTACATCGAAATCATGCATGAGAAACCCAGAAGATGGTACACTGTGTGATCAGGAAAGGTTTCTAAAACGCACCTCATTTCTCATGTCCTTGTGCTCGGGTCCGCCATTCCAGCCGCTTTACAAGCAACCTCCCTCCTTGGAGAATCATCACCTTTAACCTCCTGTTCCGTACAGGTTGCAATTTGTCCTGAGGATGAACGGGAAGAGGGGAAAACAATGAGAGACTAGCTCTAGGTGTTGGGACAGGCACAGGTCACTCTATTTTCCCATCAGGAAGAAGAATTAAGCACAGGCTCAGCCTGCCGCCCGGGACCAGAATAGGGCCTGAAGCAATCCTGCGCTTTTGCGGCCAGCTCCCAAGAAAGCGAGTTGAAAAATGGAGCTCAGGGGCACTGCAATTCACAAACCTGCAGACTTATAAATGATCACTCTCGTCCACAAATATATTGAGGGAAGGCAACGAAGAGGATTTGAAAGCAAGGCAGAATTGCAGGAAACAGATTTCAGGAGGGAGATTCGAATCGCCTTTAAAGCACAGGAAAAGCGGCAAAACCTCGTCAATGATGCCCTTGGCCAAAAAGGGCGTATGCGTTTTTTCCTGAATATATTCAGGAAAAAACGCATACGCCCTTTTTGGCCAACCAAGCAACCTGGAAAGGCAAATCAGCGCTACAAAGAAGTCTCCCTTCCCATCGGTCAAAAGGGCCATGCTGAATAAAGTGTCAAAACCAGAAATGCAGGACAGGCCATGGAGAAACGGGAGCCTTGCTACGCTGATGGGCGGGATGTAAATTGCCAACAGCCACTCTGGAGAAGTGAACGGTGTGTCCTGAAACATCTAAAAAACTCAGCTTAGAGAGCATAGGGCACTTCCACTCATGGGCGTATAACGTGGGAAAATTAAAAACCAGCAAGACACAGGCACCCCAACGTTTAGGGCTGCTCTGTTGACAAGAACCTCCACTTCGTTACACCTTAAATATCTCAGGATAGAGAAAAATGGATAAATAAGTTGTGGTCCTTATGTACAATGGAATATCACTCAGCCATGAAATCAACGTCATAAGGCTAGTAGCAGCATGATGAGTGGATTTAGGTACGACGATTCTAAGTGAAATAAGTCACACAGAAAAAGACACTTATCATAAGATATCACTTATAGAGGGAATGTAAAAACCGCTACCCTTGAACTGAATTACAAAACAGAACAGAGTCACACGTTTAGAAAACACACTATGGCTGCTTAACGGGAAAGGTGAGGTGGGGTGATGCATAAAACAAGGGTTTCAAATTAGCTCAGATACCGTTCCATAAACCCAATATGTAATAGACAAGACCTACTCCTTGCTCAGTGAATTGGACTCAACACCCCCTATTCACGGCCCAAGAATATATCTGACTAGTAAGAATCTTAAAACCTATGTATTGATATCTCTTTGTAAGTGAGTCAAGTGGGTGTAAAGTGGCATAAACACAGCAGTGAAAAGCAGCTAAACCCCATTATAAAAATCAATTACTTTTAAAAACCTGTGAAAAAAAGACAGTGAAAGAGAGAGAAATTCTTACAAAATTCGTTTAGGGGCAGTTATGCTACCTGGATTGACCATATCTAGACCCACAGCTGATTGAGATATAAGGGTGGACACTCTTGGGGCTGAGAGGTTTGGTGAGGTTGGGTGAGCAAACGCAGACCCTTTAAAGTAATACTGCGTGGTACCCATCCCATGGGTCCCAAATCTCCAGGTTCAAGGGCATCTTCCTACATCGAAAACATGCATGAGAAACCCAGAAGATGGTACACTGTGTGATCGGGAAAGGTTTCTAAAACGCACCCCATTTCTCATGTCCTTGTGCTCGGGTCCGCCATTCCAGCCGCTTTACAAGCAACCTCCCTCCTTGGAGAATCATCACCTTTAACCTCCTGTTCCGTACAGGTTGCAATTTGTCCTGAGGATGAACGGGAAGAGGGGAAAACAATGAGAGACTAGCTCTAGGTGTTGGGACAGGCACAGGTCACTCTATTTTCCCATCAGGAAGAAGAATTAACCACAGGCTCAGCCTGCCGCCCGGGACCAGAATAGGACCTGAAGCAATTCTGCGCTTTTGCGGCCAGCTCCCAAGAAAGCGAGTTGAAAAATGGAGCTCAGGGGCACTGCAATTCACAAACCTGCAGACTTATAAATGATCACTCTCGTCCAGAAATATATTGAGGGAAGGCAACGAAGAGGATTTGAAAGCAAGGCAGAATTGCAGGAAACAGATTTCAGGAGGGAGATTCGAATCGCCTTTAAAGCACAGGAAAAGCGGCAAAACCTCGTCAATGATGCCCTTGGCCAAAAAGGGCGTATGCGTTTTTTCCTGAATATATTCAGGAAAAAACGCATACGCCCTTTTTGGCCAACCAAGCAACCTGGAAAGGCAAATCAGCGCTACAAAGAAGTCTCGCTTCCCATCGGTCAAAAGGGCCATGCTGAATAAAGTGTCAAAATCAGAAATGCAGGACAGGCCATGGAGAAACGGGAGCCTTGCTACGCTGATGGGCGGGATGTAAATTGCCAACAGCCACTCTGGAGAAGTGAACGGTGTGTCCTGAAACATCTAAAAAACTCAGCTTAGAGAGCATAGGGCACTTCCACTCATGGGCGTATAACGTGGGAAAATTAAAAACCAGCAAGACACAGGCACCCCAACGTTTAGGGCTGCTCTGTTGACAAGAACCTCCACTTCGTTACACCTTAAATATCTCAGGATAGAGAAAAATGGATAAATAAGTTGTGGTCCTTATGTACAATGGAATATCACTCAGCCATGAAATCAACGTCATAAGGCTAGTAGCAGCATGATGAGTGGATTTAGGTACGACGATTCTAAGTGAAATAAGTCACACAGAAAAAGACACTTATCATAAGATATCACTTATAGAGGGAATGTAAAAACCGCTACCCTTGAACTGAATTACAAAACAGAACAGAGTCACACGTTTAGAAAACACACTATGGCTGCTTAACGGGAAAGGTGAGGTGGGGTGATGCATAAAACAAGGGTTTCAAATTAGCTCAGATACCGTTCCATAAACCCAATATGTAATAGACAAGACCTACTCCTTGCTCAGTGAATTGGACTCAACACCCCCTATTCACGGCCCAAGAATATATCTGACTAGTAAGAATCTTAAAACCTATGTATTGATATCTCTTTGTAAGTGAGTCAAGTGGGTGTAAAGTGGCATAAACACAGCAGTGAAAAGCAGCTAAACCCCATTATAAAAATCAATTACTTTTAAAAACCTGTGAAAAAAAGACAGTGAAAGAGAGAGAAATTCTTACAAAATTCGTTTAGGGGCAGTTATGCTACCTGGATTGACCATATCTAGACCCACAGCTGATTGAGACATAAGGGTGGACACTCTTGGGGCTGAGAGGTTTGGTGAGGTTGGGTGAGCAAACGCAGACCCTTTAAAGTAATACTGCGTGGTACCCATCCCATGGGTCCCAAATCTCCAGGTTCAAGGGCATCTTCCTACATCGAAAACATGCATGAGAAACCCAGAAGATGGTACACTGTGTGATCGGGAAAGGATTCTAAAACGCACCTCATTTCTCATGTCCTTGTGCTCGGGTCCGCCATTCCAGCCGCTTTACAAGCAACCTCCCTCCTTGGAGAATCATCACCTTTAACCTCCTGTTCCGTACAGGTTGCAATTTGTCCTGAGGATGAACGGGAAGAGGGGAAAACAATGAGAGACTAGCTCTAGGTGTTGGGACAGGCACAGGTCACTCTATTTTCCCATCAGGAAGAAGAATTAACCACAGGCTCAGCCTGCCGCCCGGGACCAGAATAGGACCTGAAGCAATCCTGCGCTTTTGCGGCCAGCTCCCAAGAAAGCGAGTTGAAAAATGGAGCTCAGGGGCACTGCAATTCACAAACCTGCAGACTTATAAATGATCACTCTCGTCCAGAAATATATTGAGGGAAGGCAACGAAGAGGATTTGAAAGCAAGGCAGAATTGCAGGAAACAGATTTCAGGAGGGAGATTCGAATCGCCTTTAAAGCACAGGAAAAGCGGCAAAACCTCGTCAATGATGCCCTTGGCCAAAAAGGGCGTATGCGTTTTTTCCTGAATATATTCAGGAAAAAACGCATACGCCCTTTTTGGCCAACCAAGCAACCTGGAAAGGCAAATCAGCGCTACAAAGAAGTCTCGCTTCCCATCGGTCAAAAGGGCCATGCTGAATAAAGTGTCAAAATCAGAAATGCAGGACAGGCCATGGAGAAACGGGAGCCTTGCTACGCTGATGGGCGGAATGTAAATTGCCAACAGCCACTTTGGAGAAGTGTACGGTGTGTCCTGAAACATCTAAAAAACTCAGCTTAGAGAGCATAGGGCACTTCCACTCATGGGCGTATAAAGTGGGAAAATTAAAAACCAGCAAGACACAGGCACCCCAACATTTAGAGCTGCTCTGTTGACAAGAACCTCCACTTCGTTACACCTTAAATATCCCAGGAAAGAGAAAAATGGATAAAGAAGTTGTGGTCCTTATGTACAATGGAATATCACTCAGCCATGAAATCAACGTCATAAGGCTAGTAGCAGCATGATGAGTGGATTTAGGTACTACGATTCTAAGTGAAATAAGTCACACAGAAAAAGACACTTATCATAAGATATCACTTATAGAGGGAATGTAAAAACCGCTACCCTTGAACTGAATTACAAAACAGAACAGAGTCACACGTTTAGAAAACACACTATGGCTGCTTAACGGGAAAGGTGAGGTGGGGTGATGCATAAAACAAGGGTTTCAAATTAGCTCAGATACCGTTCCATAAACCCAATATGTAATAGACAAGACCTACTCCTTGCTCAGTGAATTGGACTCAACACCCCCTATTCACGGCCCAAGAATATATCTGACTAGTAAGAATCTTAAAACCTATGTATTGATATCTCTCTGTAAGTGAGTCAAGTGGGTGTAAAGTGGAATAAACACAGCAGTGAAAAGCAGCTAAACCCCATTATAAAAATCAATTACTTTTAAAAACCTGTGAAAAAAAGACAGTGAAAGAGAGAGAAATTCTTACAAAATTCGTTTAGGGGCAGTGATGCTACCTGGATTGACCATATCTAGACCCACAGCTCATTGAGACATAAGGGTGGACACTCTTGGGGCTGAGAGGTTTGGTGAGGTTGGGTGAGGAAACGCAGACCCTTTAAAGTAATACTCCGTGGTACCCATCCCATGGGTCCCAAATCTCCAGGTTCAAGGGCATCTTCCTACATCGAAAACATGCATGAGAAACCCAGAAGATGGTACACCGTGTGATCGAGAAAGGTTTCTAAAACGCACCTCATTTCTCATCTCCTTGTGCTCGGGTCCGCCATTCCAGCCGCTTTACTAGCAACCTCCCTCGTTGGAAAATCATCACCTTTAACCTCCTGTTCCGTACAGGTTGCAATTTGTCCTGAGGATGAACGGCAAGAGGGGAAAACAATGAGAGACTAGCTCTAGGTGTTGGGACAGGCACAGGTCACTCTATTTTCCCATCAGGAAGAAGAATTAACCACAGGCTCAGCCTGCCGTCCGGGACCAGAATAGGGCCTGAAGCAATCCTGCGCTTTTGCGGCCAGCTCCCAAGAAAGCGAGTTGAAAAATGGAGCTCAGGGGCACTGCAATTCACAAACCTGCAGACTTATAAATGATCACTCTCGTCCAGAAATATATTGAGGGAAGGCAACGAAGAGGATTTGAAAGCAAGGCAGAATTGCAGGAAACAGATTTCAGGAGGGAGATTCGAATCGCCTTTAAAGCACAGGAAAAGCGGCAAAACCTCGTCAATGATGCCCTTGGCCAAAAAGGGCGTATGCGTTTTTTCCTGAATATATTCAGGAAAAAACGCATACGCCCTTTTTGGCCAACCAAGCAACCTGGAAAGGCAAATCAGCGCTACAAAGAAGTCTCGCTTCCCATCGGTCAAAAGGGCCATGCTGAATAAAGTGTCAAAATCAGAAATGCAGGACAGGCCATGGAGAAACGGGAGCCTTGCTACGCTGATGGGCGGGATGTAAATTGCCAACAGCCACTCTGGAGAAGTGAACGGTGTGTCCTGAAACATCTAAAAAACTCAGCTTAGAGAGCATAGGGCACTTCCACTCATGGGCGTATAACGTGGGAAAATTAAAAACCAGCAAGACACAGGCACCCCAACGTTTAGGGCTGCTCTGTTGACAAGAACCTCCACTTCGTTACACCTTAAATATCTCAGGATAGAGAAAAATGGATAAATAAGTTGTGGTCCTTATGTACAATGGAATATCACTCAGCCATGAAATCAACGTCATAAGGCTAGTAGCAGCATGATGAGTGGATTTAGGTACGACGATTCTAAGTGAAATAAGTCACACAGAAAAAGACACTTATCATAAGATATCACTTATAGAGGGAATGTAAAAACCGCTACCCTTGAACTGAATTACAAAACAGAACAGAGTCACACGTTTAGAAAACACACTATGGCTGCTTAACGGGAAAGGTGAGGTGGGGTGATGAATAAAACAAGGGTTTCAAATTAGCTCAGATACCGTTCCATAAACCCAATATGTAATAGACAAGACCTACTCCTTGCTCAGTGAATTGGACTCAACACCCCCTATTCACGGCCCAAGAATATATCTGACTAGTAAGAATCTTAAAACCTATGTATTGATATCTCTTTGTAAGTGAGTCAAGTGGGTGTAAAGTGGCATAAACACAGCAGTGAAAAGCAGCTAAACCCCATTATAAAAATCAATTACTTTTAAAAACCTGTGAAAAAAAGACAGTGAAAGAGAGAGAAATTCTTACAAAATTCGTTTAGGGGCAGTTATGCTACCTGGATTGACCATATCTAGACCCACAGCTGATTGAGACATAAGGGTGGACACTCTTGGGGCTGAGAGGTTTGGTGAGGTTGGGTGAGCAAACGCAGACCCTTTAAAGTAATACTGCGTGGTACCCATCCCATGGGTCCCAAATCTCCAGGTTCAAGGGCATCTTCCTACATCGAAAACATGCATGAGAAACCCAGAAGATGGTACACTGTGTGATCGGGAAAGGTTTCTAAAACGCACCTCATTTCTCATGTCCTTGTGCTCGGGTCCGCCATTCCAGCCGCTTTACAAGCAACCTCCCTCCTTGGAGAATCATCACCTTTAACCTCCTGTTCCGTACAGGTTGCAATTTGTCCTGAGGATGAACGGGAAGAGGGGAAAACAATGAGAGACTAGCTCTAGGTGTTGGGACAGGCACAGGTCACTCTATTTTCCCATCAGGAAGAAGAATTAACCACAGGCTCAGCCTGCCGCCCGGAACCAGAATAGGACCTGAAGCAATCCTGCGCTTTTGCGGCCAGCTCCCAAGAAAGCGAGTTGAAAAATGGAGCTCAGGGGCACTGCAATTCACAAACCTGCAGACTTATAAATGATCACTCTCGTCCAGAAATATATTGAGGGAAGGCAACGAAGAGGATTTGAAAGCAAGGCAGAATTGCAGGAAACAGATTTCAGGAGGGAGATTCGAATCGCCTTTAAAGCACAGGAAAAGCGGCAAAACCTCGTCAATGATGCCCTTGGCCAAAAAGGGCGTATGCGTTTTTTCCTGAATATATTCAGGAAAAAACGCATACGCCCTTTTTGGCCAACTAAGCAACCTGGAAAGGCAAATCAGCGCTACAAAGAAGTCTCGCTTCCCATCGGTCAAAAGGGCCATGCTGAATAAAGTGTCAAAATCAGAAATGCAGGACAGGCCATGGAGAAACGGGAGCCTTGCTACGCTGATGGGCGGAATGTAAATTGCCAACAGCCACTTTGGAGAAGTGTACGGTGTGTCCTGAAACATCTAAAAAACTCAGCTTAGAGAGCATAGGGCACTTCCACTCATGGGCGTATAAAGTGGGAAAATTAAAAACCAGCAAGACACAGGCACCCCAACATTTAGAGCTGCTCTGTTGACAAGAACCTCCACTTCGTTACACCTTAAATATCCCAGGAAAGAGAAAAATGGATAAAGAAGTTGTGGTCCTTATGTACAATGGAATATCACTCAGCCATGAAATCAACGTCATAAGGCTAGTAGCAGCATGATGAGTGGATTTAGGTACTACGATTCTAAGTGAAATAAGTCACACAGAAAAAGACACTTATCATAAGATATCACTTATAGAGGGAATGTAAAAACCGCTACCCTTGAACTGAATTACAAAACAGAACAGAGTCACACGTTTAGAAAACACACTATGGCTGCTTAACGGGAAAGGTGAGGTGGGGTGATGCATAAAACAAGGGTTTCAAATTAGCTCAGATACCGTTCCATAAACCCAATATGTAATAGACAAGACCTACTCCTTGCTCAGTGAATTGGACTCAACACCCCCTATTCACGGCCCAAGAATATATCTGACTAGTAAGAATCTTAAAACCTATGTATTGATATCTCTCTGTAAGTGAGTCAAGTGGGTGTAAAGTGACATAAACACAGCAGTGAAAAGCAGCTAAACCCCATTATAAAAATCAATTACTTTTAAAAACCTGTGAAAAAAAGACAGTGAAAGAGAGAGAAATTCTTACAAAATTCGTTTATGGGCATTGATGCTACCTGGATTGACCATATCTAGACCCCCAGCTGATTGAGACATAAGGGTGGACACTCTTGGGGCTGAGAGGTTTGCTGAGGTTGGGTGAGGAAACGCAGACCCTTTAAAGTAATATTGCGTGGTACCCATCCCATGGGTCCCAAATCTGCAGGTTCAAGGGCATCTTCCTACATCGAAAACATGCATGAGAAACCCAGAAGATGGCACACTGTGTGATCGGGAAAGGTTTCTAAAACGCACCTCATTTCTCATCTCCTTGTGCTCGAATTCGCCATTCCAGCTGCTTTACTAGCAGTCTCCCTCATTGGAGAATCAGCACCTTTAACCTCCTGTTCCGTACAGGTTGCAATTTGTCCTGAGGATGAACGAGAAGAGGGGAAAACAATGAGAGACTAGCTCTAGGTGTTGGGACAGGCACAGGTCACTCTATTTTCCCATCAGGAAGAAGAATTAAGCACAGGCTCAGCCTGCCTCCCGGGACCAGAATAGGGCCTGAAGCAATCCTGCGCTTTTGCGGCCAGCTCCCAAGAAAGCGAGTTGAAAAATGGAGCTCAGGGGCACTGCAATTCACAAACCTGCAGACTTATAAATGATCACTCTCGTCCACAAATATATTGAGGGAAGGCAACGAAGAGGATTTGAAAGCAAGGCAGAATTGCAGGAAACAGATTTCAGGAGGGAGATTGGAATCGCCTTTAAAGCACAGGAAAAGCGGCAAAACCTCGACAATGATGCCCTTGGCCAAAAAGGGCGTATGCGTTTTTTCCTGAATATATTCAGGAAAAAACGCATACGCCCTTTTTGGCCAAGCAAGCAACCTAGAAAGGCAAATCAGCGCTACAAAGAAGTCTCACTTCCCATCGGTCAAAAGGGCCATGCT
Source organism: Balaenoptera physalus (assembly GCF_965194825.1). NCBI lineage: Eukaryota > Metazoa > Chordata > Mammalia > Artiodactyla > Balaenopteridae > Balaenoptera > Balaenoptera physalus. The sequence goes on along the minus strand of NW_028126565.1, from coordinate 773,245 downwards.
GAATAAAGTGTCAAAACCAGAAATGCAGGGCAGGCCATGGAGAAACGGGAGCCTTGCTACGCTGATGGGCGGGATGTAAATTGCCAACAGCCAATCTGGAGAAGTGTACGGTGTGTCCTGAAACATCTAAAAAACTCAGCTTAGAGAGCATAGGGCACTTCCACTCATGGGCGTATAAATTGGGAAAACTAAAAATCAGCAAGACACAGGCACCCCAACGTTTAGGGCTGCTCTGTTGACAAGAACCTCCACTTCGTTACACCTTAAATATCTCAGGATAGAGAAAAATGGATAAATAAGTGGTGGTCCTTATGTACAATGGAACATCACTCAGCCATGAAATCAACGTCATAAGGCTAGTAGCAGCATGATGAGTGGATTTAGGTACGACGATTCTAAGTGAAATAAGTCACACAGAAAAAGACACTTATCATAAGATATCACTTATAGAGTGAATGTAAAAACCGCTACTCTTGAACTGAATTACAAAACAGAACAGAGTCACACGTTTAGAAAACACACTATGGCTGCTTAACGGGAAAGGTGAGGTGGGGTGATGCATAAAACAAGGGTTTCAAATTAGCTCAGATACCGTTCCATAAACCCAATATGTAATAGACAAGACCTACTCCTTGCTCAGTGAATTGGACTCAACACCCCCTATTCACGGCCCAAGAATATATCTGACTAGTAAGAATCTTAAAACCTATGTATTGATATCTCTCTGTAAGTGAGTCAAGTGGGTGTAAAGTGGCATAAACACAGCAGTGAAAAGCAGCTAAACCCCATTATAAAAATCAATTACTTTTAAAAACCTGTGAAAAAAAGACAGTGAAAGAGAGAGAAATTCTTACAAAATTCGTTTAGGGGCAGTTATGCTACCTGGATTGACCATATCTAGACCCACAGCTGATTGAGACATAAGGGTGGACACTCTTGGGGCTGAGAGGTTTGGTGAGGTTGGGTGAGGAAACGCAGACCCTTTAAAGTAATACTGCGTGGTACCCATCCCATGGGTCCCAAATCTCCAGGTTCAAGGGCATCTTCCTACATCGAAAACATGCATGAGAAACCCAGAAGATGGTACACCGTGTGATCGAGAAAGGTTTCTAAAACGCACCTCATTTCTCATCTCCTTGTGCTCGGGTCGGCCATTCCAGCCACTTTACTAGCAACTTCCCTCCTTGGAGAATCAGCACCTTTAACCTCCTTTTCCGTACAGGTTGCAATTTGTCCTGAGGATGAACGGGAAGAGGGGAAAACAATGAGAGACTAGCTCTAGGTGTTGGGACAGGCACAGGTCACTCTATTTTCCCATCAGGAAGAAGAATTAACCACAGGCTCAGCCTGCCGTCCGGGACAAGAATAGGGCCTGAAGCAATCCTGCGCTTTTGCGGCCAGCTCCCAAGAAAGCGAGTTGAAAAATGGAGCTCAGGGGCACTGCAATTCACAAACCTGCAGACTTATAAATGACCACTCTCGTCCACAAATATATTGAGGGAAGGCAACGAAGAGGATTTGAAAGCAAGGCAGAATTGCAGGAAACAGATTTCAGGAGGGAGATTCGAATCACCATTAAAGCACAGGAAAAGCGGCAAAACCTCGACAATGATGCCCTTGGCCAAAAAGGGCGTATGCGTTTTTTCCTGAATATATTCAGGAAAAAACGCATACGCCCTTTTTGGCCAACCAAGCAACCTGGAAAGGCAAATCAGCGCTACAAAGAACTCTCGCTTCCCATCGGTCAAAAGGGCCATGCTGAATAAAGTGTCAAAACCAGAAATGCAGGACAGGCCATGGAGAAACGGGAGCCTTGCTACGATGATGGGCGGGATGTAAATTGCCAACAGCCACTTTGGAGAAGTGTACGGTGTGTCCTGAAACATCTAAAAAACTCAGCTTAGAGAGCATAGGGCACTTCCACTCATGGGCGTATAAAGTGGGAAAATTAAAAACCAGCAAGACACAGGCACCCCAATGTTTAGGGCTTCTCTGTTGACAAGAACCTCCAACTTCGTTACACCATAAATATCCCAGGAAAGAGAAAAATGGATAAAGATGTTGTGGTCCTTATGTACAATGGAATATCACTCAGCCATGAAATCAACGTCATAAGGCTAGTAGCAGCATGATGAGTGGATTTAGGTACGACGATTCTAAGTGAAATAAGTCACACAGAAAAAGACACTTATCATAAGATATCACTAATAGAGGGAATGTAAAAACCGCTACCCTTGAACTGAATTACAAAACAGAACAGAGTCACACGTTTAGAAAACACACTATGGCTGCTTAACGGGAAAGGTGAGTTGGGGTGATGCATAAAACAAGGGTTTCAAATTAGCTCAGATACCGTTCCATAAACCCAATATGTACTAGACAAGACCTACTCCTTGCTCAGTGAATTGGACTCAAAACCCCCTATTCACGGCCCAAGAATATATCTGACTAGTAAGAATCTTAAAACCTATGTATTGATATCTCTCTGTAAGTGAGTCATGTGGGTGTAAAGTGACATAAACACAGCAGTGAAAAGCAGCTAAACCCCATTATAAAAATCAATTACTTTTAAAAACCTGTGAAAAAAAGACAGTGAAAGAGAGAGAAATTCTTACAAAATTCGTTTAGGGGCAGTTATGCTACCTGGATTGACCATATCTAGACCCACAGCTGATTGAGACATAAGGGTGGACACTCTTGGGGCTGAGAGGTTTGGTGAGGTTGGGTGAGGAAACGGAGACCCTTTAAAGTAATACTGCGTGGTACCCATCCCATGGGTTCCAAATATCCAGGTTCAAGGGCATCTTCCTACATCGAAAACATGCATGAGAAACCCAGAAGATGGTACACCGTGTGATCGCGAAAGGTTTCTAAAACGCACCACATTTCTCATCTCCTTGTGCTCGGGTTCGCCATTCCAGCTGCTTTACTAGCAACCTCCCTCCTTGGAGAATCATCACCTTTAACCTCCTGTACCGTACAGGTTGCAATTTGTCCTGAGGATGAACGAGAAGAGGGGAAAACAATGAGAGACTAGCTCTAGGTGTTGGGACAGGCACAGGTCACTCTATTTTCCCATCAGGAAGAAGAATTAAGCACAGGCTCAGCCTGCCTCCCGGGACCAGAATAGGGCCTGAAGCAATCCTGCGCTTTTGCGGCCAGCTCCCAAGAAAGCGAGTTGAAAAATGGAGCTCAGGGGCACTGCAATTCACAAACCTGCAGACTTATAAATGATCACTCTCGTCCACAAATATATTGAGGGAAGGCAACGAAGAGGATTTGAAAGCAAGGCAGAATTGCAGGAAACAGATTTCAGGAGGGAGATTCGAATCGCCTTTAAAGCACAGGAAAAGCGGCAAAACCTCGACAATGATGCCCTTGGCCAAAAAGGGCGTATGCGTTTTTTCCTGAATATATTCAGGAAAAAACGCATACGCCCTTTTTGGCCAAGCAAGCAACCTAGAAAGGCAAATCAGCGCTACAAAGAAGTCTCACTTCCCATCGGTCAAAAGGGCCATGCTGAATAAAGTGTCAAAACCAGAAATGCAGGGCAGGCCATGGAGAAACGGGAGCCTTGCTACGCTGATGGGCGGGATGTAAATTGCCAACAGCCAATCTGGAGAAGTGTACGGTGTGTCCTGAAACATCTAAAAAACTCAGCTTAGAGAGCATAGGGCACTTCCACTCATGGGCGTATAAATTGGGAAAACTAAAAATCAGCAAGACACAGGCACCCCAACGTTTAGGGCTGCTCTGTTGACAAGAACCTCCACTTCGTTACACCTTAAATATCTCAGGATAGAGAAAAATGGATAAATAAGTTGTGGTCCTTATGTACAATGGAACATCACTCAGCCATGAAATCAACGTCATAAGGCTAGTAGCAGCATGATGAGTGGATTTAGGTACGACGATTCTAAGTGAAATAAGTCACACAGAAAAAGACACTTATCATAAGATATCACTTATAGAGTGAATGTAAAAACCGCTACTCTTGAACTGAATTACAAAACAGAACAGAGTCACACGTTTAGAAAACACACTATGGCTGCTTAACGGGAAAGGTGAGGTGGGGTGATGCATAAAACAAGGGTTTCAAATTAGCTCAGATACCGTTCCATAAACCCAATATGTAATAGAAAAGACCTACTCCTTGCTCAGTGAATTGGACTCAACACCCCCTATTCACGGCCCAAGAATATATCTGACTAGTAAGAATCTTAAAACCTATGTATTGATATCTCTCTGTAAGTGAGTCAAGTGGGTGTAAAGTGGCATAAACACAGCAGTGAAAAGCAGCTAAACCCCATTATAAAAATCAATTACTTTTAAAAACCTGTGAAAAAAATACAGTGAAAGAGAGAGAAATTCTTACAAAATTCGTTTAGGGGCAGTTATGCTACCTGGATTGACCATATCTAGACCCACAGCTGATTGAGACATAAGGGTGGACACTCTTGGGGCTGAGAGGTTTGGTGAGGTTGGGTGAGGAAACGCAGACCCTTTAAAGTAATACTGCGTGGTACCCATCCCATGGGTCCCAAATCTCCAGGTTCAAGGGCATCTTCCTACATCGAAAACATGCATGAGAAACCCAGAAGATGGTACACCGTGTGATCGAGAAAGGTTTCTAAAACGCACCTCATTTCTCATCTCCTTGTGCTCGGGTCGGCCATTCCAGCCGCTTTACTAGCAACTTCCCTCCTTGGAGAATCAGCACCTTTAACCTCCTTTTCCGTACAGGTTGCAATTTGTCCTGAGGATGAACGGGAAGAGGGGAAAACAATGAGAGACTAGCTCTAGGTGTTGGGACAGGCACAGGTCACTCTATTTTCCCATCAGGAAGAAGAATTAACCACAGGCTCAGCCTGCCGTCCGGGACCAGAATAGGGCCTGAAGCAATCCTGCGCTTTTGCGGCCAGCTCCCAAGAAAGCGAGTTGAAAAATGGAGCTCAGGGGCACTGCAATTCACAAACCTGCAGACTTATAAATGACCACTCTCGTCCACAAATATATTGAGGGAACGCAACGAAGAGGATTTGAAAGCAAGGCAGAATTGCAGGAAACAGATTTCAGGAGGGAGATTCGAATCGCCTTTAAAGCACAGGAAAAGCGGCAAAACCTCGACAATGATGCCCTTGGCCAAAGAGGGCGTATGCGTTTTTTCCTGAATATATTCAGGAAAAAACGCATACGCCATCTTTCGCCAATCAAGCCACCTGGAAAGGCAAATCAGCGCTACAAAGAAGTCTCGCTTCGCATCGGTCAAAAGGGCCATGCTGAATAAAGTGTCAAAACCAGAAATGCAGGGCAGGCCATGGAGAAACGGGAGCCTTTCTACGCTGATGGGCGGGATGTAAATTGCCAACAGCCACTCTGGAGAAGTGTACGGTGTGTCCTGAAACATCTAAAAAACTCAGCTTAGAGAGCATAGGGCACTTCCACTCTTGGGCGTATATAGTGGGAAAATTAAAAACAAGCAAAACACAGGCACCCCAACGTTTAGGGCTGCTCTGTTGACAAGAACCTCCAACTTCGTTACACCTTAAATATCCCAGGAAAGAGAAAAATGGATAAAGATGTTGTGGTCCTTATGTACAATGGAATATCACTCAGCCATGAAATCAACGTCATAAGGCTAGTAGCAGCATGATGAGTGGATTTAGGTACGACGATTCTAAGTGAAATAAGTCACACAGAAAAAGACACTTACCATAAGATATCACTTATAGAGGGAATGTAAAAACCGCTACCCTTGAACTGAATTACAAAACAGAACAGAGTCACACGTTTAGAAAACACACTATGGCTGCTTAACGGGAAAGGTGAGGTGGGGTGATGCATAAAACAAGGGTTTCAAATTAGCTCAGATACCGTTCCATAAACCCAATATGTACTAGACAAGACCTACTCCTTGCTCAGTGAATTGGACTCAACACCCCCTATTCACGGCCCAAGAATATATCTGACTAGTAAGAATCTTAAAACCTATGTATTGATATCTCTCTGTAAGTGAGTCAAGTGGGTGTAAAGTGGAATAAACACAGCAGTGAAAAGCAGCTAAACCCCATTATAAAAATCAATTACTTTTAAAAACCTGTGAAAAAAAGACAGTGAAAGAGAGAGAAATTCTTACAAAATTCGTTTAGGGGCAGTGATGCTACCTGGATTGACCATATCTAGACCCACAGCTCATTGAGACATAAGGGTGGACACTCTTGGGGCTGAGAGGTTTGGTGAGGTTGGGTGAGGAAACGCAGACCCTTTAAAGTAATACTCCGTGGTACCCAACCCATGGGTCCCAAATCTCCAGGTTCAAGGGCATCTTCCTACATCGAAAACATGCATGAGAAACCCAGAAGATGGTACACCGTGTGATCGAGAAAGGTTTCTAAAACGCACCTCATTTCTCATCTCCTTGTGCTCGGGTCCGCCATTCCAGCCGCTTTACTAGCAACCTCCCTCCTTGGAAAATCATCACCTTTAACCTCCTGTTCCGTACAGGTTGCAATTTGTCCTGAGGATGAACGGGAAGAGGGGAAAACAATGAGAGACTAGCTCTAGGTGTTGGGACAGGCACAGGTCACTCTATTTTCCCATCAGGAAGAGGAATTAACCACAGGCTCAGCCTGCCGCCCGGGACCAGAATAGGGCCTGAAGCAATCCTGCGCTTTTGCGGCCAGCTCCCAAGAAAGCGAGTTGAAAAATGGAGCTCAGGGGCACTGCAATTCACAAACCTGCAGACTTATAAATGACCACTCTCGTCCACAAATATATTGAGGGAAGGCAACGAAGAGGATTTGAAAGCAAGGCAGAATTGCAGGAAACAGATTTCAGGAGGGAGATTCGAATCGCCTTTAAAGCACAGGAACAGCGGCAAAACCTCGACAATGATGCCCTTGGCCAAAGAGGGCGTATGCGTTTTTTCCTGAATATATTCAGGAAAAAACGCATACGCCCTCTTTCGCCAACAAAGCCACCTGGAAAGGCAAATCAGCGCTACAAAGAAGTCTCGCTTCCCATCGGTCAAAAGGGCCATGCTGAATAAAGTGTCAAAACCAGAAATGCAGGGCAGGCCATGGAGAAACGGGAGCCTTGCTACGCTGATGGGCGGGATGTAAAATGCCAACAGCCACTCTGGAGAAGTGTACGGTGTGTCCTGAAACATCTAAAAAACTCAGCTTAGAGAGCATAGGGCACTTCCACTCTTGGGCGTATATAGTGGGAAAATTAAAAACAAGCAAAACACAGGCACCCCAACGTTTAGGGCTGCTCTGTTGACAAGAACCTCCAACTTCGTTACACCTTAAATATCCCAGGAAAGAGAAAAATGGATAAAGATGTTGTGGTCCTTATGTACAATGGAATATCACTCAGCCATGAAATCAACGTCATAAGGCTAGTAGCAGCATGATGAGTGGATTTAGGTACGACGATTCTAAGTGAAATAAGTCACACAGAAAAAGACACTTACCATAAGATATCACTTATAGAGGGAATGTAAAAACCGCTACCCTTGAACTGAATTACAAAACAGAACAGAGTCACACGTTTAGAAAACACACTATGGCTGCTTAACGGGAAAGGTGAGGTGGGGTGATGCATAAAACAAGGGTTTCAAATTAGCTCAGATACCGTTCCATAAACCCAATATGTACTAGACAAGACCTACTCCTTGCTCAGTGAATTGGACTCAACACCCCCTATTCACGGCCCAAGAATATATCTGACTAGTAAGAATCTTAAAACCTATGTATTGATATCTCTTTGTAAGTGAGTCAAGTGGGTGTAAAGTGGCATAAACACAGCAGTGAAAAGCAGCTAAACCCCATTATAAAAATCAATTACTTTTAAAAACCTGTGAAAAAGAGACAGTGAAAGAGAGAGAAATTCTTACAAAATTCGTTTAGGGGCAGTTATGCTACCTGGATTGACCATATCTAGACCCACAGCTGATTGAGACATAAGGGTGGACACTCTTGGGGCTGAGAGGTTTGGTGAGGTTGGGTGAGGAAACGGAGACCCTTTAAAGTAATACTGCGTGGTACCCATCCCATGGGTTCCAAATATCCAGGTTCAAGGGCATCTTCCTACATCGAAAACATGCATGAGAAACCCAGAAGATGGTACACCGTGTGATCGCGAAAGGTTTCTAAAACGCACCACATTTCTCATCTCCTTGTGCTCGGGTTCGCCATTCCAGCTGCTTTACTAGCAACCTCCCTCCTTGGAGAATCATCACCTTTAACCTCCTGTACCGTACAGGTTGCAATTTGTCCTGAGGATGAACGAGAAGAGGGGAAAACAATGAGAGACTAGCTCTAGGTGTTGGGACAGGCACAGGTCACTCTATTTTCCCATCAGGAAGAGGAATTAAGCACAGGCTCAGCCTGCCTCCCGGGACCAGAATAGGGCCTGAAGCAATCCTGCGCTTTTGCGGCCAGCTCCCAAGAAAGCGAGTTGAAAAATGGAGCTCAGGGGCACTGCAATTCACAAACCTGCAGACTTATAAATGATCACTCTCGTCCACAAATATATTGAGGGAAGGCAACGAAGAGGATTTGAAAGCAAGGCAGAATTGCAGGAAACAGATTTCAGGAGGGAGATTCGAATCGCCTTTAAAGCACAGGAAAAGCGGCAAAACCTCGACAATGATGCCCTTGGCCAAAAAGGGCGTATGCGTTTTTTCCTGAATATATTCAGGAAAAAACGCATACGCCCTTTTTGGCCAAGCAAGCAACCTAGAAAGGCAAATCAGCGCTACAAAGAAGTCTCACTTCCCATCGGTCAAAAGGGCCATGCTGAATAAAGTGTCAAAACCAGAAATGCAGGGCAGGCCATGGAGAAACGGGAGCCTTGCTACGCTGATGGGCGGGATGTAAATTGCCAACAGCCAATCTGGAGAAGTGTACGGTGTGTCCTGAAACATCTAAAAAACTCAGCTTAGAGAGCATAGGGCACTTCCACTCATGGGCGTATAAATTGGGAAAACTAAAAATCAGCAAGACACAGGCACCCCAACGTTTAGGGCTGCTCTGTTGACAAGAACCTCCACTTCGTTACACCTTAAATATCTCAGGATAGAGAAAAATGGATAAATAAGTTGTGGTCCTTATGTACAATGGAACATCACTCAGCCATGAAATCAACGTCATAAGGCTAGTAGCAGCATGATGAGTGGATTTAGGTACGACGATTCTAAGTGAAATAAGTCACACAGAAAAAGACACTTATCATAAGATATCACTTATAGAGTGAATGTAAAAACCGCTACTCTTGAACTGAATTACAAAACAGAACAGAGTCACACGTTTAGAAAACACACTATGGCTGCTTAACGGGAAAGGTGAGGTGGGGTGATGCATAAAACAAGGGTTTCAAATTAGCTCAGATACCGTTCCATAAACCCAATATGTAATAGAAAAGACCTACTCCTTGCTCAGTGAATTGGACTCAACACCCCCTATTCACGGCCCAAGAATATATCTGACTAGTAAGAATCTTAAAACCTATGTATTGATATCTCTCTGTAAGTGAGTCAAGTGGGTGTAAAGTGGCATAAACACAGCAGTGAAAAGCAGCTAAACCCCATTATAAAAATCAATTACTTTTAAAAACCTGTGAAAAAAATACAGTGAAAGAGAGAGAAATTCTTACAAAATTCGTTTAGGGGCAGTTATGCTACCTGGATTGACCATATCTAGACCCAGAGCTGATTGAGACATAAGGGTGGACACTCTTGGGGCTGAGAGGTTTGGTGAGGTTGGGTGAGGAAACGCAGACCCTTTAAAGTAATACTGCGTGGTACCCATCCCATGGGTCCCAAATCTCCAGGTTCAAGGGCATCTTCCTACATCGAAAACATGCATGAGAAACCCAGAAGATGGTACACCGTGTGATCGAGAAAGGTTTCTAAAACGCACCTCATTTCTCATCTCCTTGTGCTCGGGTCGGCCATTCCAGCCGCTTTACTAGCAACTTCCCTCCTTGGAGAATCAGCACCTTTAACCTCCTTTTCCGTACAGGTTGCAATTTGTCCTGAGGATGAACGGGAAGAGGGGAAAACAATGAGAGACTAGCTCTAGGTGTTGGGACAGGCACAGGTCACTCTATTTTCCCATCAGGAAGAAGAATTAACCACAGGCTCAGCCTGCCGTCCGGGACCAGAATAGGGCCTGAAGCAATCCTGCGCTTTTGCGGCCAGCTCCCAAGAAAGCGAGTTGAAAAATGGAGCTCAGGGGCACTGCAATTCACAAACCTGCAGACTTATAAATGACCACTCTCGTCCACAAATATATTGAGGGAACGCAACGAAGAGGATTTGAAAGCAAGGCAGAATTGCAGGAAACAGATTTCAGGAGGGAGATTCGAATCGCCTTTAAAGCACAGGAAAAGCGGCAAAACCTCGACAATGATGCCCTTGGCCAAAGAGGGCGTATGCGTTTTTTCCTGAATATATTCAGGAAAAAACGCATACGCCATCTTTCGCCAATCAAGCCACCTGGAAAGGCAAATCAGCGCTACAAAGAAGTCTCGCTTCGCATCGGTCAAAAGGGCCATGCTGAATAAAGTGTCAAAACCAGAAATGCAGGGCAGGCCATGGAGAAACGGGAGCCTTTCTACGCTGATGGGCGGGATGTAAATTGCCAACAGCCACTCTGGAGAAGTGTACGGTGTGTCCTGAAACATCTAAAAAACTCAGCTTAGAGAGCATAGGGCACTTCCACTCTTGGGCGTATATAGTGGGAAAATTAAAAACAAGCAAAACACAGGCACCCCAACGTTTAGGGCTGCTCTGTTGACAAGAACCTCCAACTTCGTTACACCTTAAATATCCCAGGAAAGAGAAAAATGGATAAAGATGTTGTGGTCCTTATGTACAATGGAATATCACTCAGCCATGAAATCAACGTCATAAGGCTAGTAGCAGCATGATGAGTGGATTTAGGTACGACGATTCTAAGTGAAATAAGTCACACAGAAAAAGACACTTACCATAAGATATCACTTATAGAGGGAATGTAAAAACCGCTACCCTTGAACTGAATTACAAAACAGAACAGAGTCACACGTTTAGAAAACACACTATGGCTGCTTAACGGGAAAGGTGAGGTGGGGTGATGCATAAAACAAGGGTTTCAAATTAGCTCAGATACCGTTCCATAAACCCAATATGTACTAGACAAGACCTACTCCTTGCTCAGTGAATTGGACTCAACACCCCCTATTCACGGCCCAAGAATATATCTGACTAGTAAGAATCTTAAAACCTATGTATTGATATCTCTTTGTAAGTGAGTCAAGTGGGTGTAAAGTGGCATAAACACAGCAGTGAAAAGCAGCTAAACCCCATTATAAAAATCAATTACTTTTAAAAACCTGTGAAAAAAAGACAGTGAAAGAGAGAGAAATTCTTACAAAATTCGTTTAGGGGCAGTGATGCTACCTGGATTGACCATATCTAGACCCACAGCTCATTGAGACATAAGGGTGGACACTCTTGGGGCTGAGAGGTTTGGTGAGGTTGGGTGAGGAAACGCAGACCCTTTAAAGTAATACTCCGTGGTACCCAACCCATGGGTCCCAAATCTCCAGGTTCAAGGGCATCTTCCTACATCGAAAACATGCATGAGAAACCCAGAAGATGGTACACCGTGTGATCGAGAAAGGTTTCTAAAACGCACCTCATTTCTCATCTCCTTGTGCTCGGGTCCGCCATTCCAGCCGCTTTACTAGCAACCTCCCTCCTTGGAAAATCATCACCTTTAACCTCCTGTTCCGTACAGGTTGCAATTTGTCCTGAGGATGAACGGGAAGAGGGGAAAACAATGAGAGACTAGCTCTAGGTGTTGGGACAGGCACAGGTCACTCTATTTTCCCATCAGGAAGAGGAATTAACCACAGGCTCAGCCTGCCGCCCGGGACCAGAATAGGGCCTGAAGCAATCCTGCGCTTTTGCGGCCAGCTCCCAAGAAAGCGAGTTGAAAAATGGAGCTCAGGGGCACTGCAATTCACAAACCTGCAGACTTCTAAATGACCACTCTCGTCCACAAATATATTGAGGGAAGGCAACGAAGAGGATTTGAAAGCAAGGCAGAATTGCAGGAAACAGATTTCAGGAGGGAGATTCGAATCGCCTTTAAAGCACAGGAACAGCGGCAAAACCTCGACAATGATGCCCTTGGCCAAAGAGGGCGTATGCGTTTTTTCCTGAATATATTCAGGAAAAAAAGCATACGCCCTCTTTCGCCAACAAAGCCACCTGGAAAGGCAAATCAGCGCTACAAAGAAGTCTCGCTTCCCATCGGTCAAAAGGGCCATGCTGAATAAAGTGTCAAAACCAGAAATGCAGGGCAGGCCATGGAGAAACGGGAGCCTTGCTACGCTGATGGGCGGGATGTAAAATGCCAACAGCCACTCTGGAGAAGTGTACGGTGTGTCCTGAAACATCTAAAAAACTCAGCTTAGAGAGCATAGGGCACTTCCACTCTTGGGCGTATATAGTGGGAAAATTAAAAACAAGCAAAACACAGGCACCCCAACGTTTAGGGCTGCTCTGTTGACAAGAACCTCCAACTTCGTTACACCTTAAATATCCCAGGAAAGAGAAAAATGGATAAAGATGTTGTGGTCCTTATGTACAATGGAATATCACTCAGCCATGAAATCAACGTCATAAGGCTAGTAGCAGCATGATGAGTGGATTTAGGTACGACGATTCTAAGTGAAATAAGTCACACAGAAAAAGACACTTACCATAAGATATCACTTATAGAGGGAATGTAAAAACCGCTACCCTTGAACTGAATTACAAAACAGAACAGAGTCACACGTTTAGAAAACACACTATGGCTGCTTAACGGGAAAGGTGAGGTGGGGTGATGCATAAAACAAGGGTTTCAAATTAGCTCAGATACCGTTCCATAAACCCAATATGTACTAGACAAGACCTACTCCTTGCTCAGTGAATTGGACTCAACACCCCCTATTCACGGCCCAAGAATATATCTGACTAGTAAGAATCTTAAAACCTATGTATTGATATCTCTTTGTAAGTGAGTCAAGTGGGTGTAAAGTGGCATAAACACAGCAGTGAAAAGCAGCTAAACCCCATTATAAAAATCAATTACTTTTAAAAACCTGTGAAAAAAAGACAGTGAAAGAGAGAGAAATTCTTACAAAATTCGTTTAGGGGCAGTTATGCTACCTGGATTGACCATATCTAGACCCACAGCTGATTGAGACATAAGGGTGGACACTCTTGGGGCTGAGAGGTTTGCTGAGGTTGGGTGAGGAAACGCAGACCCTTTAAAGTAATATTGCGTGGTACCCATCCCATGGGTCCCAAATCTCCAGGTTCAAGGGCATCTTCCTACATCGAAAACATGCATGAGAAACCCAGAAGATGGCACACTGTGTGATCGGGAAAGGTTTCTAAAACGCACCTCATTTCTCATCTCCTTGTGCTCGAATTCGCCATTCCACCTGCTTTACTAGCAGTCTCCCTCATTGGAGAATCAGCACCTTTAACCTCCTGTTCCGTACAGGTTGCAATTTGTCCTGAGGATGAACGGGAAAAGGGGGAAACAATGAGAGTCTAGCTCTAGGTGTTGGGACAGGCACAGGTCACTCTATTTTCCCATCAGGAAGAAGAATTAAGCACAGGCTCAGCCTGCCGCCCGGAACCAGAATAGGGCCTGAAGCAATCCTGCGCTTTTGCGGCCAGCTCCCAAGAAAGCGAGTTGAAAAATTCAGCTCAGGGGCACTGCAATTCACAAACCTGCAGACTTATAAATGACCACTCTCGTCCACAAATATACTGAGGGAAGGCAACGAAGAGGATTTGAAAGCAAGGCAGAATTGCAGGAAACAGATTTCAGGAGGGAGATTCGAATCGCCTTGAAAGCACAGGAAGAGCGGCAAAACCCCGACAATGATGCCCTTGGCCAAAAAGGGCGTATGCGTTTTTTCCTGAATATATTCAGGAAAAAACGCATACGCCCTTTTTGGCCAAGCAAGCAACCTGGAAAGGCAAATCAGCGCTACAAAGAAGTCTCGCTTCCCATCGGTCAAAAGGGCCATGCTGAATAAAGTGTCAAAAGCAGAAATGCAGGGCAGGCCATGGAGAAACGGGAGGCTTGCTACGCTGATGGGCGGGATATAAATTGCCAACAGCCACTCTGGAGAAGTGTACGGTGTGTCGTGAAACATCTAAAAAACTCAGCTTAGAGAGCATAGGGCACTTCCACTCATGGGCGTATAAAGTGGGAAAATTAAAAACCAGCAAGACACAGGCACCCCAAAGTTTAGGGCTGCTCTGTTGACAAGAACCTCCAACTTCGTTACACCTTAAATATCCCAGGAAAGAGAAAAATGGATAAAGATGTTGTGGTCCTTATGTACAATGGAATATCACTCAGCCATGAAATCAACGTCATAAGGCTAGTAGCAGCATGATGAGTGGATTTAGGTACGACGATTCTAAGTGAAATAAGTCACACAGAAAAAGACACTTATCATAAGATATCACTTATAGAGGGAATGTAAAAACCGCTACCCTTGAAGTGAATTACAAAACAGAACAGAGTCACACGTTTAGAAAACACACTATGGCTGCTTAACGGGAAAGGTGAGGTGGGGTGATGCATAAAACAAGGGTTTCAAATTAGCTCAGATACCGTTCCATAAACCCAATATGTAATAGACAAGACCTACTCCTTGCTCAGTGAATTGGACTCAACACCCCCTATTCACGGCCCAAGAATATATCTGACTAGTAAAAATCTTAAAACCTATGTATTGATATCTCTCTGTAAGTGAGTGAAGTGGGTGTAAAGTGGAATAAACACAGCAGTGAAAAGCAGCTAAACCCCATTATAAAAATCAATTACTTTTAAAAACCTGTGAAAAAAAGACAGTGAAAGAGAGAGAAATTCTTACAAAATTCGTTCAGGGGCAGTGATGCTACCTGGATTGACCATATCTAGACCCACAGCTCATTGAGACATAAGGGTGGACACTCTTGGGGCTGAGAGGTTTGGTGAGGTTGGGTGAGGAAACGCAGACCCTTTAAAGTAATACTCCGTGGTACCCATCCCATGGGTCCCAAATCTCCAGGTTCAAGGGCATCTTCCTACATCGAAAACATGCATGAGAAACCCAGAAGATGGTACACCGTGTGATCGAGAAAGGTTTCTAAAACGCACCTCATTTCTCATGTCCTTGTGCTCGGGTCCGCCATTCCAGCCGCTTTACTAGTAACCTCCCTCCTTGGAAAATCATCACCTTTAACCTCCTGTTCCGTACAGGTTGCAATTTGTCCTGAGGATGAACGGGCAGAGGGGAAAACAATGAGAGACTAGCTCTAGGTGTTGGGACAGGCACAGGTCACTCTATTTTCCCATCAGGAAGAAGAATTAACCACAGGCTCAGCCTGCCGCCCGGGACCAGAATAGGGCCTGAAGCAATCCTGCGCTTTTGCGGCCAGCTCCCAAGAAAGCGAGTTGAAAAATGGAGCTCAAGGGCACTGCAATTCACAAACCTGCAGACTTATAAATGACCACTCTCGTCCAAAAATATATTGAGGGAAGGCAACGAAGAGGATTTGAAAGCAAGGCAGAATTGCAGGAAACAGATTTCAGGAGGGAGATTCGAATCAACATTAAAGCACAGGAAAAGCGGCAAAACCTCGACAATGATGCCCTTGGCCAAAAAGGGCGTATGCGTTTTTTCCTGAATATATTCAGGAAAAAACGCATACGCCCTTTTTGGCCAACCAAGCAACCTGGAAAGGCAAATCAGCGCTATAAAGAAGTCTCGCTTCCCATCGGTCAAAAGGGCCAAGCTGAATAAAGTGTCTAAACCAGAAATGCAGGGCAGGCCATGGAGAAACGGGAGCCTTGCTACGCTGATGGGCGGGATGTAAATTGCCAACAGCCACTCTGGAGAAGTGTACGGTGTGTCCTGAAACATCTAAAAAACTCAGCTTAGAGAGCATAGGGCACTTCCACTCATGGGCGTATAAATTGGGAAAACTAAAAATCAGCAAGACACAGGCACCCCAACGTTTAGGGCTGCTCTGTTGACAAGAACCTCCACTTCGTTACACCTTAAATATCTCAGGAAAGAGAAAGATGGATAAATAAGTTGTGGTCCTTATGTACAATGGAATATCACTCAGCCATGAAATCAACGTCATAAGGCTAGTAGCAGCATGATGAGAGGATTTAGGTACGACGATTCTAAGTGAAATAAGTCACACAGAAAAAGACACTTATCATAAGATATCACTTATAGAGGGAATGTAAAAACCGCTACCCTTGAACTGAATTACAAAACAGAACAGAGTCACACGTTTAGAAAACACACTATGGCTGCTTAACGGGAAAGGTGAGGTGGGGTGATGCATAAAACAAGGGTTTCAAATTAGCTCAGATACCGTTCCATAAACCCAATATGTAATAGACAAGACCTACTCCTTGCTCAGTGAATTGGACTCGACACCCCGTATTCACGGCCCAAGAATATATCTGACTAGTAAGAATCTTAAAACCTATGTATTGATATCTCTCTGTAAGTGAGTCAAGTGGGTGTAAAGTGACATAAACACAGCAGTGAAAAGCAGCTAAACCCCATTATAAAAATCAATTACTTTTAAAATCCTGTGAAACAAAGACAGTGAAAGAGAGAGAAATTCTTACAAAATTCGTTCAGGGGCTGTGATGCCACCTGGATTGACCATGTATAGACCCACAGCTGATTGAGACATAAGGGTGGACACTCTTGGGGCTGAGAGGTTTGGTGAGGTTGGGTGAGGAAACGCAGACCCTTTAAAGTAATACTGCGTGGTACCCATCCCATGGGTCCCAAATCTCCAGGTTCAAGGGCATCTTCCTACATCGAAAACGTGCATGAGAAACCCAGAAGATGGTACACCGTGTGATCGGGAAAGGTTTCTAAAACACACCTCATTTCTCATCTCCTTGTGCTCGGGTTCGCCATTCCAGCCGCTTTACTAGCAATCTCCCTCCTTGGAGAATCAGCACCTTTAACCTCCTGTTCCGTACAGGTTGCAATTTGTCCTGAGGATAAACGGGAAGAGGGGGAACCAATGAGAGACTAGCTCTAGGTGTTGGGACAGGCACAGGTCACTCTATTTTCCCATCAGGAAGAAGAATTAAGCACAGGCTCAGCCTGCCGCCCGGGACCGGAATAGGGCCTGAAGCAAACCTGCGCTTTTGCGGCCAGCTCCCAAGAAAGCGAGTTGAAAAATGGAGCTCAGGCGCACTGCAATTCACAAACCTGCAGACTTATAAATGTTCACTCTCGTCCACAAATATATTGAGGGAAGGGAACGAAGAGGATTTGAAAGCAAGGCAGAATTGCAGGAAACAGATTTCAGGAGGGAGATTCGAATCGCCTTTAAAGCACAAGAAAAGCGGCAAAACCTCGACAATGATGCTCTTGGCCAAAAACGGCGTATGCGTTTTTTCCTGAATATATTCAGGAAAAAACGCATACGCCCTTTTTGGCCAAGCAAGCAACCTGGAAAGGCAAATCAGCGCTACAAAGAAGTCTCGCTTCCCATCGGTCAAAAGGGCCAAGCTGAATAAAGTGTCAAAACCAGAAATGCAGGGCAGGCCATGGAGAAACGGGAGCCTTGCTACGCTGATGGGCGGGATGTAAATTGCCAACAGCCACTCTGGAGAAGTGTACGGTGTGTCCTGAAACATCTAAAAAACTCAGCTTAGAGAGCATAGGGCACTTCCACTCATGGGCGTATAAATTGGGAAAACTAAAAATCAGCAAGACACAGGCACCCCAACGTTTAGGGCTGCTCTGTTGACAAGAACCTCCACTTCGTTACACCTTAAATATCTCAGGAAAGAGAAAGATGGATAAATAAGTTGTGGTCCTTATGTACAAAGGAATATCACTCAGCCATGAAATCAACGTCATAAGGCTAGTAGCAGCATGATGAGTGGATTTAGGTACGACGATTTTAAGTGAAATAAGTCACAGAGAAAAAGACACTTATCATAAGATATCACTTATAGAGGGAATGTAAAAACCGCTACCCTTGAACTGAATTACAAAACAGAACAGAGTCACACGTTTAGAAAACACACTATGGCTGCTTCACGGGAAAGGTGAGGTGGGGTGATGCATAAAACAAGGGTTTCAAATTAGCTCAGATACCGTTCCATAAACCCAATGTGTAACAGACAAGACCTACTCCTTGCTCAGTGAATTGGACTCAACACCCCCTATTCACGGCCCAAGAATATATCTTACTAGTAAGAATCTTAAAACCTATGTATTGATATCTCTCTGTAAGTGAGTCAAGTGGGTGTAAAGTGACATAAACACAGCAGTGAAAAGCAGGTAAACCCCATTATAAAAATCAATTACTTTTAAAAACCTGTGAAACAAAGACAGTGAAAGAGAGAGAAATTCTTAGAAAATTCGTTCAGGGGCTGTGATGCCACCTGGATTGACCATGTATAGACCCACAGCTGATTGAGACATAAGGGTGGACACTCTTGGGGCTGAGAGGTTTGGTGAGGTTGGGTGAGCAAACGCAGACCCTTTAAAGTAATACTGCGTGGTACCCATCCCATGGGTCCCAAATCTCCAGGTTCAAGGGCATCTTCCTACATCGAAACCATGCATGAGAAACCCAGAAGATGGTACACCGTGTGATCGGGAAAGGTTTTTAAAACACACCTCATTTCTCATCTCCTTGTGCTCGGGTTCGCCATTCCAGCCGCTTTACTAGCAATCTCCCTCCTTGGAGAATCAGCACCTTTAACCTCCTGTTCCGTACAGGTTGCAATTTGTCCTGAGGATGAACGGGAAGAGGGGGAACCAATGAGAGACTAGCTCTAGGTGTTGGGACAGGCACAGGTCACTCTATTTTCCCATCAGGAAGAAGAATTAAGCACAGGCTCAGCCTGCCGCCCGGGACCAGAATAGGGCCTGAAGCAATCCTGCGCTTTTGCGGCCAGCTCCCAAGAAAGCGAGTTGAAAAATGGAGCTCAGGGGCACTGCAATTCACAAACCTGCAGACTTATAAATGATCACTCTCGTCCACAAATATATTGAGGGAAGGCAACGAAGAGGATTTGAAAGCAAGGCAGAATTGCAGGAAACAGATTTCAGATTCAGGAGGGAGATTGGAATCGCCTTTAAAGCACAGGAAAAGCGGCAAAACCTCGACAATGATGCCCTTGGCCAAAAAGGGCGCATGCGTTTTTTCCTGAATATATTCAGGAAAAAACGCATACGCCCTTTTTGGCCAAGCAAGCAACCTGGAAAGGCAAATCAGCGCTACAAAGAAGTCTCGCTTCCCATCGGTCAAAAGGGCCATGCTGAATAAAGTGTCAAAACCAGAAATGCAGGGCAGGCCATTTAGAAACGGGAGCCTTGCTACGCTGATGGGCGGGATGTAAATTGCCAACAGCCACTCTGGTGAATTGTACGGTGTGTCCTGATACATCTAAAAAACTCAGCTTAGAGAGCATAGGGCACTTCCACTCATGGGCGTATAAATTGGGAAAACTAAAAATCAGCAAGACACAGGCACCCCAACGTTTAGGGTTGCTCTGTTGACAAGAACCTCCACTTCGTTACACCTTAAATATCCCAGGAAAGAGAAAAATGGATAAAGAAGTTGTGGTCCTTATGTACAATGGAATATCACTCAGCCATGAAATCAACGTCATAAGGCTAGTAGCAGCATGATGAGTGGATTTAGGTACGATGATTCTAAGTGAAATAAGTCACACAGAAAAAGACACTTATCATAAGATATCACTTATAGAGGGAATGTAAAAACCGCTACCCTTGAACTGAATTACAAAACAGAACAGAGTCACACGTTTAGAAAACACACTATGGCTGCTTAACGGGAATGGTGAGGTGGGGTGATGCATAAAACAAGGGTTTCAAATTAGCTCAGATACCGTTCCATAAACCCAATATGTACTAGACAAGACCTACTCCTTGCTCAGTGAATTGGACTCAACACACCCTATTCACGGCCCAAGAATATATCTTACTAGTAAGAATCTTAAAACCTATGTATTGATATCTCTCTGTAAGTGAGTCAAGTGGGTGTAAAGTGACATAAACACAGCAGTGAAAAGCAGCTAAACCCCATTATAAAAATCAATTACTTTTAAAAACCTGTGAAACAAAGACAGTGAAAGAGAGAGAAATTCTTACAAAATTCGTTCAGGGGCTGGGATGCCACCTGGATTGACCATGTATAGACCCACAGCTGATTGAGACATAAGGGTGGACACTCTTGGGGCTGAGAGGTTTGGTGAGGTTGGGTGAGCAAACGCAGACCCTTTAAAGTAATACTGCGTGTTACCCATCCCATGGGTCCCAAATCTCCAGGTTCAAGGCCATCTTAATACATCGAAAACATGCATGAGGAACCCAGAAGATGGTTCACCGTGTGATCGGGAAAGGTTTCTAAAACACACCTCATTTCTCATCACCTTGTGCTCGGGTTCGCCATTCCAGCCGCTTTACTAGCAATCTCCCTCCTTGGAGAATCAGCACCTTTAACCTCCTGTTCCGTACAGGTTGCAATTTGTCCTGAGGATGAACGGGAAGAGGGGGAACCAATGAGAGACTAGCTCTAGGTGTTGGGACAGGCACAGGTCACTCTATTTTCCCATCAGGAAGAAGAATTAAGCACAGGCTCAGCCTGCCGCCCGGGACCGGAATAGGGCCTGAAGCAAACCTGCGCTTTTGCGGCCAGCTTCCAAGAAAGCGAGTTGAAAAATGGAGCTCAGGCGCACTGCAATTCACAAACCTGCAGACTTATAAATGTTCACTCTCGTCCACAAATATATTGAGGGAAGGCAACGAAGAGGATTTGAAAGCAAGGCAGAATTGCAGGAAACAGATTTCAGGAGGGAGATTCGAATCGCCTTTAAAGCACAAGAAAAGCGGCAAAACCTCGACAATGATGCCCTTGGCCAAAAACGGCGTATGCGTTTTTTCCTGAATATATTCAGGAAAAAACGCATACGCCCTTTTTGGCCAACCAAGCAACCTGGAAAGGCAAATCAGCGCTACAAAGAAGTCTCGCTTCCCATCGGTCAAAAGGGCCAAGCTGAATAAAGTGTCAAAACCAGAAATGCAGGGCAGGCCATGGAGAAACGGGAGCCTTGCTACGCTGATGGGCGGGATGTAAATTGCCAACAGCCACTCTGGAGAAGTGTACGGTGTGTCCTGAAACATCTAAAAAACTCAGCTTAGAGAGCATAGGGCACTTCCACTCATGGGCGTATAAATTGGGAAAACTAAAAATCAGCAAGACACAGGCACCCCAACGTTTAGGGCTGCTCTGTTGACAAGAACCTCCACTTCGTTACACCTTAAATATCTCAGGAAAGAGAAAGATGGATAAATAAGTTGTGGTCCTTATGTACAAAGGAATATCACTCAGCCATGAAATCAACGTCATAAGGCTAGTAGCAGCATGATGAGTGGATTTAGGTACGACGATTTTAAGTGAAATAAGTCACAGAGAAAAAGACACTTATCATAAGATATCACTTATAGAGGGAATGTAAAAACCGCTACCCTTGAACTGAATTACAAAACAGAACAGAGTCACACGTTTAGAAAACACACTATGGCTGCTTCACGGGAAAGGTGAGGTGGGGTGATGCATAAAACAAGGGTTTCAAATTAGCTCAGATACCGTTCCATAAACCCAATGTGTAACAGACAAGACCTACTCCTTGCTCAGTGAATTGGACTCAACACCCCCTATTCACGGCCCAAGAATATATCTTACTAGTAAGAATCTTAAAACCTATGTATTGATATCTCTCTGTAAGAGAGTCAGGTGGGTGTAAAGTGACATAAACACAGCAGTGAAAAGCAGCTAAACCCCATTATAAAAATCAATTACTTTTAAAAACCTGTGAAACAAAGACAGTGAAAGAGAGAGAAATTCTTACAAAATTCGTTCAGGGGCTGTGATGCCACCTGGATTGACCATGTATAGACCCACAGCTGATTGAGACATAAGGGTGGACACTCTTGGGGCTGAGAGGTTTGCTGAGGTTGGGTGAGCAAACGCAGACCCTTTAAAGTAATACTGCGTGCTACCCATCCCATGGGTCCCAAATCTCCAGGTTCAAGGGCACCTTCCTACATCGAAAACATGCATGAGAAATCCAGAAGATGGTACACCGTGTGACCGGGAAAGGTTTCTAAAACGCACCTCATTTCTCATCTCCTTGTGTTCGGGTTCGCCATTCCAGCCGCTTTACTAGCAATCTCCCTCCTTGGAGAATCAGCACCTTTAACCTCCTGTTCCGTACAGGTTGCAATTTGTCCTGAGGATGAACGGGAAGAGGGGGAACCAATGAGAGACTAGCTCTAGGTGTTGGGACAGGCACAGGTCACTCTATTTTCCCATCAGGAAGAAGAATTAAGCACAGGCTCAGCCTGCCGCCCGGGACCAGAATAGGGCCTGAAGCAATCCTGCGCTTTTGCGGCCAGCTCCCAAGAAAGCGAGTTGAAAAATGGAGCTCAGGGGCACTGCAATTCACAAACCTGCAGACTTATAAATGATCACTCTCTTCCACAAATATATTGAGGGAAGGCAACGAAGAGGATTTGAAAGCAAGGCAGAATTGCAGGAAACAGATTTCAGGAGGGAGAGTCAAATCGCCTTTAAAGCACAGGAAAAGCGGCAAAACCTCGACAAGATGCCCTTTTTGGCCAACCAAGCAACCTGGAAAGGCAAATCAGCGCTACAAAGAAGTCTCGCTTCCCATCGGTCGAAAGGGCCATGCTGAATAAAGTGTCAAAACCAGAAATGCAGGGCAGGCCATGAGGAAACGGGAGCCTTGTTACTATGATGGGCGGGATGTAAATTGCCAACAGCCACTCTGGAGAAGTGTACGATGTGTCCTGAAACATCTAAAAAAATCAGCTTAGAGAGCATAGGGCACTTCCACTCATGGGCGAATAAAGTGGGAAAATTAAAAACCAGCAAGACACAGGCAACCCAAAGTTTAGGGCTGCTCTGTTGACAAGAACCTCCAACTTCGTTACACCTTAAATATCCCAGGAAAGAGAAAAATGGATAAAGAAGTTGTGGTCCTTATGTACAATGGAATATCACTCAGCCATGAAATCAACGTCATAAGGCTAGTAGCAGCATGATGAGTGGATTT
Source organism: Balaenoptera physalus (assembly GCF_965194825.1). Taxonomy (NCBI): domain Eukaryota; kingdom Metazoa; phylum Chordata; class Mammalia; order Artiodactyla; family Balaenopteridae; genus Balaenoptera; species Balaenoptera physalus. The sequence goes on along the minus strand of NW_028126565.1, from coordinate 750,032 downwards.
AGGTACGACGATTCTAAGTGAAATAAGTCACACAGAAAAAGACACTTATCATAAGATATCACTTATAGAGGGAATGAAAAAACCGCTACCCTTGAACTGAATTACAAAACAGAACAGAGTCACACGTTTAGAAAACACACAATGGCTGCTTAACGGGAAAGGTGAGGTGGGGTGATGAATAAAACAAGGGTTTCAAATTAGCTCAGATACCGTTCCATAAACCCAATATGTACTAGACAAGACCTACACCTTGCTCAGTGAATTGGACTCAAAACCCCCTATTCACGGCCCAAGAATATATGTGACTAGTAAGAATCTTAAAACCTATGTATTGATATCTCTCTGTAAGTGAGTCAAGTGGGTGTGAAGTGACATAAACACAGCAGTGAAAAGCAGCTAAACCCCATTATAAAAATCAATTACTTTTAAAAACCTGTGAAAAAAAGACAGTGAAAGAGAGAGAAATTCTTACAAAATTCGTTTAGGGGCAGTGATGCTACCTGGATTGACCATATCTAGACCCACAGCTGATTGAGACATAAGGGTGGACACTCTTGGGGATGAGAGGTTTGGTGAGGTTGGGTGAGGAAACGCAGACCCTTTAAAGTAATACTGCGTGGTACCCATCCCATGGGTTCCAAATCTCCAGGTTCAAGGGCATCTTCCTACATCGAAAACATGCATGAGAAACCCAGAAGATGGTACACCGTGTGATCGCGAAAGGTTTCTAAAACGCACCTCATTTCTCATCTCCTTGTGCTCGGGTTCGCCATTCCAGCTGCTTTACTAGCAATCTCCCTCCTTGGAGAATCAGCACTTTTAACCTCCTGTTCCGTACAGGTTGCAGTTTGTCCTGAGGATGAACGGGAAGAGGGGAAAACAATGAGAGACTAGCTCTAGGTGTTGGGACAGGCACAGGTCACTCTATTTTCCCATCAGGAAGAAGAATTAACCCCAGGCTCAGCCTGCCGCCCGGGACCAGAATAGGGCCTGAAGCAATCCTGCGCTTTTGCGGCCAGCTCCCAAGAAAGCGAGTTGAAATATGGAGCTCAGGGGCACTGCAATTCACAAACCTGCAGACTTATAAATGATCACTCTCGTCCACAAATATATTGAGGGAAGGCAACGAAGAGGATTTGAAAGCAAGGCAGAATTGCAGGAAACAGATTTCAGGAGGGAGAGTCAAATCGCCTTTAAAGCACAGGAAAAGCGGCAAAACCTCGACAAGATGCCCTTTTTGGCCAACCAAGCAACCTGGAAAGGCAAATCAGCGCTACAAAGAAGTCTCGCTTCCCATCGGTCGAAAGGGCCATGCTGAATAAAGTGTCAAAACCAGAAATGCAGGGCAGGCCATGAGGAAACGGGAGCCTTGTTACTATGATGGGCGGGATGTAAATTGCCAACAGCCACTCTGGAGAAGTGTACGATGTGTCCTGAAACATCTAAAAAAATCAGCTTAGAGAGCATAGGGCACTTCCACTCATGGGCGAATAAAGTGGGAAAATTAAAAACCAGCAAGACACAGGCACCCCAAAGTTTAGGGCTGCTCTGTTGACAAGAACCTCCAACTTCGTTACACCTTAAATATCCCAGGAAAGAGAAAAATGGATAAAGAAGTTGTGGTCCTTATGTACAATGGAATATCACTCAGCCATGAAATAAACGTCATAAGGCTAGTAGCAGCATGATGAGTGGATTTAGGTACGACGATTCTAAGTGAAATAAGTCACACAGAAAAAGACACTTATCATAAGATATCACTTATAGAGGGAATGAAAAAACCGCTACCCTTGAACTGAATTACAAAACAGAACAGAGTCACACGTTTAGAAAACACACAATGGCTGCTTAACGGGAAAGGTGAGGTGGGGTGATGAATAAAACAAGGGTTTCAAATTAGCTCAGATACCGTTCCATAAACCCAATATGTACTAGACAAGACCTACTCCTTGCTCAGTGAATTGGACTCAAAACCCCCTATTCACGGCCCAAGAATATATCTGACTAGTAAGAATCTTAAAACCTATGTATTGATATCTCTCTGTAAGTGAGTCAAGTGGGTGTGAAGTGACATAAACACAGCAGTGAAAAGCAGCTAAACCCCATTATAAAAATCAATTACTTTTAAAAACCTGTGAAAAAAAGACAGTGAAAGAGAGAGAAATTCTTACAAAATTCGTTTAGGGGCAGTTATGCTACCTGGATTGACCATATCTAGACCCACAGCTGATTGAGACATAAGGGTGGACACTCTTGGGGATGAGAGGTTTGGTGAGGTTGGGTGAGGAAACGCAGACCCTTTAAAGTAATACTGCGTGGTACCCATCCCATGGGTTCCAAATCTCCAGGTTCAAGGGCATCTTCCTACATCGAAAACATGCATGAGAAACCCAGAAGATGGTACACCGTGTGATCGGGAAAGGTTTTTAAAACGCACCTCATTTCTCATCTCCTTGTGCTCGGGTTCGCCATTCCAGCCGCTTTACTAGCAATCTCCCTCCTTGGAGAATCAGCACCTTTAACCTCCTGTTCCGTACAGGTTGCAATTTGTCCTGAGGATGAACGGGAAGAGGGGGAACCAATGAGAGACTAGCTCTAGGTGTTGGGACAGGCACAGGTCACTCTATTTTCCCATCAGGAAGAAGAATTAAGCACAGGCTCAGCCTGCCCCCCAGGACCAGAATAGGGCCTGAAGCAATCCTGCGCTTTTGCGGCCAGCTCCCAAGAAAGCGAGTTGAAAAATGGAGCTCAGGGGCACTGCAATTCACAAACCTGCAGACTTATAAATGATCACTCTCGTCCACAAATATATTGAGGGAAGGCAACGAAGAGGATGTGAAAGCAAGGCAGAATTGCAGGAAACAGATTTCAGGAGGGAGATTCGAATCGCCTTTAAAGCACAGTAAAAGCGGCAAAACCTCGACAATGATGCCCTAGGCCAAAAAGGGCGTATGCGTTTTTTCCTGAATATATTCAGGAAAAAAAGCATACGCCCTTTTTGGCCAAGCAAGCAACCTGGAAAGGCAAATCAGCGCTACAAAGAAGTCTCGCTTCCCATCGGTCAAAAGGGCCATGCTGAATAAAGTGTCAAAACCAGAAATGCAGGGCAGGCCATTTAGAAACGGGAGCCTTGGTACGCTGATGGGCGGGATGTAAATTGCCAACAGCCACTCTGGTGAAGTGTACGGTGTGTCCTGAAACATCTAAAAAACTCAGCTTAGAGAGCATAGGGCACTTCCACTCATGGGCGTATAAATTGGGAAAACTAAAAATCAGCAAGACACAGGCACCCCAACGTTTAGGGCTGCTCTGTTGACAAGAACCTCCACTTCGTTACACCTTAAATATCCCAGGAAAGAGAAAAATGGATAAAGAAGTTGTGGTCCTTATGTACAATGGAATATCACTCAGCCATGAAATCAACGTCATAAGGCTAGTAGCAGCATGATGAGTGGATTTAGGTACGACGATTCTAAGTGAAATAAGTCACACAGAAAAAGACACTTATCATAAGATATCACTTATAGAGGGAATGAAAAAACCGCTACCCTTGAACTGAATTACAAAACAGAACAGAGTCACACGTTTAGAAAACACACAATGGCTGCTTAACGGGAAAGGTGAGGTGGGGTGATGAATAAAACAAGGGTTTCAAATTAGCTCAGATACCGTTCCATAAACCCAATATGTACTAGACAAGACCTACACCTTGCTCAGTGAATTGGACTCAAAACCCCCTATTCACGGCCCAAGAATATATGTGACTAGTAAGAATCTTAAAACCTATGTATTGATATCTCTCTGTAAGTGAGTCAAGTGGGTGTGAAGTGACATAAACACAGCAGTGAAAAGCAGCTAAACCCCATTATAAAAATCAATTACTTTTAAAAACCTGTGAAAAAAAGACAGTGAAAGAGAGAGAAATTCTTACAAAATTCGTTTAGGGGCAGTGATGCTACCTGGATTGACCATATCTAGACCCACAGCTGATTGAGACATAAGGGTGGACACTCTTGGGGATGAGAGGTTTGGTGAGGTTGGGTGAGGAAACGCAGACCCTTTAAAGTAATACTGCGTGGTACCCATCCCATGGGTTCCAAATCTCCAGGTTCAAGGGCATCTTCCTACATCGAAAACATGCATGAGAAACCCAGAAGATGGTACACCGTGTGATCGCGAAAGGTTTCTAAAACGCACCTCATTTCTCATCTCCTTGTGCTCGGGTTCGCCATTCCAGCTGCTTTACTAGCAATCTCCCTCCTTGGAGAATCAGCACTTTTAACCTCCTGTTCCGTACAGGTTGCAGTTTGTCCTGAGGATGAACGGGAAGAGGGGAAAACAATGAGAGACTAGCTCTAGGTGTTGGGACAGGCACAGGTCACTCTATTTTCCCATCAGGAAGAAGAATTAACCCCAGGCTCAGCCTGCCGCCCGGGACCAGAATAGGGCCTGAAGCAATCCTGCGCTTTTGCGGCCAGCTCCCAAGAAAGCGAGTTGAAATATGGAGCTCAGGGGCACTGCAATTCACAAACCTGCAGACTTATAAATGATCACTCTCGTCCACAAATATATTGAGGGAAGGCAACGAAGAGGATTTGAAAGCAAGGCAGAATTGCAGGAAACAGATTTCAGGAGGGAGAGTCAAATCGCCTTTAAAGCACAGGAAAAGCGGCAAAACCTCGACAAGATGCCCTTTTTGGCCAACCAAGCAACCTGGAAAGGCAAATCAGCGCTACAAAGAAGTCTCGCTTCCCATCGGTCGAAAGGGCCATGCTGAATAAAGTGTCAAAACCAGAAATGCAGGGCAGGCCATGAGGAAACGGGAGCCTTGTTACTATGATGGGCGGGATGTAAATTGCCAACAGCCACTCTGGAGAAGTGTACGATGTGTCCTGAAACATCTAAAAAAATCAGCTTAGAGAGCATAGGGCACTTCCACTCATGGGCGAATAAAGTGGGAAAATTAAAAACCAGCAAGACACAGGCACCCCAAAGTTTAGGGCTGCTCTGTTGACAAGAACCTCCAACTTCGTTACACCTTAAATATCCCAGGAAAGAGAAAAATGGATAAAGAAGTTGTGGTCCTTATGTACAATGGAATATCACTCAGCCATGAAATAAACGTCATAAGGCTAGTAGCAGCATGATGAGTGGATTTAGGTACGACGATTCTAAGTGAAATAAGTCACACAGAAAAAGACACTTATCATAAGATATCACTTATAGAGGGAATGAAAAAACCGCTACCCTTGAACTGAATTACAAAACAGAACAGAGTCACACGTTTAGAAAACACACAATGGCTGCTTAACGGGAAAGGTGAGGTGGGGTGATGAATAAAACAAGGGTTTCAAATTAGCTCAGATACCGTTCCATAAACCCAATATGTACTAGACAAGACCTACTCCTTGCTCAGTGAATTGGACTCAAAACCCCCTATTCACGGCCCAAGAATATATCTGACTAGTAAGAATCTTAAAACCTATGTATTGATATCTCTCTGTAAGTGAGTCAAGTGGGTGTGAAGTGACATAAACACAGCAGTGAAAAGCAGCTAAACCCCATTATAAAAATCAATTACTTTTAAAAACCTGTGAAAAAAAGACAGTGAAAGAGAGAGAAATTCTTACAAAATTCGTTTAGGGGCAGTTATGCTACCTGGATTGACCATATCTAGACCCACAGCTGATTGAGACATAAGGGTGGACACTCTTGGGGATGAGAGGTTTGGTGAGGTTGGGTGAGGAAACGCAGACCCTTTAAAGTAATACTGCGTGGTACCCATCCCATGGGTTCCAAATCTCCAGGTTCAAGGGCATCTTCCTACATCGAAAACATGCATGAGAAACCCAGAAGATGGTACACCGTGTGATCGAGAAAGGTTTCTAAAACGCACCTCATTTCTCATCTCCTTGTGCTCGGGTCGGCCATTCCAGCCACTTTACTAGCAACTTCCCTCCTTGGAGAATCAGCACCTTTAACTTCCTTTTCCGTACAGGTTGCAATTTGTCCTGAGGATGAACGGGAAGAGGGGAAAACAATGAGAGACTAGCTCTAGGTGTTGGGACAGGCACAGGTCACTCTATTTTCCCATCAGGAAGAAGAATTAACCACAGGCTCAGCCTGCCGTCCGGGACAAGAATAGGGCCTGAAGCAATCCTGCGCTTTTGCGGCCAGCTCCCAAGAAAGCGAGTTGAAAAATGGAGCTCAGGGGCACTGCAATTCACAAACCTGCAGACTTATAAATGACCACTCTCGTCCACAAATATATTGAGGGAAGGCAACGAAGAGGATTTGAAAGCAAGGCAGAATTGCAGGAAACAGATTTCAGGAGGGAGATTCGAATCACCATTAAAGCACAGGAAAAGCGGCAAAACCTCGACAATGATGCCCTTGGCCAAAAAGGGCGTATGCGTTTTTTCCTGAATATATTCAGGAAAAAACGCATACGCCCTTTTTGGCCAACCAAGCAACCTGGAAAGGCAAATCAGCGCTACAAAGAACTCTCGCTTCCCATCGGTCAAAAGGGCCATGCTGAATAAAGTGTCAAAACCAGAAATGCAGGACAGGCCATGGAGAAACGGGAGCCTTGCTACGATGATGGGCGGGATGTAAATTGCCAACAGCCACTTTGGAGAAGTGTACGGTGTGTCCTGAAACATCTAAAAAACTCAGCTTAGAGAGCATAGGGCACTTCCACTCATGGGCGTATAAAGTGGGAAAATTAAAAACCAGCAAGACACAGGCACCCCAATGTTTAGGGCTTCTCTGTTGACAAGAACCTCCAACTTCGTTACACCATAAATATCCCAGGAAAGAGAAAAATGGATAAAGATGTTGTGGTCCTTATGTACAATGGAATATCACTCAGCCATGAAATCAACGTCATAAGGCTAGTAGCAGCATGATGAGTGGATTTAGGTACGACGATTCTAAGTGAAATAAGTCACACAGAAAAAGACACTTATCATAAGATATCACTAATAGAGGGAATGTAAAAACCGCTACCCTTGAACTGAATTACAAAACAGAACAGAGTCACACGTTTAGAAAACACACTATGGCTGCTTAACGGGAAAGGTGAGTTGGGGTGATGCATAAAACAAGGGTTTCAAATTAGCTCAGATACCGTTCCATAAACCCAATATGTACTAGACAAGACCTACTCCTTGCTCAGTGAATTGGACTCAAAACCCCCTATTCACGGCCCAAGAATATATCTGACTAGTAAGAATCTTAAAACCTATGTATTGATATCTCTCTGTAAGTGAGTCATGTGGGTGTAAAGTGACATAAACACAGCAGTGAAAAGCAGCTAAACCCCATTATAAAAATCAATTACTTTTAAAAACCTGTGAAAAAAAGACAGTGAAAGAGAGAGAAATTCTTACAAAATTCGTTTAGGGGCAGTTATGCTACCTGGATTGACCATATCTAGACCCACAGCTGATTGAGACATAAGGGTGGACACTCTTGGGGCTGAGAGGTTTGGTGAGGTTGGGTGAGGAAACGGAGACCCTTTAAAGTAATACTGCGTGGTACCCATCCCATGGGTTCCAAATATCCAGGTTCAAGGGCATCTTCCTACATCGAAAACATGCATGAGAAACCCAGAAGATGGTACACCGTGTGATCGCGAAAGGTTTCTAAAACGCACCACATTTCTCATCTCCTTGTGCTCGGGTTCGCCATTCCAGCTGCTTTACTAGCAACCTCCCTCCTTGGAGAATCATCACCTTTAACCTCCTGTACCGTACAGGTTGCAATTTGTCCTGAGGATGAACGAGAAGAGGGGAAAACAATGAGAGACTAGCTCTAGGTGTTGGGACAGGCACAGGTCACTCTATTTTCCCATCAGGAAGAAGAATTAAGCACAGGCTCAGCCTGCCTCCCGGGACCAGAATAGGGCCTGAAGCAATCCTGCGCTTTTGCGGCCAGCTCCCAAGAAAGCGAGTTGAAAAATGGAGCTCAGGGGCACTGCAATTCACAAACCTGCAGACTTATAAATGATCACTCTCGTCCACAAATATATTGAGGGAAGGCAACGAAGAGGATTTGAAAGCAAGGCAGAATTGCAGGAAACAGATTTCAGGAGGGAGATTCGAATCGCCTTTAAAGCACAGGAAAAGCGGCAAAACCTCGACAATGATGCCCTTGGCCAAAAAGGGCGTATGCGTTTTTTCCTGAATATATTCAGGAAAAAACGCATACGCCCTTTTTGGCCAAGCAAGCAACCTAGAAAGGCAAATCAGCGCTACAAAGAAGTCTCACTTCCCATCGGTCAAAAGGGCCATGCTGAATAAAGTGTCAAAACCAGAAATGCAGGGCAGGCCATGGAGAAACGGGAGCCTTGCTACGCTGATGGGCGGGATGTAAATTGCCAACAGCCAATCTGGAGAAGTGTACGGTGTGTCCTGAAACATCTAAAAAACTCAGCTTAGAGAGCATAGGGCACTTCCACTCATGGGCGTATAAATTGGGAAAACTAAAAATCAGCAAGACACAGGCACCCCAACGTTTAGGGCTGCTCTGTTGACAAGAACCTCCACTTCGTTACACCTTAAATATCTCAGGATAGAGAAAAATGGATAAATAAGTTGTGGTCCTTATGTACAATGGAACATCACTCAGCCATGAAATCAACGTCATAAGGCTAGTAGCAGCATGATGAGTGGATTTAGGTACGACGATTCTAAGTGAAATAAGTCACACAGAAAAAGACACTTATCATAAGATATCACTTATAGAGTGAATGTAAAAACCGCTACTCTTGAACTGAATTACAAAACAGAACAGAGTCACACGTTTAGAAAACACACTATGGCTGCTTAACGGGAAAGGTGAGGTGGGGTGATGCATAAAACAAGGGTTTCAAATTAGCTCAGATACCGTTCCATAAACCCAATATGTAATAGAAAAGACCTACTCCTTGCTCAGTGAATTGGACTCAACACCCCCTATTCACGGCCCAAGAATATATCTGACTAGTAAGAATCTTAAAACCTATGTATTGATATCTCTCTGTAAGTGAGTCAAGTGGGTGTAAAGTGGCATAAACACAGCAGTGAAAAGCAGCTAAACCCCATTATAAAAATCAATTACTTTTAAAAACCTGTGAAAAAAATACAGTGAAAGAGAGAGAAATTCTTACAAAATTCGTTTAGGGGCAGTTATGCTACCTGGATTGACCATATCTAGACCCACAGCTGATTGAGACATAAGGGTGGACACTCTTGGGGCTGAGAGGTTTGGTGAGGTTGGGTGAGGAAACGCAGACCCTTTAAAGTAATACTGCGTGGTACCCATCCCATGGGTCCCAAATCTCCAGGTTCAAGGGCATCTTCCTACATCGAAAACATGCATGAGAAACCCAGAAGATGGTACACCGTGTGATCGAGAAAGGTTTCTAAAACGCACCTCATTTCTCATCTCCTTGTGCTCGGGTCGGCCATTCCAGCCGCTTTACTAGCAACTTCCCTCCTTGGAGAATCAGCACCTTTAACCTCCTTTTCCGTACAGGTTGCAATTTGTCCTGAGGATGAACGGGAAGAGGGGAAAACAATGAGAGACTAGCTCTAGGTGTTGGGACAGGCACAGGTCACTCTATTTTCCCATCAGGAAGAAGAATTAACCACAGGCTCAGCCTGCCGTCCGGGACCAGAATAGGGCCTGAAGCAATCCTGCGCTTTTGCGGCCAGCTCCCAAGAAAGCGAGTTGAAAAATGGAGCTCAGGGGCACTGCAATTCACAAACCTGCAGACTTATAAATGACCACTCTCGTCCACAAATATATTGAGGGAACGCAACGAAGAGGATTTGAAAGCAAGGCAGAATTGCAGGAAACAGATTTCAGGAGGGAGATTCGAATCGCCTTTAAAGCACAGGAAAAGCGGCAAAACCTCGACAATGATGCCCTTGGCCAAAGAGGGCGTATGCGTTTTTTCCTGAATATATTCAGGAAAAAACGCATACGCCATCTTTCGCCAATCAAGCCACCTGGAAAGGCAAATCAGCGCTACAAAGAAGTCTCGCTTCGCATCGGTCAAAAGGGCCATGCTGAATAAAGTGTCAAAACCAGAAATGCAGGGCAGGCCATGGAGAAACGGGAGCCTTTCTACGCTGATGGGCGGGATGTAAATTGCCAACAGCCACTCTGGAGAAGTGTACGGTGTGTCCTGAAACATCTAAAAAACTCAGCTTAGAGAGCATAGGGCACTTCCACTCTTGGGCGTATATAGTGGGAAAATTAAAAACAAGCAAAACACAGGCACCCCAACGTTTAGGGCTGCTCTGTTGACAAGAACCTCCAACTTCGTTACACCTTAAATATCCCAGGAAAGAGAAAAATGGATAAAGATGTTGTGGTCCTTATGTACAATGGAATATCACTCAGCCATGAAATCAACGTCATAAGGCTAGTAGCAGCATGATGAGTGGATTTAGGTACGACGATTCTAAGTGAAATAAGTCACACAGAAAAAGACACTTACCATAAGATATCACTTATAGAGGGAATGTAAAAACCGCTACCCTTGAACTGAATTACAAAACAGAACAGAGTCACACGTTTAGAAAACACACTATGGCTGCTTAACGGGAAAGGTGAGGTGGGGTGATGCATAAAACAAGGGTTTCAAATTAGCTCAGATACCGTTCCATAAACCCAATATGTACTAGACAAGACCTACTCCTTGCTCAGTGAATTGGACTCAACACCCCCTATTCACGGCCCAAGAATATATCTGACTAGTAAGAATCTTAAAACCTATGTATTGATATCTCTCTGTAAGTGAGTCAAGTGGGTGTAAAGTGGAATAAACACAGCAGTGAAAAGCAGCTAAACCCCATTATAAAAATCAATTACTTTTAAAAACCTGTGAAAAAAAGACAGTGAAAGAGAGAGAAATTCTTACAAAATTCGTTTAGGGGCAGTGATGCTACCTGGATTGACCATATCTAGACCCACAGCTCATTGAGACATAAGGGTGGACACTCTTGGGGCTGAGAGGTTTGGTGAGGTTGGGTGAGGAAACGCAGACCCTTTAAAGTAATACTCCGTGGTACCCAACCCATGGGTCCCAAATCTCCAGGTTCAAGGGCATCTTCCTACATCGAAAACATGCATGAGAAACCCAGAAGATGGTACACCGTGTGATCGAGAAAGGTTTCTAAAACGCACCTCATTTCTCATCTCCTTGTGCTCGGGTCCGCCATTCCAGCCGCTTTACTAGCAACCTCCCTCCTTGGAAAATCATCACCTTTAACCTCCTGTTCCGTACAGGTTGCAATTTGTCCTGAGGATGAACGGGAAGAGGGGAAAACAATGAGAGACTAGCTCTAGGTGTTGGGACAGGCACAGGTCACTCTATTTTCCCATCAGGAAGAGGAATTAACCACAGGCTCAGCCTGCCGCCCGGGACCAGAATAGGGCCTGAAGCAATCCTGCGCTTTTGCGGCCAGCTCCCAAGAAAGCGAGTTGAAAAATGGAGCTCAGGGGCACTGCAATTCACAAACCTGCAGACTTATAAATGACCACTCTCGTCCACAAATATATTGAGGGAAGGCAACGAAGAGGATTTGAAAGCAAGGCAGAATTGCAGGAAACAGATTTCAGGAGGGAGATTCGAATCGCCTTTAAAGCACAGGAACAGCGGCAAAACCTCGACAATGATGCCCTTGGCCAAAGAGGGCGTATGCGTTTTTTCCTGAATATATTCAGGAAAAAACGCATACGCCCTCTTTCGCCAACAAAGCCACCTGGAAAGGCAAATCAGCGCTACAAAGAAGTCTCGCTTCCCATCGGTCAAAAGGGCCATGCTGAATAAAGTGTCAAAACCAGAAATGCAGGGCAGGCCAGGGAGAAACGGGAGCCTTGCTACGCTGATGGGCGGGATGTAAAATGCCAACAGCCACTCTGGAGAAGTGTACGGTGTGTCCTGAAACATCTAAAAAACTCAGCTTAGAGAGCATAGGGCACTTCCACTCTTGGGCGTATATAGTGGGAAAATTAAAAACAAGCAAAACACAGGCACCCCAACGTTTAGGGCTGCTCTGTTGACAAGAACCTCCAACTTCGTTACACCTTAAATATCCCAGGAAAGAGAAAAATGGATAAAGATGTTGTGGTCCTTATGTACAATGGAATATCACTCAGCCATGAAATCAACGTCATAAGGCTAGTAGCAGCATGATGAGTGGATTTAGGTACGACGATTCTAAGTGAAATAAGTCACACAGAAAAAGACACTTACCATAAGATATCACTTATAGAGGGAATGTAAAAACCGCTACCCTTGAACTGAATTACAAAACAGAACAGAGTCACACGTTTAGAAAACACACTATGGCTGCTTAACGGGAAAGGTGAGGTGGGGTGATGCATAAAACAAGGGTTTCAAATTAGCTCAGATACCGTTCCATAAACCCAATATGTACTAGACAAGACCTACTCCTTGCTCAGTGAATTGGACTCAACACCCCCTATTCACGGCCCAAGAATATATCTGACTAGTAAGAATCTTAAAACCTATGTATTGATATCTCTTTGTAAGTGAGTCAAGTGGGTGTAAAGTGGCATAAACACAGCAGTGAAAAGCAGCTAAACCCCATTATAAAAATCAATTACTTTTAAAAACCTGTGAAAAAGAGACAGTGAAAGAGAGAGAAATTCTTACAAAATTCGTTTAGGGGCAGTTATGCTACCTGGATTGACCATATCTAGACCCACAGCTGATTGAGACATAAGGGTGGACACTCTTGGGGCTGAGAGGTTTGGTGAGGTTGGGTGAGGAAACGGAGACCCTTTAAAGTAATACTGCGTGGTACCCATCCCATGGGTTCCAAATATCCAGGTTCAAGGGCATCTTCCTACATCGAAAACATGCATGAGAAACCCAGAAGATGGTACACCGTGTGATCGCGAAAGGTTTCTAAAACGCACCACATTTCTCATCTCCTTGTGCTCGGGTTCGCCATTCCAGCTGCTTTACTAGCAACCTCCCTCCTTGGAGAATCATCACCTTTAACCTCCTGTACCGTACAGGTTGCAATTTGTCCTGAGGATGAACGAGAAGAGGGGAAAACAATGAGAGACTAGCTCTAGGTGTTGGGACAGGCACAGGTCACTCTATTTTCCCATCAGGAAGAGGAATTAAGCACAGGCTCAGCCTGCCTCCCGGGACCAGAATAGGGCCTGAAGCAATCCTGCGCTTTTGCGGCCAGCTCCCAAGAAAGCGAGTTGAAAAATGGAGCTCAGGGGCACTGCAATTCACAAACCTGCAGACTTATAAATGATCACTCTCGTCCACAAATATATTGAGGGAAGGCAACGAAGAGGATTTGAAAGCAAGGCAGAATTGCAGGAAACAGATTTCAGGAGGGAGATTCGAATCGCCTTTAAAGCACAGGAAAAGCGGCAAAACCTCGACAATGATGCCCTTGGCCAAAAAGGGCGTATGCGTTTTTTCCTGAATATATTCAGGAAAAAACGCATACGCCCTTTTTGGCCAAGCAAGCAACCTAGAAAGGCAAATCAGCGCTACAAAGAAGTCTCACTTCCCATCGGTCAAAAGGGCCATGCTGAATAAAGTGTCAAAACCAGAAATGCAGGGCAGGCCATGGAGAAACGGGAGCCTTGCTACGCTGATGGGCGGGATGTAAATTGCCAACAGCCAATCTGGAGAAGTGTACGGTGTGTCCTGAAACATCTAAAAAACTCAGCTTAGAGAGCATAGGGCACTTCCACTCATGGGCGTATAAATTGGGAAAACTAAAAATCAGCAAGACACAGGCACCCCAACGTTTAGGGCTGCTCTGTTGACAAGAACCTCCACTTCGTTACACCTTAAATATCTCAGGATAGAGAAAAATGGATAAATAAGTTGTGGTCCTTATGTACAATGGAACATCACTCAGCCATGAAATCAACGTCATAAGGCTAGTAGCAGCATGATGAGTGGATTTAGGTACGACGATTCTAAGTGAAATAAGTCACACAGAAAAAGACACTTATCATAAGATATCACTTATAGAGTGAATGTAAAAACCGCTACTCTTGAACTGAATTACAAAACAGAACAGAGTCACACGTTTAGAAAACACACTATGGCTGCTTAACGGGAAAGGTGAGGTGGGGTGATGCATAAAACAAGGGTTTCAAATTAGCTCAGATACCGTTCCATAAACCCAATATGTAATAGAAAAGACCTACTCCTTGCTCAGTGAATTGGACTCAACACCCCCTATTCACGGCCCAAGAATATATCTGACTAGTAAGAATCTTAAAACCTATGTATTGATATCTCTCTGTAAGTGAGTCAAGTGGGTGTAAAGTGGCATAAACACAGCAGTGAAAAGCAGCTAAACCCCATTATAAAAATCAATTACTTTTAAAAACCTGTGAAAAAAATACAGTGAAAGAGAGAGAAATTCTTACAAAATTCGTTTAGGGGCAGTTATGCTACCTGGATTGACCATATCTAGACCCAGAGCTGATTGAGACATAAGGGTGGACACTCTTGGGGCTGAGAGGTTTGGTGAGGTTGGGTGAGGAAACGCAGACCCTTTAAAGTAATACTGCGTGGTACCCATCCCATGGGTCCCAAATCTCCAGGTTCAAGGGCATCTTCCTACATCGAAAACATGCATGAGAAACCCAGAAGATGGTACACCGTGTGATCGAGAAAGGTTTCTAAAACGCACCTCATTTCTCATCTCCTTGTGCTCGGGTCGGCCATTCCAGCCGCTTTACTAGCAACTTCCCTCCTTGGAGAATCAGCACCTTTAACCTCCTTTTCCGTACAGGTTGCAATTTGTCCTGAGGATGAACGGGAAGAGGGGAAAACAATGAGAGACTAGCTCTAGGTGTTGGGACAGGCACAGGTCACTCTATTTTCCCATCAGGAAGAAGAATTAACCACAGGCTCAGCCTGCCGTCCGGGACCAGAATAGGGCCTGAAGCAATCCTGCGCTTTTGCGGCCAGCTCCCAAGAAAGCGAGTTGAAAAATGGAGCTCAGGGGCACTGCAATTCACAAACCTGCAGACTTATAAATGACCACTCTCGTCCACAAATATATTGAGGGAACGCAACGAAGAGGATTTGAAAGCAAGGCAGAATTGCAGGAAACAGATTTCAGGAGGGAGATTCGAATCGCCTTTAAAGCACAGGAAAAGCGGCAAAACCTCGACAATGATGCCCTTGGCCAAAGAGGGCGTATGCGTTTTTTCCTGAATATATTCAGGAAAAAACGCATACGCCATCTTTCGCCAATCAAGCCACCTGGAAAGGCAAATCAGCGCTACAAAGAAGTCTCGCTTCGCATCGGTCAAAAGGGCCATGCTGAATAAAGTGTCAAAACCAGAAATGCAGGGCAGGCCATGGAGAAACGGGAGCCTTTCTACGCTGATGGGCGGGATGTAAATTGCCAACAGCCACTCTGGAGAAGTGTACGGTGTGTCCTGAAACATCTAAAAAACTCAGCTTAGAGAGCATAGGGCACTTCCACTCTTGGGCGTATATAGTGGGAAAATTAAAAACAAGCAAAACACAGGCACCCCAACGTTTAGGGCTGCTCTGTTGACAAGAACCTCCAACTTCGTTACACCTTAAATATCCCAGGAAAGAGAAAAATGGATAAAGATGTTGTGGTCCTTATGTACAATGGAATATCACTCAGCCATGAAATCAACGTCATAAGGCTAGTAGCAGCATGATGAGTGGATTTAGGTACGACGATTCTAAGTGAAATAAGTCACACAGAAAAAGACACTTACCATAAGATATCACTTATAGAGGGAATGTAAAAACCGCTACCCTTGAACTGAATTACAAAACAGAACAGAGTCACACGTTTAGAAAACACACTATGGCTGCTTAACGGGAAAGGTGAGGTGGGGTGATGCATAAAACAAGGGTTTCAAATTAGCTCAGATACCGTTCCATAAACCCAATATGTACTAGACAAGACCTACTCCTTGCTCAGTGAATTGGACTCAACACCCCCTATTCACGGCCCAAGAATATATCTGACTAGTAAGAATCTTAAAACCTATGTATTGATATCTCTTTGTAAGTGAGTCAAGTGGGTGTAAAGTGGCATAAACACAGCAGTGAAAAGCAGCTAAACCCCATTATAAAAATCAATTACTTTTAAAAACCTGTGAAAAAAAGACAGTGAAAGAGAGAGAAATTCTTACAAAATTCGTTTAGGGGCAGTGATGCTACCTGGATTGACCATATCTAGACCCACAGCTCATTGAGACATAAGGGTGGACACTCTTGGGGCTGAGAGGTTTGGTGAGGTTGGGTGAGGAAACGCAGACCCTTTAAAGTAATACTCCGTGGTACCCAACCCATGGGTCCCAAATCTCCAGGTTCAAGGGCATCTTCCTACATCGAAAACATGCATGAGAAACCCAGAAGATGGTACACCGTGTGATCGAGAAAGGTTTCTAAAACGCACCTCATTTCTCATCTCCTTGTGCTCGGGTCCGCCATTCCAGCCGCTTTACTAGCAACCTCCCTCCTTGGAAAATCATCACCTTTAACCTCCTGTTCCGTACAGGTTGCAATTTGTCCTGAGGATGAACGGGAAGAGGGGAAAACAATGAGAGACTAGCTCTAGGTGTTGGGACAGGCACAGGTCACTCTATTTTCCCATCAGGAAGAGGAATTAACCACAGGCTCAGCCTGCCGCCCGGGACCAGAATAGGGCCTGAAGCAATCCTGCGCTTTTGCGGCCAGCTCCCAAGAAAGCGAGTTGAAAAATGGAGCTCAGGGGCACTGCAATTCACAAACCTGCAGACTTCTAAATGACCACTCTCGTCCACAAATATATTGAGGGAAGGCAACGAAGAGGATTTGAAAGCAAGGCAGAATTGCAGGAAACAGATTTCAGGAGGGAGATTCGAATCGCCTTTAAAGCACAGGAACAGCGGCAAAACCTCGACAATGATGCCCTTGGCCAAAGAGGGCGTATGCGTTTTTTCCTGAATATATTCAGGAAAAAAAGCATACGCCCTCTTTCGCCAACAAAGCCACCTGGAAAGGCAAATCAGCGCTACAAAGAAGTCTCGCTTCCCATCGGTCAAAAGGGCCATGCTGAATAAAGTGTCAAAACCAGAAATGCAGGGCAGGCCATGGAGAAACGGGAGCCTTGCTACGCTGATGGGCGGGATGTAAAATGCCAACAGCCACTCTGGAGAAGTGTACGGTGTGTCCTGAAACATCTAAAAAACTCAGCTTAGAGAGCATAGGGCACTTCCACTCTTGGGCGTATATAGTGGGAAAATTAAAAACAAGCAAAACACAGGCACCCCAACGTTTAGGGCTGCTCTGTTGACAAGAACCTCCAACTTCGTTACACCTTAAATATCCCAGGAAAGAGAAAAATGGATAAAGATGTTGTGGTCCTTATGTACAATGGAATATCACTCAGCCATGAAATCAACGTCATAAGGCTAGTAGCAGCATGATGAGTGGATTTAGGTACGACGATTCTAAGTGAAATAAGTCACACAGAAAAAGACACTTACCATAAGATATCACTTATAGAGGGAATGTAAAAACCGCTACCCTTGAACTGAATTACAAAACAGAACAGAGTCACACGTTTAGAAAACACACTATGGCTGCTTAACGGGAAAGGTGAGGTGGGGTGATGCATAAAACAAGGGTTTCAAATTAGCTCAGATACCGTTCCATAAACCCAATATGTACTAGACAAGACCTACTCCTTGCTCAGTGAATTGGACTCAACACCCCCTATTCACGGCCCAAGAATATATCTGACTAGTAAGAATCTTAAAACCTATGTATTGATATCTCTTTGTAAGTGAGTCAAGTGGGTGTAAAGTGGCATAAACACAGCAGTGAAAAGCAGCTAAACCCCATTATAAAAATCAATTACTTTTAAAAACCTGTGAAAAAAAGACAGTGAAAGAGAGAGAAATTCTTACAAAATTCGTTTAGGGGCAGTTATGCTACCTGGATTGACCATATCTAGACCCACAGCTGATTGAGACATAAGGGTGGACACTCTTGGGGCTGAGAGGTTTGCTGAGGTTGGGTGAGGAAACGCAGACCCTTTAAAGTAATATTGCGTGGTACCCATCCCATGGGTCCCAAATCTCCAGGTTCAAGGGCATCTTCCTACATCGAAAACATGCATGAGAAACCCAGAAGATGGCACACTGTGTGATCGGGAAAGGTTTCTAAAACGCACCTCATTTCTCATCTCCTTGTGCTCGAATTCGCCATTCCACCTGCTTTACTAGCAGTCTCCCTCATTGGAGAATCAGCACCTTTAACCTCCTGTTCCGTACAGGTTGCAATTTGTCCTGAGGATGAACGGGAAAAGGGGGAAACAATGAGAGTCTAGCTCTAGGTGTTGGGACAGGCACAGGTCACTCTATTTTCCCATCAGGAAGAAGAATTAAGCACAGGCTCAGCCTGCCGCCCGGAACCAGAATAGGGCCTGAAGCAATCCTGCGCTTTTGCGGCCAGCTCCCAAGAAAGCGAGTTGAAAAATTCAGCTCAGGGGCACTGCAATTCACAAACCTGCAGACTTATAAATGACCACTCTCGTCCACAAATATACTGAGGGAAGGCAACGAAGAGGATTTGAAAGCAAGGCAGAATTGCAGGAAACAGATTTCAGGAGGGAGATTCGAATCGCCTTGAAAGCACAGGAAGAGCGGCAAAACCCCGACAATGATGCCCTTGGCCAAAAAGGGCGTATGCGTTTTTTCCTGAATATATTCAGGAAAAAACGCATACGCCCTTTTTGGCCAAGCAAGCAACCTGGAAAGGCAAATCAGCGCTACAAAGAAGTCTCGCTTCCCATCGGTCAAAAGGGCCATGCTGAATAAAGTGTCAAAAGCAGAAATGCAGGGCAGGCCATGGAGAAACGGGAGGCTTGCTACGCTGATGGGCGGGATATAAATTGCCAACAGCCACTCTGGAGAAGTGTACGGTGTGTCGTGAAACATCTAAAAAACTCAGCTTAGAGAGCATAGGGCACTTCCACTCATGGGCGTATAAAGTGGGAAAATTAAAAACCAGCAAGACACAGGCACCCCAAAGTTTAGGGCTGCTCTGTTGACAAGAACCTCCAACTTCGTTACACCTTAAATATCCCAGGAAAGAGAAAAATGGATAAAGATGTTGTGGTCCTTATGTACAATGGAATATCACTCAGCCATGAAATCAACGTCATAAGGCTAGTAGCAGCATGATGAGTGGATTTAGGTACGACGATTCTAAGTGAAATAAGTCACACAGAAAAAGACACTTATCATAAGATATCACTTATAGAGGGAATGTAAAAACCGCTACCCTTGAAGTGAATTACAAAACAGAACAGAGTCACACGTTTAGAAAACACACTATGGCTGCTTAACGGGAAAGGTGAGGTGGGGTGATGCATAAAACAAGGGTTTCAAATTAGCTCAGATACCGTTCCATAAACCCAATATGTAATAGACAAGACCTACTCCTTGCTCAGTGAATTGGACTCAACACCCCCTATTCACGGCCCAAGAATATATCTGACTAGTAAAAATCTTAAAACCTATGTATTGATATCTCTCTGTAAGTGAGTGAAGTGGGTGTAAAGTGGAATAAACACAGCAGTGAAAAGCAGCTAAACCCCATTATAAAAATCAATTACTTTTAAAAACCTGTGAAAAAAAGACAGTGAAAGAGAGAGAAATTCTTACAAAATTCGTTCAGGGGCAGTGATGCTACCTGGATTGACCATATCTAGACCCACAGCTCATTGAGACATAAGGGTGGACACTCTTGGGGCTGAGAGGTTTGGTGAGGTTGGGTGAGGAAACGCAGACCCTTTAAAGTAATACTCCGTGGTACCCATCCCATGGGTCCCAAATCTCCAGGTTCAAGGGCATCTTCCTACATCGAAAACATGCATGAGAAACCCAGAAGATGGTACACCGTGTGATCGAGAAAGGTTTCTAAAACGCACCTCATTTCTCATGTCCTTGTGCTCGGGTCCGCCATTCCAGCCGCTTTACTAGTAACCTCCCTCCTTGGAAAATCATCACCTTTAACCTCCTGTTCCGTACAGGTTGCAATTTGTCCTGAGGATGAACGGGCAGAGGGGAAAACAATGAGAGACTAGCTCTAGGTGTTGGGACAGGCACAGGTCACTCTATTTTCCCATCAGGAAGAAGAATTAACCACAGGCTCAGCCTGCCGCCCGGGACCAGAATAGGGCCTGAAGCAATCCTGCGCTTTTGCGGCCAGCTCCCAAGAAAGCGAGTTGAAAAATGGAGCTCAAGGGCACTGCAATTCACAAACCTGCAGACTTATAAATGACCACTCTCGTCCAAAAATATATTGAGGGAAGGCAACGAAGAGGATTTGAAAGCAAGGCAGAATTGCAGGAAACAGATTTCAGGAGGGAGATTCGAATCAACATTAAAGCACAGGAAAAGCGGCAAAACCTCGACAATGATGCCCTTGGCCAAAAAGGGCGTATGCGTTTTTTCCTGAATATATTCAGGAAAAAACGCATACGCCCTTTTTGGCCAACCAAGCAACCTGGAAAGGCAAATCAGCGCTATAAAGAAGTCTCGCTTCCCATCGGTCAAAAGGGCCAAGCTGAATAAAGTGTCTAAACCAGAAATGCAGGGCAGGCCATGGAGAAACGGGAGCCTTGCTACGCTGATGGGCGGGATGTAAATTGCCAACAGCCACTCTGGAGAAGTGTACGGTGTGTCCTGAAACATCTAAAAAACTCAGCTTAGAGAGCATAGGGCACTTCCACTCATGGGCGTATAAATTGGGAAAACTAAAAATCAGCAAGACACAGGCACCCCAACGTTTAGGGCTGCTCTGTTGACAAGAACCTCCACTTCGTTACACCTTAAATATCTCAGGAAAGAGAAAGATGGATAAATAAGTTGTGGTCCTTATGTACAATGGAATATCACTCAGCCATGAAATCAACGTCATAAGGCTAGTAGCAGCATGATGAGAGGATTTAGGTACGACGATTCTAAGTGAAATAAGTCACACAGAAAAAGACACTTATCATAAGATATCACTTATAGAGGGAATGTAAAAACCGCTACCCTTGAACTGAATTACAAAACAGAACAGAGTCACACGTTTAGAAAACACACTATGGCTGCTTAACGGGAAAGGTGAGGTGGGGTGATGCATAAAACAAGGGTTTCAAATTAGCTCAGATACCGTTCCATAAACCCAATATGTAATAGACAAGACCTACTCCTTGCTCAGTGAATTGGACTCGACACCCCGTATTCACGGCCCAAGAATATATCTGACTAGTAAGAATCTTAAAACCTATGTATTGATATCTCTCTGTAAGTGAGTCAAGTGGGTGTAAAGTGACATAAACACAGCAGTGAAAAGCAGCTAAACCCCATTATAAAAATCAATTACTTTTAAAATCCTGTGAAACAAAGACAGTGAAAGAGAGAGAAATTCTTACAAAATTCGTTCAGGGGCTGTGATGCCACCTGGATTGACCATGTATAGACCCACAGCTGATTGAGACATAAGGGTGGACACTCTTGGGGCTGAGAGGTTTGGTGAGGTTGGGTGAGGAAACGCAGACCCTTTAAAGTAATAGTGCGTGGTACCCATCCCATGGGTCCCAAATCTCCAGGTTCAAGGGCATCTTCCTACATCGAAAACGTGCATGAGAAACCCAGAAGATGGTACACCGTGTGATCGGGAAAGGTTTCTAAAACACACCTCATTTCTCATCTCCTTGTGCTCGGGTTCGCCATTCCAGCCGCTTTACTAGCAATCTCCCTCCTTGGAGAATCAGCACCTTTAACCTCCTGTTCCGTACAGGTTGCAATTTGTCCTGAGGATAAACGGGAAGAGGGGGAACCAATGAGAGACTAGCTCTAGGTGTTGGGACAGGCACAGGTCACTCTATTTTCCCATCAGGAAGAAGAATTAAGCACAGGCTCAGCCTGCCGCCCGGGACCGGAATAGGGCCTGAAGCAAACCTGCGCTTTTGCGGCCAGCTCCCAAGAAAGCGAGTTGAAAAATGGAGCTCAGGCGCACTGCAATTCACAAACCTGCAGACTTATAAATGTTCACTCTCGTCCACAAATATATTGAGGGAAGGGAACGAAGAGGATTTGAAAGCAAGGCAGAATTGCAGGAAACAGATTTCAGGAGGGAGATTCGAATCGCCTTTAAAGCACAAGAAAAGCGGCAAAACCTCGACAATGATGCTCTTGGCCAAAAACGGCGTATGCGTTTTTTCCTGAATATATTCAGGAAAAAACGCATACGCCCTTTTTGGCCAAGCAAGCAACCTGGAAAGGCAAATCAGCGCTACAAAGAAGTCTCGCTTCCCATCGGTCAAAAGGGCCAAGCTGAATAAAGTGTCAAAACCAGAAATGCAGGGCAGGCCATGGAGAAACGGGAGCCTTGCTACGCTGATGGGCGGGATGTAAATTGCCAACAGCCACTCTGGAGAAGTGTACGGTGTGTCCTGAAACATCTAAAAAACTCAGCTTAGAGAGCATAGGGCACTTCCACTCATGGGCGTATAAATTGGGAAAACTAAAAATCAGCAAGACACAGGCACCCCAACGTTTAGGGCTGCTCTGTTGACAAGAACCTCCACTTCGTTACACCTTAAATATCTCAGGAAAGAGAAAGATGGATAAATAAGTTGTGGTCCTTATGTACAAAGGAATATCACTCAGCCATGAAATCAACGTCATAAGGCTAGTAGCAGCATGATGAGTGGATTTAGGTACGACGATTTTAAGTGAAATAAGTCACAGAGAAAAAGACACTTATCATAAGATATCACTTATAGAGGGAATGTAAAAACCGCTACCCTTGAACTGAATTACAAAACAGAACAGAGTCACACGTTTAGAAAACACACTATGGCTGCTTCACGGGAAAGGTGAGGTGGGGTGATGCATAAAACAAGGGTTTCAAATTAGCTCAGATACCGTTCCATAAACCCAATGTGTAACAGACAAGACCTACTCCTTGCTCAGTGAATTGGACTCAACACCCCCTATTCACGGCCCAAGAATATATCTTACTAGTAAGAATCTTAAAACCTATGTATTGATATCTCTCTGTAAGTGAGTCAAGTGGGTGTAAAGTGACATAAACACAGCAGTGAAAAGCAGGTAAACCCCATTATAAAAATCAATTACTTTTAAAAACCTGTGAAACAAAGACAGTGAAAGAGAGAGAAATTCTTAGAAAATTCGTTCAGGGGCTGTGATGCCACCTGGATTGACCATGTATAGACCCACAGCTGATTGAGACATAAGGGTGGACACTCTTGGGGCTGAGAGGTTTGGTGAGGTTGGGTGAGCAAACGCAGACCCTTTAAAGTAATACTGCGTGGTACCCATCCCATGGGTCCCAAATCTCCAGGTTCAAGGGCATCTTCCTACATCGAAACCATGCATGAGAAACCCAGAAGATGGTACACCGTGTGATCGGGAAAGGTTTTTAAAACACACCTCATTTCTCATCTCCTTGTGCTCGGGTTCGCCATTCCAGCCGCTTTACTAGCAATCTCCCTCCTTGGAGAATCAGCACCTTTAACCTCCTGTTCCGTACAGGTTGCAATTTGTCCTGAGGATGAACGGGAAGAGGGGGAACCAATGAGAGACTAGCTCTAGGTGTTGGGACAGGCACAGGTCACTCTATTTTCCCATCAGGAAGAAGAATTAAGCACAGGCTCAGCCTGCCGCCCGGGACCAGAATAGGGCCTGAAGCAATCCTGCGCTTTTGCGGCCAGCTCCCAAGAAAGCGAGTTGAAAAATGGAGCTCAGGGGCACTGCAATTCACAAACCTGCAGACTTATAAATGATCACTCTCGTCCACAAATATATTGAGGGAAGGCAACGAAGAGGATTTGAAAGCAAGGCAGAATTGCAGGAAACAGATTTCAGATTCAGGAGGGAGATTGGAATCGCCTTTAAAGCACAGGAAAAGCGGCAAAACCTCGACAATGATGCCCTTGGCCAAAAAGGGCGCATGCGTTTTTTCCTGAATATATTCAGGAAAAAACGCATACGCCCTTTTTGGCCAAGCAAGCAACCTGGAAAGGCAAATCAGCGCTACAAAGAAGTCTCGCTTCCCATCGGTCAAAAGGGCCATGCTGAATAAAGTGTCAAAACCAGAAATGCAGGGCAGGCCATTTAGAAACGGGAGCCTTGCTACGCTGATGGGCGGGATGTAAATTGCCAACAGCCACTCTGGTGAATTGTACGGTGTGTCCTGATACATCTAAAAAACTCAGCTTAGAGAGCATAGGGCACTTCCACTCATGGGCGTATAAATTGGGAAAACTAAAAATCAGCAAGACACAGGCACCCCAACGTTTAGGGTTGCTCTGTTGACAAGAACCTCCACTTCGTTACACCTTAAATATCCCAGGAAAGAGAAAAATGGATAAAGAAGTTGTGGTCCTTATGTACAATGGAATATCACTCAGCCATGAAATCAACGTCATAAGGCTAGTAGCAGCATGATGAGTGGATTTAGGTACGATGATTCTAAGTGAAATAAGTCACACAGAAAAAGACACTTATCATAAGATATCACTTATAGAGGGAATGTAAAAACCGCTACCCTTGAACTGAATTACAAAACAGAACAGAGTCACACGTTTAGAAAACACACTATGGCTGCTTAACGGGAATGGTGAGGTGGGGTGATGCATAAAACAAGGGTTTCAAATTAGCTCAGATACCGTTCCATAAACCCAATATGTACTAGACAAGACCTACTCCTTGCTCAGTGAATTGGACTCAACACACCCTATTCACGGCCCAAGAATATATCTTACTAGTAAGAATCTTAAAACCTATGTATTGATATCTCTCTGTAAGTGAGTCAAGTGGGTGTAAAGTGACATAAACACAGCAGTGAAAAGCAGCTAAACCCCATTATAAAAATCAATTACTTTTAAAAACCTGTGAAACAAAGACAGTGAAAGAGAGAGAAATTCTTACAAAATTCGTTCAGGGGCTGGGATGCCACCTGGATTGACCATGTATAGACCCACAGCTGATTGAGACATAAGGGTGGACACTCTTGGGGCTGAGAGGTTTGGTGAGGTTGGGTGAGCAAACGCAGACCCTTTAAAGTAATACTGCGTGTTACCCATCCCATGGGTCCCAAATCTCCAGGTTCAAGGCCATCTTAATACATCGAAAACATGCATGAGGAACCCAGAAGATGGTTCACCGTGTGATCGGGAAAGGTTTCTAAAACACACCTCATTTCTCATCACCTTGTGCTCGGGTTCGCCATTCCAGCCGCTTTACTAGCAATCTCCCTCCTTGGAGAATCAGCACCTTTAACCTCCTGTTCCGTACAGGTTGCAATTTGTCCTGAGGATGAACGGGAAGAGGGGGAACCAATGAGAGACTAGCTCTAGGTGTTGGGACAGGCACAGGTCACTCTATTTTCCCATCAGGAAGAAGAATTAAGCACAGGCTCAGCCTGCCGCCCGGGACCGGAATAGGGCCTGAAGCAAACCTGCGCTTTTGCGGCCAGCTTCCAAGAAAGCGAGTTGAAAAATGGAGCTCAGGCGCACTGCAATTCACAAACCTGCAGACTTATAAATGTTCACTCTCGTCCACAAATATATTGAGGGAAGGCAACGAAGAGGATTTGAAAGCAAGGCAGAATTGCAGGAAACAGATTTCAGGAGGGAGATTCGAATCGCCTTTAAAGCACAAGAAAAGCGGCAAAACCTCGACAATGATGCCCTTGGCCAAAAACGGCGTATGCGTTTTTTCCTGAATATATTCAGGAAAAAACGCATACGCCCTTTTTGGCCAACCAAGCAACCTGGAAAGGCAAATCAGCGCTACAAAGAAGTCTCGCTTCCCATCGGTCAAAAGGGCCAAGCTGAATAAAGTGTCAAAACCAGAAATGCAGGGCAGGCCATGGAGAAACGGGAGCCTTGCTACGCTGATGGGCGGGATGTAAATTGCCAACAGCCACTCTGGAGAAGTGTACGGTGTGTCCTGAAACATCTAAAAAACTCAGCTTAGAGAGCATAGGGCACTTCCACTCATGGGCGTATAAATTGGGAAAACTAAAAATCAGCAAGACACAGGCACCCCAACGTTTAGGGCTGCTCTGTTGACAAGAACCTCCACTTCGTTACACCTTAAATATCTCAGGAAAGAGAAAGATGGATAAATAAGTTGTGGTCCTTATGTACAAAGGAATATCACTCAGCCATGAAATCAACGTCATAAGGCTAGTAGCAGCATGATGAGTGGATTTAGGTACGACGATTTTAAGTGAAATAAGTCACAGAGAAAAAGACACTTATCATAAGATATCACTTATAGAGGGAATGTAAAAACCGCTACCCTTGAACTGAATTACAAAACAGAACAGAGTCACACGTTTAGAAAACACACTATGGCTGCTTCACGGGAAAGGTGAGGTGGGGTGATGCATAAAACAAGGGTTTCAAATTAGCTCAGATACCGTTCCATAAACCCAATGTGTAACAGACAAGACCTACTCCTTGCTCAGTGAATTGGACTCAACACCCCCTATTCACGGCCCAAGAATATATCTTACTAGTAAGAATCTTAAAACCT
This sequence comes from Balaenoptera physalus, assembly GCF_965194825.1. Classification (NCBI taxonomy): domain Eukaryota; kingdom Metazoa; phylum Chordata; class Mammalia; order Artiodactyla; family Balaenopteridae; genus Balaenoptera; species Balaenoptera physalus. Next base: position 723,416 of record NW_028126565.1, on the reverse strand, counting down.
ATGTATTGATATCTCTCTGTAAGAGAGTCAGGTGGGTGTAAAGTGACATAAACACAGCAGTGAAAAGCAGCTAAACCCCATTATAAAAATCAATTACTTTTAAAAACCTGTGAAACAAAGACAGTGAAAGAGAGAGAAATTCTTACAAAATTCGTTCAGGGGCTGTGATGCCACCTGGATTGACCATGTATAGACCCACAGCTGATTGAGACATAAGGGTGGACACTCTTGGGGCTGAGAGGTTTGCTGAGGTTGGGTGAGCAAACGCAGACCCTTTAAAGTAATACTGCGTGCTACCCATCCCATGGGTCCCAAATCTCCAGGTTCAAGGGCACCTTCCTACATCGAAAACATGCATGAGAAATCCAGAAGATGGTACACCGTGTGACCGGGAAAGGTTTCTAAAACGCACCTCATTTCTCATCTCCTTGTGTTCGGGTTCGCCATTCCAGCCGCTTTACTAGCAATCTCCCTCCTTGGAGAATCAGCACCTTTAACCTCCTGTTCCGTACAGGTTGCAATTTGTCCTGAGGATGAACGGGAAGAGGGGGAACCAATGAGAGACTAGCTCTAGGTGTTGGGACAGGCACAGGTCACTCTATTTTCCCATCAGGAAGAAGAATTAAGCACAGGCTCAGCCTGCCGCCCGGGACCAGAATAGGGCCTGAAGCAATCCTGCGCTTTTGCGGCCAGCTCCCAAGAAAGCGAGTTGAAAAATGGAGCTCAGGGGCACTGCAATTCACAAACCTGCAGACTTATAAATGATCACTCTCTTCCACAAATATATTGAGGGAAGGCAACGAAGAGGATTTGAAAGCAAGGCAGAATTGCAGGAAACAGATTTCAGGAGGGAGAGTCAAATCGCCTTTAAAGCACAGGAAAAGCGGCAAAACCTCGACAAGATGCCCTTTTTGGCCAACCAAGCAACCTGGAAAGGCAAATCAGCGCTACAAAGAAGTCTCGCTTCCCATCGGTCGAAAGGGCCATGCTGAATAAAGTGTCAAAACCAGAAATGCAGGGCAGGCCATGAGGAAACGGGAGCCTTGTTACTATGATGGGCGGGATGTAAATTGCCAACAGCCACTCTGGAGAAGTGTACGATGTGTCCTGAAACATCTAAAAAAATCAGCTTAGAGAGCATAGGGCACTTCCACTCATGGGCGAATAAAGTGGGAAAATTAAAAACCAGCAAGACACAGGCAACCCAAAGTTTAGGGCTGCTCTGTTGACAAGAACCTCCAACTTCGTTACACCTTAAATATCCCAGGAAAGAGAAAAATGGATAAAGAAGTTGTGGTCCTTATGTACAATGGAATATCACTCAGCCATGAAATCAACGTCATAAGGCTAGTAGCAGCATGATGAGTGGATTTAGGTACGACGATTCTAAGTGAAATAAGTCACACAGAAAAAGACACTTATCATAAGATATCACTTATAGAGGGAATGAAAAAACCGCTACCCTTGAACTGAATTACAAAACAGAACAGAGTCACACGTTTAGAAAACACACAATGGCTGCTTAACGGGAAAGGTGAGGTGGGGTGATGAATAAAACAAGGGTTTCAAATTAGCTCAGATACCGTTCCATAAACCCAATATGTACTAGACAAGACCTACACCTTGCTCAGTGAATTGGACTCAAAACCCCCTATTCACGGCCCAAGAATATATGTGACTAGTAAGAATCTTAAAACCTATGTATTGATATCTCTCTGTAAGTGAGTCAAGTGGGTGTGAAGTGACATAAACACAGCAGTGAAAAGCAGCTAAACCCCATTATAAAAATCAATTACTTTTAAAAACCTGTGAAAAAAAGACAGTGAAAGAGAGAGAAATTCTTACAAAATTCGTTTAGGGGCAGTGATGCTACCTGGATTGACCATATCTAGACCCACAGCTGATTGAGACATAAGGGTGGACACTCTTGGGGATGAGAGGTTTGGTGAGGTTGGGTGAGGAAACGCAGACCCTTTAAAGTAATACTGCGTGGTACCCATCCCATGGGTTCCAAATCTCCAGGTTCAAGGGCATCTTCCTACATCGAAAACATGCATGAGAAACCCAGAAGATGGTACACCGTGTGATCGCGAAAGGTTTCTAAAACGCACCTCATTTCTCATCTCCTTGTGCTCGGGTTCGCCATTCCAGCTGCTTTACTAGCAATCTCCCTCCTTGGAGAATCAGCACTTTTAACCTCCTGTTCCGTACAGGTTGCAGTTTGTCCTGAGGATGAACGGGAAGAGGGGAAAACAATGAGAGACTAGCTCTAGGTGTTGGGACAGGCACAGGTCACTCTATTTTCCCATCAGGAAGAAGAATTAACCCCAGGCTCAGCCTGCCGCCCGGGACCAGAATAGGGCCTGAAGCAATCCTGCGCTTTTGCGGCCAGCTCCCAAGAAAGCGAGTTGAAATATGGAGCTCAGGGGCACTGCAATTCACAAACCTGCAGACTTATAAATGATCACTCTCGTCCACAAATATATTGAGGGAAGGCAACGAAGAGGATTTGAAAGCAAGGCAGAATTGCAGGAAACAGATTTCAGGAGGGAGAGTCAAATCGCCTTTAAAGCACAGGAAAAGCGGCAAAACCTCGACAAGATGCCCTTTTTGGCCAACCAAGCAACCTGGAAAGGCAAATCAGCGCTACAAAGAAGTCTCGCTTCCCATCGGTCGAAAGGGCCATGCTGAATAAAGTGTCAAAACCAGAAATGCAGGGCAGGCCATGAGGAAACGGGAGCCTTGTTACTATGATGGGCGGGATGTAAATTGCCAACAGCCACTCTGGAGAAGTGTACGATGTGTCCTGAAACATCTAAAAAAATCAGCTTAGAGAGCATAGGGCACTTCCACTCATGGGCGAATAAAGTGGGAAAATTAAAAACCAGCAAGACACAGGCACCCCAAAGTTTAGGGCTGCTCTGTTGACAAGAACCTCCAACTTCGTTACACCTTAAATATCCCAGGAAAGAGAAAAATGGATAAAGAAGTTGTGGTCCTTATGTACAATGGAATATCACTCAGCCATGAAATAAACGTCATAAGGCTAGTAGCAGCATGATGAGTGGATTTAGGTACGACGATTCTAAGTGAAATAAGTCACACAGAAAAAGACACTTATCATAAGATATCACTTATAGAGGGAATGAAAAAACCGCTACCCTTGAACTGAATTACAAAACAGAACAGAGTCACACGTTTAGAAAACACACAATGGCTGCTTAACGGGAAAGGTGAGGTGGGGTGATGAATAAAACAAGGGTTTCAAATTAGCTCAGATACCGTTCCATAAACCCAATATGTACTAGACAAGACCTACTCCTTGCTCAGTGAATTGGACTCAAAACCCCCTATTCACGGCCCAAGAATATATCTGACTAGTAAGAATCTTAAAACCTATGTATTGATATCTCTCTGTAAGTGAGTCAAGTGGGTGTGAAGTGACATAAACACAGCAGTGAAAAGCAGCTAAACCCCATTATAAAAATCAATTACTTTTAAAAACCTGTGAAAAAAAGACAGTGAAAGAGAGAGAAATTCTTACAAAATTCGTTTAGGGGCAGTTATGCTACCTGGATTGACCATATCTAGACCCACAGCTGATTGAGACATAAGGGTGGACACTCTTGGGGATGAGAGGTTTGGTGAGGTTGGGTGAGGAAACGCAGACCCTTTAAAGTAATACTGCGTGGTACCCATCCCATGGGTTCCAAATCTCCAGGTTCAAGGGCATCTTCCTACATCGAAAACATGCATGAGAAACCCAGAAGATGGTACACCGTGTGATCGGGAAAGGTTTTTAAAACGCACCTCATTTCTCATCTCCTTGTGCTCGGGTTCGCCATTCCAGCCGCTTTACTAGCAATCTCCCTCCTTGGAGAATCAGCACCTTTAACCTCCTGTTCCGTACAGGTTGCAATTTGTCCTGAGGATGAACGGGAAGAGGGGGAACCAATGAGATACTAGCTCTAGGTGTTGGGACAGGCACAGGTCACTCTATTTTCCCATCAGGAAGAAGAATTAAGCACAGGCTCAGCCTGCCCCCCAGGACCAGAATAGGGCCTGAAGCAATCCTGCGCTTTTGCGGCCAGCTCCCAAGAAAGCGAGTTGAAAAATGGAGCTCAGGGGCACTGCAATTCACAAACCTGCAGACTTATAAATGATCACTCTCGTCCACAAATATATTGAGGGAAGGCAACGAAGAGGATGTGAAAGCAAGGCAGAATTGCAGGAAACAGATTTCAGGAGGGAGATTCGAATCGCCTTTAAAGCACAGTAAAAGCGGCAAAACCTCGACAATGATGCCCTAGGCCAAAAAGGGCGTATGCGTTTTTTCCTGAATATATTCAGGAAAAAAAGCATACGCCCTTTTTGGCCAAGCAAGCAACCTGGAAAGGCAAATCAGCGCTACAAAGAAGTCTCGCTTCCCATCGGTCAAAAGGGCCATGCTGAATAAAGTGTCAAAACCAGAAATGCAGGGCAGGCCATTTAGAAACGGGAGCCTTGGTACGCTGATGGGCGGGATGTAAATTGCCAACAGCCACTCTGGTGAAGTGTACGGTGTGTCCTGAAACATCTAAAAAACTCAGCTTAGAGAGCATAGGGCACTTCCACTCATGGGCGTATAAATTGGGAAAACTAAAAATCAGCAAGACACAGGCACCCCAACGTTTAGGGCTGCTCTGTTGACAAGAACCTCCACTTCGTTACACCTTAAATATCCCAGGAAAGAGAAAAATGGATAAAGAAGTTGTGGTCCTTATGTACAATGGAATATCACTCAGCCATGAAATCAACGTCATAAGGCTAGTAGCAGCATGATGAGTGGATTTAGGTACGACGATTCTAAGTGAAATAAGTCACACAGAAAAAGACACTTATCATAAGATATCACTTATAGAGGGAATGAAAAAACCGCTACCCTTGAACTGAATTACAAAACAGAACAGAGTCACACGTTTAGAAAACACACAATGGCTGCTTAACGGGAAAGGTGAGGTGGGGTGATGAATAAAACAAGGGTTTCAAATTAGCTCAGATACCGTTCCATAAACCCAATATGTACTAGACAAGACCTACACCTTGCTCAGTGAATTGGACTCAAAACCCCCTATTCACGGCCCAAGAATATATGTGACTAGTAAGAATCTTAAAACCTATGTATTGATATCTCTCTGTAAGTGAGTCAAGTGGGTGTGAAGTGACATAAACACAGCAGTGAAAAGCAGCTAAACCCCATTATAAAAATCAATTACTTTTAAAAACCTGTGAAAAAAAGACAGTGAAAGAGAGAGAAATTCTTACAAAATTCGTTTAGGGGCAGTGATGCTACCTGGATTGACCATATCTAGACCCACAGCTGATTGAGACATAAGGGTGGACACTCTTGGGGATGAGAGGTTTGGTGAGGTTGGGTGAGGAAACGCAGACCCTTTAAAGTAATACTGCGTGGTACCCATCCCATGGGTTCCAAATCTCCAGGTTCAAGGGCATCTTCCTACATCGAAAACATGCATGAGAAACCCAGAAGATGGTACACCGTGTGATCGCGAAAGGTTTCTAAAACGCACCTCATTTCTCATCTCCTTGTGCTCGGGTTCGCCATTCCAGCTGCTTTACTAGCAATCTCCCTCCTTGGAGAATCAGCACTTTTAACCTCCTGTTCCGTACAGGTTGCAGTTTGTCCTGAGGATGAACGGGAAGAGGGGAAAACAATGAGAGACTAGCTCTAGGTGTTGGGACAGGCACAGGTCACTCTATTTTCCCATCAGGAAGAAGAATTAACCCCAGGCTCAGCCTGCCGCCCGGGACCAGAATAGGGCCTGAAGCAATCCTGCGCTTTTGCGGCCAGCTCCCAAGAAAGCGAGTTGAAATATGGAGCTCAGGGGCACTGCAATTCACAAACCTGCAGACTTATAAATGATCACTCTCGTCCACAAATATATTGAGGGAAGGCAACGAAGAGGATTTGAAAGCAAGGCAGAATTGCAGGAAACAGATTTCAGGAGGGAGAGTCAAATCGCCTTTAAAGCACAGGAAAAGCGGCAAAACCTCGACAAGATGCCCTTTTTGGCCAACCAAGCAACCTGGAAAGGCAAATCAGCGCTACAAAGAAGTCTCGCTTCCCATCGGTCGAAAGGGCCATGCTGAATAAAGTGTCAAAACCAGAAATGCAGGGCAGGCCATGAGGAAACGGGAGCCTTGTTACTATGATGGGCGGGATGTAAATTGCCAACAGCCACTCTGGAGAAGTGTACGATGTGTCCTGAAACATCTAAAAAAATCAGCTTAGAGAGCATAGGGCACTTCCACTCATGGGCGAATAAAGTGGGAAAATTAAAAACCAGCAAGACACAGGCACCCCAAAGTTTAGGGCTGCTCTGTTGACAAGAACCTCCAACTTCGTTACACCTTAAATATCCCAGGAAAGAGAAAAATGGATAAAGAAGTTGTGGTCCTTATGTACAATGGAATATCACTCAGCCATGAAATAAACGTCATAAGGCTAGTAGCAGCATGATGAGTGGATTTAGGTACGACGATTCTAAGTGAAATAAGTCACACAGAAAAAGACACTTATCATAAGATATCACTTATAGAGGGAATGAAAAAACCGCTACCCTTGAACTGAATTACAAAACAGAACAGAGTCACACGTTTAGAAAACACACAATGGCTGCTTAACGGGAAAGGTGAGGTGGGGTGATGAATAAAACAAGGGTTTCAAATTAGCTCAGATACCGTTCCATAAACCCAATATGTACTAGACAAGACCTACTCCTTGCTCAGTGAATTGGACTCAAAACCCCCTATTCACGGCCCAAGAATATATCTGACTAGTAAGAATCTTAAAACCTATGTATTGATATCTCTCTGTAAGTGAGTCAAGTGGGTGTGAAGTGACATAAACACAGCAGTGAAAAGCAGCTAAACCCCATTATAAAAATCAATTACTTTTAAAAACCTGTGAAAAAAAGACAGTGAAAGAGAGAGAAATTCTTACAAAATTCGTTTAGGGGCAGTTATGCTACCTGGATTGACCATATCTAGACCCACAGCTGATTGAGACATAAGGGTGGACACTCTTGGGGATGAGAGGTTTGGTGAGGTTGGGTGAGGAAACGCAGACCCTTTAAAGTAATACTGCGTGGTACCCATCCCATGGGTTCCAAATCTCCAGGTTCAAGGGCATCTTCCTACATCGAAAACATGCATGAGAAACCCAGAAGATGGTACACCGTGTGATCGGGAAAGGTTTTTAAAACGCACCTCATTTCTCATCTCCTTGTGCTCGGGTTCGCCATTCCAGCCGCTTTACTAGCAATCTCCCTCCTTGGAGAATCAGCACCTTTAACCTCCTGTTCCGTACAGGTTGCAATTTGTCCTGAGGATGAACGGGAAGAGGGGGAACCAATGAGAGACTAGCTCTAGGTGTTGGGACAGGCACAGGTCACTCTATTTTCCCATCAGGAAGAAGAATTAAGCACAGGCTCAGCCTGCCCCCCAGGACCAGAATAGGGCCTGAAGCAATCCTGCGCTTTTGCGGCCAGCTCCCAAGAAAGCGAGTTGAAAAATGGAGCTCAGGGGCACTGCAATTCACAAACCTGCAGACTTATAAATGATCACTCTCGTCCACAAATATATTGAGGGAAGGCAACGAAGAGGATGTGAAAGCAAGGCAGAATTGCAGGAAACAGATTTCAGGAGGGAGATTCGAATCGCCTTTAAAGCACAGTAAAAGCGGCAAAACCTCGACAATGATGCCCTAGGCCAAAAAGGGCGTATGCGTTTTTTCCTGAATATATTCAGGAAAAAAAGCATACGCCCTTTTTGGCCAAGCAAGCAACCTGGAAAGGCAAATCAGCGCTACAAAGAAGTCTCGCTTCCCATCGGTCAAAAGGGCCATGCTGAATAAAGTGTCAAAACCAGAAATGCAGGGCAGGCCATTTAGAAACGGGAGCCTTGGTACGCTGATGGGCGGGATGTAAATTGCCAACAGCCACTCTGGTGAAGTGTACGGTGTGTCCTGAAACATCTAAAAAACTCAGCTTAGAGAGCATAGGGCACTTCCACTCATGGGCGTATAAATTGGGAAAACTAAAAATCAGCAAGACACAGGCACCCCAACGTTTAGGGCTGCTCTGTTGACAAGAACCTCCACTTCGTTACACCTTAAATATCCCAGGAAAGAGAAAAATGGATAAAGAAGTTGTGGTCCTTATGTACAATGGAATATCACTCAGCCATGAAATCAACGTCATAAGGCTAGTAGCAGCATGATGAGTGGATTTAGGTACGACGATTCTAAGTGAAATATGTCACAGAGAAAAAGACACTTATCATAAGATATCACTTATAGAGGGAATGTAAAAACCGCTACCCTTGAACTGAATTACAAAACAGAACAGAGTCACACGTTTAGAAAACACACTATGGCTGCTTCACGGGAAAGGTGAGGTGGGGTGATGCATAAAACAAGGGTTTCAAATTAGCTCAGATACCGTTCCATAAACCCAATATGTAATAGACAAGACCTACTCCTTGCTCAGTGAATTGGACTCGACACCCCCTAATCACGGCCCAAGAATATATCTGACTAGTAAGAATCTTAAAACCTATGTATTGATATCTCTCTGTGAGTCAATTGGGTGTAAAGTGACATAAACACAGCAGTGAAAAGCAGCTAAACCCCATTATAAAAATCAATTACTTTTAAAATCCTGTGAAACAAAGACAGTGAAAGAGAGAGAAATTCTTACAAAATTCGTTCATTGGCTGTGATGCCACCTGGATTGACCATGTATAGACCCACAGCTGATTGAGACATAAGGGTGGACACTCTTGGGGCTGAGAGGTTTGGTGAGGTTGGGTGAGCAAACGCAGACCCTTTAAAGTAATACTGCGTGGTACCCATCCCATGGGTCCCAAATCTCCAGGTTCAAGGGCATCTTCCTACATCGAAAACATGCATGAGAAACCCAGAACATGGTACACCGTGTGATCGGGAAAGGTTTCTAAAACACACCTAATTTCTCATCTCCTTGTGCTCGGGTTCGCCATTCCAGCCGCTTTACTAGCAATCTCCCTCCTTGGAGAATCAGCACCTTTAACCTCCTGTTCCGTACAGGTTGCAATTTGTCCTGAGGATGAACGGGAAGAGGGGGAACCAATGAGAGACTAGCTCTAGGTGTTGGGACAGGCACAGGTCACTCTATTTTCCCATCAGGAAGAAGAATTAAGCACAGGCTCAGCCTGCCGCCCGGGACCAGAATAGGGCCTGAAGCAATCCTGCGCTTTTGCGGCCAGCTCCCAAGAAAGCGAGTTGAAAAATGGAGCTCAGGGGCACTGCAATTCACAAACCTGCAGACTTATAAATGATCACTCTCGTCCACAAATATATTGAGGGAAGGCAACGAAGAGGATTTGAAAGCAAGGCAGAATTGCAGGAAACAGATTTCAGATTCAGGAGGGAGATTGGAATCGCCTTTAAAACACAGGAAAAGCGGCAAAACCTCGACAATGATGCCCTTGGCCAAAAAGGGCGTATGCGTTTTTTCCTGAATATATTCAGGAAAAAACGCATACGCCCTTTTTGGCCAACCAAGCAACCTGGAAAGGCAAATCAGCGCTACAAAGAAGTCTCGCTTCCCATCGGTCAAAAGGGCCATGCTGAATAAAGTGTCAAAACCAGAAATGCAGGGCAGGCCATGAGGAAACGGGAGCCTTGTTACGATGATGGGCGGGATGTAAATTGCCAACAGCCACTCTGGAGAAGTGTACGATGTGTCCTGAAACATCTAAAAAACTCAGCTTAGAGAGCATAGGGCACTTCCACTCATGGGCGTATAAAGTGGGAAAATTAAAAACCAGCAAGACACAGGCACCCCAAACTTTAGGGCTGCTCTGTTGACAAGAACCTCCAACTTCGTTACACCTTAAATATCCCAGGAAAGAGAAAAATGGATAAAGAAGTTGTGGTCCTTATGTACAATGGAATATCACTCAGCCATGAAATCAACGTCATAAGGCTAGTAGCAGCATGATGAGTGGATTTAGGTACGACGATTCTAAGTGAAATAAGTCACACAGAAAAAGACACTTATCATAAGATATCACTTATAGAGGGAATGTAAAAACCGCTACCCTTGAACTGAATTACAAAACAGAACAGAGTCACACGTTTAGAAAACACACAATGGCTGCTTAACGGGAAAGGTGAGGTGGGGTGATGAATAAAACAAGGGTTTCAAATTAGCTCAGATACCGTTCCATAAACCCAATATGTACTAGACAAGACCTACTCCTTGCTCAGTGAATTGGACTCAAAACCCCCTATTCACGGCCCAAGAATATATCTGACTAGTAAGAATCTTAAAACCTATGTATTGATATCTCTCTGTAAGTGAGTCAAGTGGGTGTGAAGTGACATAAACACAGCAGTGAAAAGCAGCTAAACCCCATTATAAAAATCAATTACTTTTAAAAACCTGTGAAAAAAAGACAGTGAAAGAGAGAGAAATTCTTACAAAATTCGTTTAGGGGCAGTTATGCTACCTGGATTGACCATATCTAGACCCACAGCTGATTGAGACATAAGGGTGGACACTCTTGGGGATGAGAGGTTTGGTGAGGTTGGGTGAGGAAACGCAGACCCTTTAAAGTAATACTGCGTGGTACCCATCCCATGGGTTCCAAATCTCCAGGTTCAAGGGCATCTTCCTACATCGAAAACATGCATGAGAAACCCAGAAGATGGTACACCGTGTGATCGCGAAAGGTTTCTAAAACGCACCTCATTTCTCATCTCCTTGTGCTCGGGTTCGCCATTCCAGCTGCTTTACTAGCAATCTCCCTCCTTGGAGAATCAGCACTTTTAACCTCCTGTTCCGTACAGGTTGCAGTTTGTCCTGAGGATGAACGGGAAGAGGGAAAACAATGAGAGACTAGCTCTAGGTGTTGGGACAGGCACAGGTCACTCTATTTTCCCATCAGGAAGAAGAATTAACCCCAGGCTCAGCCTGCCGCCCGGGACCAGAATAGGGCCTGAAGCAATCCTGCGCTTTTGCGGCCAGCTCCCAAGAAAGCGAGTTGAAAAATGGAGCTCAGGGGCACTGCAATTCACAAACCTGCAGACTTATAAATGATCACTCTCGTCCACAAATATATTGAGGGAAGGCAACGAAGAGGATTTGAAAGCAAGGCAGAATTGCAGGAAACAGATTTCAGGAGGGAGAGTCAAATCGCCTTTAAAGCACAGGAAAAGCGGCAAAACCTCGACAAGATGCCCTTTTTGGCCAACAAAGCAACCTGGAAAGGCAAATCAGCGCTACAAAGAAGTCTCGCTTCCCATCGGTCGAAAGGGCCATGCTGAATAAAGTGTCAAAACCAGAAATGCAGGGCAGGCCATGAGGAAACGGGAGCCTTGTTACTATGATGGGCGGGATGTAAATTGCCAACAGCCACTCTGGAGAAGTGTACGATGTGTCCTGAAACATCTAAAAAAATCAGCTTAGAGAGCATAGGGCACTTCCACTCATGGGCGAATAAAGTGGGAAAATTAAAAACCAGCAAGACACAGGCACCCCAAAGTTTAGGGCTGCTCTGTTGACAAGAACCTCCAACTTCGTTACACCTTAAATATCCCAGGAAAGAGAAAAATGGATAAAGAAGTTGTGGTCCTTATGTACAATGGAATATCACTCAGCCATGAAATCAACGTCATAAGGCTAGTAGCAGCATGATGAGTGGATTTAGGTACGACGATTCTAAGTGAAATAAGTCACACAGAAAAAGACACTTATCATAAGATATCACTTATAGAGGGAATGAAAAAACCGCTACCCTTGAACTGAATTACAAAACAGAACAGAGTCACACGTTTAGAAAACACACAATGGCTGCTTAACGGGAAAGGTGAGGTGGGGTGATGAATAAAACAAGGGTTTCAAATTAGCTCAGATACCGTTCCATAAACCCAATATGTACTAGACAAGACCTACTCCTTGCTCAGTGAATTGGACTCAAAACCCCCTATTCACGGCCCAAGAATATATCTGACTAGTAAGAATCTTAAAACCTATGTATTGATATCTCTCTGTAAGTGAGTCAAGTGGGTGTGAAGTGACATAAACACAGCAGTGAAAAGCAGCTAAACCCCATTATAAAAATCAATTACTTTTAAAAACCTGTGAAAAAAAGACAGTGAAAGAGAGAGAAATTCTTACAAAATTCGTTTAGGGGCAGTTATGCTACCTGGATTGACCATATCTAGACCCACAGCTGATTGAGACATAAGGGTGGACACTCTTGGGGATGAGAGGTTTGGTGAGGTTGGGTGAGGAAACGCAGACCCTTTAAAGTAATACTGCGTGGTACCCATCCCATGGGTTCCAAATCTCCAGGTTCAAGGGCATCTTCCTACATCGAAAACATGCATGAGAAACCCAGAAGATGGTACACCGTGTGATCGCGAAAGGTTTCTAAAACACACCTCATTTCTCATCTCCTTGTGCTCGGGTTCGCCATTCCAGCTGCTTTACTAGCAATCTCCCTCCTTGGAGAATCAGCACCTTTAACCTCCTGTTCCGTACAGGTTGCAGTTTGTCCTGAGGATGAACGGGAAGAGGGGAAAACAATGAGAGACTAGCTCTAGGTGTTGGGACAGGCACAGGTCACTCTATTTTCCCATCAGGAAGAAGAATTAACCCCAGGCTCAGCCTGCCGCCCGGGACCAGAATAGGGCCTGAAGCAATCCTGCGCTTTTGCGGCCAGCTCCCAAGAAAGCGAGTTGAAAAATGGAGCTCAGGGGCACTGCAATTCACAAACCTGCAGACTTATAAATGATCACTCTCGTCCACAAATATATTGAGGGAAGGCAACGAAGAGGATTTGAAAGCAAGGCAGAATTGCAGGAAACAGATTTCAGGAGGGAGAGTCAAATCGCCTTTAAAGCACAGGAAAAGCGGCAAAACCTCGACAAGATGCCCTTGGCCAAAAAGGGCGTATGCGTTTTTTCCTGAATATATTCAGGAAAAAACGCATACGCCCTTTTTGGCCAACCAAGCAACCTGGAAAGGCAAATCAGCGCTACAAAGAAGTCTCGCTTCCCATCGGTCAAAAGGGCCATGCTGAATAAAGTGTCAAAACCAGAAATGCAGGGCAGGCCATGAGGAAACGGGAGCCTTGTTACGATGATGGGCGGGATGTAAATTGCCAACAGCCACTCTGGAGAAGTGTACGATGTGTCCTGAAACATCTAAAAAACTCAGCTTAGAGAGCATAGGGCACTTCCACTCATGGGCGTATAAAGTGGGAAAATTAAAAACCAGCAAGACACAGGCACCCCAAACTTTAGGGCTGCTCTGTTGACAAGAACCTCCAACTTCGTTACACCTTAAATATCCCAGGAAAGAGAAAAATGGATAAAGAAGTTGTGGTCCTTATGTACAATGGAATATCACTCAGCCATGAAATCAACGTCATAAGGCTAGTAGCAGCATGATGAGTGGATTTAGTTACGACGATTCTAAGTGAAATAAGTCACACAGAAAAAGACACTTATCATAAGATATCACTTATAGAGGGAATGAAAAAACCGCTACCCTTGAACTGAATTACAAAACAGAACAGAGTCACACGTTTAGAAAACACACAATGGCTGCTTAACGGGAAAGGTGAGGTGGGGTGATGAATAAAACAAGGGTTTCAAATTAGCTCAGATACCGTTCCATAAACCCAATATGTACTAGACAAGACCTACTCCTTGCTCAGTGAATTGGACTCAAAACCCCCTATTCCCGGCCCAAGAATATATCTGACTAGTAAGAATCTTAAAACCTATGTATTGATATCTCTCTGTAAGTGAGTCAAGTGGGTGTGAAGTGACATAAACACAGCAGTGAAAAGCAGCTAAACCCCATTATAAAAATCAATTACTTTTAAAAACCTGTGAAAAAAAGACAGTGAAAGAGAGAGAAATTCTTACAAAATTCGTTTAGGGGCAGTGATGCTACCTGGATTGACCATATCTAGACCCACAGCTGATTGAGACATAAGGGTGGACACTCTTGGGGCTGAGAGGTTTGGTGAGGTTGGGTAAGGAAACGCAGACCCATTAAAGTAATACTGCGTGGTACCCATCCCATGGGTCCCAAATCTCCAGGTTCAAGGGCATCTTCCTACATCGAAAACATGCATGAGAAACAAAGAAGATGGTACACCGTGTGATCGCGAAAGGTTTCTAAAACGCACCTCATTTCTCATCTCCTTGTGCTCGGGTTCGACATTCCAGATGCTTTACTAGCAATCTCCCTCCTTGGAGAATCAGCACCTTTAACCTCCTGTTCCGTACAGGTTGCAATTTGTCCTGAGGATGAACGGGAAGAGGGGAAAACAAAGAGAGACTAGCTCTAGGTGTTGAGACAGGCACAGGTCACTCTATTTTCCCATCAGGAAGAAGAATTAAGCCCAGGCTCAGCCTGCCGCCCAGGACCAGAATAGGGCCTGAAGCAATCCTGCGCTTTTGCGGCCAGCTCCCAAGAAAGCGAGTTGAAAAATGGAGCTCAGGCCACTGCAATTCACAAACCTGCAGACTTATAAATGATCACTCTCGTCCACAAATATATTGAGGGAAGGCAACGAAGAGGATTTGAAAGCAAGGCAGAATTGCAGGAAACAGATTTCAGGAGGGAGAGTCAAATCGCCTTTAAAGCACAGGAAAAGCGGGAAAACCTCGACAACATGCCCTTGGCCAAAAAGGGCGTATGCGTTTTTTCCTGAATATATTCAGGAAAAAACGCATACGCCCTTTTTGGCCAACCAAGCAACCTGGAAAGGCAAATCAGCGCTACAAAGAAGTCTCGCTTCCCATCGGTCAAAAGGGCCATGCTGAATAAAGTGTCAAAACCAGAAATGCAGGGCAGGCCATGAGGAAACGGGAGCCTTGTTACGATGATGGGCGGGATGTAAATTGCCAACAGCCACTCTGGAGAAGTGTACGATGTGTCCTGAAACATCTAAAAAACTCAGCTTAGAGAGCATAGGGCACTTCCACTCATGGGCGTATAAAGTGGGAAAATTAAAAACCAGCAAGACACAGGCACCCCAAAGTTTAGGGCTGCTCTGTTGACAAGAACCTCCAACTTCGTTACACCTTAAATATCCCAGGAAAGAGAAAAATGGATAAAGAAGTTGTGGTCCTTATGTACAATGGAATATCACTCAGCCATGAAATCAACGTCATAAGGCTAGTAGCAGCATGATGAGTGGATTTAGGTACGACGATTCTAAGTGAAATAAATCACACAGAAAAAGACACTTATCATAAGATATCACTTATAGAGGGAATGAAAAAATCGCTACCTTTGAACTGAATTACAAAACAGAACAGAGTCACACGTTTAGAAAACACACAATGGCTGCTTAACGGGAAAGGTGAGGTGGGGTGATGAATAAAACAAGGGTTTCAAATTAGCTCAGATACCGTTCCATAAACCCAATATGTACTAGACAAGACCTACTCCTTGCTCAGTGAATTGGACTCAAAACCCCCTATTCACGGCCCAAGAATATATCTGACTAGTAAGAATCTTAAAACCTATGTATTGATATCTCTCTGTAAGTGAGTCAAGTGGGTGTGAAGTGACATAAACACAGCAGTGAAAAGCAGCTAAACCCCATTATAAAAATCAATTACTTTTAAAAACCTGTGAAAAAAAGACAGTGAAAGAGAGAGAAATTCTTACAAAATTCGTTCAGGGGCTGTGATGCCACCTGGATTGACCATGTATAGACCCACAGCTGATTGAGACATAAGGGTGGACACTTTTGGGGCTGAGAGGTTTGGTGAGGTTGGGTGAGCAAACGCAGACCCTTTAAAGTAATACTGCGTGGTACCCATCCCATGGGTCCCAAATCTCCAGGTTCAAGGGCATCTTCCTACATCGAAAACATGCATGAGAAACCCAGAAGATGGTACACCGTGTGATCGGGAAAGGTTTTTAAAACACACCTCATTTCTCATCTCCTTGTGCTCGGGTTCGCCATTCCAGCCGCTTTACTAGCAATCTCCCTCCTTGGAGAATCAGCACCTTTAACCTCCTGTTCCGTACAGGTTGCAATTTGTTCTGAGGATGAACGGGAAGAGGGGGAACCAATGAGAGACTAGCTCTAGGTGTTGGGACAGGCACAGGTCACTCTATTTTCCCATCAGGAAGAAGAATTAAGCACAGGCTCAGCCTGCCGCCCAGGACCAGAATAGGGCCTGAAGCAATCCTGCGCTTTTGCGGCCAGCTCCCAAGAAAGCGAGTTGAAAAATGGAGCTCAGGGGCACTGCAATTCACAAACCTGCAGACTTATAAATGATCACTCTCGTCCACAAATATATTGAGGGAAGGCAACGAAGAGGATGTGAAAGCAAGGCAGAATTGCAGGAAACAGATTTCAGGAGGGAGATTCGAATCGCCTTTAAAGCACAGTAAAAGCGGCAAAACCTCGACAATGATGCCCTAGGCCAAAAAGGGCGTATGCGTTTTTTCCTGAATATATTCAGGAAAAAAAGCATACGCCCTTTTTGGCCAAGCAAGCAACCTGGAAAGGCAAATCAGCGCTACAAAGAAGTCTCGCTTCCCATCGGTCAAAAGGGCCATGCTGAATAAAGTGTCAAAACCAGAAATGCAGGGCAGGCCATTTAGAAACGGGAGCCTTGGTACGCTGATGGGCGGGATGTAAATTGCCAACAGCCACTCTGGTGAAGTGTACGGTGTGTCCTGAAACATCTAAAAAACTCAGCTTAGAGAGCATAGGGCACTTCCACTCATGGGCGTATAAATTGGGAAAACTAAAAATCAGCAAGACACAGGCACCCCAACGTTTAGGGCTGCTCTGTTGACAAGAACCTCCACTTCGTTACACCTTAAATATCCCAGGAAAGAGAAAAATGGATAAAGAAGTTGTGGTCCTTATGTACAATGGAATATCACTCAGCCATGAAATCAACGTCATAAGGCTAGTAGCAGCATGATGAGTGGATTTAGGTACGACGATTCTAAGTGAAATATGTCACAGAGAAAAAGACACTTATCATAAGATATCACTTATAGAGGGAATGTAAAAACCGCTACCCTTGAACTGAATTACAAAACAGAACAGAGTCATACGTTTAGAAAACACACTATGGCTGCTTCACGGGAAAGGTGAGGTGGGGTGATGCATAAAACAAGGGTTTCAAATTAGCTCAGATACCGTTCCATAAACCCAATATGTAATAGACAAGACCTACTCCTTGCTCAGTGAATTGGACTCGACACCCCCTAATCACGGCCCAAGAATATATCTGACTAGTAAGAATCTTAAAACCTATGTATTGATATCTCTCTGTGAGTCAATTGGGTGTAAAGTGACATAAACACAGCAGTGAAAAGCAGCTAAACCCCATTATAAAAATCAATTACTTTTAAAATCCTGTGAAACAAAGACAGTGAAAGAGAGAGAAATTCTTACAAAATTCGTTCAGGGGCTGTGATGCCACCTGGATTGACCATGTATAGACCCACAGCTGATTGAGACATAAGGGTGGACACTCTTGGGGCTGAGAGGTTTGGTGAGGTTGGGTGAGCAAACGCAGACCCTTTAAAGTAATACTGCGTGGTACCCATCCCATGGGTCCCAAATCTCCAGGTTCAAGGGCATCTTCCTACATCGAAAACATGCATGAGAAACCCAGAACATGGTACACCGTGTGATCGGGAAAGGTTTCTAAAACACACCTCATTTCTCATCTCCTTGTGCTCGGGTTCGCCATTCCAGCCGCTTTACTAGCAATCTCCCTCCTTGGAGAATCAGCACCTTTAACCTCCTGTTCCGTACAGGTTGCAATTTGTCCTGAGGATGAACGGGAAGAGGGGGAACCAATGAGAGACTAGCTCTAGGTGTTGGGACAGGCACAGGTCACTCTATTTTCCCATCAGGAAGAAGAATTAAGCACAGGCTCAGCCTGCCGCCCGGGACCAGAATAGGGCCTGAAGCAATCCTGCGCTTTTGCGGCCAGCTCCCAAGAAAGCGAGTTGAAAAATGGAGCTCAGGGGCACTGCAATTCACAAACCTGCAGACTTATAAATGATCACTCTCGTCCACAAATATATTGAGGGAAGGCAACGAAGAGGATTTGAAAGCAAGGCAGAATTGCAGGAAACAGATTTCAGATTCAGGAGGGAGATTGGAATCGCCTTTAAAACACAGGAAAAGCGGCAAAACCTCGACAATGATGCCCTTGGCCAAAAAGGGCGTATGCGTTTTTTCCTGAATATATTCAGGAAAAAACGCATACGCCCTTTTTGGCCAACCAAGCAACCTGGAAAGGCAAATCAGCGCTACAAAGAAGTCTCGCTTCCCATCGGTCAAAAGAGCCATGCTGAATAAAGTGTCAAAACCAGAAATGCAGGGCAGGCCATGAGGAAACGGGAGCCTTGTTACGATGATGGGCGGGATGTAAATTGCCAACAGCCACTCTGGAGAAGTGTACGATGTGTCCTGAAACATCTAAAAAACTCAGCTTAGAGAGCATAGGGCACTTCCACTCATGGGCGTATAAAGTGGGAAAATTAAAAACCAGCAAGACACAGGCACCCCAAAGTTTAGGGCTGCTCTGTTGACAAGAACCTCCAACTTCGTTACACCTTAAATATCCCAGGAAAGAGAAAAATGGATAAAGAAGTTGTGGTCCTTATGTACAATGGAATATCACTCAGCCATGAAATCAACGTCATAAGGCTAGTAGCAGCATGATGAGTGGATTTAGGTACGACGATTCTAAGTGAAATAAGTCACACAGAAAAAGACACTTATCATAAGATATCACTTATAGAGGGAATGTAAAAACCGCTACCCTTGAACTGAATTACAAAACAGAACAGAGTCACACGTTTAGAAAACACACAATGGCTGCTTAACGGGAAAGGTGAGGTGGGGTGATGAATAAAACAAGGGTTTCAAATTAGCTCAGATACCGTTCCATAAACCCAATATGTACTAGACAAGACCTACTCCTTGCTCAGTGAATTGGACTCAAAACCCCCTATTCACGGCCCAAGAATATATCTGACTAGTAAGAATCTTAAAACCTATGTATTGATATCTCTCTGTAAGTGAGTCAAGTGGGTGTGAAGTGACATAAACACAGCAGTGAAAAGCAGCTAAACCCCATTATAAAAATCAATTACTTTTAAAAACCTGTGAAAAAAAGACAGTGAAAGAGAGAGAAATTCTTACAAAATTCGTTTAGGGGCAGTTATGCTACCTGGATTGACCATATCTAGACCCACAGCTGATTGAGACATAAGGGTGGACACTCTTGGGGATGAGAGATTTGGTGAGGTTGGGTGAGGAAACGCAGACCCTTTAAAGTAATACTGCGTGGTACCCATCCCATTGTTCCCAAATCTCCAGGTTCAAGGGCATCTTCCTACATCGAAAACATGCATGAGAAACCCAGAAGATGGTACACCGTGTGATCGCGAAAGGTTTCTAAAACGCACCTCATTTCTCATCTCCTTGTGCTCGGGTTCGCCATTCCAGATGCTTTACTAGCAATCTCCCTCCTTGGAGAATCAGCACCTTTAACCTCCTGTTCCGTACAGGTTGCAATTTGTCCTGAGGATGAACGGGAAGAGGGGAAAACAATGAGAGACTAGCTCTAGGTGATGAGACAGGCACAGGTCACCCTATTTTCCCATCAGGAAGAAGAATTAAGCACAGGCTCAGCCTGCCGCCCGGGACCAGAATAGGGCCTGAAGCAATCCTGCGCTTTTGCGGCCAGCTCCCAAGAAAGCGAGTTGAAAAATGGAGCTCAGGGGCACTGCAATTCACAAACCTGCAGACTTATAAATGATCACTCTCGTCCACAAATATACTGAGGGAAGGCAACGAAGAGGATTTGAAAGCAAGGCAGAATTGCAGGAAACAGATTTCAGGAGGGAGAGTCAAATCGCCTTTAAAGCACAGGAAAAGCGGGAAAACCTCGACAAGATGCCCTTGGCAAAAAAGGGCGTATGCGTTTTTTCCTGAATATATTCAGGAAAAAACGCATACGCCCTTTTTGGCCAACCAAGCAACCTGGAAAGGCAAATCAGCGCTACAAAGAAGTCTCGCTTCCCATCGGTCAAAAGGGCCATGCTGAATAAAGTGTCAAAACCAGAAATGCAGGGCAGGCCATGAGGAAACGGGAGCCTTGTTACGATGATGGGCGGGATGTAAATTGCCAACAGCCACTCTGGAGAAGTGTACGATGTGTCCTGAAACATCTAAAAAACTCAGCTTAGAGAGCATAGGGCACTTCCACTCATGGGCGTATAAAGTGGGAAAATTAAAAACCAGCAAGACACAGGCACCCCAAAGTTTAGGGCTGCTCTGTTGACAAGAACCTCCAACTTCGTTACACCTTAAATATCCCAGGAAAGAGAAAAATGGATAAAGAAGTTGTGGTCCTTATGTACAATGGAATATCACTCAGCCATGAAATCAACGTCATAAGGCTAGTAGCAGCATGATGAGTGGATTTAGGTACGACGATTCTAAGTGAAATAAGTCACACAGAAAAAGACACTTATCATAAGATATCACTTATAGAGGGAATGAAAAAATCGCTACCCTTGAACTGAATTACAAAACAGAACAGAGTCACACGTTTAGAAAACACACAATGGCTGCTTAACGGGAAAGGTGAGGTGGGGTGATGAATAAAACAAGGGTTTCAAATTAGCTCAGATACCGTTCCATAAACCCAATATGTACTAGACAAGACCTACTCCTTGCTCAGTGAATTGGACTCAAAACCCCCTATTCCCGGCCCAAGAATATATCTGACTAGTAAGAATCTTAAAACCTATGTATTGATATCTCTCTGTAAGTGAGTCAAGTGGGTGTGAAGTGACATAAACACAGCAGTGAAAAGCAGCTAAACCCCATTATAAAAATCAATTACTTTTAAAAACCTGTGAAACAAAGACAGTGAAAGAGAGAGAAATTCTTACAAAATTCGTTCAGGGGCTGTGATGCCACCTGGATTGACCATGTATAGACCCACAGCTGATTGAGACATAAGGGTGGACACTCTTGGGGCTGAGAGGTTTGGTGAGGTTGGGTGAGCAAACGCAGACCCTTTAAAGTAATACTGCGTGTTACCCATCCAATGGGTCCCAAATCTCCAGGTTCAAGGCCATCTTCCTACATCGAAATCATGCATGAGGAACCCAGAAGATGGTACACCGTGTGATCGGGAAAGGTTTCTAAAATACACCTCATTTCTCATGTCCTTGTGCTCGGGTTCGCCATTCCAGCCGCATTACTAGCAATCTCCCTCCTTGGAGAATCAGCACCTTTAACCTCCTGTTCCGTACAGGTTGCAATTTGTCCTGAGGATGAACGGGAAGAAGAGGGAACCAATGAGAGACTAGCTCTAGGTGTTGGGACAGGCACAGGTCACTCTATTTTCCCATCAGGAAGAAGAATTAAGCACAGGCTCAGCCTTCCGCCCGGGACCAGAATAGGGCCTGAAGCAATCCTGCGCTTTTGCGGCCAGCTCCCAAGAAAGCGAGTTGAAAAATGGAGCTCAGGGGCACTGCAATTCACAAATCTGCAGACTTATAAATGACCACTCTCGTCCACAAATATATTGAGGGAAGGCAACGAAGAGGATTTGAAAGCAAGGCAGAATTGCAGGAAACAGATTTCAGGAGGGAGATTCGAATCGCCTTTAAAGCACAGGAAAAGCGTCAAAACCTCGACAATGATGCCCTTGGCCAAAAAGGGCGTATGCGTTTTTTCCTGAATATATTCAGGAAAAAACGCATACGCCCTTTTTGGCCAAGCAAGCAACCTGGAAAGGCAAATCAGCGCTACAAAGAAGTCTCGCTTCCCATCGGTCAAAAGGGCCATGCTGAATAAAGTTTCAAAACCAGAAATGCAGGGCAGGCCATGGAGAAACGGGAGGCTTGCTACGCTAATGGGCGGGATGTAAATTGCCAACAGCCACTCTGGAGAACTGTACGGTGTGTCCTGAAACATCTAAAAAACTCAGCTTAGAGAGCATAGGGCACTTCCACTCATGGGCGTATAAATTGGGAAAACTAAAAATCAGCAAGACACAGGCACCCCAACGTTTAGGGCTGCTCTGTTGACAAGAACCTCCACTTCGTTACACCTTAAATATCTCAGGAAAGAGAAAAATGGATAAAGATGTTGTGGTCCTTATGTACAATGGAATATCACTCAGCCATGAAATCAACGTCATAAGGCTAGTAGCAGCATGATGAGTGGATTTAGGTACGACGATTCTAAGTGAAATAAGTCACACAGAAAAAGACACTTATCATAAGATATCACTTATAGAGGGAATGTAAAAACCGCTACCCTTGAACTGAATTACAAAACAGAACAGAGTCACACGTTTAGAAAACACACTATGGCTGCTTAACGGGAAAGGTGATGTGGGGCGATGCATAAAACAAGGGTTTCAAATTAGCTCAGATACCGTTCCATAAACCCAATATGTAATAGACAAGATCTACTCCTTGCTCAGTGAATTGGACTCAACACCCCCTATTCACGGCCCAAGAATATATCTGACTAGTAAGAATCTTAAAACCTATGTATTGATATCTCTCTGTAAGTGAGTCAAGTGGGTGTAAAGTGGCATAAACACAGCAGTGAAAAGCAGCTAAACCCCATTATAAAAATCAATTACTTTTAAAAACCTGTGAAAAAAAGACAGTGAAAGAGAGAGAAATTCTTACAAAATTCGTTTAGGGGCAGTTATGCTACCTGGATTGACCATATCTAGACCCACAGCAGATTGAGACATAAGGGTGGACACTCTTGGGGCTGAGAGGTTTGGTGAGGTTGGGTGAGCAAACGCAGACCCTTTAAAGTAATACTGCGTGGTACCCATCCCATGGGTCCCAAATCTCCAGGTTCAAGGGCATCTTCCTACATCGAAAACATGCATGAGAAACCCAGAAGATGGTACACTGTGTGATCGGGAAAGGTTTCTAAAACGCACCTCATTTTTCATGTCCTTGTGCTCGGGTTCGCCATTCCAGCCGCATTACTAGCAATCTCCCTCCTTGGAGAATCAGCACCTTTAACCTCCTGTTCCGTACAGGTTGCAATTTGTCCTGAGGATGAACGGGAAGAAGGGGGAACCAATGAGAGACTAGCTCTAGGTGTTGGGACAGGCACAGGTCACTCTATTTTCCCATCAGGAAGAAGAATTAAGCACAGGCTCAGCCTTCCGCCCGGGACCAGAATAGGGCCTGAAGCAATCCTGCGCTTTTGCGGCCAGCTCCCAAGAAAGCGAGTTGAAAAATGGAGCTCAGGGGCACTGCAATTCACAAACCTGCAGACTTATAAATGACCACTCTCGTCCACAAATATATTGAGGGAAGGCAACGAAGAGGATTTGAAAGCAAGGCAGAATTGCAGGAAACAGATTTCAGGAGGGAGATTCGAATCGCCTTTAAAGCACAGGAAAAGCGGCAAAACCTCGACAATGATGCCCTTGGCCAAAAAGGGCGTATGCGTTTTTTCCTGAATATATTCAGGAAAAAACGCATACGCCCTATTTGGCCAAGCAAGCAACCTGGAAAGGCAAATCAGCGCTACAAAGAAGTCTCGCTTCCCATCGGTCAAAAGGGCCATGCTGAATAAAGTGTCAAAACCAGAAATGCAGGGCAGGCCATTTAGAAACGGGAGCCTTGCTACGCTGATGGGCAGGATGTAAATTGCCAACAGCCACTCTGGTGAAGTGTACGGTGTGTCCTGAAACATCTAAAAAACTCAGCTTAGAGAGCATAGGGCACTTCCACTCATGGGCGTATAAATTGGGAAAACTAAAAATCAGCAAGACACAGGCACCCCAACGTTTAGGGCTGCTCTGTTGACAAGAACCTCCACTTCGTTACACCTTAAATATCCCAGGAAAGAGAAAAATGGATAAAGAAGTTGTGGTCCTTATGTACAATGGAATATCACTCAGCCATGAAATCAACGTCATAAGGCTAGTAGCAGAATGATGAGTGGATTTAGGTACGACGATTCTAAGTGAAATAAGTCACACAGAAAAAGACACTTATCATAAGATATCACTTATAGAGGGAATGTAAAAACCGCTACCCTTGAACTGAATTACAAAACAGAACAGAGTCACACGTTTAGAAAACACACTATGGCTGCTTAACGGGAAAGGTGAGGTGGGGTGATGCATAAAACAAGGGTTTCAAATTAGCTCAGATACCGTTCCATAAACCCAATATGTAATAGACAAGACCTACTCCTTGCTCAGTGAATTGGACTCAACACCCCCTATTCACGGCCCAAGAATATAGCTGACTAGTAAGAATCTTAAAACCTATGTATTGATATCTCTCTGTAAGTGAGTCAAGTGGGTGTAAAGTGACATAAACACAGCAGTGAAAAGCAGCTAAACCCCATTTTAAAAATCAATTACTTTTAAAAACCTGTGAAACAAAGACAGTGAAAGAGAGAGAAATTCTTACAAAATTCGTTCAGGGGCTGTGATGCCACCTGGATTGACCATGTATAGACCCACAGCTGATTGAGACATAAGGGTGGACACTCTTGGGGCTGAGAGGTTTGGTGAGGTTGGGTGAGCAAACGCAGACCCTTTAAAGTAATACTGCGTGTTACCCATCCCATGGGTCCCAAATCTCCAGGTTCAAGGCCATCTTCCTACATCGAAAACATGCATGAGGAACCCAGAAGATGGTACACCGTGTGATCGGGAAAGGTTTCTAAAACACACCTCATTTCTCATCTCCTTGTGCTCGGGTTCGCCATTCCAGCCGCTTTACTAGCAATCTCCCTCCTTGGAGAATCAGCACCTTTAACCTCCTGTTCCGTACAGGTTGCAATTTGTCCTGAGGATGAACGGGAAGAGGGGGAACCAATGAGAGACTAGCTCTAGGTGTTGGGACAGGCACAGGTCACTCTATTTTCCCATCAGGAAGAAGAATTAAGCACAGGCTCAGCCTGCCGCCCAGGACCAGAATAGGGCCTGAAGCAATCCTGCGCTTTTGCGGCCAGCTCCCAAGAAAGCGAGTTGAAAAATGGAGCTCAGGGGCACTGCAATTCACAAACCTGCAGACTTATAAATGATCACTCTCGTCCACAAATATATTGAGGGAAGGCAACGAAGAGGATTTGAAAGCAAGGCAGAATTGCAGGAAACAGATTTCAGGAGGGAGATTCGAATCGCCTTTAAAGCACAGGAAAAGCGGCAAAACCTCGACAATGATGCCCTTGGCCAAAAAGGGCGTATGCGTTTTTTCCTGAATATATTCAGGAAAAAACGCATACGCCCTTTTTGGCCAAGCAAGCAACCTGGAAAGGCAAATCAGCGCTACAAAGAAGTCTCGCTTCCCATCGGTCAAAAGGGCCATGCTGAATAAAGTGTCAAAACCAGAAATGCAGGGCAGGCCATATAGAAACGGGAGCCTTGCTACGCTGATGGGCGGGATGTAAATTGCCAACAGCCACTCTGGTGAAGTGTACGGTGTGTCCTGAAACATCTAAAAAACTCAGCTTAGAGAGCATAGGGCACTTCCACTCATGGGCGTATAAATTGGGAAAACTAAAAATCAGCAAGACACAGGCACCCCAACGTTTAGGGCTGCTCTGTTGACAAGAACCTCCACTTCGTTACACCTTAAATATCCCAGGAAAGAGAAAAATGGATAAAGAAGTTGTGGTCCTTATGTACAATGGAATATCACTCAGCCATGAAATCAACGTCATAAGGCTAGTAGCAGCATGATCAGTGGATTTAGGTACGACGATTCTAAGTAAAATAAGTCACAGAGAAAAAGACACTTATCATAAGATATCACTTATAGAGGGAATGTAAAAACCGCTACCCTTGAACTGAATTACAAAACAGAACAGAGTCACACGTTTAGAAAACACACTATGGCTGCTTCACGGGAAAGGTGAGGTGGGGTGATGCATAAAACAAGGGTTTCAAATTAGCTCAGATACCGTTCCATAAACCCAATATGTAATAGACAAGACCTACTCCTTGCTCAGTGAATTGGACTCGACCCCCCTAATCACGGCCCAAGAATATATCTGACTAGTAAGAATCTTAAAACCTATGTATTGATATCTCTCTGTAAGTGAGTCAAGTGGGTGTAAAGTGACATAAACACAGCAGTGAAAAGCAGCTAAACCCCATTATAAAAATCAATTACTTTTAAAATCCTGTGAAACAAAGACAGTGAAAGGGAGAGAAATTCTTACAAAATTCGTTCAGGGGCTGTGATGCCACCTGGATTGACCATGTATAGACCCACAGCTGATTGAGACATAAGGGTGGACACTCTTGGGGCTGAGAGGTTTGGTGAGGTTGGGTGAGCAAAGGCAGACCCTTTAAAGTAATACTGCGTGGTACCCATCCTATGGGTCCCAAATCTCCAGGTTCAAGGGCATCTTCCTACATCGAAAACATGCATGAGAAACCCAGAAGATGGTACACCGTGTGATCGGGAAAGGTTTCTAAAACACACCTCATTTCTCATCTCCTTGTGCTCGGGTTCGCCATTCCAGCCGCTTTACTAGCAATCTCCCTCCTTGGAGAATCAGCACCTTTAACCTCCTGTTCCGTACAGGTTGCAATTTGTCCTGAGGATGAACGGGAAGAGGGGGAACCAATGAGAGACTAGCTCTAGGTGTTGGGACAGGCACAGGTCACTCTATTTTCCCATCAGGAAGAAGAATTAGGCACAGGCTCAGCCTGCCGCCCAGGACCAGAATAGGGCCTGAAGCAATCCTGCGCTTTTGCGGCCAGCTCCCAAGAAAGCGAGTTGAAAAATGGAGCTCAGGGGCACTGCAATTCACAAACCTGCAGACTTATAAATGATCACTCTCGTCCACAAATATATTGAGGGAAGGCAACGAAGAGGATTTGAAAGCAAGGCGGAATTGCAGGAAACAGATTTCAGAAGGGAGATTCGAATCGCCTTTAAAGCACAGGAAAAGCGGCAAAACCTCGACAATGATGCCCTTGGCCAAAAAGGGCGTATGCGTTTTTTCCTGAATATATTCAGGAAAAAACGCATACGCCCTATTTGGCCAAGCAAGCAACCTGGAAATGCAAATCAGCGCTACAAAGAAGTCTCGCTTCCCATCGGTCAAAAGGGCCATGCTGAATAAAGTGTCAAAACCAGAAATGCAGGGCAGGCCATGAGGAAACGGGAGCCTTGCTACGATGATGGGCGGGATGTAAATTGCCAACAGCCACTCTGGAGAAGTGTACGGTGTGTCCAGAAACATCTAAAAAACTCAGCTTAGAGAGCATAGGGCAGTTCCACTCATGGGCGTATAAATTGGGAAAACTAAAAATCAGCAAGACACAGGCACCACAACATTTAGGGCTGCTCTGTTGACAAGAACCTCCACTTCGTTACACCTTAAATATCCCAGGAAAGAGAAAAATGGATAAAGAAGTTGTGGTCCTTATGTACAAAGGAATATCACTCAGCCATGAAATCAACGTCATAAGGCTAGTAGCAGCATGGTGAGTGGATTTAGGTACGACGATTCTAAGTGAAATAAGTCACACAGAAAAAGACACTTATCATAAGATATCACTTATAGAGGGAATGTAAAAACCGCTACCCTTGACCTGAATTACAAAACATAACAGAGTCACACTTTTACAAAACACACTATGGCTGCTTAAGGGGAAAGGTGAGGTGGGGTGATGCATAAAACAAGGGTTTCAAATTAGCTCAGATACCGTTCCATAAACCCAATATGTAACAGACAAGACCTACTCCTTGCTCAGTGAATTGGACTCAACACCCCATATTCACGGCCCAAGAATATATCTGATTAGTAAGAATCTTAAAACCTATGTATTGATATCTCTCTGTAAGTGAGTCAAGTGGGTGTAAAGTGACATAAACACAGCAGTGAAAAGCAGGTAACCCCATTAAAAAAATCAATTACTTTTATAAACCTGTGAAACAAAGACAGTGAAAGAGAGAGAAATTCTTACAAAATTCGTTCAGGGACTGTGACGCCACCTGGATTGACCATGTATAGACCCACAGCTGATTGAGACATAAGGGTGGACACTCTTGGGGCTGAGAGGTTTGGTGAGGTTGGGTGAGCAAACGCAGACCCTTTAAAGTAATACTGCGTGCTACCCATCCCATGGGTCCCAAATCTCCAGGTTCAAGGGCATCTTCCTACATCGAAAACATGCATGAGAAACCCAGAAGATGGTACACCGTGTGATCGCGAAAGGTTTCTAAAACGCACCTCATTTCTCATCTCCTTGTGCTCGGGTTCGCCATTCCAGCTGCTTTACTAGCAATCTCCCTCCTTGGAGAA
Organism: Balaenoptera physalus; assembly: GCF_965194825.1. Classification (NCBI taxonomy): domain Eukaryota; kingdom Metazoa; phylum Chordata; class Mammalia; order Artiodactyla; family Balaenopteridae; genus Balaenoptera; species Balaenoptera physalus. The sequence goes on along the minus strand of NW_028126565.1, from coordinate 695,012 downwards.
TCAGCACCTTTAACCTCCTGTTCCGTACAGGTTGCAATTTGTCCTGAGGATGAACGGGAAGAGGGGAAAACAATGAGAGACTAGCTCTAGGTGTTGGGACAGGCACAGGTCACTCTATTTTCCCATCAGGAAGAAGAATTAAGCACAGGCTCAGCCTGCCGCCCGGGACCAGAATAGGGCCTGAAGCAATCCTGCGCTTCTGCGGCCAGCTCCCAAGAAAGCGAGTTGAAAAATGGAGCTCAGGGGCACTGCAATTCACAAACCTGCAGACTTATAAATGATCACTCTCGTCCACAAATATATTGAGGGAAGGCAACGAAGAGGATTTAAAGCAAGGCAGAATTGCAGGAAACAGATTTCAGGAGGGAGATACGAATCGCCTTTAAAGCACAGGAAAAGCGGCAAAACCTCGACAATGATGCCCTTGGCCAAAAAGGGCGTATGCGTTTTTTCCTGAATATATTCAGGAAAAAACGCATACGCCCTTTTTGGCCAACCAAGCAACCTGGAAAGGCAAATCAGCGCTACAAAGAAGTCTCGCTTCCCATCGGTCAAAAGGGCCATGCTGAATAAAGTGTCAAAACCAGAAATGCAGGGCAGGCCATGAGGAAACGGGAGCCTTGCTACGATGATGGGCGGGATGTAAATTGCCAACACCCACTCTGGAGAAGTGTACGGTGTGTCCAGAAACATCTAAAAAACTCAGCTTAGAGAGCATAGGGCACTTCCACTCATGGGCGTATAAATTGGGAAAACTAAAAATCAGCAAGACACAGGCACCCCAACATTTAGGGCTGCTCTGTTGACAAGAACCTCCACTTCGTTACACCTTAAATATCCCAGAAAAGAGAAAAATGGATAAAGAAGTTGTGGTCCTTATGTACAAAGGAATATCACTCAGCCATGAAATCAACGTCATAAGGCTAGTAGCAGCATGATGAGTGGATTTAGGTACGACGATTCTAAGTGAAATAAGTCACACAGAAAAAGACACTTATCATAAGATATCACTTATAGAGGGAATGTAAAAACCGCTACCCTTGAACTGAATTACAAAACAGAACAGAGTCACACTTTTACAAAACACACTATGGCTGCTTAAGGGGAAAGGTGAGGTGGGGTGATGCATAAAACAAGGGTTTCAAATTAGCTCAGATACCGTTCCATAAACCCAATATGTAACAGACAAGACCTACTCCTTGCTCAGTGAATTGGACTCAACACCCCATATTCACGGCCCAAGAATATATCTGATTAGTAAGAATCTTAAAACCTATGTATTGATATCTCTCTGTAAGTGAGTCAAGTGGGTGTAAAGTGACATAAACACAGCACTGAAAAGCAGCTAAACCCCATTATAAAAATCAATTACTTTTATAAACCTGTGAAACAAAGACAGTGAAAGAGAGAGAAATTCTTACAAAATTCGTTCAGGGGCTGTGATGCCACCTGGATTGACCATGTATAGACCCACAGCTGATTGAGACATAAGGGTGGACACTCTTGGGGCTGAGAGGTTTGGTGAGGTTGGGTGAGGAAACGCAGACCCTTTAAAGTAATACTGCGTGGTACCCATCCCATGGGTTTCAAATCTCCAGGTTCAAGGGCATCTTCCTACATCGAAAACATGCATGAGAAACCCAGAAGATGGTACACCGTGTGATCGCGAAAGGTTTCTAAAACGCACCTCATTTCTCATCTCCTTGTGCTCGGGTTCGCCATTCCAGCTGCTTTACTAGCAATCTCCCTCCTTGGAGAATCAGCACCTTTAACCTCCTGTTCCGTACAGGTTGCAATTTGTCCTGAGGATGAACGGGAAGAGGGGAAAACAATGAGAGACTAGCTCTAGGTGTTGGGACAGGCACAGGTCACTCTATTTTCCCATCAGGAAGAAGAATTAAGCACAGGCTCAGCCTGCCGCCCGGGACCAGAATAAGGCCTGAAGCAATCCTGCGCTTTTGCGGCCAGCTCCCAAGAAAGCGAGTTGAAAAATGGAGCTCAGGGGCACTGCAATTCACAAACCTGCAGACTTATAAATGATCACTCTCGTCCACAAATATATTGAGGGAAGGCAACGAAGAGGATTTAAAGCAAGGCAGAATTGCAGGAAACAGATTTCAGGAGGGAGATACGAATCGCCTTTAAAGCACAGGAAAAGCGGCAAAACCTCGACAATGATGCCCTTGGCCAAAAAGGGCGTATGCGTTTTTTCCTGAATATATTCAGGAAAAAACGCATACGCCCTTTTTGGCCAACCAAGCAACCTGGAAAGGCAAATCAGCGCTACAAAGAAGTCTCGCTTCCCATCGGTCAAAAGGGCCATGCTGAATAAAGTGTCAAAACCAGAAATGCAGGGCAGGCCATGAGGAAACGGGAGCCTTGCTATGATGATGGGCGGGATGTAAGTTGCCAACACCCACTCTGGAGAAGTGTACGGTGTGTCCAGAAACATCTAAAAAACTCAGCTTAGAGAGCATAGGGCACTTCCACTCATGGGCGTATAAATTGGGAAAACTAAAAATCAGCAAGACACAGGCACCCCAACATTTAGGGCTGCTCTGTTGACAAGAACCTCCACTTCGTTACACCTTAAATATCCCAGGAAAGAGAAAAATGGATAAAGAAGTTGTGGCCCTTATCTACAAAGGAATATCACTCAGCCATGAAATCAACGTCATAAGGCTAGTAGCAGCATGATGAGTGGATTTAGGTACGACGATTCTAAGTGAAATAAGTCACACAGAAAAAGACACTTATCATAAGATATCACTTATAGAGGGAATGTAAAAACCGCTACCCTTGAACTGAATTACAAAACAGAACAGAGTCACACTTTTACAAAACACACTATGGCTGCTTAAGGGGAAAGGTGAGGTGGGGTGATGCATAAAACAAGGGTTTCAAATTAGCTCAGATACCGTTCCATAAACCCAATATGTAACAGAAAAGACCTACTCCTTGCTCAGTGAATTGGACTCAACACCCCATATTCACGGCCCAAGAATATATCTGATTAGTAAGAATCTTAAAACCTATGTATTGATATCTCTCTGTAAGTGAGTCAAGTGGGTGTAAAGTGACATAAACACAGCAGTGAAAAGCAGCTAAACCCCATTATAAAAATCAATTACTTTTAAAAACCTGTGAAACAAAGACAGTGAAAGAGAGAGAAATTCTTACAAAATTCGTTCAGGGACTGTGATGCCACCTGGATTGAACATGTATAGACCCACAGCTGATTGAGACATAAGGGTGGACACTCTTGGGGCTGAGAGGTTTGGTGAGGTTGGGTGAGCAAACGCAGACCCTTTAAAGTAATACTGCGTGCTACCCATCCCATGGGTCCCAAATCTCCAGGTTCAAGGGCATCTTCCTACATCGAAAACATGCATGAGAAACCCAGAAGATGGTACACCGTGTGATCGCGAAAGGTTTCTAAAACGCACCTCATTTCTCATCTCCTTGTGCTCGGGTTCGCCATTCCAGCTGCTTTACTAGCAATCTCCCTCCTTGGAGAATCAGCACCTTTAACCTCCTGTTCCGTACAGGTTGCAATTTGTCCTGAGGATGAACGGGAAGAGGGGAAAACAATGAGAGACTAGCTCTAGGTGTTGGGACAGGCACAGGTCACTCTATTTTCCCATCAGGAAGAAGAATTAAGCACAGGCTCAGCCTGCCGCCCGGGACCAGAATAGGGCCTGAAGCAATCCTGCGCTTCTGCGGCCAGCTCCCAAGAAAGCGAGTTGAAAAATGGAGCTCAGGGGCACTGCAATTCACAAACCTGCAGACTTATAAATGATCACTCTCGTCCACAAATATATTGAGGGAAGGCAACGAAGAGGATTTAAAGCAAGGCAGAATTGCAGGAAACAGATTTCAGGAGGGAGATACGAATCGCCTTTAAAGCACAGGAAAAGCGGCAAAACCTCGACAATGATGCCCTTGGCCAAAAAGGGCGTATGCGTTTTTTCCTGAATATATTCAGGAAAAAACGCATACGCCCTTTTTGGCCAACCAAGCAACCTGGAAAGGCAAATCAGCGCTACAAAGAAGTCTCGCTTCCCATCGGTCAAAAGGGCCATGCTGAATAAAGTGTCAAAACCAGAAATGCAGGGCAGGCCATGAGGAAACGGGAGCCTTGCTACGATGATGGGCGGGATGTAAATTGCCAACTCCCACTCTGGAGAAGTGTACGGTGTGTCCAGAAACATCTAAAAAACTCAGCTTAGAGAGCATAGGGCACTTCCACTCATGGGCGTATAAATTGGGAAAACTAAAAATCAGCAAGACACAGGCACCCCAACATTTAGGGCTGCTCTGTTGACAAGAACCTCCACTTCGTTACACCTTAAATATCCCAGAAAAGAGAAAAATGGATAAAGAAGTTGTGGTCCTTATGTACAAAGGAATATCACTCAGCCATGAAATCAACGTCATAAGGCTAGTAGCAGCATGATGAGTGGATTTAGGTACGACGATTCTAAGTGAAATAAGTCACACAGAAAAAGACACTTATCATAAGATATCACTTATAGAGGGAATGTAAAAACCGCTACCCTTGAACTGAATTACAAAACAGAACAGAGTCACACTTTTACAAAACACACTATGGCTGCTTAAGGGGAAAGGTGAGGTGGGGTGATGCATAAAACAAGGGTTTCAAATTAGCTCAGATACCGTTCCATAAACCCAATATGTAACAGACAAGACCTACTCCTTGCTCAGTGAATTGGACTCAACACCCCATATTCACGGCCCAAGAATATATCTGATTAGTAAGAATCTTAAAACCTATGTATTGATATCTCTCTGTAAGTGAGTCAAGTGGGTGTAAAGTGACATAAACACAGCACTGAAAAGCAGCTAAACCCCATTATAAAAATCAATTACTTTTATAAACCTGTGAAACAAAGACAGTGAAAGAGAGAGAAATTCTTACAAAATTCGTTCAGGGGCTGTGATGCCACCTGGATTGACCATGTATAGACCCACAGCTGATTGAGACATAAGGGTGGACACTCTTGGGGCTGAGAGGTTTGGTGAGGTTGGGTGAGGAAACGCAGACCCTTTAAAGTAATACTGCGTGGTACCCATCCCATGGGTTTCAAATCTCCAGGTTCAAGGGCATCTTCCTACATCGAAAACATGCATGAGAAACCCAGAAGATGGTACACCGTGTGATCGCGAAAGGTTTCTAAAACGCACCTCATTTCTCATCTCCTTGTGCTCGGGTTCGCCATTCCAGCTGCTTTACTAGCAATCTCCCTCCTTGGAGAATCAGCACCTTTAACCTCCTGTTCCGTACAGGTTGCAATTTGTCCTGAGGATGAACGGGAAGAGGGGAAAACAATGAGAGACTAGCTCTAGGTGTTGGGACAGGCACAGGTCACTCTATTTTCCCATCAGGAAGAAGAATTAAGCACAGGCTCAGCCTGCCGCCCGGGACCAGAATAGGGCCTGAAGCAATCCTGCGCTTCTGCGGCCAGCTCCCAAGAAAGCGAGTTGAAAAATGGAGCTCAGGGGCACTGCAATTCACAAACCTGCAGACTTATAAATGATCACTCTCGTCCACAAATATATTGAGGGAAGGCAACGAAGAGGATTTAAAGCAAGGCAGAATTGCAGGAAACAGATTTCAGGAGGGAGATACGAATCGCCTTTAAAGCACAGGAAAAGCGGCAAAACCTCGACAATGATGCCCTTGGCCAAAAAGGTCGTATGCGTTTTTTCCTGAATATATTCAGGAAAAAACGCATACGCCCTTTTTGGCCAACCAAGCAACCTGGAAAGGCAAATCAGCGCTACAAAGAAGTCTCGCTTCCCATCGGTCAAAAGGGCCATGCTGAATAAAGTGTCAAAACCAGAAATGCAGGGCAGGCCATGAGGAAACGGGAGCCTTGCTACGATGATGGGCGGGATGTAAATTGCCAACTCCCACTCTGGAGAAGTGTACGGTGTGTCCAGAAACATCTAAAAAACTCAGCTTAGAGAGCATAGGGCACTTCCACTCATGGGCGTATAAATTGGGAAAACTAAAAATCAGCAAGACACAGGCACCCCAACATTTAGGGCTGCTCTGTTGACAAGAACCTCCACTTCGTTACACCTTAAATATCCCAGAAAAGAGAAAAATGGATAAAGAAGTTGTGGTCCTTATGTACAAAGGAATATCACTCAGCCATGAAATCAACGTCATAAGGCTAGTAGCAGCATGATGAGTGGATTTAGGTACGACGATTCTAAGTGAAATAAGTCACACAGAAAAAGACACTTATCATAAGATATCACTTATAGAGGGAATGTAAAAACCGCTACCCTTGAACTGAATTACAAAACAGAACAGAGTCACACTTTTACAAAACACACTATGGCTGCTTAAGGGGAAAGGTGAGGTGGGGTGATGCATAAAACAAGGGTTTCAAATTAGCTCAGATACCGTTCCATAAACCCAATATGTAACAGACAAGACCTACTCCTTGCTCAGTGAATTGGACTCAACACCCCATATTCACGGCCCAAGAATATATCTGATTAGTAAGAATCTTAAAACCTATGTATTGATATCTCTCTGTAAGTGAGTCAAGTGGGTGTAAAGTGACATAAACACAGCACTGAAAAGCAGCTAAACCCCATTATAAAAATCAATTACTTTTATAAACCTGTGAAACAAAGACAGTGAAAGAGAGAGAAATTCTTACAAAATTCGTTCAGGGGCTGTGATGCCACCTGGATTGACCATGTATAGACCCACAGCTGATTGAGACATAAGGGTGGACACTCTTGGGGCTGAGAGGTTTGGTGAGGTTGGGTGAGGAAACGCAGACCCTTTAAAGTAATACTGCGTGGTACCCATCCCATGGGTTTCAAATCTCCAGGTTCAAGGGCATCTTCCTACATCGAAAACATGCATGAGAAACCCAGAAGATGGTACACCGTGTGATCGCGAAAGGTTTCTAAAACGCACCTCATTTCTCATCTCCTTGTGCTCGGGTTCGCCATTCCAGCTGCTTTACTAGCAATCTCCCTCCTTGGAGAATCAGCACCTTTAACCTCCTGTTCCGTACAGGTTGCAATTTGTCCTGAGGATGAACGGGAAGAGGGGAAAACAATGAGAGACTAGCTCTAGGTGTTGGGACAGGCACAGGTCACTCTATTTTCCCATCAGGAAGAAGAATTAAGCACAGGCTCAGCCTGCCGCCCGGGACCAGAATAAGGCCTGAAGCAATCCTGCGCTTTTGCGGCCAGCTCCCAAGAAAGCGAGTTGAAAAATGGAGCTCAGGGGCACTGCAATTCACAAACCTGCAGACTTATAAATGATCACTCTCGTCCACAAATATATTGAGGGAAGGCAACGAAGAGGATTTAAAGCAAGGCAGAATTGCAGGAAACAGATTTCAGGAGGGAGATACGAATTGCCTTTAAAGCACAGGAAAAGCGGCAAAACCTCGACAATGATGCCCTTGGCCAAAAAGGGCGTATGCGTTTTTTCCTGAATATATTCAGGAAAAAACGCATACGCCCTTTTTGGCCAACCAAGCAACCTGGAAAGGCAAATCAGCGCTACAAAGAAGTCTCGCTTCCCATCGGTCAAAAGGGCCATGCTGAATAAAGTGTCAAAACCAGAAATGCAGGGCAGGCCATGAGGAAACGGGAGCCTTGCTATGATGATGGGCGGGATGTAAGTTGCCAACACCCACTCTGGAGAAGTGTACGGTGTGTCCAGAAACATCTAAAAAACTCAGCTTAGAGAGCATAGGGCACTTCCACTCATGGGCGTATAAATTGGGAAAACTAAAAATCAGCAAGACACAGGCACCCCAACATTTAGGGCTGCTCTGTTGACAAGAACCTCCACTTCGTTACACCTTAAATATCCCAGGAAAGAGAAAAATGGATAAAGAAGTTGTGGCCCTTATCTACAAAGGAATATCACTCAGCCATGAAATCAACGTCATAAGGCTAGTAGCAGCATGATGAGTGGATTTAGGTACGACGATTCTAAGTGAAATAAGTCACACAGAAAAAGACACTTATCATAAGATATCACTTATAGAGGGAATGTAAAAACCGCTACCCTTGAACTGAATTACAAAACAGAACAGAGTCACACTTTTACAAAACACACTATGGCTGCTTAAGGGGAAAGGTGAGGTGGGGTGATGCATAAAACAAGGGTTTCAAATTAGCTCAGATACCGTTCCATAAACCCAATATGTAACAGAAAAGACCTACTCCTTGCTCAGTGAATTGGACTCAACACCCCATATTCACGGCCCAAGAATATATCTGATTAGTAAGAATCTTAAAACCTATGTATTGATATCTCTCTGTAAGTGAGTCAAGTGGGTGTAAAGTGACATAAACACAGCAGTGAAAAGCAGCTAAACCCCATTATAAAAATCAATTACTTTTAAAAACCTGTGAAACAAAGACAGTGAAAGAGAGAGAAATTCTTACAAAATTCGTTCAGGGACTGTGATGCCACCTGGATTGAACATGTATAGACCCACAGCTGATTGAGACATAAGGGTGGACACTCTTGGGGCTGAGAGGTTTGGTGAGGTTGGGTGAGCAAACGCAGACCCTTTAAAGTAATACTGCGTGCTACCCATCCCATGGGTTCCAAATCTCCAGGTTCAAGGGCATCTTCCTACATCGAAAACATGCATGAGAAACCCAGAAGATGGTACACCGTGTGATCGCGAAAGGTTTCTAAAACGCACCTCATTTCTCATCTCCTTGTGCTCGGGTTCGCCATTCCAGCTGCTTTACTAGCAATCTCCCTCCTTGGAGAATCAGCACCTTTAACCTCCTGTTCCGTACAGGTTGCAATTTGTCCTGAGGATGAACGGGAAGAGGGGAAAACAATGAGAGACTAGCTCTAGGTGTTGGAACAGGCACAGGTCACTCTATTTTCCCATCAGGAAGAAGAATTAAGCACAGGCTCAGCCTGCCGCCCGGGACCAGAATAGGGCCTGAAGCAATCCTGCGCTTTTGCGGCCAGCTCCCAAGAAAGCGAGTTGAAAAATGGAGCTCAGGGGCACTGCAATTCACAAACCTGCAGACTTATAAATGATCACTCTCGTCCACAAATATATTGAGGGAAGGCAACGAAGAGGATTTAAAGCAAGGCAGAATTGCAGGAAACAGATTTCAGGAGGGAGATACGAATCGCCTTTAAAGCACAGGAAAAGCGGCAAAACCTCGACAATGATGCCCTTGGCCAAAAAGGGCGTATGCGTTTTTTCCTGAATATATTCAGGAAAAAACGCATACGCCCTTTTTGGCCAACCAAGCAACCTGGAAAGGCAAATCAGCGCTACAAAGAAGTCTCGCTTCCCATCGGTCAAAAGGGCCATGCTGAATAAAGTGTCAAAACCAGAAATGCAGGGCAGGCCATGAGGAAACGGGAGCCTTGCTACGATGATGGGCGGGATGTAAATTGCCAACACCCACTCTGGAGAAGTGTACGGTGTGTCCAGAAACATCTAAAAAACTCAGCTTAGAGAGCATAGGGCAGTTCCACTCATGGGCGTATAAATTGGGAAAACTAAAAATCAGCAAGACACAGGCACCCCAACATTTAGGGCTGCTCTGTTGACAAGAACCTCCACTTCGTTACACCTTAAATATCCCAGGAAAGAGAAAAATGGATAAAGAAGTTGTGGTCCTTATGTACAGAGGAATATCACTCAGCCATGAAATCAACGTCATAAGGCTAGTAGCAGCATGATGAGTGGATTTAGGTACGACGATTCTAAGTGAAATAAGTCACACAGAAAAAGACACTTATCATAAGATATCACTTATAGAGGGAATGTAAAAACCGCTACCCTTGAACTGAATTACAAAACAGAACAGAGTCACACTTTTACAAAACACACTATGGCTGCTTAAGGGGAAAGGTGAGGTGGGGTGATGCATAAAACAAGGGTTTCAAATTAGCTCAGATACCGTTCCATAAACCCAATATGTAACAGACAAGACCTACTCCTTGCTCAGTGAATTGGACTCAACACCCCATATTCACGGCCCAAGAATATATCTGATTAGTAAGAATCTTAAAACCTATGTATTGATATCTCTCTCTAAGTGAGTCAAGTGGGTGTAAAGTGACATAAACACAGCAGTGAAAAGCAGCTAAACCCCATTATAAAAATCAATTACTTTTATAAACCTGTGAAACAAAGACAGTGAAAGAGAGAGAAATTCTTACAAAATTCGTTCAGGGACTGTGACGCCACCTGGATTGACCATGTATAGACCCACAGCTGATTGAGACATAAGGGTGGACACTCTTGGGGCTGAGAGGTTTGGTGAGGTTCGGTGAGCAAACGCAGACCCTTTAAAGTAATACTGCGTGCTACCCATCCCATGGGTCCCAAATCTCCAGGTTCAAGGGCATCTTCCTACATCGAAAACATGCATGAGAAACCCAGAAGATGGTACACCGTGTGATCGCGAAAGGTTTCTAAAACGCACCTCATTTCTCATCTCCTTGTGCTCGGGTTCGCCATTCCAGCTGCTTTACTAGCAATCTCCCTCCTTGGAGAATCAGCACCTTTAACCTCCTGTTCCGTACAGGTTGCAATTTGTCCTGAGGATGAACGGGAAGAGGGGAAAACAATGAGAGACTAGCTCTAGGTGTTGGGACAGGCACAGGTCACTCTATTTTCCCATCAGGAAGAAGAATTAAGCACAGGCTCAGCCTGCCGCCCGGGACCAGAATAGGGCCTGAAGCAATCCTGCGCTTTTGCGGCCAGCTCCCAAGAAAGCGAGTTGAAAAATGGAGCTCAGGGGCACTGCAATTCACAAACCTGCAGACTTATAAATGATCACTCTCGTCCACAAATATATTGAGGGAAGGCAACGAAGAGGATTTAAAGCAAGGCAGAATTGCAGGAAACAGATTTCAGGAGGGAGATTCGAATCGCCTTTAAAGCACAGGAAAAGCGGCAAAACATCGACAATGATGCCCTTGGCCAAAAAGGGCGTATGCGTTTTTTCCTGAATATATTCAGGAAAAAACGCATACGCCCTTTTTGGCCAACCAAGCAACCTGGAAAGGCAAATCAGCGCTACAAAGAAGTCTCGCTTCCCATCGGTCAAAAGGGCCATGCTGAATAAAGTGTCAAAACCAGAAATGCAGGGCAGGCCATGAGGAAACGGGAGCCTTGCTACGATGATGGGCGGGATGTAAATTGCCAACAGCCACTCTGGAGAAGTGTACGGTGTGTCCTGAAACATCTAAAAAACTCAGCTTAGAGAGCATAGGACACTTCCACTCATGGGCGTATAAATTGGGAAAACTAAAAATCAGCAAGACACAGGCACCCCAACATTTAGGGCTGCTCTGTTGACAAGAACCTCCACTTCGTTACACCTTAAATATCCCAGGAAAGAGAAAAATGGATAAAGAAGTTGTGGTCCTTATGTACAAAGGAATATCACTCAGCCATGAAATCAACGTCATAAGGCTAGTAGCAGCATGATGAGTGGATTTAGGTACGACGATTCTAAGTGAAATAAGTCACACAGAAAAAGACACTTATCATAAGATATCACTTATAGAGGGAATGTAAAAACCGCTACCCTTGAACTGAATTACAAAACAGAACAGAGTCACACTTTTACAAAACACACTATGGCTGCTTAAGGGGAAAGGTGAGGTGGGGTGATGCATAAAACAAGGGTTTCAAATTAGCTCAGATACCGTTCCATAAACCCAATATGTAACAGACAAGACCTACTCCTTGCTCAGTGAATTGGACTCAACACCCCATATTCACGGCCCAAGAATATATCTGACTAGTAAGAATCTTAAAAACTATGTATTGATATCTCTCTGTAAGTGAGTCAAGTGGGTGTAAAGTGACATAAACACAGCAGTGAAAAGCAGCTAAACCCCATTATAAAAATCAATTACTTTTAAAAACCTGTGAAACAAAGACAGTGAAAGAGAGAGAAATTCTTACAAAATTCGTTCAGGGGCAGTTATGCTACCTGGATGGACCATATCTAGACCCACAGCTGATTGAGACATAAGGGTGGACACTCTTGGGGCTGAGAGGTTTGGTGAGGTTGGGTGAGGAAACGCAGACCCATTAAAGTAATACTGCGTGGTACCCATCCCATGGGTCCCAAATCTCCAGGTTCAAGGGCATCTTCCTACATCGAAAACATGCATGAGAAACCCAGAAGATGGTACACCGTGTGATCGAGAAAGGTTTCTAAAACGCACCTCATTTCTCATCTCCTTGTGCTCGGGTTCGCCATTCCAGCTGCTTTACTAGCAATCTCCCTCCTTGGAGAATCAGCACCTTTAACCTCCTGTTCCGTACAGGTTGCAATTTGTCCTGAGGATGAACGGGAAGGGGGGAAAACAATGAGAGACTAGCTCTAGGTGTTGAGACAGGCACAGGTCACTCTATTTTCCCATCAGGAAGAAGAATTAACCACAGGCTCAGCCTGCCGCCCGGGATCAGAATAGGGCCTGAAGCAATCCTGCGCTTTTGCGGCCAGCTCCCAAGAAAGCGAGTTGAAAAATGGAGCTCAGGGGCACTGCAATTCACAAACCTGCAGACTTATAAATGATCACTCTCGTCCACAAATATATTGAGGGAAGGCAACGAAGAGGATTTGAAAGCAAGGCAGAATTGCAGGAAACAGATTTCAGGAGGGAGAGTCAAATCGCCTTTAAAGCACAGGAAAAGCGGCAAAACCTCGACAAGATGCCCTTGGCCAAAAAGGGCGTATGCGTTTTTTCCTGAATATATTCAGGAAAAAACGCATACGCCCTTTTTGGCCAACCAAGCAACCTGGAAAGGCAAATCAGCGCTACAAAGAAGTCTCGCTTCCCATCGGTCAAAAGGGCCATGCTGAATAAAGTGTCAAAACCAGAAATGCAGGGCAGGCCATGAGGAAACGGGAGCCTTGTTACGATGATGGGCGGGATGTAAATTGCCAACAGCCACTCTGGAGAAGTGTACGATGTGTCCTGAAACATCTAAAAAACTCAGCTTAGAGAGCATAGGGCACTTCCACTCATGGGCGTATAAAGTGGAAAATTAAAAACCAGCAAGACACAGGCACCCCAAAGTTTAGGGCTGCTCTGTTGACAAGAACCTCCAACTTCGTTACACCTTAAATATCCCAGGAAAGAGAAAAATGGATAAAGAAGTTGTGGTCCTTATGTACAAAGGAATATCACTCAGCCATGAAATCAACGTCATAAGGCTAGTAGCAGCATGATGAGTGGATTTAGGTACGACGATTCTAAGTGAAATAAGTCACACAGAAAAAGACACTTATCATAAGATATCACTTATAGAGGGAATGAAAAAACCGCTACCCTTGAACTGAATTACAAAACAGAACAGAGTCACACGTTTAGAAAACACACAATGGCTGCTTAACGGGAAAGGTGAGGTGGGGTGATGAATAAAACAAGGGTTTCAAATTAGCTCAGATACCGTTCCATAAACCCAATATGTACTAGACAAGACCTACTCCTTGCTCAGTGAATTGGACTCAAAACCCCCTATTCACGGCCCAAGAATATATCTGACTAGTAAGAATCTTAAAACCTATGTATTGATATCTCTCTGTAAGTGAGTCAAGTGGGTGTGAAGTGACATAAACACAGCAGTGAAAAGCAGCTAAACCCCATTATAAAAATCAATTACTTTTAAAAACCTGTGAAAAAAAGACAGTGAAAGAGAGAGAAATTCTTACAAAATTCGTTTAGGGGCAGTTATGCTACCTGGATGGACCATATCTAGACCCACAGCTGATTGAGACATAAGGGTGGACACTCTTGGGGCTGAGAGGTTTGGTGAGGTTGGGTGAGGAAACGCAGACCCATTAAAGTAATACTGCGTGGTACCCATCCCATGGGTCCCAAATCTCCAGGTTCAAGGGCATCTTCCTACATCGAAAACATGCATGAGAAACCCAGAAGATGGTACACCGTGTGATCGCGAAAGGTTTCTAAAACGCACCTCATTTCTCATCTCCTTGTGCTCGGGTTCGCCATTCCAGCTGCTTTACTAGCAATCTCCCTCCTTGGAGAATCAGCACCTTTAACCTCCTGTTCCGTACAGGTTGCAATTTGTCCTGAGGATGAACGGGAAGAGGGGAAAACAATGAGAGACTAGCTCTAGGTGTTGAGACAGGCACAGGTCACTCTATTTTCCCATCAGGAAGAAGAATTAACCACAGGCTCAGCCTGCCGCCCGGGGCCAGAATAGGGCCTGAAGCAATCCTGCGCTTTTGCGGCCAGCTCCCAAGAAAGCGAGTTGAAAAATGGAGCTCAGGGGCACTGCAATTCACAAACCTGCAGACTTATAAATGATCACTCTCGTCCACAAATATATTGAGGGAAGGCAACGAAGAGGATTTGAAAGCAAGGCAGAATTGCAGGAAACAGATTTCAGGAGGGAGAGTCAAATCGCCTTTAAAGCACAGGAAAAGCGGCAAAACCTCGACAAGATGCCCTTGGCCAAAAAGGGCGTATGCGTTTTTTCCTGAATATATTCAGGAAAAAACGCATACGCCCTTTTTGGCCAACCAAGCAACCTGGAAAGGCAAATCAGCGCTACAAAGAAGTCTCGCTTCAAATCGGTCAAAAGGGCCATGCTGAATAAAGTGTCAAAACCAGAAATGCAGGGCAGGCCATGAGGAAACGGGAGACTTGTTACGATGATGGGCGGGATGTAAATTGCCAACAGCCACTCTGGAGAAGTGTACGGTGTGTCCTGAAACATCTAAAAAACTCAGCTTAGAGAGCATAGGGCACTTCCACTCATGGGCGTATAAAGTGGGAAAATTAAAAACCAGCAAGACACAGGAAGCCCAAAGTTTAGGGCTGCTCTGTTGACAAGAACCTCCAACTTCGTTACACCTTAAATATCCCAGGAAAGAGAAAAATGGATAAAGAAGTTGTGGTCCTTATGTACAATGGAATATCACTCAGCCATGAAATCAACGTCATAAGGCTAGTAGCAGCATGATGAGTGGATTTAGGTACGACGATTCTAAGTGAAATAAGTCACACAGAAAAAGACACTTATCATAAGATATCACTTATAGAGGGAATGAAAAAACCGCTACCCTTGAACTGAATTACAAAACAGAACAGAGTCACACGTTTAGAAAACACACAATGGCTGCTTAACGGGAAAGGTGAGGTGGGGTGATGAATAAAACAAGGGTTTCAAATTAGCTCAGATACCGTTCCATAAACCCAATATGTACTAGACAAGACCTACTCCTTGCTCAGTGAATTGGACTCAAAACCCCCTATTCACGGCCCAAGAATATATCTGACTAGTAAGAATCTTAAAACCTATGTATTGATATCTCTCTGTAAATGAGTCAAGTGGGTGTGAAGTGACATAAACACAGCAGTGAAAAGCAGCTAAACCCCATTATAAAAATCAATTACTTTTAAAAACCTGTGAAAAAAAGACAGTGAAAGAGAGAGAAATTCTTACAAAATTCGTTTAGGGGCAGTTATGCTACCTGGATTGACCATATCTAGACCCACAGCTGATTGAGACATAAGGGTGGACACTCTTGGGGATGAGAGGTTTGGTGAGGTTGGGTGAGGAAACGCAGACCCTTTAAAGTAATACTGCGTGGTACCCATCCCATGGGTCCCAAATCTCCAGGTTCAAGGGCATCTTCCTACATCGAAAACATGCATGAGAAACCCAGAAGATGGTACACCGTGTGATCGCGAAAGGTTTCTAAAACGCACCTCATTTCTCATCTCCTTGTGCTCGGGTTCGCCATTCCAGCTGCTTTACTAGCAATCTCCCTCCTTGGAGAATCAGCACCTTTAACCTCCTGTTCCGTACAGGTTGCAATTTGTCCTGAGGATGAACGGGAAGAGGGGAAAATAATGAGAGACTAGCTCTAGGTGTTGAGACAGGCACAGGTCACTCTATTTTCCCATCAGGAAGAAGAATTAACCACAGGCTCAGCCTGCCGCCCGGGACCAGAATAGGGCCTGAAGCAATCCTGCGCTTTTGCGGCCAGCTCCCAAGAAAGCGAGTTGAAAAATGGAGCTCAGGGGCACTGCAATTCACAAACCTGCAGACTTATAAATGATCACTCTCGTCCACAAATATATTGAGGGAAGGCAACGAAGAGGATTTGAAAGCAAGGCAGAATTGCAGGAAACAGATTTCAGGAGGGAGAGTCAAATCGCCTTTAAAGCACAGGAAAAGCGGCAAAACCTCGACAAGATGCCCTTGGCCAAAAAGGGCGTATGCGTTTTTTGCTGAATATATTCAGGAAAAAACGCATACGCCCTTTTTGGCCAACCAAGCAACCTGGAAAGGCAAATCAGCGCTACAAAGAAGTCTCGCTTCCCATCGGTCAAAAGGGCCATGCTGAATAAAGTGTCAAAACCAGAAATGCAGGGCAGGCCATGAGGAAACGGGAGCCTTGCTACGATGATGGGCGGGATGTAAATTGCCAACAGCCACTCTGGAGAAGTGTAGGGTGTGTCCTGAAACATCTAAAAAACTCAGCTTAGAGAGCATAGGGCACTTCCACTCATTGGCGTATAAAGTGGGAAAATTATAAACCAGCAAGACACAGGCACCCCAACGTTTAGGGCTGCTCTGTTGACAAGAACCTCCACTTCGTTACACCTTAAATATCCCAGGAAAGAGAAAAATGGATAAAGAAGTTGTGGTCCTTATGTACAATGGAATATCACTCAGCCATGAAATCAACGTCATAAGGCTAGTAGCAGCATGATGAGTGGATTTAGGTACTACGATTCTAAGTGAAATAAGTCACACAGAAAAAGACACTTATCATAAGATATCACTTACAGAGGGAATGTAAAAACCGCTACCCTTGAACTGAATTACAAAACAGAACAGTCACACGTTTAGAAAACACACTATGGCTGCTTAACGGGAAAGGTGAGGTGGGGTGATGCATAAAACAAGGGTTTCAAATTAGCTCAGATACCGTTCCATAAACCCAATATGTACTAGACAAGACCTACTCCTTGCTCAGTGAATTGGACTCAACACCCCCTATTCACGGCCCAAGAATATATCTGACTAGTAAGAATCTTAAAACCTATGTATTGATATCTCTCTGTAAGTGAGTCAAGTGGGTGTAAAGTGACATAAACACAGCAGTGAAAAGCAGCTAAACCCCATTATAAAAATCAATTACTTTTAAAAACCTGTGAAAAAAAGACAGTGAAAGAGAGAGAAATTCTTACAAAATTCGTTCAGGGGCTGTGATGCCACCTGGATTGACCATGTATAGACCCACAGCTGATTGAGACATAAGGGTGGACACTCTTGGGGCTGAGAGGTTTGGTGAGGTTGGGTGAGGAAACGCAGACCCTTTAAAGTAATACTGCGTGGTACCCATCCCATGGGTTTCAAATCTCCAGGTTCAAGGGCATCTTCCTACATCGAAAACATGCATGAGAAACCCAGAAGATGGTACACCGTGTGATCGCGAAAGGTTTCTAAAACGCACCTCATTTCTCATCTCCTTGTGCTCGGGTTCGCCATTACAGCTGCTTTACTAGCAATCTCCCTCCTTGGAGAATCAGCACCTTTAACCTCCTGTTCCGTACAGGTTGCAATTTGTCCTGAGGATGAACGGGAAGAGGGGACAACAATGAGAGACTAGCTCTAGGTGTTGGGACAGGCACAGGTCACTCTATTTTCCCATCAGGAAGAAGAATTAAGCACAGGCTCAGCCTGCCGCCCGGGACCAGAATAGGGCCTGAAGCAATCCTGCGCTTTTGCGGCCAGCTCCCAAGAAAGCGAGTTGAAAAATGGAGCTCAGGGGCACTGCAATTCACAAACCTGCAGACTTATAAATGATCACTCTCGTCCACAAATATATTGAGGGAAGGAAACGAAGAGGATTTGAAAGCAAGGCAGAATTGCAGGAAACAGATTTCAGGAGGGAGAGTCAAATCGCCTTTAAAGCACAGGAAAAGCGGCAAAACCTCGACAAGATGCCCTTTTTGGCCAACAAAGCAACCTGGAAAGGCAAATCAGCGCTACAAAGAAGTCTCGCTTCCCATCGGTCGAAAGGGCCATGCTGAATAAAGTGTCAAAACCAGAAATGCAGGGCAGGCCATGAGGAAACGGGAGCCTTGTTACTATGATGGGCGGGATGTAAATTGCCAACAGCCACTCTGGAGAAGTGTACGATGTGTCCTGAAACATCTAAAAAACTCAGCTTAGAGAGCATAGGGCACTTCCACTCATGGGCGTATAAAGTGGGAAAATTAAAAACCAGCAAGACACAGGCACCCCAAAGTTTAGGGCTGCTCTGTTGACAAGAATCTCCACTTCGTTACACCTTAAATATCCCAGGAAAGAGAAAAATGGATAAAGAAGTTGTGGTCCTTATGTACAAAGGAATATCACTCAGCCATGAAATCAACGTCATAAGGCTAGTAGCAGCATGATGAGTGGATTTAGGTACGACGATTCTAAGTGAAATAAGTCACACAGAAAAAGACACTTATCATAAGGTATCACTTATAGAGGGAATGTAAAAACCGCTACCCTTGAACTGAATTACAAAACAGAACAGAGTCACACTTTTACAAAACACACTATGGCTGCTTAAGGGGAAATGTGATGTGGGGTGATGCATAAAACAAGGGTTTCAAATTAGCTCAGATACCGTTCCATAAACCCAATATGTAACAGACAAGACCTACTCCTTGCTCAGTGAATTGGACTCAACACCCCCTATTCACGGCCCAAGAATATATCTGATTAGTAAGAATCTTAAAACCTATGTATTGATATCTCTCTGTAAGTGAGTCAAGTGGGTGTAAAGTGACATAAACACAGCAGTGAAAAGCAGCTAAACCCCATTATAAAAATCAATTACTTTTAAAAACCTGTGAAACAAAGACAGTGAAAGAGAGAGAAATTCTTACA
This sequence comes from Balaenoptera physalus, assembly GCF_965194825.1. Lineage (NCBI taxonomy): Eukaryota > Metazoa > Chordata > Mammalia > Artiodactyla > Balaenopteridae > Balaenoptera > Balaenoptera physalus. Next base: position 676,062 of record NW_028126565.1, on the reverse strand, counting down.
AAATTCGTTCAGGGGCTGTGATGCCACCTGGATTGACCATGTATAGACCCACAGCTGATTGAGACATAAGGGTGAACACTCTTGGGGCTGAGAGGTTTGGTGAGGTTGGGTGAGCAAACGCAGACCCTTTAAAGTAATACTGCGTGGTACCCATCCCATGGGTCCCAAATCTCCAGGTTCAAGGGCATCTTCCTACATCGAAAACATGCATGAGAAACCCAGAAGATGGTACACCGTGTGATCGGGAAAGGTTTCTAAAACACTCCTCATTTCTCATCTCCTTGAGCTCGGGTTCGCCATTCCAGCCAGTTTATTAGCAATCTCCCTCCTTGGAGAATCAGCACCTTTAACCTCCTGTTCCGTACAGGTTGCAATTTGTCCTGAGGATAAAAGGGAAGAGGGGGAACCAATGAGAGACTAGCTCTAGGTGTTGGGACAGGCACAGGTCACTCTATTTTCCCATCAGGAAGAAGAATTAAGCACAGGCTCAGCCTGCCCCCCGGGACCACTATAGGGCCTGAAGCAATCCTGCGCTTTTGCGGCCAGCTCCCAAGAAAGCGAGTTGAAAAATGGAGCTCAGGCGCACTGCAATTCACAAACCTGCAGACTTATAAATGTTCACTCTCGTCCACAAATATATTGAGGGAAGGGAACGAAGAGGATTTGAAAGCAAGGCAGAATTGCAGGAAACAGATTTCAGGAGGGAGATTCGAATCGCCTTTAAAGCACAGGAAAAGCGGCAAAACCTCGACAAGATGCCCTTGGCCAAAAAGGGCGTATGCGTTTTTTGCTGAATATATTCAGGAAAAAACGCATACGCCCTTTTTGGCCAACCAAGCAACCTGGAAAGGCAAATCAGCGCTACAAAGAAGTCTCGCTTCCCATCGGTCAAAAGGGCCATGCTGAATAAAGTGTCAAAACCAGAAATGCAGGGCAGGCCATGAGGAAACGGGAGCCTTGCTACGATGATGGGCGGGATGTAAATTGCCAACAGCCACTCTGGAGAAGTGTAGGGTGTGTCCTGAAACATCTAAAAAACTCAGCTTAGAGAGCATAGGGCACTTCCACTCATTGGCGTATAAAGTGGGAAAATTATAAACCAGCAAGACACAGGCACCCCAACGTTTAGGGCTGCTCTGTTGACAAGAACCTCCACTTCGTTACACCTTAAATATCCCAGGAAAGAGAAAAATGGATAAAGAAGTTGTGGTCCTTATGTACAATGGAATATCACTCAGCCATGAAATCAACGTCATAAGGCTAGTAGCAGCATGATGAGTGGATTTAGGTACTACGATTCTAAGTGAAATAAGTCACACAGAAAAAGACACTTATCATAAGATATCACTTACAGAGGGAATGTAAAAACCGCTACCCTTGAACTGAATTACAAAACAGAACAGTCACACGTTTAGAAAACACACTATGGCTGCTTAACGGGAAAGGTGAGGTGGGGTGATGCATAAAACAAGGGTTTCAAATTAGCTCAGATACCGTTCCATAAACCCAATATGTACTAGACAAGACCTACTCCTTGCTCAGTGAATTGGACTCAACACCCCCTATTCACGGCCCAAGAATATATCTGACTAGTAAGAATCTTAAAACCTATGTATTGATATCTCTCTGTAAGTGAGTCAAGTGGGTGTAAAGTGACATAAACACAGCAGTGAAAAGCAGCTAAACCCCATTATAAAAATCAATTACTTTTAAAAACCTGTGAAAAAAAGACAGTGAAAGAGAGAGAAATTCTTACAAAATTCGTTCAGGGGCTGTGATGCCACCTGGATTGACCATGTATAGACCCACAGCTGATTGAGACATAAGGGTGGACACTCTTGGGGCTGAGAGGTTTGGTGAGGTTGGGTGAGGAAACGCAGACCCTTTAAAGTAATACTGCGTGGTACCCATCCCATGGGTTTCAAATCTCCAGGTTCAAGGGCATCTTCCTACATCGAAAACATGCATGAGAAACCCAGAAGATGGTACACCGTGTGATCGCGAAAGGTTTCTAAAACGCACCTCATTTCTCATCTCCTTGTGCTCGGGTTCGCCATTACAGCTGCTTTACTAGCAATCTCCCTCCTTGGAGAATCAGCACCTTTAACCTCCTGTTCCGTACAGGTTGCAATTTGTCCTGAGGATGAACGGGAAGAGGGGACAACAATGAGAGACTAGCTCTAGGTGTTGGGACAGGCACAGGTCACTCTATTTTCCCATCAGGAAGAAGAATTAAGCACAGGCTCAGCCTGCCGCCCGGGACCAGAATAGGGCCTGAAGCAATCCTGCGCTTTTGCGGCCAGCTCCCAAGAAAGCGAGTTGAAAAATGGAGCTCAGGGGCACTGCAATTCACAAACCTGCAGACTTATAAATGATCACTCTCGTCCACAAATATATTGAGGGAAGGAAACGAAGAGGATTTGAAAGCAAGGCAGAATTGCAGGAAACAGATTTCAGGAGGGAGAGTCAAATCGCCTTTAAAGCACAGGAAAAGCGGCAAAACCTCGACAAGATGCCCTTTTTGGCCAACCAAGCAACCTGGAAAGGCAAATCAGCGCTACAAAGAAGTCTCGCTTCCCATCGGTCGAAAGGGCCATGCTGAATAAAGTGTCAAAACCAGAAATGCAGGGCAGGCCATGAGGAAACGGGAGCCTTGTTACTATGATGGGCGGGATGTAAATTGCCAACAGCCACTCTGGAGAAGTGTACGATGTGTCCTGAAACATCTAAAAAACTCAGCTTAGAGAGCATAGGGCACTTCCACTCATGGGCGTATAAAGTGGGAAAATTAAAAACCAGCAAGACACAGGCACCCCAAAGTTTAGGGCTGCTCTGTTGACAAGAATCTCCACTTCGTTACACCTTAAATATCCCAGGAAAGAGAAAAATGGATAAAGAAGTTGTGGTCCTTATGTACAAAGGAATATCACTCAGCCATGAAATCAACGTCATAAGGCTAGTAGCAGCATGATGAGTGGATTTAGGTACGACGATTCTAAGTGAAATAAGTCACACAGAAAAAGACACTTATCATAAGGTATCACTTATAGAGGGAATGTAAAAACCGCTACCCTTGAACTGAATTACAAAACAGAACAGAGTCACACTTTTACAAAACACACTATGGCTGCTTAAGGGGAAATGTGATGTGGGGTGATGCATAAAACAAGGGTTTCAAATTAGCTCAGATACCGTTCCATAAACCCAATATGTAACAGACAAGACCTACTCCTTGCTCAGTGAATTGGACTCAACACCCCCTATTCACGGCCCAAGAATATATCTGATTAGTAAGAATCTTAAAACCTATGTATTGATATCTCTCTGTAAGTGAGTCAAGTGGGTGTAAAGTGACATAAACACAGCAGTGAAAAGCAGCTAAACCCCATTATAAAAATCAATTACTTTTAAAAACCTGTGAAACAAAGACAGTGAAAGAGAGAGAAATTCTTACAAAATTCGTTCAGGGGCTGTGATGCCACCTGGATTGACCATGTATAGACCCACAGCTGATTGAGACATAAGGGTGAACACTCTTGGGGCTGAGAGGTTTGGTGAGGTTGGGTGAGCAAACGCAGACCCTTTAAAGTAATACTGCGTGGTACCCATCCCATGGGTCCCAAATCTCCAGGTTCAAGGGCATCTTCCTACATCGAAAACATGCATGAGAAACCCAGAAGATGGTACACCGTGTGATCGGGAAAGGTTTCTAAAACACTCCTCATTTCTCATCTCCTTGAGCTCGGGTTCGCCATTCCAGCCAGTTTATTAGCAATCTCCCTCCTTGGAGAATCAGCACCTTTAACCTCCTGTTCCGTACAGGTTGCAATTTGTCCTGAGGATAAAAGGGAAGAGGGGGAACCAATGAGAGACTAGCTCTAGGTGTTGGGACAGGCACAGGTCACTCTATTTTCCCATCAGGAAGAAGAATTAAGCACAGGCTCAGCCTGCCCCCCGGGACCACTATAGGGCCTGAAGCAATCCTGCGCTTTTGCGGCCAGCTCCCAAGAAAGCGAGTTGAAAAATGGAGCTCAGGCGCACTGCAATTCACAAACCTGCAGACTTATAAATGTTCACTCTCGTCCACAAATATATTGAGGGAAGGGAACGAAGAGGATTTGAAAGCAAGGCAGAATTGCAGGAAACAGATTTCAGGAGGGAGATTCGAATCGCCTTTAAAGCACAGGAAAAGCGGCAAAACCTCGACAATGATGCCCTTGGCCAAAAAGGGCGTATGCGTTTTTTCCTGAATATATTCAGGAAAAAACGCATACGCCCTTTTTGGCCAACCAACCAACCTGGAAAGGCAAATCAGCGCTACAAAGAAGTCTCGCTTCCCATCGGTCAAAAGGGCCATGCTGAATAAAGTGTCAAAACCAGAAATGCAGGGCAGGCCATGAGGAAACGGGAGCCTTGCTACGCTGATGGGCGGGATGTAAATTGCCAACAGCCACTCTGGTGAAGTGTACGGTGTGTCCTGAAACATCTAAAAAACTCAGCTTAGAGAGCATAGGGCACTTCCACTCATGGGCGTATAAATTGGGAAAACTAAAAATCAGCAAGACACAGGCACCCCAACGTTTAGGGCTGCTCTGTTGACAAGAACCTCCACTTCGTTACACCTTAAATATCCCAGGAAAGAGAAAAATGGATAAAGAAGTTGTGGTCCTTATGTACAATGGAATATCACTCAGCCATGAAATCAACGTCATAAGGCTAGTAGCAGCATGATGAGTGGATTTAGGTACGACGATTCTAAGTGAAATAAGTCACAGAGAAAAAGACACTTATCATAAGATATCACTTATAGAGGGAATGTAAAAACCGCTACCCTTGAACTGAATTACAAAACAGAACAGAGTCACACGTTTAGAAAACACACTATGGCTGCTTCACGGGAAAGGTGAGGTGGGGTGATGCATAAAACAAGGGTTTCAAATTAGCTCAGATACCGTTCCATAAACCCAATATGTAATAGACAAGACCTACTCCTTGCTCAGTGAATTGGACTCGACACCCCCTAATCACGGCCCAAGAATATATCTGACTAGTAAGAATCTTAAAACCTATGTATTGATATCTCTCTGTAAGTGAGTCAAGTGGGTGTAAAGTGACATAAACACAGCAGTGAAAAGCAGCTAAACCCCATTATAAAAATCAATTACTTTTAAAATCCTGTGAAACAAAGACAGTGAAAGGGAGAGAAATTCTTACAAAATTCGTTCAGGGGCTGTGATGCCACCTGGATTGACCATGTATAGACCCACAGCTGATTGAGACATAAGGGTGGACACTCTTGGGGCTGAGAGGTTTGGTGAGGTTGGGTGAGCAAACGCAGACCCTTTAAAGTAATACTGCGTGGTACCCATCCTATGGGTCCCAAATCTCCAGGTTCAAGGGCATCTTCCTACATCGAAAACATGCATGAGAAACCCAGAAGATGGTACACCGTGTGATCGGGAAAGGTTTCTAAAACACACCTCATTTCTCATCTCCTTGTGCTCGGGTTCGCCATTCCAGCCGCTTTACTAGCAATCTCCCTCCTTGGAGAATCAGCACCTTTAACCTCCTGTTCCGTACAGGTTGCAATTTGTCCTGAGGATGACCGGGAAGAGGGGGAACCAATGAGAGACTAGCTCTAGGTGTTGGGACAGGCACAGGTCACTCTATTTTCCCATCAGGAAGAAGAATTAAGCACAGGCTCAGCCTGCCGCCCAGGACCAGAATAGGGCCTGAAGCAATCCTGCGCTTTTGCGGCCAGCTCCCAAGAAAGCGAGTTGAAAAATGGAGCTCAGGGGCACTGCAATTCACAAACCTGCAGACTTATAAATGATCACTCTCGTCCACAAATATATTGAGGGAAGGCAACGAAGAGGATTTGAAAGCAAGGCGGAATTGCAGGAAACAGATTTCAGGAGGGAGATACGAATCGCCTTTAAAGCACAGGAAAAGCGGCAAAACCTCGACAATGATGCCCTTGGCCAAAAAGGGCGTATGCGTTTTTTCCTGAATATATTCAGGAAAAAACGCATACGCCCTATTTGGCCAAGCAAGCAACCTGGAAAGGCAAATCAGCGCTACAAAGAAGTCTCGCTTCCCATCGGTCAAAAGGGCCATGCTGAATAAAGTGTCAAAACCAGAAATGCAGGGCAGGCCATTTAGAAACGGGAGCCTTGCTACGCTGAAGGGCAGGATGTAAATTGCCAACAGCCACTCTGGTGAAGTGTACGGTGTGTCCTGAAACATCTAAAAAACTCAGCTTAGAGAGCATCGGGCACTTCCACTCATGGGCGTATAAATTGGGAAAACTAAAAATCAGCAAGACACAGGCACCCCAAAGTTTAGGGCTGCTCTGTTGACAAGAACCTCCACTTCGTTACACCTTAAATATCCCAGGAAAGAGAAAAATGGATAAAGAAGTTGTGGTCCTTATGTACAATGGAATATCACTCAGCCATGAAGTCAACGTCATAAGGCCAGTAGCAGCATGATGAGTGGATTTAGGTACGACGATTCTAAGTGAAATAAGTCACACAGAAAAAGACACTTATCATAAGATATCACTTATAGAGGGAATGTAAAAACCGCTACCCTTGAACTGAATTACAAAACAGAACAGAGTCACACGTTTAGAAAACACACTATGGCTGCTTAACGGGAAAGGTGAGGTGGGGTGATGCATAAAACAAGGGTTTCAAATTAGCTCAGATACCGTTCCATAAACCCAATATGTAATAGACAAGACCTACTCCTTGCTCAGTGAATTGGACTCAACACCCCCTATTCACGGCCCAAGAATATAGCTGACTAGTAAGAATCTTAAAACCTATGTATTGATATCTCTCTGTAAGTGAGTCAAGTGGGTGTAAAGTGACATAAACACAGCAGTGAAAAGCAGCTAAATCCCATTATAAAAATCAATTACTTTTAAAAACCTGTGAAACAAAGACAGTGAAAGAGAGAGAAATTCTTACAAAATTCGTTCAGGGACTGTGATGCCACCTGGATTGAACATGTATAGACCCACAGCTGATTGAGACATAAGGGTGGACACTCTTGGGGCTGAGAGGTTTGGTGAGGTTGGGTGAGCAAACGCAGACCCTTTAAAGTAATACTGCATGCTACCCATCCCATGGGTCCCAAATCTCCAGGTTCAAGGGCATCTTCCTACATCGAAAACATGCATGAGGAACCCAGAAGATGGTACACCGTGTGATCGGGAATGGTTTCTAAAACACACCTCATTTCTCATCTCCTTGTGCTCGGGTTCGCCATTCCAGCCGCTTTACTAGCAATCTCCCTCCTTGGAGAATCAGCACCTTTAACCTCCTGTTCCGTACAGGTTGCAATTTGTCCTGAGGATGAACGGGAAGAGGGGGAACCAATGAGAGACTAGCTCTAGGTGTTGGGACAGGCACAGGTCACTCTATTTTCCCATCAGGAAGAAGAATTAAGCACAGGCTCAGCCTGCCGCCCGGGACCAGAATAGGGCCTGAAGCAATCCTGCGCTTTTGCGGCCAGCTCCCAAGAAAGCGAGTTGAAAAATGGAGCTCAGGGGCACTGCAATTCACAAACCTGCAGACTTATAAATGATCACTCTCGTCCACAAATATATTGAGTGAAGGCAACGAAGAGGATTTGAAAGCAAGGCAGAATTGCAGGAAACAGATTTCAGGAGGGAGATTCGAATCGCCTTTAAAGCACATGAAAAGCGGCAAAACCTCGACAATGATGCCCTTGGCCAAAAAGGCGTATGCGTTTTTTCCTGAATATATTCAGGAAAAAACGCATACGCCCTTTTTGGCCAAGCAAGCAACCGGGAAAGGCAAATCAGCGCTACAAAAAGTCTCGCTTCCCATTGGTCAAAAGAGCCATACTGAATAAAGTGTCAAAACCAGAAATGCAGGGCAGGCCATGGAGAAACGGGAGGCTTGCTACGCTAATGGGCGGGATGTAAATTGCCAACAGCCACTCTGGTGAAGTGTACGGTGTGTCCTGATACATCTAAAAAACTCAGCTTAGAGAGCATAGGGCACTTCCACTCATGGGCGTATAAATTGGGAAAACTAAAAATCAGCAAGACACAGGCACACCAACGTTTAGGGCTGCTCTGTTGACAAGAACCTCCACTTCGTTACACCTTAAATATCCCAGGAAAGAGAAAAATGGATAAAGAAGTTGTGGTCCTTATGTACAATGGAATATCACTCAGCCATGAAATCAACGTCATAAGGCTAGTAGCAGCATGATGAGTGGATTTAGGTACGACGATTCTAAGTGAAATAAGTCACACAGAAAAAGACACTTATCATAGGATATCACTTATAGAGGGAATGTAAAAACCGCTACCCTTGAACTGAATTACAAAACAGAACAGAGTCACACTTTTACAAAACACACTATGGCTGCTTAAGGGGAAAGGTGAGGTGGGGTGATGCATAAAACAAGGGTTTCAAATTAGCTCAGATACCGTTCCATAAACCCAATATGTAACAGACAAGACCTACTCCTTGCTCAGTGAATTGGACTCAACACCCCATATTCACGGCCCAAGAATATATCTGATTAGTAAGAATCTTAAAACCTATGTATTGATATCTCTCTGTAAGTGAGTCAAGTGGGTGTAAAGTGACATAAACACAGCAGTGAAAAGCAGCTAAACCCCATTATAAAAATCAATTACTTTTATAAACCTGTGAAACAAAGACAGTGAAAGAGAGAGAAATTCTTACAAAATTCGTTCAGGGACTGTGACGCCACCTGGATTGACCATGTATAGACCCACAGCTGATTGAGACATAAGGGTGGACACTCTTGGGGCTGAGAGGTTTTGTGAGGTTGGGTGAGCAAACGCAGACCCTTTAAAGTAATACTGCGTGCTACCCATCCCATGGGTCCCAAATCTCCAGGTTCAAGGGCATCTTCCTACATCGAAAACATGCATGAGATACCCAGAAGATGGTACACCGTGTGATCGCGAAAGGTTTCTAAAACGCACCTCATTTCTCATCTCCTTGTGCTCGGGTTCGCCATTCCAGCTGCTTTACTAGCAATCTCCCTCCTTGGAGAATCAGCACCTTTAACCTCCTGTTCCATACAGGTTGCAATTTGTCCTGAGGATGAACGGGAAGAGGGGAAAACAATGAGAGACTAGCTCTAGGTGTTGGGACAGGCACAGGTCACTCTATTTTCCCATTAGGAAGAAGAATTAAGCACAGGCTCAGCCTGCCGCCCGGGACCAGAATAGGGCCTGAAGCAATCCTGCGCTTTTGCGGCCAGCTCCCAAGAAAGCGAGTTGAAAAATGGAGCTCAGGGGCACTGCAATTCACAAACCTGCAGACTTATAAATGATCACTCTCGTCCACAAATATATTGAGGGAAGGCAACGAAGAGGATTTAAAGCAAGGCAGAATTGCAGGAAACAGATTTCAGGAGGGAGATTCGAATCGCCTTTAAAGCACAGGAAAAGCGGCAAAACATCGACAATGATACCCTTGGCCAAAAAGGGCGTATGCGTTTTTTCCTGAATATATTCAGGAAAAAACGCATACGCCCTTTTGGCCAACCAAGCAACCTGGAAAGGCAAATCAGCGCTACAAAGAAGTCTCGCTTCCCATCGGTCAAAAGGGCCATGCTGAATAAAGTGTCAAAACCAGAAATGCAGGGCAGGCCATGAGGAAACGGGAGCCTTGTTACGATGATGGGCGGGATGTAAATTGCCAAAAGCCACTCTGGAGAAGTGTACGATGTGTCCTGAAACATCTAAAAAACTCAGCTTAGAGAGCATAGGGCACTTCCACTCATGGGCGTATAAAGTGGGAAAATTAAAAACCAGCAAGACACAGGCACCCCAAAGTTTAGGGCTGCTCTATTGACAAGAACCTCCAACTTCGTTACACCTTAAATATCTCAGGAAAGAGAAAAATGGATAAAGATGTTGTGGTCCTTATGTACAATGGAATATCACTCAGCCATGAAATCAACGTCATAAGGCTAGTAGCAGCATGATGAGTGGATTTAGGTCCGACGATTCTAAGTGAAATAAGTCACACAGAAAAAGACACTTATCATAAGATATCACTTATAGAGGGAAAGTAAAAACCGCTACCCTTGAACTGAATTACAAAACAGAACAGAGTCACACGTTTAGAAAACACACTATGGCTGCTTAACGGGAAAGGTGATGTGGGGCGATGCATAAAACAAGGGTTTCAAATTAGCTCACATACCGTTCCATAAACCCAATATGTAATAGACAAGACCTACTCCTTGCTCAGTGAATTGGACTCGACACCCCCTATTCACGGCCCAAGAATATATCTGACTAGTAAGAATCTTAAAACCTATGTATTGATATCTCTCTGTAAGTGAGTCAAGTGGGTGTAAAGTGACATAAACACAGCAGTGAAAAGCAGCTAAACCCCATTATAAAAATCAATTACTTTTAAAATCCTGTGAAACAAAGACAGTGAAAGAGAGAGAAATTCTTACAAAATTCGTTCAGGGGCTGTGATGCCATCTGGATTGACCATGTATAGACCCACAGCTGATTGAGACATAAGGGTGGACACTCTTGGGGCTGAGAGGTTTGGTGAGGTTGGGTGAGCAAACGCAGACCCTTTAAAGTAATACTGCGTGGTACCCATCCCATGGGTCCCAAATCTCCAGGGTCAAGGCCATCTTCCTACATCGAAAACATGCATGAGGAACGCAGAAGATGGTACACCGTGTGATCGGGAAAGGTTTCTAAAACACACCTCATTTCTCATCTCCTTGTGCTCGGGTTCGCCATTCCAGCCGCTTTACTAGCAATCTCCCTCCTTGGAGAATCAGCACCTTTAACCTCCTGTTCCGTACAGGTTGCAATTTGTCCTGAGGATGAACGGGAAGAGGGGGAACCAATGAGAGACTAGCTCTAGGTGTTGGGACAGGCACAGGTCACTCTATTTTCCCATCAGGAAGAAGAATTAAGCACAGGCTCAGCCTGCCGCCCGGGACCAGAATAGGGCCTGAAGCAAACCTGCGCTTTTGCGGCCAGCTCCCAAGAAAGCGAGTTGAAAAATGGAGCTAAGGCGCACTGCAATTCACAAACCTGCAGACTTATAAATGTTCATTCTCGTCCACAAATATATTGAGGGAAGGCAACGAAGAGGATTTGAAAGCAAGGCAGAATTTCAGGAAACAGATTTCAGGAGGGACATTCGAATCGCCTTTAAAGCACAAGAAAAGCGGCAAAACCTCGACAATGATGCCCTTGGCCAAAAACGGCGTATGCGTTTTTTCCTGAATATATTCAGGAAAAAACGCATACGCCCTTTTTGGCCAAGCAAGCAACCTGGAAAGGCAAATCAGCGCTACAAAGAAGTCTCGCTTCCCATCGGTCAAAAGGGCCAAGCTGAATAAAGTGTCAAAACCAGAACTGCAGGGCAGGCCATGGAGAAACGGGAGCCTTGCTACGCTGATGGGCGGGATGTAAATTGCCAACAGCCACTCTGGAGAAGTGTACGGTGTGTCCTGAAACATCTAAAAAACTCAGCTTAGAGAGCATAGGGCACTTCCACTCATGGGCGTATAAATTGGGAAAACTAAAAATCAGCAAGACACAGGCACCCCAACGTTTAGGACTGCTCTGTTGACAAGAACCTCCACTTCGTTACACCTTAAATATCTCAGGAAAGAGAAAGATGGATAAATAAGTTGTGGTCCTTATGTACAATGGAATATCACTCAGCCATGAAATCAACGTCATAAGGCTAGTAGCAGCATGATGAGAGGATTTAGGTACGACGATTCTAAGTGAAATAAGTCACACAGAAAAAGACACTTATCATAAGATATCACTTATAGAGGGAATGTAAAAACCGCTACCCTTGAACTGAATTACAAAACAGAACAGAGTCACACTTTTACAAAACACACTATGGCTGCTTAAGGGGAAATGTGAGGTGGGGTGATGCATAAAACAAGGGTTTCAAATTAGCTCAGATACCGTTCCATAAACCCAATATGTAACAGACAAGACCTACTCCTTGCTCAGTGAATTGGACTCAACACCCCCTATTCACGGCCCAAGAATATATCTGATTAGTAAGAATCTTAAAACCTATGTATTGATATCTCTCTGTAAGTGAGTCAAGTGGGTGTAAAGTGACATAAACACAGCAGTGAAAAGCAGCTAAACCCCATTATAAAAATCAATTACTTTTAAAAACCTGTGAAACAAAGACAGTGAAAGAGAGAGAAATTCTTACAAAATTCGTTCAGGGGCTGTGATGCCACCTGGATTGACCATGTATAGACCCACAGCTGATTGAGACATAAGGGTGAACACTCTTGGGGCTGAGAGGTTTGGTGAGGTTGGGTGAGCAAACGCAGACCCTTTAAAGTAATACTGCGTGGTATCCATCCCATGGGTCCCAAATCTCCAGGTTCAAGGGCATCTTCCTACATCGAAAACATGCATGAGAAACCCAGAAGATGGTACACCGTGTGATCGGGAAAGGTTTCTAAAACACTCCTCATTTCTCATCTCCTTGTGCTCGGGTTCGCCATTCCATCCAGTTTACTAGCAATCTCCCTCCTTGGAGAATCAGCACCTTTAACCTCCTGTTCCGTACAGTTTGCAATTTGTCCTGAGGATAAAAGGGAAGAGGGGGAACCAATGAGAGACTAGCTCTAGGTGTTGGGACAGGCACAGGTCACTCTATTTTCCCATCAGGAAGAAGAATTAAGCACAGGCTCAGCCTGCCCCCCGGGACCACTATAGGGCCTGAAGCAATCCTGCGCTTTTGCGGCCAGCTCCCAAGAAAGCGAGTTGAAAAATGGAGCTCAGGCGCACTGCAATTCACAAACCTGCAGACTTATAAATGTTCACTCTCGTCCACAAATATATTGAGGGAAGGGAACGAAGAGGATTTGAAAGCAAGGCAGAATTGCAGGAAACAGATTTCAGGAGGGAGATTCGAATCGCCTTTAAAGCACAAGAAAAGCGGCAAAACCTCGACAATGATGCCCTTGGCCAAAAAGGGCGTATGCGTTTTTTCCTGAATATATTCAGGAAAAAACGCATACGCCCTTTTTGGCCAACCAACCAACCTGGAAAGGCAAATCAGCGCTACAAAGAAGTCTCGCTTCCCATCGGTCAAAAGGGCCATGCTGAATAAAGTGTCAAAACCAGAAATGCAGGGCAGGCCATGGAGAAACGGGAGCCTTGCTAAGCTGATGGGCGGTATGTAAGTTGCCAACAGCCACTCTGGAGAAGTGTACGGTGTGTCCTGAAACATCTAAAAAACTCAGCTTAGGGAGCACAGGGCACTTCCACTCATGGGCGTATAAATTGGGAAAACTAAAAATCAGCAAGACACAGGCACCCCAACGTTTAGGGCTGCTCTGTTGACAAGAACCTCCAGTTCGTTACACCTTAAATATCTCAGGAAAGAGAAAAATGGATAAATAAGTTGTGGTCCTTATGTACAATGGAATATCACTCAGCCATGAAATCAACGTCATAAGGCTAGTAGCAGCATGATGAGAGGATTTAGGTACGACGATTCTAAGTGAAATTAGTCACAGAGAAAAAGACACTTATCATAAGATATCACTTATAGAGGGAATGTAAAAACCGCTACCCTTGAACTGAATTACAAAACAGAACAGAGTCACACATTTAGAAAACACACTATGGCTGCTTAACGGGAAAGGTGATGTGGGGCGATGCATAAAACAAGGGTTTCAAATTAGCTCACATACCGTTCCATAAACCCAATATGTAATAGACAAGACCTACTCCTTGCTCAGTGAATTGGACTCGACACCCCCTATTCACGGCCCAAGAATATATCTGACTAGTAAGAATCTTAAAACCTATGTATTGATATCTCTCTGTAAGTGAGTCAAGTGGGTGTAAAGTGACATAAACACAGCAGTGAAAAGCAGCTAAACCCCATTATAAAAATCAATTACTTTTAAAATCCTGTGAAACAAAGACAGTGAAAGAGAGAGAAATTCTTACAAAATTCGTTCAGGGGCTGTGATGCCATCTGGATTGACCATGTATAGACCCACAGCTGATTGAGACATAAGGGTGGACACTCTTGGGGCTGAGAGGTTTGGTGAGGTTGGGTGAGCAAACGCAGACCCTTTAAAGTAATACTGCGTGGTACCCATCCCATGGGTCCCAAATCTCCAGGGTCAAGGCCATCTTCCTACATCGAAAACATGCATGAGGAACGCAGAAGATGGTACACCGTGTGATCGGGAAAGGTTTCTAAAACACACCTCATTTCTCATCTCCTTGTGCTCGGGTTCGCCATTCCAGCCGCTTTACTAGCAATCTCCCTCCTTGGAGAATCAGCACCTTTAACCTCCTGTTCCGTACAGGTTGCAATTTGTCCTGAGGATGAACGGGAAGAGGGGGAACCAATGAGAGACTAGCTCTAGGTGTTGGGACAGGCACAGGTCACTCTATTTTCCCATTAGGAAGAAGAATTAAGCACAGGCTCAGCCTGCCGCCCGGGACCAGAATAGGGCCTGAAGCAAACCTGCGCTTTTGCGGCCAGCTCCCAAGAAAGCGAGTTGAAAAATGGAGCTAAGGCGCACTGCAATTCACAAACCTGCAGACTTATAAATGTTCATTCTCGTCCACAAATATATTGAGGGAAGGCAACGAAGAGGATTTGAAAGCAAGGCAGAATTTCAGGAAACAGATTTCAGGAGGGACATTCGAATCGCCTTTAAAGCACAAGAAAAGCGGCAAAACCTCGACAATGATGCCCTTGGCCAAAAACGGCGTATGCGTTTTTTCCTGAATATATTCAGGAAAAAACGCATACGCCCTTTTTGGCCAAGCAAGCAACCTGGAAAGGCAAATCAGCGCTACAAAGAAGTCTCGCTTCCCATCGGTCAAAAGGGCCAAGCTGAATAAAGTGTCAAAACCAGAACTGCAGGGCAGGCCATGGAGAAACGGGAGCCTTGCTACGCTGATGGGCGGGATGTAAATTGCCAACAGCCACTCTGGAGAAGTGTACGGTGTGTCCTGAAACATCTAAAAAACTCAGCTTAGAGAGCATAGGGCACTTCCACTCATGGGCGTATAAATTGGGAAAACTAAAAATCAGCAAGACACAGGCACCCCAACGTTTAGGACTGCTCTGTTGACAAGAACCTCCACTTCGTTACACCTTAAATATCTCAGGAAAGAGAAAGATGGATAAATAAGTTGTGGTCCTTATGTACAATGGAATATCACTCAGCCATGAAATCAACGTCATAAGGCTAGTAGCAGCATGATGAGAGGATTTAGGTACGACGATTCTAAGTGAAATAAGTCACACAGAAAAAGACACTTATCATAAGATATCACTTATAGAGGGAATGTAAAAACCGCTACCCTTGAACTGAATTACAAAACAGAACAGAGTCACACTTTTACAAAACACACTATGGCTGCTTAAGGGGAAATGTGAGGTGGGGTGATGCATAAAACAAGGGTTTCAAATTAGCTCAGATACCGTTCCATAAACCCAATATGTAACAGACAAGACCTACTCCTTGCTCAGTGAATTGGACTCAACACCCCCTATTCACGGCCCAAGAATATATCTGATTAGTAAGAATCTTAAAACCTATGTATTGATATCTCTCTGTAAGTGAGTCAAGTGGGTGTAAAGTGACATAAACACAGCAGTGAAAAGCAGCTAAACCCCATTATAAAAATCAATTACTTTTAAAAACCTGTGAAACAAAGACAGTGAAAGAGAGAGAAATTCTTACAAAATTCGTTCAGGGGCTGTGATGCCACCTGGATTGACCATGTATAGACCCACAGCTGATTGAGACATAAGGGTGAACACTCTTGGGGCTGAGAGGTTTGGTGAGGTTGGGTGAGCAAACGCAGACCCTTTAAAGTAATACTGCGTGGTATCCATCCCATGGGTCCCAAATCTCCAGGTTCAAGGGCATCTTCCTACATCGAAAACATGCATGAGAAACCCAGAAGATGGTACACCGTGTGATCGGGAAAGGTTTCTAAAACACTCCTCATTTCTCATCTCCTTGTGCTCGGGTTCGCCATTCCAGCCAGTTTACTAGCAATCTCCCTCCTTGGAGAATCAGCACCTTTAACCTCCTGTTCCGTACAGTTTGCAATTTGTCCTGAGGATAAAAGGGAAGAGGGGGAACCAATGAGAGACTAGCTCTAGGTGTTGGGACAGGCACAGGTCACTCTATTTTCCCATCAGGAAGAAGAATTAAGCACAGGCTCAGCCTGCCCCCCGGGACCACTATAGGGCCTGAAGCAATCCTGCGCTTTTGCGGCCAGCTCCCAAGAAAGCGAGTTGAAAAATGGAGCTCAGGCGCACTGCAATTCACAAACCTGCAGACTTATAAATGTTCACTCTCGTCCACAAATATATTGAGGGAAGGGAACGAAGAGGATTTGAAAGCAAGGCAGAATTGCAGGAAACAGATTTCAGGAGGGAGATTCGAATCGCCTTTAAAGCACAAGAAAAGCGGCAAAACCTCGACAATGATGCCCTTGGCCAAAAAGGGCGTATGCGTTTTTTCCTGAATATATTCAGGAAAAAACGCATACGCCCTTTTTGGCCAACCAACCAACCTGGAAAGGCAAATCAGCGCTACAAAGAAGTCTCGCTTCCCATCGGTCAAAAGGGCCATGCTGAATAAAGTGTCAAAACCAGAAATGCAGGGCAGGCCATGGAGAAACGGGAGCCTTGCTAAGCTGATGGGCGGTATGTAAGTTGCCAACAGCCACTCTGGAGAAGTGTACGGTGTGTCCTGAAACATCTAAAAAACTCAGCTTAGGGAGCACAGGGCACTTCCACTCATGGGCGTATAAATTGGGAAAACTAAAAATCAGCAAGACACAGGCACCCTAACGTTTAGGGCTGCTCTGTTGACAAGAACCTCCAGTTCGTTACACCTTAAGTATCTCAGGAAAGAGAAAAATGGATAAATAAGTTGTGGTCCTTATGTACAATGGAATATCACTCAGCCATGAAATCAACGTCATAAGGCTAGTAGCAGCATGATGAGAGGATTTAGGTACGACGATTCTAAGTGAAATTAGTCACAGAGAAAAAGACACTTATCATAAGATATCACTTATAGAGGGAATGTAAAAACCGCTACCCTTGAACTGAATTACAAAACAGAACAGAGTCACACATTTAGAAAACACACTATGGCTGCTTAACGGGAAAGGTGAGGTGGGGTGATGCATAAAACAAGGGTTTCAAATTAGCTCAGATACCGTTCCATAAACCCAATATCTTATAGACAAGACCTACTCCTTGCTCAGTGAATTGGACTCGACTCCCCCTATTCACGGCCCAAGAATATATCTGAGTAGTAAGAATCTTAAAACCTATGTATTGATATCTCTCTGTAAGTGAGTCAAGTGGGTGTAAAGTGACATAAACACAGCAGTGAAAAGCAGCTAAACCCCATTATAAAAATCAATTACTTTTAAAATCCTGTGAAACAAAGACAGTGAAAGAGAGAGAAATTCTTACAAAATTCGTTCAGGGGCTGTGATGCCACCTGGATTGACCATGTATAGACCCACAGCTGATTCAGACATAAGGGTGGACACTCTTGGGGCTGAGAGGTTTGGTGAGGTTGGGTGAGCAAACGCAGACCCTTTAAAGTAATACTGCGTGGTACCCATCCCATGGGTCCCAAATCTCCAGGTTCAAGGGCATCTTCCTACATCGAAAACATGCATGAGAAACCCAGAAGATGGTACACCGTGTGATCGGGAAAGGTTTCTAAAACACACCTCATTTCTCATCTCCTTGTGCTCGGGTTCGCCATTCCAGCCGCTTTACTAGCAATCTCCCTCCTTGGAGAATCAGCACCTTTAACCTCCTGTTCCGTACAGGTTGCAATTTGTCCTGAGGATGAACGGGAAGAGGGGGAACCAATGAGAGACTAGCTCTAGGTGTTGGGACAGGCACAGGTCACTCTATTTTCCCATCAGGAAGAAGAATTAAGCACAGGCTCAGCCTGCCGCCCAGGACCAGAATAGGGCCTGAAGCAATCCTGGGCTTTTGCGGCCAGCTCCCAAGAAAGCGAGTTGAAAAATGGAGCTCAGGGGCACTGCAATTCACAAACCTGCAGACTTATAAATGATCACTCTCGTCCACAAATATATTGAGGGAAGGCAACGAAGAGGATTTGAAAGCAAGGCAGAATTGCAGGAAACAGATTTCAGGAGGGAGATTCGAATCGCCTTTAAAGCACAGGAAAAGCGGCAAAACCTCGACAATGATGCCCATGGCCAAAAAGGGCGTATGCGTTTTTTCCTGAATATATTCAGGAAAAAACGCATACGCCCTTTTTGGCCAAGCAAGCAACCTGGAAAGGCAAATCAGCGCTACAAAGAAGTCTCGCTTCCCATCGGTCAAAAGGGCCATGCTGAATAAAGTGTCAAAACCAGAAATGCAGGGCAGGCCATTTAGAAACGGGAGCCTTGCTACGCTGATGGGCGGGATGTAAATTGCCAACAGCCACTCTGGTGAAGTGTACGGTGTGTCCTGAAACATCTAAAAAACTCAGCTTAGAGAGCATAGGGCACTTCCACTCATGGGCGTATAAATTGGGAAAACTAAAAATCAGCAAGACACAGGCACCCCAACGTTTAGGGCTGCTCTGTTGACAAGAACCTCCACTTCGTTACACCTTAAATATCCCAGGAAAGAGAAAAATGGATAAAGAAGTTGTGGTCCTTATGTACAATGGAATATCACTCAGCCATGAAATCAACGTCATAAGGCTAGTAGCAGCATGATGAGTGGATTTAGGTACGACGATTCTAAGTGAAATAAGTCACAGAGAAAAAGACACTTATCATAAGATATCACTTATAGAGGGAATGTAAAAACCGCTACCCTTGAACTGAATTACAAAACAGAACAGAGTCACACGTTTAGAAAACACACTATGGCTGCTTCACGGGAAAGGTGAGGTGGGGTGATGCATAAAACAAGGGTTTCAAATTAGCTCAGATACCGTTCCATAAACCCAATATGTAATAGACAAGACCTACTCCTTGCTCAGTGAATTGGACTCGACACCCCCTAATCACGGCCCAAGAATATATCTGACTAGTAAGAATCTTAAAACCTATGTATTGATATCTCTCTGTAAGTGAGTCAAGTGGGTGTAAAGTGACATAAACACAGCAGTGAAAAGCAGCTAAACCCCATTATAAAAATCAATTACTTTTAAAATCCTGTGAAACAAAGACAGTGAAAGGGAGAGAAATTCTTACAAAATTCGTTCAGGGGCTGTGATGCCACCTGGATTGACCATGTATAGACCCACAGCTGATTGAGACATAAGGGTGGACACTCTTGGGGCTGAGAGGTTTGGTGAGGTTGGGTGAGCAAACGCAGACCCTTTAAAGTAATACTGCGTGGTACCCATCCTATGGGTCCCAAATCTCCAGGTTCAAGGGCATCTTCCTACATCGAAAACATGCATGAGAAACCCAGAAGATGGTACACCGTGTGATCGGGAAAGGTTTCTAAAACACACCTCATTTCTCATCTCCTTGTGCTCGGGTTCGCCATTCCAGCCGCTTTACTAGCAATCTCCCTCCTTGGAGAATCAGCACCTTTAACCTCCTGTTCCGTACAGGTTGCAATTTGTCCTGAGGATGAACGGGAAGAGGGGGAACCAATGAGAGACTAGCTCTAGGTGTTGGGACAGGCACAGGTCACTCTATTTTCCCATCAGGAAGAAGAATTAGGCACAGGCTCAGCCTGCCGCCCAGGACCAGAATAGGGCCTGAAGCAATCCTGCGCTTTTGCGGCCAGCTCCCAAGAAAGCGAGTTGAAAAATGGAGCTCAGGGGCACTGCAATTCACAAACCTGCAGACTTATAAATGATCACTCTCGTCCACAAATATATTGAGGGAAGGCAACGAAGAGGATTTGAAAGCAAGTCGGAATTGCAGGAAACAGATTTCAGAAGGGAGATTCGAATCGCCTTTAAAGCACAGGAAAAGCGGCAAAACCTCGACAATGATGCCCTTGGCCAAAAAGGGCGTATGCGTTTTTTCCTGAATATATTCAGGAAAAAACGCATACGCCCTATTTGGCCAAGCAAGCAACCTGGAAAGGCAAATCAGCGCTACAAATAAGTCTCGCTTCCCATCGGTCAAAAGGGCCATGCTGAATAAAGTGTCAAAACCAGAAATGCAGGGCAGGCCATTTAGAAACGGGAGCCTTGCTACGCTGATGGGCAGGATGTAAATTGCCAACAGCCACTCTGGTGAAGTGTACGGTGTGTCCTGAAACATCTAAAAAACTCAGCTTAGAGAGCATAGGGCACTTCCACTCATGGGCGTATAAATTGGGAAAACTAAAAATCAGCAAGACACAGGCACCCCAACGTTTAGGGCTGCTCTGTTGACAAGAACCTCCACTTCGTTACACCTTAAATATCCCAGGAAAGAGAAAAATGGATAAAGAAGTTGTGGTCCTTATGTACAATGGAATATCACTCAGCCATGAAATCAACGTCATAAGGCTAGTAGCAGAATGATGAGTGGATTTAGGTACGACGATTCTAAGTGAAATAAGTCACACAGAAAAAGACACTTATCATAAGATATCACTTATAGAGGGAATGTAAAAACCGCTACCCTTGAACTGAATTACAAAACAGAACAGAGTCACACGTTTAGAAAACACACTATGGCTGCTTAACGGGAAAGGTGAGGTGGGGTGATGCATAAAACAAGGGTTTCAAATTAGCTCAGATACCGTTCCATAAACCCAATATGTAATAGACAAGACCTACTCCTTGCTCAGTGAATTGGACTCAACACCCCCTATTCACGGCCCAAGAATATAGCTGACTAGTAAGAATCTTAAAACCTATGTATTGATATCTCTCTGTAAGTGAGTCAAGTGGGTGTAAAGTGACATAAACACAGCAGTGAAAAGCAGCTAAACCCCATTATAAAAATCAATTACTTTTAAAATCCTGTGAAACAAAGACAGTGAAAGGGAGAGAAATTCTTACAAAATTCGTTCAGGGGCTGTGATGCCACCTGGATTGACCATGTATAGACCCACAGCTGATTGAGACATAAGGGTGGACACTCTTGGGGCTGAGAGGTTTGGTGAGGTTGGGTGAGCAAACGCAGACCCTTTAAAGTAATACTGTGTGGTACCCATCCTATGGGTCCCAAATCTCCAGGTTCAAGGGCATCTTCCTACATCGAAAACATGCATGAGAAACCCAGAAGATGGTACACCGTGTGATCGGGAAAGGTTTCTAAAACACACCTCATTTCTCATCTCCTTGTGCTCGGGTTCGCCATTCCAGCCGCTTTACTAGCAATCTCCCTCCTTGGAGAATCAGCACCTTTAACCTCCTGTTCCGTACAGGTTGCAATTTGTCCTGAGGATGAACGGGAAGAGGGGGAACCAATGAGAGACTAGCTCTAGGTGTTGGGACAGGCACAGGTCACTCTATTTTCCCATCAGGAAGAAGAATTAGGCACAGGCTCAGCCTGCCGCCCAGGACCAGAATAGGGCCTGAAGCAATCCTGCGCTTTTGCGGCCAGCTCCCAAGAAAGCGAGTTGAAAAATGGAGCTCAGGGGCACTGCAATTCACAAACCTGCAGACTTATAAATGATCACTCTCGTCCACAAATATATTGAGGGAAGGCAACGAAGAGGATTTGAAAGAAAGGCGGAATTGCAGGAAACAGATTTCAGAAGGGAGATTCGAATCGCCTTTAAAGCACAGGAAAAGCGGCAAAACCTCGACAATGATGCCCTTGGCCAAAAAGGGCGTATGCGTTTTTTCCTGAATATATTCAGGAAAAAACGCATACGCCCTATTTGGCCAAGCAAGCAACCTGGAAAGGCAAATCAGCGCTACAAAGAAGTCTCGCTTCCCATCGGTCAAAAGGGCCATGCTGAATAAAGTGTCAAAACCAGAAATGCAGGGCAGGCCATTTAGAAACGGGAGCCTTGCTACGCTGATGGGCAGGATGTAAATTGCCAACAGCCACTCTGGTGAAGTGTACGGTGTGTCCTGAAACATCTAAAAAACTCAGCTTAGAGAGCATAGGGCACTTCCACTCATGGGCGTATAAATTGGGAAAACTAAAAATCAGCAAGACACAGGCACCCCAACGTTTAGGGCTGCTCTGTTGACAAGAACCTCCACTTCGTTACACCTTAAATATCCCAGGAAAGAGAAAAATGGATAAAGAAGTTGTGGTCCTTATGTACAATGGAATATCACTCAGCCATGAAATCAACGTCATAAGGCTAGTAGCAGAATGATGAGTGGATTTAGGTACGACGATTCTAAGTGAAATAAGTCACACAGAAAAAGACACTTATCATAAGATATCACTTATAGAGGGAATGTAAAAACCGCTACCCTTGAACTGAATTACAAAACAGAACAGAGTCACACGTTTAGAAAACACACTATGGCTGCTTAACGGGAAAGGTGAGGTGGGGTGATGCATAAAACAAGGGTTTCAAATTAGCTCAGATACCGTTCCATAAACCCAATATGTAATAGACAAGACCTACTCCTTGCTCAGTGAATTGGACTCAACACCCCCTATTCACGGCCCAAGAATATAGCTGACTAGTAAGAATCTTAAAACCTATGTATTGATATCTCTCTGTAAGTGAGTCAAGTGGGTGTAAAGTGACATAAACACAGCAGTGAAAAGCAGCTAAACCCCATTATAAAAATCAATTACTTTTAAAAACCTGTGAAACAAAGACAGTGAAAGAGAGAGAAATTCTTACAAAATTCGTTCAGGGGCTGTGATGCCACCTGGATTGACCATGTATAGACCCACAGCTGATTGAGACATAAGGGTGGACACTCTTGGGGCTGAGAGGTTTGGTGAGGTTGGGTGAGCAAACGCAGACCCTTTAAAGTAATACTGCGTGTTACCCATCCCATGGGTCCCAAATCTCCAGGTTCAAGGCCATCTTCCTACATCGAAAACATGCATGAGGAACCCAGAAGATGGTACACCGTGTGATCGGGAAAGGTTTCTAAAACACACCTCATTTCTCATCTCCTTGTGCTCGGGTTCGCCATTCCAGCCGCTTTACTAGCAATCTCCCTCCTTGGAGAATCAGCACCTTTAACCTCCTGTTCCGTACAGGTTGCAATTTGTCCTGAGGATGAACGGGAAGAGGGGGAACCAATGAGAGACTAGCTCTAGGTGTTGGGACAGGCACAGGTCACTCTATTTTCCCATCAGGAAGAAGAATTAAGCACAGGCTCAGCCTGCCGCCCAGGACCAGAATAGGGCCTGAAGCAATCCTGCGCTTTTGCGGCCAGCTCCCAAGAAAGCGAGTTGAAAAATGGAGCTCAGGGGCACTGCAATTCACAAACCTGCAGACTTATAAATGATCACTCTCGTCCACAAATATATTGAGGGAAGGCAACGAAGAGGATTTGAAAGCAAGGCAGAATTGCAGGAAACAGATTTCAGGAGGGAGATTCGAATCGCCTTTAAAGCACAGGAAAAGCGGCAAAACCTCGACAATGATGCCCTTGGCCAAAAAGGGCGTATGCGTTTTTTCCTGAATATATTCAGGAAAAAACGCATACGCCCTTTTTGGCCAAGCAAGCAACCTGGAAAGGTAAATCAGCGCTACAAAGAAGTCTCGCTTCCCATCGGTCAAAAGGCCATGCTGAATAAAGTGTCAAAACCAGAAATGCAGGGCAGGCCATATAGAAACGGGAGCCTTGCTACGCTGATGGGCGGGATGTAAATTGCCAACAGCCACTCTGGTGAAGTGTACGGTGTGTCCTGAAACATCTAAAAAACTCAGCTTAGAGAGCATAGGGCACTTCCACTCATGGGCGTATAAATTGGGAAAACTAAAAATCAGCAAGACACAGGCACCCCAACGTTTAGGGCTGCTCTGTTGACAAGAACCTCCACTTCGTTACACCTTAAATATCCCAGGAAAGAGAAAAATGGATAAAGAAGTTGTGGTCCTTATGTACAATGGAATATCACTCAGCCATGAAATCAACGTCATAAGGCTAGTAGCAGCATGATGAGTGGATTTAGGTACGACGATTCTAAGTAAAATAAGTCACAGAGAAAAAGACACTTATCATAAGATATCACTTATAGAGGTAATGTAAAAACCGCTACCCTTGAACTGAATTACAAAACAGAACAGAGTCACACGTTTAGAAAACACACTATGGCTGCTTCACGGGAAAGGTGAGGTGGGGTGATGCATAAAACAAGGGTTTCAAATTAGCTCAGATACCGTTCCATAAACCCAATATGTAATAGACAAGACCTACTCCTTGCTCAGTGAATTGGACTCGACACCCCATATTCACGGCCCAAGAATATATCTGACTAGTAAGAATCTTAAAACCTATGTATTGATATCTCTCTGTAAGTGAGTCAAGTGGGTGTAAAGTGACATAAACACAGCAGTGAAAAGCAGCTAAACCCCATTATAAAAATCAATTACTTTTATAAACCTGTGAAACAAAGACAGTGAAAGGGAGAGAAATTCTTACAAAATTCGTTCAGGGGCTGTGATGCCACCTGGATTGACCATGTATAGACCCACAGCTGATTGAGACATAAGGGTGGACACTCTTGGGGCTGAGAGGTTTGGTGAGGTTGGGTGAGGAAACGCAGACCCTTTAAAGTAATACTGCGTGGTACCCATCCCATGGGTTTCAAATCTCCAGGTTCAAGGGCATCTTCCTACATCGAAAACATGCATGAGAAACCCAGAAGATGGTACACCGTGTGATCGCGAAAGGTTTCTAAAACGCACCTCATTTCTCATCTCCTTGTGCTCGGGTTCGCCATTCCAGCTGCTTTACTAGCAATCTCCCTCCTTGGAGAATCAGCACCTTTAACCTCCTGTTCCGTACAGGTTGCAATTTGTCCTGAGGATGAACGGGAAGAGGGGAAAACAATGAGAGACTAGCTCTAGGTGTTGGGACAGGCACAGGTCACTCTATTTTCCCATCAGGAAGAAGAATTAAGCACAGGCTCAGCCTGCCGCCCGGGACCAGAATAAGGCCTGAAGCAATCCTGCGCTTTTGCGGCCAGCTCCCAAGAAAGCGAGTTGAAAAATGGAGCTCAGGGGCACTGCAATTCACAAACCTGCAGACTTATAAATGATCACTCTCGTCCACAAATATATTGAGGGAAGGCAACGAAGAGGATTTAAAGCAAGGCAGAATTGCAGGAAACAGATTTCAGGAGGGAGATACGAATCGCCTTTAAAGCACAGGAAAAGCGGCAAAACCTCGACAATGATGCCCTTGGCCAAAAAGGGCGTATGCGTTTTTTCCTGAATATATTCAGGAAAAAACGCATACGCCCTTTTTGGCCAACCAAGCAACCTGGAAAGGCAAATCAGCGCTACAAAGAAGTCTCACTTCCCATCGGTCAAAAGGGCCATGCTGAATAAAGTGTCAAAACCAGAAATGCAGGGCAGGCCATGAGGAAACGGGAGCCTTGCTACGATGATGGGCGGGATGTAAATTGCCAACAGCCACTCTGGAGAAGTGTACGGTGTGTCCAGAAACATCTAAAAAACTCAGCTTAGAGAGCATAGGGCAGTTCCACTCATGGGCGTATAAATTGGGAAAACTAAAAATCAGCAAGACACAGGCACCCCAACATTTAGGGCTGCTCTGTTGACAAGAACCTCCACTTCGTTACACCTTAAATATCCCAGGAAAGAGAAAAATGGATAAAGAAGTTGTGGTCCTTATGTACAAAGGAATATCACTCAGCCATGAAATCAACGTCATAAGGCTAGTAGCAGCATGATGAGTGGATTTAGGTACGACGATTCTAAGTGAAATAAGTCACACAGAAAAAGACACTTATCATAAGATATCACTTATAGAGGGAATGTAAAAACCGCTACCCTTGAACTGAATTACAAAACAGAACATAGTCACACTTTTACAAAACACGCTATGGCTGCTTAAGGGGAAAGGTGAGGTGGGGTGATGCATAAAACAAGGGTTTCAAATTAGCTCAGATACCGTTCCATAAACCCAATATGTAACAGACAAGACCTACTCCTTGCTCAGTGAATTGGACTCAACACCCCATATTCACGGCCCAAGAATATATCTGATTAGTAAGAATCTTAAAACCTATGTATTGATATCTCTCTGTAAGTGAGTCAAGTGGGTGTAAAGTGACATAAACACAGCAGTGAAAAGCAGGTAACCCCATTATAAAAATCAATTACTTTTATAAACCTGTGAAACAAAGACAGTGAAAGAGAGAGAAATTCTTACAAAATTCGTTCAGGGACTGTGACGCCACCTGGATTGACCATGTATAGACCCACAGCTGATTGAGACATAAGGGTGGACACTCTTGGGGCTGAGAGGTTTGGTGAGGTTGGGTGAGCAAACGCAGACCCTTTAAAGTAATACTGCGTGCTACCCATCCCATGGGTCCCAAATCTCCAGGTTCAAGGGCATCTTCCTACATCGAAAACATGCATGAGAAACCCAGAAGATGGTACACCGTGTGATCGCGAAAGGTTTCTAAAACGCACCTCATTTCTCATCTCCTTGTGCTCGGGTTCGCCATTCCAGCCGCTTTACTAGCAATCTCCCTCCTTGGAGAATCAGCACCTTTAACCTCCTGTTCCGTACAGGTTGCAATTTGTCCTGAGGATGAACGGGAAGAGGGGAAAACAATGAGAGACTAGCTCTAGGTGTTGGGACAGGCACAGGTCACTCTATTTTCCCATCAGGAAGAAGAATTAAGCACAGGCTCAGCCTGCCGCCCGGGACCAGAATAGGGCCTGAAGCAATCCTGCGCTTCTGCGGCCAGCTCCCAAGAAAGCGAGTTGAAAAATGGAGCTCAGGGGCACTGCAATTCACAAACCTGCAGACTTATAAATGATCACTCTCGTCCACAAATATATTGAGGGAAGGCAACGAAGAGGATTTAAAGCAAGGCAGAATTGCAGGAAACAGATTTCAGGAGGGAGATACGAATCGCCTTTAAAGCACAGGAAAAGCGGCAAAACCTCGACAATGATGCCCTTGGCCAAAAAGGGCGTATGCGTTTTTTCCTGAATATATTCAGGAAAAAACGCATACGCCCTTTTTGGCCAACCAAGCAACCTGGAAAGGCAAATCAGCGCTACAAAGAAGTCTCGCTTCCCATCGGTCAAAAGGGCCATGCTGAATAAAGTGTCAAAACCAGAAATGCAGGGCAGGCCATGAGGAAACGGGAGCCTTGCTATGATGATGGGCGGGATGTAAGTTGCCAACACCCACTCTGGAGAAGTGTACGGTGTGTCCTGAAACATCTAAAAAACTCAGCTTAGAGAGCATAGGGCACTTCCACTCATGGGCGTATAAATTGGGAAAACTAAAAATCAGCAAGACACAGGCACCCCAACATTTAGGGCTGCTCTGTTGACAAGAACCTCCACTTCGTTACACCTTAAATATCCCAGGAAAGAGAAAAATGGATAAAGAAGTTGTGGTCCTTATGTACAAAGGAATATCACTCAGCCATGAAATCAACGTCATAAGGCTAGTAGCAGCATGATGAGTGGATTTAGGTACGACGATTCTAAGTGAAATAAGTCACACAGAAAAAGACACTTATCATAAGATATCACTTATAGAGGGAATGTAAAAACCGCTACCCTTGAACTGAATTACAAAACAGAACATAGTCACACTTTTACAAAACACGCTATGGCTGCTTAAGGGGAAAGGTGAGGTGGGGTGATGCATAAAACAAGGGTTTCAAATTAGCTCAGATACCGTTCCATAAACCCAATATGTAACAGACAAGACCTACTCCTTGCTCAGTGAATTGGACTCAACACCCCCTATTCACGGCCCAAGAATATATCTGACTAGTAAGAATCTTAAAACCTATGTATTGATATCTCTCTGTAAGTGAGTCAAGTGGGTGTAAAGTGGTATAAAGACAGCAGTGAAAAGCAGCTAAACCCCATTATAAAAATCAATTACTTTTATAAACCTGTGAAAAAAAGACAGTGAAAGAGAGAGAAATTCTTACAAAATTCGTTTAGGGGCAGTGATGCTACCTGGATTGACCATATCTAGACCCACAGCTGATTGAGACATAAGGGTGGACACTCTTGGGGCAGAGAGGTTTGCTGTGGTTGGGTGAGCAAACGCAGACCCGTTAAAGTAATACTGCATGGTACCCATCCCATGGGTCCCAAATCTCCAGGTTCAAGGGCATCTTCCTACATCGAAAACATGCATGAGAACCCCAAAAGATGGTCTACCGTGTGATCGGGAAAGGGTTCTAAAACGCACCTAATTTCTCATCTCCTTGTGCTCGGGTTCGCCATTCCAGCCGCTTTACTAGCAATCTCCCTCCTTGGAGAATCAGCACCTTTAACCTCCTGTTCCGTACAGGTTGCAATTTGTCCTGAGGATGAACGGGAAGAGGGGGAACCAATGAGAGACTAGCTCTAGGTGTTGGGACAGGCACAGGTCACTCTATTTTCCCATCAGGAAGAAGAATTAAGCACAGGCTCAGCCTGCCGCCTGGGACCAGAATAGGGCCTGAAGCAATCCTGCGCATCTGCGGCCAGCTCCCAAGAAAGCGAGTTGAAAAATGGAGCTCAGGGGCACTGCAATTCACAAAGCTGCAGACTTATAAATGATCACTCTCGTCCACAAATATATTGAGGGAAGGCAACGAAGAGGATTTGAAAGCAAGGCAGAATTGCAGGAAACAGATTTCAGGAGGGAGATTCGAATCGCTTTTAAAGCACAGGAAAAGCGGCAAATCCTCGTCAATGATTCCCTTGGCCAAAAAGGGCGTATGCGTTTTTTCCTAAATATATTCAGGAAAAAACGCATACGCCCTTTTTGGCCAACCAAGCAACCTGGAAAGGCAAATCAGCGCTACAAAGAAGTCTCGCTTCCCATCGGTCAAAAGGGCCATGCTGAATAAAGTGTCAAAACCAGAAATGCAGGGCAGGCCATGAGGAAACGGGAGCCTTGCTACGATGATGGGCGGGATGTAAATTGCCAACAGCCACTCTGGAGAAGTGTACGGTGTGTCCTGAAACATCTAAAAAACTCAGCTTAGAGAGCATAGGGCACTTCCACTCATGGGCGTATAAAGTGGGAAAATTAAAAACAAGCAAGACACAGGCACCCCAATGTTTAGGGCTGCTCTGTTGACAAGAACCTCCAACTTCGTTACACCTTAAATATCCCAGGAAAGAGAAAAATGGATAAAGATGTTGTGGTCCTTATGTACAATGGAATATCACTCAACCATGAAATCAACGTCATAAGGCTAGTAGCAGCATGATGAATGGATTTAGGTACGACGATTCTAAGTGAAATAAGTCACACAGAAAAAGACACTTATCATAAGATATCACTTATAGAGAGAATGTAAAAACCGCTACCCTTGAACTGAATTACAAAACAGAACAGAGTCACACGTTTAGAAAACACACTATGGCTGCTTAACGGGAAAGGTGAGGTGGGGTGATGCATAAAACAAGGGTTTCAAATTAGCTCAGATACCGTTCCATAAACCCAATATGTAATAGACAAGACCTACTCCTTGCTCAGTGAATTGGACTCAACACCCCCTATTCACGGCCCAAGAATATATCTGACTAGTAAGAATCTTAAAACCTATGTATTGATATCTCTCTGTAAGTGAGTCAAGTGGGTGTAAAGTGGTATAAACACAGCAGTGAAAAGCAGCTAAACCCCGTTATAAAAATCAATTACTTTTAAAAACCTGTGAAAAAAAGACAGTGAAAGAGAGAGAAATTCTTACAAAATTCGTTTAGGGGCAGTGATGCTACCTGGATTGACCATATCTAGACCCACAGCTGATTGAGACATAAGGGTGGACACTCTTGGGGCT
Organism: Balaenoptera physalus; assembly: GCF_965194825.1. NCBI lineage: Eukaryota > Metazoa > Chordata > Mammalia > Artiodactyla > Balaenopteridae > Balaenoptera > Balaenoptera physalus. Next base: position 646,124 of record NW_028126565.1, on the reverse strand, counting down.
GAGAGGTTTGCTGAGGTTGGGTGCGGAAACGCAGACCCTTTAAAGTAATACTGCGTGGTACCCATCCCATGGGTCCCAAATCTCCAGGTTCAAGGGCATCTTCCTACATCGAAAACATGCATGAGAAACCCAGAAGATGGTATACCGTGTGATCGAGAAACGTTTTTAAAACGCACCTCATTTCTCATCTCCTTGTGCTCGGGTCCGCCATTCCAGCCCCTTTACTTGCAACCTCCCTCCTTGGATAATCATCACCTTTAACCTCCTGTTCCGTACAGGTTGCAATTTGTCCTGCGGATGAACGGGAAGAGGGGAAAACAATGAGAGACTAGCTCTAGGTGTTGGGACAGGCACAGGTCACTCTATTTTCCCATCAGGAAGAAGAATTAAGCACAGGCTCAGCCTGCCGCCTGGGACCAGAATAGGGCCTGAAGCAATCCTGCGCTTTTGCGGCCAGCTCCCAAGAAAGCGAGTTGAAAAATGGAGCTCAGGGGCACTGCAATTCACAAACCTGCAGACTTATAAATGATCACTCTCGTCCACAAATATATTGAGGGAAGGCAACGAAGAGGATTTGAAAGCAAGGCAGAATTGCAGGAAACAGATTTCAGGAGGGAGATTCGAATCGCCTTTAAAGCACAGGAAAAGCGGCAAAACCTCGACAAGATGCCCTTGGCCAAAAAGGGCGTATGCGTTTTTTCCTGAATATATTCAGGAAAAAACGCATACGCCCTTTTTGGCCAACCAAGCAACATGGAAAGGCAAATCAGCGCTACAAAGAAGTCTCGCTTCCCATCGGTCAAAAGGGCCATGCTGAATAAAGTGTCAAAACCAGAAATGCAGGACAGGCCATGGAGAAACGGGAGCCTTGCTACGCTGATGGGCGGGATGTAAATTGCCAACAGCCACTCTGGAGAAGTGTACGGTGTGTCCTGAAACATCTAAAAAACTCAGCTTAGAGAGCATAGGGCTCTTCCACTCATGGGCGTATAAAGTGGGAAAATTAAAAACCAGCAAGACACAGGCACCCCAACATTTAGGGCTACTCTGTTGACAAGAACCTCCACTTCGTTACACCTTAAATATCCCAGGAAAGAGAAAAATGGATAAAGAAGTTGTGGTCCTTATGTACAATGGAATATCACTCAGCCATGAAATCAACGTCATAAGGCTAGTAGCAGCATGATGAGTGGATTTAGGTTCTACGATTCTAAGTGAAATAAGTCACACAGAAAAAGACACTTATCATAAGATATCACTTATAGAGGGAATGTAAAAACCGCTACACTTGAACTGAATTACACAACAGAACAGAGTCACACGTTTAGAAAACACACTATGGCTGCTTAACGGGAAAGGTGAGGCGGGGTGATGCATAAAACAAGGGTTTCAAATTAGCTCAGATACCGTTCCTTAAACCCAATATGTAATAGACAAGACCTACTCCTTGCTCAGTGACTTGGACTCAACACCCCCTATTCACGGCCCAAGAATATATCTGACTAGTAAGAATCTTAAAACCTATGTATTGATATCTCTCTGTAAGTGAGTCAAGTGGGTGTAAAGTGACATAAACACAGCAGTGAAAAGCAGCTAAACCCCATTATAAAAATCAATTACTTTTAAAAACCTGTGAAAAAAAGACAGTGAAAGAGAGAGAAATTCTTACAAAATTCGTTTAGGGGCAGTGATGCTACCTGGATTGACCATATCTAGACCCACAGCTGATTGAGACATAAGGGTGGACACTCTTGGGGCTGAGAGGTTTGGTGAGGTTGGGTGAGGAAACGCAGACCCTTTAAAGTAATATTGCGTGGTACCCATCCCATGGGTCCCAAATCTCCAGGTTCAAGGGCATCTTCCTACATCGAAAACATGCATGAGAAACCCAGAAGATGGCACAATGTGTGATCGGGAAAGGTTTCTAAAACGCACCTCATTTCTCATCTCCTTGTGCTCGAATTCGCCATTCCAGCTGCTTTACTAGCAGTCTCCCTCATTGGAGAATCAGCACCTTTAACCTCCTGTTCCGTACAGGTTGCAATTTGTCCTGAGGATGAACGGGAAAAGGGGGAAACAATGAGAGTCTAGCTCTAGGTGTTGGGACAGGCACGGGTCACTCTATTTTCCCATTAGGAAGAAGAATTAAGCACAGGATCAGCCTGCCGCCCGGAACCAGAATAGGGCCTGAAGCAATCCTGCGCTTTTGCGGCCAGCTCCCAAGAAAGCGAGTTGAAAAATGGAGCTCAGGGGCACTGCAATTCACAAACATGCAGACTTATAAATGACCACTCTCGTCCACAAATATATTGAGGGAAGGCAACGAAGAGGATTTGAAAGCAAGGCAGAATTGCAGTAAACAGATTTCAGGAGGGAGATTCGAATCGCCTTTAAAGCACAGGAAAAGCGGCAAAACCTCGACAATGATGCCCTTGGCCAAAAAGGGCGTATGCGTTTTTTCCTGAATATATTCAGGAAAAAACGCATACGCCCTTTTTGGCCAACCAAGCAACCTGGAAAGGCAAATCAGCGCTACAAAGAAGTCTCGCTTCCCATCGGTCAAAAGGGCCATGCTGAATAAAGTGTCAAAACCAGAAATGCAGGGCAGGCCATGAGGAAACGGGAGCCTTGCTATGATGATGGGCGGGATGTAAGTTGCCAACACCCACTCTGGAGAAGTGTACGGTGTGTCCTGAAACATCTAAAAAACTCAGCTTAGAGAGCATAGGGCACTTCCACTCATGGGCGTATAAATTGGGAAAACTAAAAATCAGCAAGACACAGGCACCCCAACATTTAGGGCTGCTCTGTTGACAAGAACCTCCACTTCGTTACACCTTAAATATCCCAGGAAAGAGAAAAATGGATAAAGAAGTTGTGGTCCTTATGTACAAAGGAATATCACTCAGCCATGAAATCAACGTCATAAGGCTAGTAGCAGCATGATGAGTGGATTTAGGTACGACGATTCTAAGTGAAATAAGTCACACAGAAAAAGACACTTATCATAAGATATCACTTATAGAGGGAATGTAAAAACCGCTACCCTTGAACTGAATTACAAAACAGAACAGAGTCACACGTTTAGAAAACACCCTATGGCTGCTTAACGGGAAAGGTGAGGTGGGGTGATGCATAAAACAAGGGTTTCAAATTAGCTCAGATACCGTTCCATAAACCCAATATGTAACAGACAAGACCTACTCCTTGCTCAGTGAATTGGACTCAACACCCCCTATTCACGGCCCAAGAATATATCTGACTAGTAAGAATCTTAAAACCTATGTATTGATATCTCTCTGTAAGTGAGTCAAGTGGGTGTAAAGTGGTATAAAGACAGCAGTGAAAAGCAGCTAAACCCCATTATAAAAATCAATTACTTTTATAAACCTGTGAAAAAAAGACAGTGAAAGAGAGAGAAATTCTTACAAAATTCGTTTAGGGGCAGTGATGCTACCTGGATTGACCATATCTAGACCCACAGCTGATTGAGACATAAGGGTGGACACTCTTGGGGCAGAGAGGTTTGCTGTGGTTGGGTGAGCAAACGCAGACCCGTTAAAGTAATACTGCATGGTACCCATCCCATGGGTCCCAAATCTCCAGGTTCAAGGGCATCTTCCTACATCGAAAACATGCATGAGAACCCCAAAAGATGGTCTACCGTGTGATCGGGAAAGGGTTCTAAAACGCACCTAATTTCTCATCTCCTTGTGCTCGGGTTCGCCATTCCAGCCGCTTTACTAGCAATCTCCCTCCTTGGAGAATCAGCACCTTTAACCTCCTGTTCCGTACAGGTTGCAATTTGTCCTGAGGATGAACGGGAAGAGGGGGAACCAATGAGAGACTAGCTCTAGGTGTTGGGACAGGCACAGGTCACTCTATTTTCCCATCAGGAAGAAGAATTAAGCACAGGCTCAGCCTGCCGCCTGGGACCAGAATAGGGCCTGAAGCAATCCTGCGCTTCTGCGGCCAGCTCCCAAGAAAGCGAGTTGAAAAATGGAGCTCAGGGGCACTGCAATTCACAAAGCTGCAGACTTATAAATGATCACTCTCGTCCACAAATATATTGAGGGAAGGCAACGAAGAGGATTTGAAAGCAAGGCAGAATTGCAGGAAACAGATTTCAGGAGGGAGATTCGAATCGCTTTTAAAGCACAGGAAAAGCGGCAAATCCTCGTCAATGATTCCCTTGGCCAAAAAGGGCGTATGCGTTTTTTCCTAAATATATTCAGGAAAAAACGCATACGCCCTTTTTGGCCAACCAAGCAACCTGGAAAGGCAAATCAGCGCTACAAAGAAGTCTCGCTTCCCATCGGTCAAAAGGGCCATGCTGAATAAAGTGTCAAAACCAGAAATGCAGGGCAGGCCATGAGGAAACGGGAGCCTTGCTACGATGATGGGCGGGATGTAAATTGCCAACAGCCACTCTGGAGAAGTGTACGGTGTGTCCTGAAACATCTAAAAAACTCAGCTTAGAGAGCATAGGGCACTTCCACTCATGGGCGTATAAAGTGGGAAAATTAAAAACAAGCAAGACACAGGCACCCCAATGTTTAGGGCTGCTCTGTTGACAAGAACCTCCAACTTCGTTACACCTTAAATATCCCAGGAAAGAGAAAAATGGATAAAGATGTTGTGGTCCTTATGTACAATGGAATATCACTCAACCATGAAATCAACGTCATAAGGCTAGTAGCAGCATGATGAATGGATTTAGGTACGACGATTCTAAGTGAAATAAGTCACACAGAAAAAGACACTTATCATAAGATATCACTTATAGAGAGAATGTAAAAACCGCTACCCTTGAACTGAATTACAAAACAGAACAGAGTCACACGTTTAGAAAACACACTATGGCTGCTTAACGGGAAAGGTGAGGTGGGGTGATGCATAAAACAAGGGTTTCAAATTAGCTCAGATACCGTTCCATAAACCCAATATGTAATAGACAAGACCTACTCCTTGCTCAGTGAATTGGACTCAACACCCCCTATTCACGGCCCAAGAATATATCTGACTAGTAAGAATCTTAAAACCTATGTATTGATATCTCTCTGTAAGTGAGTCAAGTGGGTGTAAAGTGGTATAAACACAGCAGTGAAAAGCAGCTAAACCCCGTTATAAAAATCAATTACTTTTAAAAACCTGTGAAAAAAAGACAGTGAAAGAGAGAGAAATTCTTACAAAATTCGTTTAGGGGCAGTGATGCTACCTGGATTGACCATATCTAGACCCACAGCTGATTGAGACATAAGGGTGGACACTCTTGGGGCTGAGAGGTTTGCTGAGGTTGGGTGCGGAAACGCAGACCCTTTAAAGTAATACTGCGTGGTACCCATCCCATGGGTCCCAAATCTCCAGGTTCAAGGGCATCTTCCTACATCGAAAACATGCATGAGAAACCCAGAAGATGGTATACCGTGTGATCGAGAAACGTTTTTAAAACGCACCTCATTTCTCATCTCCTTGTGCTCGGGTCCGCCATTCCAGCCCCTTTACTTGCAACCTCCCTCCTTGGATAATCATCACCTTTAACCTCCTGTTCCGTACAGGTTGCAATTTGTCCTGCGGATGAACGGGAAGAGGGGAAAACAATGAGAGACTAGCTCTAGGTGTTGGGACAGGCACAGGTCACTCTATTTTCCCATCAGGAAGAAGAATTAAGCACAGGCTCAGCCTGCCGCCTGGGACCAGAATAGGGCCTGAAGCAATCCTGCGCTTTTGCGGCCAGCTCCCAAGAAAGCGAGTTGAAAAATGGAGCTCAGGGGCACTGCAATTCACAAACCTGCAGACTTATAAATGATCACTCTCGTCCACAAATATATTGAGGGAAGGCAACGAAGAGGATTTGAAAGCAAGGCAGAATTGCAGGAAACAGATTTCAGGAGGGAGATTCGAATCGCCTTTAAAGCACAGGAAAAGCGGCAAAACCTCGACAAGATGCCCTTGGCCAAAAAGGGCGTATGCGTTTTTTCCTGAATATATTCAGGAAAAAACGCATACGCCCTTTTTGGCCAACCAAGCAACATGGAAAGGCAAATCAGCGCTACAAAGAAGTCTCGCTTCCCATCGGTCAAAAGGGCCATGCTGAATAAAGTGTCAAAACCAGAAATGCAGGACAGGCCATGGAGAAACGGGAGCCTTGCTACGCTGATGGGCGGGATGTAAATTGCCAACAGCCACTCTGGAGAACTGTACGGTGTGTCCTGAAACATCTAAAAAACTCAGCTTAGAGAGCATAGGGCACTTCCACTCATGGGCGTATAAAGTGGGAAAATTAAAAACCAGCAAGACACAGGCACCCCAACATTTAGGGCTACTCTGTTGACAAGAACCTCCACTTCGTTACACCTTAAATATCCCAGGAAAGAGAAAAATGGATAAAGAAGTTGTGGTCCTTATGTACAATGGAATATCACTCAGCCATGAAATCAACGTCATAAGGCTAGTAGCAGCATGATGAGTGGATTTAGGTTCTACGATTCTAAGTGAAATAAGTCACACAGAAAAAGACACTTATCATAAGATATCACTTATAGAGGGAATGTAAAAACCGCTACCCTTGAACTGAATTACACAACAGAACAGAGTCACACGTTTAGAAAACACACTATGGCTGCTTAACGGGAAAGGTGAGGCGGGGTGATGCATAAAACAAGGGTTTCAAATTAGCTCAGATACCGTTCCTTAAACCCAATATGTAATAGACAAGACCTACTCCTTGCTCAGTGACTTGGACTCAACACCCCCTATTCACGGCCCAAGAATATATCTGACTAGTAAGAATCTTAAAACCTATGTATTGATATCTCTCTGTAAGTGAGTCAAGTGGGTGTAAAGTGACATAAACACAGCAGTGAAAAGCAGCTAAACCCCATTATAAAAATCAATTACTTTTAAAAACCTGTGAAAAAAAGACAGTGAAAGAGAGAGAAATTCTTACAAAATTCGTTTAGGGGCAGTGATGCTACCTGGATTGACCATATCTAGACCCACAGCTGATTGAGACATAAGGGTGGACACTCTTGGGGCTGAGAGGTTTGGTGAGGTTGGGTGAGGAAACGCAGACCCTTTAAAGTAATATTGCGTGGTACCCATCCCATGGGTCCCAAATCTCCAGGTTCAAGGGCATCTTCCTACATCGAAAACATGCATGAGAAACCCAGAAGATGGCACAATGTGTGATCGGGAAAGGTTTCTAAAACGCACCTCATTTCTCATCTCCTTGTGCTCGAATTCGCCATTCCAGCTGCTTTACTAGCAGTCTCCCTCATTGGAGAATCAGCACCTTTAACCTCCTGTTCCGTACAGGTTGCAATTTGTCCTGAGGATGAACGGGAAAAGGGGGAAACAATGAGAGTCTAGCTCTAGGTGTTGGGACAGGCACGGGTCACTCTATTTTCCCATTAGGAAGAAGAATTAAGCACAGGATCAGCCTGCCGCCCGGAACCAGAATAGGGCCTGAAGCAATCCTGCGCTTTTGCGGCCAGCTCCCAAGAAAGCGAGTTGAAAAATGGAGCTCAGGGGCACTGCAATTCACAAACATGCAGACTTATAAATGACCACTCTCGTCCACAAATATATTGAGGGAAGGCAACGAAGAGGATTTGAAAGCAAGGCAGAATTGCAGTAAACAGATTTCAGGAGGGAGATTCGAATCGCCTTTAAAGCACAGGAAAAGCGGCAAAACCTCGACAATGATGCCCTTGGCCAAAAAGGGCGTATGCGTTTTTTCCTGAATATATTCAGGAAAAAACGCATACGCCCTTTTTGGCCAACCAAGCAACCTGGAAAGGCAAATCAGCGCTACAAAGAAGTCTCGCTTCCCATCGGTCAAAAGGGCCATGCTGAATAAAGTGTCAAAACCAGAAATGCAGGGCAGGCCATGAGGAAACGGGAGCCTTGCTATGATGATGGGCGGGATGTAAGTTGCCAACACCCACTCTGGAGAAGTGTACGGTGTGTCCTGAAACATCTAAAAAACTCAGCTTAGAGAGCATAGGGCACTTCCACTCATGGGCGTATAAATTGGGAAAACTAAAAATCAGCAAGACACAGGCACCCCAACATTTAGGGCTGCTCTGTTGACAAGAACCTCCACTTCGTTACACCTTAAATATCCCAGGAAAGAGAAAAATGGATAAAGAAGTTGTGGTCCTTATGTACAAAGGAATATCACTCAGCCATGAAATCAACGTCATAAGGCTAGTAGCAGCATGATGAGTGGATTTAGGTACGACGATTCTAAGTGAAATAAGTCACACAGAAAAAGACACTTATCATAAGATATCACTTATAGAGGGAATGTAAAAACCGCTACCCTTGAACTGAATTACAAAACAGAACAGAGTCACACGTTTAGAAAACACCCTATGGCTGCTTAACGGGAAAGGTGAGGTGGGGTGATGCATAAAACAAGGGTTTCAAATTAGCTCAGATACCGTTCCATAAACCCAATATGTAACAGACAAGACCTACTCCTTGCTCAGTGAATTGGACTCAACACCCCCTATTCACGGCCCAAGAATATATCTGATTAGTAAGAATCTTAAAACCTATGTATTGATATCTCTCTGTAAGTGAGTCAAGTGGGTGTAAAGTGACATAAACACAGCAGTGAAAAGCAGCTAAACCCCATTATAAAAATCAATTACTTTTATAAACCTGTGAAACAAAGACAGTGAAAGAGAGAGAAATTCTTACAAAATTCGTTCAGGGGCTGTGATGCCACCTGGATTGACCATGTATAGACCCACAGCTGATTGAGACATAAGGGTGGACACTCTTGGGGCTGAGAGGTTTGGTGAGGTTGGGTGAGGAAACGCAGACCCTTTAAAGGAATACTGCGTGGTACCCATCCCATGGGTTTCAAATCTCCAGGTTCAAGGGCATCTTCCTACATCGAAAACATGCATGAGAAACCCAGAAGATGGTACACCGTGTGATCGCGAAAGGTTTCTAAAACGCACCTCATTTCTCATCTCCTTGTGCTCGGGTTCGCCATTCCAGCTGCTTTACTAGCAATCTCCCTCCTTGGAGAATCAGCACCTTTAACCTCCTGTTCCGTACAGGTTGCAATTTGTCCTGAGGATGAACGGGAAGAGGGGAAAACAATGAGAGACTAGCTCTAGGTGTTGGGACAGGCACAGGTCACTCTATTTTCCCATCAGGAAGAAGAATTAAGCACAGGCTCAGCCTGCCGCCCGGGACCAGAATAAGGCCTGAAGCAATCCTGCGCTTTTGCGGCCAGCTCCCAAGAAAGCGAGTTGAAAAATGGAGCTCAGGGGCACTGCAATTCACAAACCTGCAGACTTATAAATGATCACTCTCGTCCACAAATATATTGAGGGAAGGCAACGAAGAGGATTTAAAGCAAGGCAGAATTGCAGGAAACAGATTTCAGGAGGGAGATACGAATCGCCTTTAAAGCACAGGAAAAGCGGCAAAACCTCGACAATGATGCCCTTGGCCAAAAAGGGCGTATGCGTTTTTTCCTGAATATATTCAGGAAAAAACGCATACGCCCTTTTTGGCCAACCAAGCAACCTGGAAAGGCAAATCAGCGCTACAAAGAAGTCTCACTTCCCATCGGTCAAAAGGGCCATGCTGAATAAAGTGTCAAAACCAGAAATGCAGGGCAGGCCATGAGGAAACGGGAGCCTTGCTACGATGATGGGCGGGATGTAAATTGCCAACAGCCACTCTGGAGAAGTGTACGGTGTGTCCAGAAACATCTAAAAAACTCAGCTTAGAGAGCATAGGGCAGTTCCACTCATGGGCGTATAAATTGGGAAAACTAAAAATCAGCAAGACACAGGCACCCCAACATTTAGGGCTGCTCTGTTGACAAGAACCTCCACTTCGTTACACCTTAAATATCCCAGGAAAGAGAAAAATGGATAAAGAAGTTGTGGTCCTTATGTACAAAGGAATATCACTCAGCCATGAAATCAACGTCATAAGGCTAGTAGCAGCATGATGAGTGGATTTAGGTACGACGATTCTAAGTGAAATAAGTCACACAGAAAAAGACACTTATCATAAGATATCACTTATAGAGGGAATGTAAAAACCGCTACCCTTGAACTGAATTACAAAACAGAACAGAGTCACACTTTTACAAAACACACTATGGCTGCTTAAGGGGAAAGGTGAGGTGGGGTGATGCATAAAACAAGGGTTTCAAATTAGCTCAGATACCGTTCCATAAACCCAATATGTAACAGACAAGACCTACTCCTTGCTCAGTGAATTGGACTCAACACCCCATATTCACGGCCCAAGAATATATCTGATTAGTAAGAATCTTAAAACCTATGTATTGATATCTCTCTGTAAGTGAGTCAAGTGGGTGTAAAGTGACATAAACACAGCAGTGAAAAGCAGGTAACCCCATTATAAAAATCAATTACTTTTATAAACCTGTGAAACAAAGACAGTGAAAGAGAGAGAAATTCTTACAAAATTCGTTCAGGGACTGTGACGCCACCTGGATTGACCATGTATAGACCCACAGCTGATTGAGACATAAGGGTGGACACTCTTGGGGCTGAGAGGTTTGGTGAGGTTGGGTGAGCAAACGCAGACCCTTTAAAGTAATACTGCGTGCTACCCATCCCATGGGTCCCAAATCTCCAGGTTCAAGGGCATCTTCCTACATCGAAAACATGCATGAGAAACCCAGAAGATGGTACACCGTGTGATCGCGAAAGGTTTCTAAAACGCACCTCATTTCTCATCTCCTTGTGCTCGGGTTCGCCATTCCAGCTGCTTTACTAGCAATCTCCCTCCTTGGAGAATCAGCACCTTTAACCTCCTGTTCCGTACAGGTTGCAATTTGTCCTGAGGATGAACGGGAAGAGGGGAAAACAATGAGAGACTAGCTCTAGGTGTTGGGACAGGCACAGGTCACTCTATTTTCCCATCAGGAAGAAGAATTAAGCACAGGCTCAGCCTGCCGCCCGGGACCAGAATAGGGCCTGAAGCAATCCTGCGCTTCTGCGGCCAGCTCCCAAGAAAGCGAGTTGAAAAATGGAGCTCAGGGGCACTGCAATTCACAAACCTGCAGACTTATAAATGATCACTCTCGTCCACAAATATATTGAGGGAAGGCAACGAAGAGGATTTAAAGCAAGGCAGAATTGCAGGAAACAGATTTCAGGAGGGAGATACGAATCGCCTTTAAAGCACAGGAAAAGCGGCAAAACCTCGACAATGATGCCCTTGGCCAAAAAGGGCGTATGCGTTTTTTCCTGAATATATTCAGGAAAAAACGCATACGCCCTTTTTGGCCAACCAAGCAACCTGGAAAGGCAAATCAGCGCTACAAAGAAGTCTCGCTTCCCATCGGTCAAAAGGGCCATGCTGAATAAAGTGTCAAAACCAGAAATGCAGGGCAGGCCATGAGGAAACGGGAGCCTTGCTACGATGATGGGCGGGATGTAAATTGCCAACACCCACTCTGGAGAAGTGTACGGTGTGTCCAGAAACATCTAAAAAACTCAGCTTAGAGAGCATAGGGCACTTCCACTCATGGGCGTATAAATTGGGAAAACTAAAAATCAGCAAGACACAGGCACCCCAACATTTAGGGCTGCTCTGTTGACAAGAACCTCCACTTCGTTACACCTTAAATATCCCAGAAAAGAGAAAAATGGATAAAGAAGTTGTGGTCCTTATGTACAAAGGAATATCACTCAGCCATGAAATCAACGTCATAAGGCTAGTAGCAGCATGATGAGTGGATTTAGGTACGACGATTCTAAGTGAAATAAGTCACACAGAAAAAGACACTTATCATAAGATATCACTTATAGAGGGAATGTAAAAACCGCTACCCTTGAACTGAATTACAAAACAGAACAGAGTCACACTTTTACAAAACACACTATGGCTGCTTAAGGGGAAAGGTGAGGTGGGGTGATGCATAAAACAAGGGTTTCAAATTAGCTCAGATACCGTTCCATAAACCCAATATGTAACAGACAAGACCTACTCCTTGCTCAGTGAATTGGACTCAACACCCCATATTCACGGCCCAAGAATATATCTGATTAGTAAGAATCTTAAAACCTATGTATTGATATCTCTCTGTAAGTGAGTCAAGTGGGTGTAAAGTGACATAAACACAGCACTGAAAAGCAGCTAAACCCCATTATAAAAATCAATTACTTTTATAAACCTGTGAAACAAAGACAGTGAAAGAGAGAGAAATTCTTACAAAATTCGTTCAGGGGCTGTGATGCCACCTGAATTGACCATGTATAGACCCACAGCTGATTGAGACATAAGGGTGGACACTCTTGGGGCTGAGAGGTTTGGTGAGGTTGGGTGAGGAAACGCAGACCCTTTAAAGTAATACTGCGTGGTACCCATCCCATGGGTTTCAAATCTCCAGGTTCAAGGGCATCTTCCTACATCGAAAACATGCATGAGAAACCCAGAAGATGGTACACCGTGTGATCGCGAAAGGTTTCTAAAACGCACCTCATTTCTCATCTCCTTGTGCTCGGGTTCGCCATTCCAGCTGCTTTACTAGCAATCTCCCTCCTTGGAGAATCAGCACCTTTAACCTCCTGTTCCGTACAGGTTGCAATTTGTCCTGAGGATGAACGGGAAGAGGGGAAAACAATGAGAGACTAGCTCTAGGTGTTGGGACAGGCACAGGTCACTCTATTTTCCCATCAGGAAGAAGAATTAAGCACAGGCTCAGCCTGCCGCCCGGGACCAGAATAAGGCCTGAAGCAATCCTGCGCTTTTGCGGCCAGCTCCCAAGAAAGCGAGTTGAAAAATGGAGCTCAGGGGCACTGCAATTCACAAACCTGCAGACTTATAAATGATCACTCTCGTCCACAAATATATTGAGGGAAGGCAACGAAGAGGATTTAAAGCAAGGCAGAATTGCAGGAAACAGATTTCAGGAGGGAGATACGAATCGCCTTTAAAGCACAGGAAAAGCGGCAAAACCTCGACAATGATGCCCTTGGCCAAAAAGGGCGTATGCGTTTTTTCCTGAATATATTCAGGAAAAAACGCATACGCCCTTTTTGGCCAAGCAAGCAACCTGGAAAGGCAAATCAGCGCTACAAAGAAGTCTCGCTTCCCATCGGTCAAAAGGGCCATGCTGAATAAAGTGTCAAAACCAGAAATGCAGGGCAGGCCATGAGGAAACGGGAGCCTTGCTATGATGATGGGCGGGATGTAAGTTGCCAACACCCACTCTGGAGAAGTGTACGGTGTGTCCAGAAACATCTAAAAAACTCAGCTTAGAGAGCATAGGGCACTTCCACTCATGGGCGTATAAATTGGGAAAACTAAAAATCAGCAAGACACAGGCACCCCAACATTTAGGGCTGCTCTGTTCACAAGAACCTCCACTTCGTTACACCTTAAATATCCCAGGAAAGAGAAAAATGGATAAAGAAGTTGTGGTCCTTATGTACAAAGGAATATCACTCAGCCATGAAATCAACGTCATAAGGCTAGTAGCAGCATGATGAGTGGATTTAGGTACGACGATTCTAAGTGAAATAAGTCACACAGAAAAAGACACTTATCATAAGATATCACTTATAGAGGGAATGTAAAAACCGCTACCCTTGAACTGAATTACAAAACAGAACAGAGTCACACTTTTACAAAACACACTATGGCTGCTTAAGGGGAAAGGTGAGGTGGGGTGATGCGTAAAACAAGGGTTTCAAATTAGCTCAGATACCGTTCCATAAACCCAATATGTAACAGAAAAGACCTACTCCTTGCTCAGTGAATTGGACTCAACACCCCCTATTCACGGCCCAAGAATATATCTGATTAGTAAGAATCTTAAAACCTATGTATTGATATCTCTCTGTAAGTGAGTCAAGTGGGTGTAAAGTGACATAAACACAGCAGTGAAAAGCAGCTAAACCCCATTATAAAAATCAATTACTTTTAAAAACCTGTGAAACAAAGACAGTGAAAGAGAGAGAAATTCTTACAAAATTCGTTCAGGGACTGTGATGCCACCTGGATTGAACATGTATAGACCCACAGCTGATTGAGACATAAGGGTGGACACTCTTGGGGCTGAGAGGTTTTGTGAGGTTGGGTGAGCAAACGCAGACCCTTTAAAGTAATACTGCGTGCTACCCATCCCATGGGTTCCAAATCTCCAGGTTCAAGGGCATCTTACTACATCGAAAACATGCATGAGAAACCCAGAAGATGGTACACCGTGTGATCGCGAAAGGTTTCTAAAACGCACCTCATTTCTCATCTCCTTGTGCTCGGGTTCGCCATTCCAGCCGCTTTACTAGCAATCTCCCTCCTTGGAGAATCAGCACCTTTAACCTCCTGTTCCGTACAGGTTGCAATTTGTCCTGAGGATGAACGGGAAGAGGGGAAAACAATGAGAGACTAGCTCTAGGTGTTGGGACAGGCACAGGTCACTCTATTTTCCCATCAGGAAGAAGAATTAAGCACAGGCTCAGCCTGCCGCCCGGGACCAGAATAGGGCCTGAAGCAATCCTGCGCTTTTGCGGCCAGCTCCCAAGAAAGCGAGTTGAAAAATGGAGCTCAGGGGCACTGCAATTCACAAACCTGCAGACTTATAAATGATCACTCTCGTCCACAAATATATTGAGGGAAGGCAACGAAGAGGATTTGAAAGCAAGGCAGAATTGCAGGAAACAGATTTCAGGAGGGAGATACGAATCGCCTTTAAAGCCCAGGAAAAGCGGCAAAACCTCGACAATGATGCCCTTGGCCAAAAAGGGCGTATGCGTTTTTTCCTGAATATATTCAGGAAAAAACGCATACGCCCTTTTTGGCCAACCAAGCAACCTGGAAAGGCAAATCAGCGCTACAAAGAAGTCTCGCTTCCCATCGGTCAAAAGGGCCATGCTGAATAAAGTGTCAAAACCAGAAATGCAGGGCAGGCCATGAGGAAACGGGAGCCTTGCTACGATGATGGGCGGGATGTAAATTTCCAACACCCACTCTGGAGAAGTGTACGGTGTGTCCAGAAACATCTAAAAAACTCAGCTTAGAGAGCATAGGGCAGTTCCACTCATGGGCGTATAATTTGGGAAAACTAAAAATCAGCAAGACACAGGCACCCCAACATTTAGGGCTGCTCTGTTGACAAGAACCTCCACTTCGTTACACCTTAAATATCCCAGGAAAGAGAAAAATGGATAAAGAAGTTGTGGTCCTTATGTACAAAGGAATATCACTCAGCCATGAAATCAACGTCATAAGGCTAGTAGCAGCATGATGAGTGGATTTAGATACGACGATTCTAAGTGAAATAAGTCACACAGAAAAAGACACTTATCATAAGATATCACTTATAGAGGGAATGTAAAAACCGCTACCCTTGAACTGAATTACAAAACAGAACAGAGTCACACTTTTACAAAACACACTATGGCTGCTTAACGGGAAAGGTGAGGTGGGGTGATGCATAAAACAAGGGTTTCAAATTAGCTCAGATACCGTTCCATAAACCCAATATGTAACAGACAAGACCTACTCCTTGCTCAGTGAATTGGACTCAACACCCCCTATTCACGGCCCAAGAATATATCTGATTAGTAAGAATCTTAAAACCTATGTATTGATATCTCTCTGTAAGTGAGTCAAGTGGGTGTAAAGTGACATAAACACAGCAGTGAAAAGCAGCTAAACCCCATTATAAAAATCAATTACTTTTATAAACCTGTGAAACAAAGACAGTGAAAGAGAGAGAAATTCTTACAAAATTCGTTCAGGGACTGTGACGCCACCTGGATTGACCATATCTAGACCCACAGCTGATTGAGACATAAGGGTGGACACTCTTGGGGCTGAGAGGTTTGGTGAGGTTGGGTGAGCAAACGCAGACCCGTTAAAGTAATACTGCATGGTACCCATCCCATGGGTCCCAAATCTCCAGGTTCAAGGGCATCTTCCTACACCGAAAACATGCATGAGAAACCCAGAAGATGGTATACCGTGTGATCGGGAAAGGGTTCTAAAACGCACCTCATTTCTCATCTCCTTGTGCTCGGGTTCGCCATTCCAGCCCCTTTACTAGCAATCTCCCTCCTTGCAGAATCAGCACCTTTAACCTCCTGTTCCGTACAGGTTGCAATTTGTCCTGAGGATGAACGGGAAGAGGGGAAAACAATGAGAGACTAGCTCTAGGTGTTGGGACAGGCACAGGTCACTCTATTTTCCCATCAGGAAGAAGAATTAAGCACAGGCTCAGCCTGCCGCCCGGGACCAGAATAGGGCCTGAAGCAATCCTGCGCCTTTGCGGCCAGCTCCCAAGAAAGCGAGTTGAAAAATGGAGCTCAGGGGCACTGCAATTCACAAACCTGCAGACTTATAAATGATCACTCTCGTCCACAAATATATTGAGGGAAGGCAACGAAGAGGATTTGAAAGCAAGGCAGAATTGCAGGAAACAGATTTCAGGAGGGAGATTCGAATCGCCTTTAAAGCCCAGGAAAAGCGGCAAAACCCCGACAATGATGCCCTTGGCCAAAAAGGGCGTATGCGTTTTTTCCTGAATATATTCAGGAAAAAACGCATACGCCCTTTTTGGCCAACCAAGCAACCTGGAAAGGCAAATCAGCGCTACAAAGAGGTCTCGCTTCCCATCGGTCAAAAGGGCCATGCTGAATAAAGTGTCAAAACCAGAAATGCAGGGCAGGCCATGGAGAAACGGGAGGCTTGCTACGCTGATGGGCGGGATGTAAATTGCCAACAGCCACTCTGAAGAAGTGTACGGTGTGTCGTGAAACATCTAAAAAACTCAGCTTAGAGAGCATAGGGCAGTTCCACTCATGGGCGTATAAATTGGGAAAACTAAAAATCAGCAAGACACAGGCACCCCAACATTTAGGGCTGCTCTGTTGACAAGAACCTCCACTTCGTTACACCTTAAATATCCCAGGAAAGAGAAAAATGGATAAAGAAGTTGTGGTCCTTATGTACAAAGGAATATCACTCAGCCATGAAATCAACGTCATAAGGCTAGTAGCAGCATGATGAGTGGATTTAGGTACGACGATTCTAAGTGAAATAAGTCACACAGAAAAAGACACTTATCATAAGATATCACTTATAGAGGGAATGTAAAAACCGCTACCCTTGAACTGAATTACAAAACAGAACAGAGTCACACGTTTAGAAAACACACTATGGCTGCTTAACGGGAAAGGTGAGGTGGGGTGATGCATAAAACAAGCGTTTCAAATTAGCTCAGATACCGTTCCACAAACCCAATATGTACTAGACAAGACCTACTCCTTGCTCAGTGAATTGGACTCAAAACCCCCTATTCACGGCCCAAGAATATATCTGACTAGTAAGAATCTTAAAACCTATGTATTGATATCTCTCTGTAAGTGAGTCATGTGGGTGTAAAGTGACATAAACACAGCAGTGAAAAGCAGCTAAACCCCATTATAAAAATCAATTACTTTTAAAAACCTGTGAAAAAAAGACAGTGAAAGAGAGAGAAATTCTTACAAAATTCGTTTAGGGGCAGTGATGCTACCTGGATTGAACATATCTAGACCCACAGCTGATTGAGACATAAGGGTGGACACTCTTGGGGCTGAGAGGTTTGGTGAGGTTGGGTGAGGAAACGCAGACCCTTTAAAGTAATACTGCGTGGTACCCATCCCATGGGTTCCAAATCTCCAGTTTCAAGGGCATCTTCCTACATCGAAAACATGCATGAGAAACCCAGAAGATGGTACACCGTGTGATCGGGAAAGGTTTCTAAAACGCACCTCATTTCTCATCTCCTTGTGCTCGGGTTCGCCATTCCAGCCGCTTTACTAACAATCTCCCTCCTTGGAGAATCAGCACCTTTAAGCTCCTGTTCCGTACAGGTTGCAATTTGTCCTGAGGATGAACGGGAAGAGGGGAAAACAATGAGAGACTAGCTCTAGGTGTTGGGACAGGCACAGGTCACTCTATTTTCCCATCAGGAAGAAGAATTAAGCACAGGCTCAGACTGCCGCCCGGGACCAGAATAGGGCCTGAAGCAATCCTGCGCTTTTGCAGCCAGCTCCCAAGAAAGCGAGTTGAAAAATGGAGCTCAGGGGCACTGCAATTCACAAAGCTGCAGACTTATAAATGACCACTCTCGTCCACAAATATATTGAGGGAAGGCAACGAAGAGGATTTGAAAGCAAGGCAGAATTGCAGGAAACAGATTTCAGGAGGGAGATTCGAATCGCTTTTAAAGCACAGGAAAAGCGGCAAATCCTCGTCAATGATGCCCTTGGCCAAAAAGGGCGTATGCGTTTTTTCCTAAATATATTCAGGAAAAAACGCATACGCCCTTTTTGGCCAACCAAGCAACCTGGAAAGGCAAATCAGCGCTACAAAGAAGTCTCGCTTCCCATCGGTCAAAAGGGCCATGCTGAATAAAGTGTCAAAACCAGAAATGCAGGGCAGGCCATGAGGAAACGGGAGCCTTGCTACGATGATGGGCGGGATGTAAATTGCCAACAGCCACTCTGGAGAAGTGTACGGTGTGTCCTGAAACATCTAAAAATCTCAGCTTAGAGAGCATAGGGCACTTCCACTCATGGGCGTATAAAGTGGGAAAATTAAAAATCAGCAAGACACAGGCACCCCAACGTTTAGGGCTGCTCTGTTGACAAGAACCTCCACTTCGTTACACCTTAAATATCCCAGGAAAGAGAAAAATGGATAAATAAGTTGTGGTCCTTATGTACAATGGAATATCACTCAACCATGAAATCAACGTCATAAGGCTAGTAGCAGCATGATGAGTGGATTTAGGTACGACGATTCTAAGTGAAATAAGTCACACAGAAAAAGACACATATCATAAGATATCACTTATAGAGGGAATGTAAAAACCGCTACCCTTGAACTGAATTACAAAACAGAACAGAGTCACACGTTTAGAAAACACACTATGGCTGCTTAACGGGAAAGGTGAGGTGGGGTGATGCATAAAACAAGGGTTTCAAATTAGCTCAGATACCGTTCCATAAACCCAATATGTAAAAGACAAGACCTACTCCTTGCTCAGTGAATTGGACTCAACACCCCCTATTCACGGCCCAAGAATATATCTGACTAGTAAGAATCTTAAAACCTATGTATTGATATCTCTCTGTAAGTGAGTCAAGTGGGTGTAAAGTGACATAAACACAGCAGTGAAAAGCAGCTAAACCCCATTATAAAAATCAATTACTTTTAAAAACCTGTGAAAAAAAGACAGTGAAAGAGAGAGAAATTCTTACAAAATTCGTTTAGGGGCAGTGATGCTACCTGGATTGACCATATCTAGACGCACAGCTGATTGAGACATAAGGGTGGATACTCTTGGGGCTGAGAGGTTTGCTGAGGTTGGGTGAGGAAACGCAGACCCTTTAAAGTAATATTGCGTGGTACCCATCCCATGGGTCCCAAATCTCCAGGTTCAAGGGCATCTTCCTACATCGAAAACATGCATGAGAAACCCAGAAGATGGCACACCGTGTGATCGGGAAAGGTTTCTAAAACGCACCTCATTTCTCATCTCCTTGTGCTCGGGTTCGCCATTCCAGCCGCTTTACTAACAATCTCCCTCCTTGGAGAATCAGCACCTTTAACCTCCTGTTCCGTACAGGTTGCAATTTGTCCTGAGGATGAACGGGAAGAGGGGAAAACAATGAGAGACTAGCTCTAGGTGTTGGGACAGGCACAGGTCACTCTATTTTCCCATCAGGAAGAAGAATTAAGCACAGGCTCAGCCTGCCGCCCTTAACCAGAATAGGGCCTGAAGCAATCCTGCGCTTTTGCGGCCAGCTCCCAAGAAAGCGAGTTGAAAAATGGAGCTCAGGGGCACTGCAATTCACAAACCTGCAGACTTATAAATGATCACTCTCGTCCACAAATATATTGAGGGAAGGCAACGAAGAGGATTTGAAAGCAAGGCAGAATTGCAGGAAACAGATTTCAGGAGGGAGATTCGAATCGCCTTTAAAGCACAGGAAAAGCGGCAAAACCTCGACAAGATGCCCTTGGCCAAAAAGGGCGTATGCGTTTTTTCCTGAATATATTCAGGAAAAAACGCATACGCCCTTTTTGGCCAACCAAGCAACATGGAAAGGCAAATCAGCGCTACAAAGAAGTCTCGCTTCCCATCGGTCAAAAGGGCCATGCTGAATAAAGTGTCAAAACCAGAAATGCAGGACAGGCCATGGAGAAACGGGAGCCTTGCTACGCTGATGGGCGGGATGTAAATTGCCAACAGCCACTCTGGAGAAGTGTACGGTGTGTCCTGAAACATCTAAAAAACTCAGCTTAGAGAGCATAGGGCACTTCCACTCATGGGCGTATAAAGTGGGAAAATTAAAAACCAGCAAGACACAGGCACCCCAACATTTAGGGCTACTCTGTTGACAAGAACCTCCACTTCGTTACACCTTAAATATCCCAGGAAAGAGAAAAATGGATAAAGAAGTTGTGGTCCTTATGTACAATGGAATATCACTCAGCCATGAAATCAACGTCATAAGGCTAGTAGCAGCATGATGAGTGGATTTAGGTTCTACGATTCTAAGTGAAATAAGTCACACAGAAAAAGACACTTATCATAAGATATCACTTATAGAGGGAATGTAAAAACCGCTACCCTTGAACTGAATTACACAACAGAACAGAGTCACACGTTTAGAAAACACACTATGGCTGCTTAACGGGAAAGGTGAGGCGGGGTGATGCATAAAACAAGGGTTTCAAATTAGCTCAGATACCGTTCCTTAAACCCAATATGTAATAGACAAGACCTACTCCTTGCTCAGTGACTTGGACTCAACACCCCCTATTCACGGCCCAAGAATATATCTGACTAGTAAGAATCTTAAAACCTATGTATTGATATCTCTCTGTAAGTGAGTCAAGTGGGTGTAAAGTGACATAAACACAGCAGTGAAAAGCAGCTAAACCCCATTATAAAAATCAATTACTTTTAAAAACCTGTGAAAAAAAGACAGTGAAAGAGAGAGAAATTCTTACAAAATTCGTTTAGGGGCAGTGATGCTACCTGGATTGACCATATCTAGACCCACAGCTGATTGAGACATAAGGGTGGACACTCTTGGGGCTGAGAGGTTTGGTGAGGTTGGGTGAGGAAACGCAGACCCTTTAAAGTAATATTGCGTGGTACCCATCCCATGGGTCCCAAATCTCCAGGTTCAAGGGCATCTTCCTACATCGAAAACATGCATGAGAAACCCAGAAGATGGCACACTGTGTGATCGGGAAAGGTTTCTAAAACGCACCTCATTTCTCATCTCCTTGTGCTCGAATTCGCCATTCCAGCTGCTTTACTAGCAGTCTCCCTCATTGGAGAATCAGCACCTTTAACCTCCTGTTCCGTACAGGTTGCAATTTGTCCTGAGGATGAACGGGAAAAGGGGGAAACAATGAGAGTCTAGCTCTAGGTGTTGGGACAGGCACGGGTCACTCTATTTTCCCATTAGGAAGAAGAATTAAGCACAGGATCAGCCTGCCGCCCGGAACCAGAATAGGGCCTGAAGCAATCCTGCGCTTTTGCGGCCAGCTCCCAAGAAAGCGAGTTGAAAAATGGAGCTCAGGGGCACTGCAATTCACAAACATGCAGACTTATAAATGACCACTCTCGTCCACAAATATATTGAGGGAAGGCAACGAAGAGGATTTGAAAGCAAGGCAGAATTGCAGGAAACAGATTTCAGGAGGGAGATTCGAATCGCCTTTAAAGCCCAGGAAAAGCGGCAAAACCTCGTCAATGATGCCCTTGGCCAAAAAGGGCGTATGCGTTTTTTCCTCAATATATTCAGGAAAAAACGCATACGCACTTTTTGGCCAACCAAGCAACCTGGAAAGGCAAATCAGCGCTACAAAGAAGTCTCGCTTCCCATCGGTCAAAAGGGCCATGCTGAATAAAGTGTCAAAACCAGAAATGCAGGGCAGGCCATGAGGAAACGGGAGCCTTGCTACGATGATGGGCGGGATGTAAATTGCCAACAGCCACTCTGGAGAAGTGTACGGTGTGTCCTGAAACATCTAAAAAACTCAGCTTAGAGAGCATAGGGCACTTCCACTCATGGGCGTATAAATTGGGAAAAGTAAAATTCAGCAAGACACAGGCACCCCAACGTTTAGGACTGCTCTGTTGACAATAACCTCCACTTCGTTACACCTTAAATATCTCAGGAAAGAGAAAAATGGATAAAGAAGTTGTGGTCCTTATGTACAATGGAATATCACTCAGCCATGAAATCAACGTCATAAGGCTAGTAGCAGCATGATGAGTGGATTTAGGTACGACGATTCTAAGTGAAATAAGTCACACAGAAAAAGACACTTATCATAAGATATCACTTATAGAGGGAATTTAAAAACCGCTACCCTTGAACTGAATTACAAAACGGAACAGAGTCACACGTTTAGAAAACACACTATGGCTGCTTAACGGGAAAGGTGAGGTGGGGTGATGCATAAAACAAGGGTTTCAAATTAGCTCAGATACCGTTCCATAAACCCAATATGTAAAAGACAAGACCTACTCCTTGCTCAGTGAATTGGACTCAACACCCCCTATTCACGGCCCAAGAATATATCTGACTAGTAAGAATCTTAAAACCTATGTATTGATATCTCTCTGTAAGTGAGTCAAGTGGGTGTAAAGTGACATAAACACAGCAGTGAAAAGCAGCTAAACCCCATTATAAAAATCAATTACTTTTAAAAACCTGTGAAAAAAAGACAGTGAAAGAGAGAGAAATTCTTACAAAATTCGTTTAGGGGCAGTGATGCTACCTGGATTGACCATATCTAGACCCACAGCTGATTGAGACATAAGGGTGGATACTCTTGGGGCTGAGAGGTTTGCTGAGGTTGGGTGAGGAAACGCAGACCCTTTAAAGTAATATTGCGTGGTACCCATCCCATGGGTCCCAAATCTCCAGGTTCAAGGGCATCTTCCTACATCGAAAACATGCATGAGAAACCCAGAAGATGGCACACCGTGTGATCGGGAAAGGTTTCTAAAACGCACCTCATTTCTCATCTCCTTGTGCTCGGGTTCGCCATTCCAGCCGCTTTACTAACAATCTCCCTCCTTGGAGAATCAGCACCTTTAACCTCCTGTTCCGTACAGGTTGCAATTTGTCCTGAGGATGAACGGGAAGAGGGGAAAACAATGAGAGACTAGCTCTAGGTGTTGGGACAGGCACAGGTCACTCTATTTTCCCATCAGTAAGAAGAATTAAGCACAGGCTCAGCCTGCCGCCCTTAACCAGAATAGGGCCTGAAGCAATCCTGCGCTTTTGCGGCCAGCTCCCAAGAAAGCGAGTTGAAAAATGGAGCTCAGGGGCACTGCAATTCACAAAGCTGCAGACTTATAAATGATCACTCTCGTCCACAAATATATTGAGGGAAGGCAACGAAGAGGATTTGAAAGCAAGGCAGAATTGCAGGAAACAGATTTCAGGAGGGAGATTCGAATCGCCTTTAAAGCACAGGAAAAGCGGCAAAACCTCGACAATGATGCCCTTGGCCAAAAAGGGCGTATGCGTTTTTTCCTGAATATATTCAGGAAAAAACGCATACGCCCTTTTTGGCCACCCAAGCAACCTGGAAAGGCAAATCAGCGCTACAAAGAAGTCTCGCTTCCCATCAGTCAAAAGGGCCATGCTGAATAAAGTGTCAAAACCAGAAATTCAGGGCAGGCCATGAGGAAACGGGAGCCTTGCTACGATGATGGGCGGGATGTAAATTGCCAACAGCCACTCTGGAGAAGTGTACGGTGTGTCCTGAAACATCTAAAAAACTCAGCTTAGAGAGCATAGGGCACTTCCACTCATGGGCGTATAAAGTGGGAAAAGTAAAAACAAGCAAGACACAGGCACCCCAAAGTTTAGGGCTGCTCTGTTGACAAGAACCTCCAACTTCGTTACACCTTAAATATCCCAGGAAAGAGAAAAATGGATAAAGATGTTGTGGTCCTTATGTACAATGGAATATCACTCAACCATGAAATCAACGTCATAAGGCTAGTAGCAGCATGATGAGTGGATTTAGGTACGACGATTCTAAGTGAAATAAGTCACACAGAAAAAGACACATATCATAAGATATCACTTATAGAGGGAATGTAAAAACCACTACCCTTGAACTGAATTACAAAACAGAACAGAGTCACACGTTTAGAAAACACACTATGGCTGCTTAACGGGAAATGTGAGGTGGAGTGATGCATAAAACAAGGGTTTCAAATTAGCTCAGATACCGTTCCATAAACCCAATATGTAATAGACAAGACCTACTCCTTGCTCAGTGAATTGGACTCAACACCCCCTATTCACGGCCCAAGAATATATCTGACTAGTAAGAATCTTAAAACCTATGTATTGATATCTCTCTGTAAGTGAGTCAAGTGGGTGTAAAGTGGTATAAAGACAGCAGTGAAAAGCAGCTAAACCCCATTATAAAAATCAATTACTTTTAAAAACCTGTGAAAAAAAGACAGTGAAAGAGAGAGAAATTCTTACAAAATTCGTTTAGGGGCAGTGATGCTACCTGGATTGACCATATCTAGACCCACAGCTGATTGAGACATAAGGGTGGACACTCTTGGGGCAGAGAGGTTTGCTGTGGTTGGGTGAGCAAACGCAGACCCGTTAAAGTAATACTGCATGGTACCCATCCCATGGGTCCCAAATCTCCAGGTTCAAGGGCATCCTCCTACATCGAAAACATGCATGAGAACCCCAAAAGATGGTCTACCGTGTGATCGGGAAAGGGTTCTAAAACGCACCTAATTTCTCATCTCCTTGTGCTCGGGTTCGCCATTCCAGCCGCTTTACTAGCAATCTCCCTCCTTGCAGAATCAGCACCTTTAACCTCCTGTTCCATACAGGTTGCAATTTGTCCTGAGGATGAACGGGAAGAGGGGGAACCAATGAGAGACTAGCTCTAGGTGTTGGGACAGGCACAGGTCACTCTATTTTCCCATCAGGAAGAAGAATTAAGCACAGGCTCAGCCTGCCGCCTGGGACCAGAATAGGGCCTGAAGCAATCGTGCGCTTTTGCGGCCAGCTCCCAAGAAAGCGAGTTGAAAAATGGAGCTCAGGGGCACTGCAATTCACAAACCTGCAGACTTATAAATGATCACTCTCGTCCACAAATATATTGAGGGAAGGCAACGAAGAGGATTTGAAAGCAAGGCAGAATTGCAGGAAACAGATTTCAGGAGGGAGATTCGAATCGCCTTTAAAGCCCAGGAAAAGCGGCAAAACCCCGACAATGATGCCCTTGGCCAAAAAGGGCGTATGCGTTTTTTCCTGAATATATTCAGGAAAAAACGCATACGCCCTTTTTGGCCAACCAAGCAACCTGGAAAGGCAAATCAGCGCTACAAAGAAGTCTCGCTTCCCATCGGTCAAAAGGGCCATGCTGAATAAAGTGTCAAAACCAGAAATGCAGGGCAAGCCATGGAGAAACGGGAGGCTTGCTACGCTGATGGGCGGGATGTAAATTGCCAAGAGCCACTCTGGAGAAGTGTACGGTGTGTCGTGAAACATCTAAAAAACTCAGCTTAGAGAGCATAGGGCACTTCCACTCATGGGCGTATAAATTGGGAAAAGTAAAATTCAGCAAGACACAGGCACCCCAACGTTTAGGACTGCTCTGTTGACAATAACCTCCACTTCGTTACACCTTAAATATCTCAGGAAAGAGAAAAATGGATAAAGAAGTTGTGGTCCTTATGTACAATGGAATATCACTCAGCCATGAAATCAACGTCATAAGGCTAGTAGCAGCATGATGAGTGGATTTAGGTACGACGATTCTAAGTGAAATAAGTCACACAGAAAAAGACACTTATCATAAGATATCACTTATAGAGGGAATGTAAAAACCGCTACCCTTGAACTGAATTACAAAACAGAACAGAGTCACACGTTTAGAAAACACACTATGGCTGCTTAACGGGAAAGGTGAGGTGGGGTGATGCATAAAACAAGGGTTTCAAATTAGCTCAGATACCGTTCCATAAACCCAATATGTAATAGACAAGACCTACTCCTTGCTCAGTGAATTGGACTCAACACCCCCTATTCACGGCCCAAGAATATATCTGACTAGTAAGAATCTTAAAACCTATGTATTGATATCTCTCTGTAAGTGAGTCAAGTGGGTGTAAAGTGACATAAACACAGCAGTGAAAAGCAGCTAAACCCCATTATAAAAATCAATTACTTTTAAAATCCTGTGAAACAAAGACAGTGAAAGAGAGAGAAATTCTTACAAAATTCGTTCAGGGGCTGTGATGCCACCTGGATTGACCATATCTAGACCCACAGCTGATTGAGACATAAGGGTGGACACTCTTGGGGCTGAGAGGAATGGTGAGGTTGGGTGAGAAAACGCAGACCCTTTAAAGTAATACTGCGTGGTACCCATCCCATGGGTCCCAAATCTCCAGGTTCAAGGGCATCTTCCTACATCGAAAACATGCATGAGAAACCCAGAAGATGGTACACTGTGTGATCGGGAAAGGTTTCTAAAACGCAACTCATTTCTCATGTCCTTCTGCTCGGGTTCGCCATTCCAGCCGCATTACTAGCAATCTCCCTCCTTGGAGAATCAGCACCTTTAACCTCCTGTTCCGTACAGGTTGCAATTTGTCCTGAGGATGAACGGGAAGAGGGGGAACCAATGAGAGACTAGCTCTAGGTGTTGGGACAGGCACAGGTCACTCTATTTTCCCATCAGGAAGAAGAATTAAGCACAGGCTCAGCCTGCCGCCCTGAACCAGAATAGGGCCTGAAGCAATCCTGCGCTTTTGCGGCCAGCTCCCAAGAAAGTGAGTTGAAAAATGGAGCTCAGGGGCACTGCAATTCACAAACCTGCAGACTTATAAATGATTACTCTCGTCCACAAATATATTGTGGGAAGGCAACGAAGAGGATTTGAAAGCAAGGCAGAATTGCAGGAAACAGATTTCAGGAGGGAGATTCAAATCGCCTTTAAAGCACAGGAAAAGCGGCAAAACCTCGTCAATGATGCCCTTGGCCAAAAAGGGCGTAGGCGTTTTTTCCTGAATATATTCAGGAAAAAACGCATACGCCGTTTTTGGCCAACCAAGCAACCTGGAAAGGCAAATCAGCGCTACAAAGAAGTCTCGCTTCCCATCTGTCAAAAGGGCCATGCTGAATAAAGTGTGAAAACCAGAAATGCAGGACAGGCCATGGAGAAACGGGAGCCTTGCTACGCTGATGGGCGGGATGTAAATTGCCAACAGCCACTCTGGAGAAGTGTACGGTGTGTCCTGAAACATCTAAAAAACTCAGCTTAGAGAGCATAGGGCACTTCCACTCATGGGCGTATAAAGTGGGAAAATTAAAAACAAGCAAGACACAGGCACCCCAAAGTTTAGGGCTGCTCTGTTGACAAGAACCTCCAACTTCGTTACACCTTAAATATCCCAGGAAAGAGAAAAATGGATAAAGATGTTGTGGTCCTTATGTACAATGGAATATCACTCAACCATGAAATCAACGTCATAAGGCTAGTAGCAGCATGATGAGTGGATTTAGGTACGACAATTCTAAGTGAAATAAGTCACACAGAAAAAGACACTTATCATAAGATATCACTTATAGAGGGAATGTAAAAACCGCTACCCTTGAACTGAATTACAAAACAGAACAGAGTCACACGTTTAGAAAACACACTATGGCTGCTTAACGGGAAATGTGAGGTGGAGTGATGCATAAAACAAGGGTTTCAAATTAGCTCAGATACCGTTCCATAAACCCAATATGTAATAGACAAGACCTACTCCTTGCTCAGTGAATTGGACTCAACACCCCCTATTCACGGCCCAAGAATATATCTGACTAGTAAGAATCTTAAAACCTATGTATTGATATCTCTCTGTAAGTGAGTCAAGTGGGAGTAAAGTGGTATAAACACAGCAGTGCAAAGCAGCTAAACCCCATTATAAAAATCAATTACTTTTAAAAACCTGTGAAAAAAAGACAGTGAAAGAGAGAGAAATTCTTACAAAATTCGTTTAGGGGCAGTGATGCTACCTGGATTGACCATATCTAGACCCACAGCTGATTGAGACATAAGGGTGGACACTCTTGGGGCAGAGAGGTTTGCTGAGGTTGGGTGAGCAAACGCAGACCCGTTAAAGTAATACTGCATGGTACCCATCCCATGGGTCCCAAATCTCCAGGTTCAAGGGCATCTTCCTACATCGAAAACATGCATGAGAAACCCAGAAGATGGTATACCGTGTGATCGGGAAAGGGTTCTAAAACGCACCTAATTTCTCATCTCCTTGTTCTCGGGTTCGCCATTCCAGCCGCTTTACTAGCAATCTCCATCCTTGCAGAATCAGCACCTTTAACCTCCTGTTCCATACAGGTTGCAATTTGTCCTGAGGATGAACCGGAAGAGGGGGAACCAATGAGAGACTAGCTCTAGGTGTTGGGACAGGCACAGGTCACTCTATTTTCCCATCAGGAAGAAGAATTAAGCACAGGCTCAGCCTGCCGCCTGGGACCAGAATAGGGCCTGAAGCAATCGTGCGCTTTTGCGGCCAGCTCCCAAGAAAGCGAGTTGAAAAATGGAGCTCAGGGGCACTGCAATTCACAAACCTGCAGACTTATAAATGATCACTCTCGTCCACAAATATATTGAGGGAAGGCAACGAAGAGGATTTGAAAGCAAGGCAGAATTGCAGGAAACAGATTTCAGGAGGGAGATTCGAATCGCCTTTAAAGCCCAGGAAAAGCGGCAAAACCCCGACAATGACGCCCTTGGCCAAAAAGGGCGTATGCGTTTTTTCCTGAATATATTCAGGAAAAAACGCATACGCCCTTTTTGGCCAACCAAGCAACCTGGAAAGGCAAATCAGCGCTACAAAGAAGTCTCGCTTCCCATCGGTCAAAAGGGCCATGCTGAATAAAGTGTCAAAACCAGAAATGCAGGGCAGGCCATGGAGAAACGGGAGGCTTGCTACGCTGATGGGCGGGATGTAAATTGCCAACAGCCACTCTGGAGAAGTGTACGGTGTGTCGTGAAACATCTAAAAAACTCAGCTTAGAGAGCATAGGGCACTTCCACTCATGGGCGTATAAATTGGGAAAAGTAAAATTCAGCAAGACACAGGCACCCCAACGTTTAGGACTGCTCTGTTGACAATAACCTCCACTTCGTTACACCTTAAATATCTCAGGAAAGAGAAAAATGGATAAAGAAGTTGTGGTCCTTATGTACAATGGAATATCACTCAGCCATGAAATCAACGTCATAAGGCTAGTAGCAGCATGATGAGTGGATTTAGGTACGACGATTCTAAGTGAAATAAGTCACACAGAAAAAGACACTTATCATAAGATATCACTTATAGAGGGAATGTAAAAACCGCTACCCTTGAACTGAATTACAAAACAGAACAGAGTCACACGTTTAGAAAACACACTATGGCTGCTTAACGGGAAAGGTGAGGTGGGGTGATGCATAAAACAAGGGTTTCAAATTAGCTCAGATACCGTTCCATAAACCCAATATGTAATAGACAAGACCTACTCCTTGCTCAGTGAATTGGACTCAACACCCCCTATTCACGGCCCAAGAATATATCTGACTAGTAAGAATCTTAAAACCTATGTATTGATATCTCTCTGTAAGTGAGTCAAGTGGGTGTAAAGTGACATAAACACAGCAGTGAAAAGCAGCTAAACCCCATTATAAAAATCAATTACTTTTAAAAACCTGTGAAACAAAGACAGTGAAAGAGAGAGAAATTCTTACAAAATTCGTTCAGGGGCTGTGATGCCACCTGGATTGACCATATCTAGACCCACAGCTGATTGAGACATAAGGGTGGACACTCTTGGGGCTGAGAGGAATGGTGAGGTTGGGTGAGAAAACGCAGACCCTTTAAAGTAATACTGCGTGGTACCCATCCCATGGGTCCCAAATCTCCAGGTTCAAGGGCATCTTCCTACATCGAAAACATGCATGAGAAACCCAGAAGATGGTACACTGTGTGATCGGGAAAGGTTTCTAAAACGCAACTCATTTCTCATGTCCTTCTGCTCGGGTTCGCCATTCCAGCCGCATTACTAGCAATCTCCCTCCTTGGAGAATCAGCACCTTTAACCTCCTGTTCCGTACAGGTTGCAATTTGTCCTGAGGATGAACGGGAAGAGGGGGAACCAATGAGAGACTAGCTCTAGGTGTTGGGACAGGCACAGGTCACTCTATTTTCCCATCAGGAAGAAGAATTAAGCACAGGCTCAGCCTTCCGCCCTGAACCAGAATAGGGCCTGAAGCAATCCTGCGCTTTTGCGGCCAGCTCCCAAGAAAGCGAGTTGAAAAATGGAGCTCAGGGGCACTGCAATTCACAAACCTGCAGACTTATAAATGATTACTCTCGTCCACAAATATATTGTGGGAAGGCAACGAAGAGGATTTGAAAGCAAGGCAGAATTGCAGGAAACAGATTTCAGGAGGGAGATTCAAATCGCCTTTAAAGCACAGGAAAAGCGGCAAAACCTCGTCAATGATGCCCTTGGCCAAAAAGGGCGTATGCGTTTTTTCCTGTATATATTCAGGAAAAAACGCATACGCCCTTTTTGGCCAACCAAGCAACCTGGAAAGGCAAATCAGCGCTACAAAGAAGTCTCGCTTCCCATCTGTCAAAAGGGCCATGCTGAATAAAGTGTCAAAACCAGAAATGCAGGACAGGCCATGGAGAAACGGGAGCCTTGCTACGCTGATGGGCGGGATGTAAATTGCCAACAGCCACTCTGGAGAAGTGTACGGTGTGTCCTGAAACATCTAAAAAACTCAGCTTAGAGAGCATAGGGCACTTCCACTCATGGGCGTATAAAGTGGGAAAATTAAAAACAAGCAAGACACAGGCACCCCAAAGTTTAGGGCTGCTCTGTTGACAAGAACCTCCAACTTCGTTACACCTTAAATATCCCAGGAAAGAGAAAAATGGATAAAGATGTTGTGGTCCTTATGTACAATGGAATATCACTCAACCATGAAATCAACGTCATAAGGCTAGTAGCAGCATGATGAGTGGATTTAGGTACGACAATTCTAAGTGAAATAAGTCACACAGAAAAAGACACTTATCATAAGATATCACTTATAGAGGGAATGTAAAAACCGCTACCCTTGAACTGAATTACAAAACAGAACAGAGTCACACGTTTAGAAAACACACTATGGCTGCTTAACGGGAAATGTGAGGTGGAGTGATGCATAAAACAAGGGTTTCAAATTAGCTCAGATACCGTTCCATAAACCCAATATGTAATAGACAAGACCTACTCCTTGCTCAGTGAATTGGACTCAACACCCCCTATTCACGGCCCAAGAATATATCTGACTAGTAAGAATCTTAAAACCTATGTATTGATATCTCTCTGTAAGTGAGTCAAGTGGGAGTAAAGTGGTATAAACACAGCAGTGAAAAGCAGCTAAACCCCATTATAAAAATCAATTACTTTTAAAAACCTGTGAAAAAAAGACAGTGAAAGAGAGAGAAATTCTTACAAAATTCGTTTAGGGGCAGTGATGCTACCTGGATTGACCATATCTAGACCCACAGCTGATTGAGACATAAGGGTGGACACTCTTGGGGCAGAGAGGTTTGCTGAGGTTGGGTGAGCAAACGCAGACCCGTTAAAGTAATACTGCATGGTACCCATCCCATGGGTCCCAAATCTCCAGGTTCAAGGGCATCTTCCTACATCGAAAACATGCATGAGAAACCCAGAAGATGGTATACCGTGTGATCGGGAAAGGGTAGTAAAACGCACCTAATTTCTCATCTCCTTGTTCTCGGGTTCGCCATTCCAGCCACTTTACTAGCAATCTCCCTCCTTGCAGAATCAGCACCTTTAACCTCCTGTTCCATACAGGTTGCAATTTGTCCTGAGGATGAACGGGAAGAGGGGGAACCAATGAGAGACTAGCTCTAGGTGTTGGGACAGGCACAGGTCACTCTATTTTCCCATCAGGAAGAAGAATTAAGCACAGGCTCAGCCTGCCGCCTGGGACCAGAATAGGGCCTGAAGCAATCGTGCGCTTTTGCGGCCAGCTCCCAAGAAAGCGAGTTGAAAAATGGAGCTCAGGGGCACTGCAATTCACAAACCTGCAGACTTATAAATGATCACTCTCGTCCACAAATATATTGAGGGAAGGCAACGAAGAGGATTTGAAAGCAAGGCAGAATTACAGGAAACAGATTTCAGGAGGGAGATTCGAATCGCCTTTAAAGCCCAGGAAAAGCGGCAAAACCCCGACAATGATGCCCTTGGCCAAAAAGGGCGTATGCGTTTTTTCCTGAATATATTCAGGAAAAAACGCATACGCCCTTTTTGGCCAACCAAGCAACCTGGAAAGGCAAATCAGCGCTACAAAGAAGTCTCGCTTCCCATCGGTCAAAAGGGCCATGCTGAATAAAGTGTCAAAACCAGAAATGCAGGGCAGGCCATGGAGAAACGGGAGGCTTGCTACGCTGATGGGCGGGATGTAAATTGCCAACAGCCACTCTGGAGAAGTGTACGGTGTGTCGTGAAACATCTAAAAAACTCAGCTTAGAGAGCATAGGGCACTTCCACTCATGGGCGTATAAAGTGGGAAAAGTAAAATTCAGCAAGACACAGGCACCCCAACGTTTAGGACTGCTCTGTTGACAATAACCTCCACTTCGTTACACCTTAAATATCTCAGGAAAGAGAAAAATGGATAAAGAAGTTGTGGTCCTTATGTACAATGGAATATCACTCAGCCATGAAATCAACGTCATAAGGCTAGTAGCAGCATGATGAGTGGATTTAGGTACGACGATTCTAAGTGAAATAAGTCACACAGAAAAAGACACTTATCATAAGATATCACTTATAGAGGGAATGTAAAAACCGCTACCCTTGAACTGAATTACAAAACAGAACAGAGTCACACGTTTAGAAAACACACTATGGCTGCTTAACGGGAAAGGTGAGGTGGGGTGATGCATAAAACAAGGGTTTCAAATTAGCTCAGATACCGTTCCATAAACCCAATATGTAATAGACAAGACCTACTCCTTGCTCAGTGAATTGGACTCAACACCCCCTATTCACGGCCCAAGAATATATCTGACTAGTAAGAATCTTAAAACCTATGTATTGATATCTCTCTGTAAGTGAGTCAAGTGGGTGTAAAGTGGTATAAACACAGCAGTGAAAAGCAGCTAAACCCCATTATAAAAATCAATTACTTTTAAAAACCTGTGAAAAAAAGACAGTGAAAGAGAGAGAAATTCTTACAAAATTCGTTTAGGGGCAGTTATGCTACCTGGATTGACCATATCTACACCCACAGCTGATTGAGACATAAGGGTGGACACTCTTGGGGCAGAGAGGTTTGCTGAGGTTGGGTGAGCAAACGCAGACCCGTTAAAGTAATACTGCATGGTACCCATCCCATGGGTCCCAAATCTCCAGGTTCAAGGGCATCTTCCTACACCAAAAACATGCATGAGAAACCCAGAAGATGGTATACCGTGTGATCGGGAAAGGGTTCTAAAACGCACCTCATTTCTCATCTCCTTGTGCTCGGGTTCGCCATTCCAGCCCCTTTACTAGCAATCTCCCTCCTTGCAGAATCAGCACCTTTAACCTCCTGTTCCGTACAGGTTGCAATTTGTCCTGAGGATGAACGGGAAGAGGGGGAACCAATGAGAGACTAGCTCTAGGTGTTGGGACAGGCACAGGTCACTCTATTTTCCCATCAGGAAGAAGAATTAAGCACAGGCTCAGCCTGCCGCCCGGGACCAGAATAGGGCCTGAAGCAATCCTGCGCCTTTGCGGCCAGCTCCCAAGAAAGCGAGTTGAAAAATGGAGCTCAGGGACACTGCAATTCACAAACCTGCAGACTTATAAATGATCACTCTCGTCCACAAATATATTGAGGGAAGGCAACGAAGAGGATTTGAAAGCAAGGCAGAATTGCAGGAAACAGATTTCAGGAGGGAGATTCGAATCGCCTTTAAAGCCCAGGAAAAGCGGCAAAACCCCGACAATGATGCCCTTGGCCAAAAAGGGCGTATGCGTTTTTTCCTGAATATATTCAGGAAAAAACGCATACGCCCTTTTTGGCCAACCAAGCAACCTGGAAAGGCAAATCAGCGCTACAAAGAAGTCTCGCTTCCCATCGGTCAAAAGGGCCATGCTGAATAAAGTGTCAAAACCAGAAATGCAGGGCAAGCCATGGAGAAACGGGAGGCTTGCTACGCTGATGGGCGGGATGTAAATTGCCAACAGCCACTCTGGAGAAGTGTACGGTGTGTCGTGAAACATCTAAAAAACTCAGCTTAGAGAGCATAGGGCACTTCCACTCATGGGCGTATAAATTGGGAAAAGTAAAATTCAGCAAGACACAGGCACCCCAACGTTTAGGACTGCTCTGTTGACAATAACCTCCACTTCGTTACACCTTAAATATCTCAGGAAAGAGAAAAATGGATAAAGAAGTTGTGGTCCTTATGTACAATGGAATATCACTCAGCCATGAAATCAACGTCATAAGGCTAGTAGCAGCATGATGAGTGGATTTAGGTACGACGATTCTAAGTGAAATAAGTCACACAGAAAAAGACACTTATCATAAGATATCACTTATAGAGGGAATGTAAAAACCGCTACCCTTGAACTGAATTACAAAACAGAACAGAGTCACACGTTTAGAAAACACACTATGGCTGCTTAACGGGAAAGGTGAGGTGGGGTGATGCATAAAACAAGGGTTTCAAATTAGCTCAGATACCGTTCCATAAACCCAATATGTAATAGACAAGACCTACTCCTTGCTCAGTGAATTGGACTCAACACCCCCTATTCACGGCCCAAGAATATATCTGACTAGTAAGAATCTTAAAACCTATGTATTGATATCTCTCTGTAAGTGAGTCAAGTGGGTGTAAAGTGACATAAACACAGCAGTGAAAAGCAGCTAAACCCCATTATAAAAATCAATTACTTTTAAAATCCTGTGAAACAAAGACAGTGAAAGAGAGAGAAATTCTTACAAAATTCGTTCAGGGGCTGTGATGCCACCTGGATTGACCATATCTAGACCCACAGCTGATTGAGACATAAGGGTGGACACTCTTGGGGCTGAGAGGAATGGTGAGGTTGGGTGAGAAAACGCAGACCCTTTAAAGTAATACTGCGTGGTACCCATCCCATGGGTCCCAAATCTCCAGGTTCAAGGGCATCTTCCTACATCGAAAACATGCATGAGAAACCCAGAAGATGGTACACTGTGTGATCGGGAAAGGTTTCTAAAACGCAACTCATTTCTCATGTCCTTCTGCTCGGGTTCGCCATTCCAGCCGCATTACTAGCAATCTCCCTCCTTGGAGAATCAGCACCTTTAACCTCCTGTTCCGTACAGGTTGCAATTTGTCCTGAGGATGAACGGGAAGAGGGGGAACCAATGAGAGACTAGCTCTAGGTGTTGGGACAGGCACAGGTCACTCTATTTTCCCATCAGGAAGAAGAATTAAGCACAGGCTCAGCCTGCCGCCCTGAACCAGAATAGGGCCTGAAGCAATCCTGCGCTTTTGCGGCCAGCTCCCAAGAAAGCGAGTTGAAAAATGGAGCTCAGGGGCACTGCAATTCACAAAGCTGCAGACTTATAAATGATCACTCTCGTCCACAAATATATTGAGGGAAGGCAACGAAGAGGATTTGAAAGCAAGGCAGAATTGCAGGAAACAGATTTCAGGAGGGAGATTCGAATCGCCTTTAAAGCACAGGAAAAGCGGCAAAACCTCGACAATGATGCCCTTGGCCAAAAAGGGCGTATGCGTTTTTTCCTGAATATATTCAGGAAAAAACGCATACGCCCTTTTTGGCCACCCAAGCAACCTGGAAAGGCAAATCAGCGCTACAAAGAAGTCTCGCTTCCCATCAGTCAAAAGGGCCATGCTGAATAAAGTGTCAAAACCAGAAATGCAGGGCAGGCCATGAGGAAACGGGTGCCTTGCTACGATGATGGGCGGGATGTAAATTGCCAACAGCCACTCTGGAGAAGTGTACGGTGTGTCCTGAAACATCTAAAAAACTCAGCTTAGAGAGCATAGGGCACTTCCACTCATGGGCGTATAAAGTGGGAAAAGTAAAAACAAGCAAGACACAGGCACCCCAAAGTTTAGGGCTGCTCTGTTGACAAGAACCTCCAACTTCGTTACACCTTAAATATCCCAGGAAAGAGAAAAATGGATAAAGATGTTGTGGTCCTTATGTACAATGGAATATCACTCAACCATGAAATCAACGTCATAAGGCTAGTAGCAGCATGATGAGTGGATTTAGGTACGACGATTCTAAGTGAAATAAGTCACACAGAAAAAGACACATATCATAAGATATCACTTATAGAGGGAATGTAAAAACCACTACCCTTGAACTGAATTACAAAACAGAACAGAGTCACACGTTTAGAAAACACACTATGGCTGCTTAACGGGAAATGTGAGGTGGAGTGATGCATAAAACAAGGGTTTCAAATTAGCTCAGATACCGTTCCATAAACCCAATATGTAATAGACAAGACCTACTCCTTGCTCAGTGAATTGGACTCAACACCCCCTATTCACGGCCCAAGAATATATCTGACTAGTAAGAATCTTAAAACCTATGTATTGATATCTCTCTGTAAGTGAGTCAAGTGGGTGTAAAGTGGTATAAAGACAGCAGTGAAAAGCAGCTAAACCCCATTATAAAAATCAATTACTTTTAAAAACCTGTGAAAAAAAGACAGTGAAAGAGAGAGAAATTCTTACAAAATTCGTTTAGGGGCAGTGATGCTACCTGGATTGACCATATCTAGACCCACAGCTGATTGAGACATAAGGGTGGACACTCTTGGGGCAGAGAGGTTTGCTGTGGTTGGGTGAGCAAACGCAGACCCGTTAAAGTAATACTGCATGGTACCCATCCCATGGGTCCCAAATCTCCAGGTTCAAGGGCATCTTCCTACATCGAAAACATGCATGAGAACCCCAAAAGATGGTCTACCGTGTGATCGGGAAAGGGTTCTAAAACGCACCTAATTTCTCATCTCCTTGTGCTCGGGTTCGCCATTCCAGCCGCTTTACTAGCAATCTCCCTCCTTGCAGAATCAGCACCTTTAACCTCCTGTTCCATACAGGTTGCAATTTGTCCTGAGGATGAACGGGAAGAGGGGGAACCAATGAGAGACTAGCTCTAGGTGTTGGGACAGGCACAGGTCACTCTATTTTCCCATCAGGAAGAAGAATTAAGCACAGGCTCAGCCTGCCGCCCGGGACCAGAATAGGGCCTGAAGCAATCGTGCGCTTTTGCGGCCAGCTCCCAAGAAAGCGAGTTGAAAAATGGAGCTCAGGGGCACTGCAATTCACAAACCTGCAGACTTATAAATGATCACTCTCGTCCACAAATATATTGAGGGAAGGCAACGAAGAGGATTTGAAAGCAAGGCAGAATTGCAGGAAACAGATTTCAGGAGGGAGATTCGAATCGCCTTTAAAGCCCAGGAAAAGCGGCAAAACCCCGACAATGATGCCCTTGGCCAAAAAGGGCGTATGCGTTTCTTCCTGAATATATTCAGGAAAAAACGCATACGCCCTTTTTGGCCAACCAAGCAACCTGGAAAGGCAAATCAGCGCTACAAAGAAGTCTCGCTTCCCATCGGTCAAAAGGGCCATGCTGAATAAAGTGTCAAAACCAGAAATGCAGGGCAAGCCATGGAGAAACGGGAGGCTTGCTACGCTGATGGGCGGGATGTAAATTGCCAACAGCCACTCTGGAGAAGTGTACGGTGTGTCGTGAAACATCTAAAAAACTCAGCTTAGAGAGCATAGGGCACTTCCACTCATGGGCGTATAAATTGGGAAAAGTAAAATTCAGCAAGACACAGGCACCCCAACGTTTAGGACTGCTCTGTTGACAATAACCTCCACTTCGTTACACCTTAAATATCTCAGGAAAGAGAAAAATGGATAAAGAAGTTGTGGTCCTTATGTACAATGGAATATCACTCAGCCATGAAATCAACGTCATAAGGCTAGTAGCAGCATGATGAGTGGATTTAGGTACGACGATTCTAAGTGAAATAAGTCACACAGAAAAAGACACTTATCATAAGATATCACTTATAGAGGGAATGTAAAAACCGCTACCCTTGAACTGAATTACAAAACAGAACAGAGTCACACGTTTAGAAAACACACTATGGCTGCTTAACGGGAAAGGTGAGGTGGGGTGATGCATAAAACAAGGGTTTCAAATTAGCTCAGATACCGTTCCATAAACCCAATATGTAATAGACAAGACCTACTCCTTGCTCAGTGAATTGGACTCAACACCCCCTATTCACGGCCCAAGAATATATCTGACTAGTAAGAATCTTAAAACCTATGTATTGATATCTCTCTGTAAGTGAGTCAAGTGGGTGTAAAGTGACATAAACACAGCAGTGAAAAGCAGCTAAACCCCATTATAAAAATCAATTACTTTTAAAATCCTGTGAAACAAAGACAGTGAAAGAGAGAGAAATTCTTACAAAATTCGTTCAGGGGCTGTGATGCCACCTGGATTGACCATATCTAGACCCACAGCTGATTGAGACATAAGGGTGGACACTCTTGGGGCTGAGAGGAATGGTGAGGTTGGGTGAGAAAACGCAGACCCTTTAAAGTAATACTGCGTGGTACCCATCCCATGGGTCCCAAATCTCCAGGTTCAAGGGCATCTTCCTACATCGAAAACATGCATGAGAAACCCAGAAGATGGTACACTGTGTGATCGGGAAAGGTTTCTAAAACGCAACTCATTTCTCATGTCCTTCTGCTCGGGTTCGCCATTCCAGCCGCATTACTAGCAATCTCCCTCCTTGGAGAATCAGCACCTTTAACCTCCTGTTCCGTACAGGTTGCAATTTGTCCTGAGGATGAACGGGAAGAGGGGGAACCAATGAGAGACTAGCTCTAGGTGTTGGGACAGGCACAGGTCACTCTATTTTCCCATCAGGAAGAAGAATTAAGCACAGGCTCAGCCTGCCGCCCTGAACCAGAATAGGGCCTGAAGCAATCCTGCGCTTTTGCGGCCAGCTCCCAAGAAAGCGAGTTGAAAAATGGAGCTCAGGGGCACTGCAATTCACAAACCTGCAGACTTATAAATGATTACTCTCGTCCACAAATATATTGTGGGAAGGCAACGAAGAGGATTTGAAAGCAAGGCAGAATTGCAGGAAACAGATTTCAGGAGGGAGATTCAAATCGCCTTTAAAGCACAGGAAAAGCGGCAAAACCTCGTCAATGATGCCCTTGGCCAAAAAGGGCGTATGCGTTTTTTCCTGTATATATTCAGGAAAAAACGCATACGCCCTTTTTGGCCAACCAAGCAACCTGGAAAGGCAAATCAGCGCTACAAAGAAGTCTCGCTTCCCATCTGTCAAAAGGGCCATGCTGAATAAAGTGTGAAAACCAGAAATGCAGGACAGGCCATGGAGAAACGGGAGCCTTGCTACGCTGATGGGCGGGATGTAAATTGCCAACAGCCACTCTGGAGAAGTGTACGGTGTGTCCTGAAACATCTAAAAAACTCAGCTTAGAGAGCATAGGGCACTTCCACTCATGGGCGTATAAAGTGGGAAAATTAAAAACAAGCAAGACACAGGCACCCCAAAGTTTAGGGCTGCTCTGTTGACAAGAACCTCCAACTTCGTTACACCTTAAATATCCCAGGAAAGAGAAAAATGGATAAAGATGTTGTGGTCCTTATGTACAATGGAATATCACTCAACCATGAAATCAACGTCATAAGGCTAGTAGCAGCATGATGAGTGGATTTAGGTACGACAATTCTAAGTGAAATAAGTCACACAGAAAAAGACACTTATCATAAGATATCACTTATAGAGGGAATGTAAAAACCGCTACCCTTGAACTGAATTACAAAACAGAACAGAGTCACACGTTTAGAAAACACACTATGGCTGCTTAACGGGAAATGTGAGGTGGAGTGATGCATAAAACAAGGGTTTCAAATTAGCTCAGATACCGTTCCATAAACCCAATATGTAATAGACAAGACCTACTCCTTGCTCAGTGAATTGGACTCAACACCCCCTATTCACGGCCCAAGAATATATCTGACTAGTAAGAATCTTAAAACCTATGTATTGATATCTCTCTGTAAGTGAGTCAAGTGGGAGTAAAGTGGTATAAACACAGCAGTGCAAAGCAGCTAAACCCCATTATAAAAATCAATTACTTTTAAAAACCTGTGAAAAAAAGACAGTGAAAGAGAGAGAAATTCTTACAAAATTCGTTTAGGGGCAGTGATGCTACCTGGATTGACCACATCTAGACCCACAGCTGATTGAGACATAAGGGTGGACACTCTTGGGGCAGAGAGGTTTGCTGAGGTTGGGTGAGCAAACGCAGACCCGTTAAAGTAATACTGCATGGTACCCATCCCATGGGTCCCAAATCTCCAGGTTCAAGGGCATCTTCCTACATCGAAAACATGCATGAGAAACCCAGAAGATGGTATACCGTGTGATCGGGAAAGGGTTCTAAAACGCACCTAATTTCTCATCTCCTTGTTCTCGGGTTCGCCATTCCAGCCACTTTACTAGCAATCTCCATCCTTGCAGAATCAGCACCTTTAACCTCCTGTTCCATACAGGTTGCAATTTGTCCTGAGGATGAACGGGAAGAGGGGGAACCAATGAGAGACTAGCTCTAGGTGTTGGGACAGGCACAGGTCACTCTATTTTCCCATCAGGAAGAAGAATTAAGCACAGGCTCAGCCTGCCGCCTGGGACCAGAATAGGGCCTGAAGCAATCGTGCGCTTTTGCGGCCAGCTCCCAAGAAAGCGAGTTGAAAAATGGAGCTCAGGGGCACTGCAATTCACAAACCTGCAGACTTATAAATGATCACTCTCGTCCACAAATATATTGAGGGAAGGCAACGAAGAGGATTTGAAAGCAAGGCAGAATTGCAGGAAACAGATTTCAGGAGGGAGATTCGAATCGCCTTTAAAGCCCAGGAAAAGCGGCAAAACCCCGACAATGATGCCCTTGGCCAAAAAGGGCGTATGCGTTTTTTCCTGAATATATTCAGGAAAAAACGCATACGCCCTTTTTGGCCAACCAAGCAACCTGGAAAGGCAAATCAGCGCTACAAAGAAGTCTCGCTTCCCATCGGTCAAAAGGGCCATGCTGAATAAAGTGTCAAAACCAGAAATGCAGGGCAGGCCATGGAGAAACGGGAGGCTTGCTACGCTGATGGGCGGGATGTAAATTGCCAACAGCCACTCTGGAGAAGTGTACGGTGTGTCGTGAAACATCTAAAAAACTCAGCTTAGAGAGCATACGGCACTTCCACTCATGGGCGTATAAATTGGGAAAAGTAAAATTCAGCAAGACACAGGCACCCCAACGTTTAGGACTGCTCTGTTGACAATAACCTCCACTTCGTTACACCTTAAATATCTCAGGAAAGAGAAAAATGGATAAAGAAGTTGTGGTCCTTATGTACAATGGAATATCACTCAGCCATGAAATCAACGTCATAAGGCTAGTAGCAGCATGATGAGTGGATTTAGGTACGACGATTCTAAGTGAAATAAGTCACACAGAAAAAGACACTTATCATAAGATATCACTTATAGAGGGAATGTAAAAACCGCTACCCTTGAACTGAATTACAAAACAGAACAGAGTCACACGTTTAGAAAACACACTATGGCTGCTTAACGGGAAAGGTGAGGTGGGGTGATGCATAAAACAAGGGTTTCAAATTAGCTCAGATACCGTTCCATAAACCCAATATGTAATAGACAAGACCTACTCCTTGCTCAGTGAATTGGACTCAACACCCCCTATTCACGGCCCAAGAATATATCTGACTAGTAAGAATCTTAAAACCTATGTATTGATATCTCTCTGTAAGTGAGTAAAGTGGGTGTAAAGTGACATAAACACAGCAGTGAAAAGCAGCTAAACCCCATTATAAAAATCAATTACTTTTAAAAACCTGTGAAACAAAGACAGTGAAAGAGAGAGAAATTCTTACAAAATTCGTTCAGGGGCTGTGATGCCACCTGGATTGACCATATCTAGACCCACAGCTGATTGAGACATAAGGGTGGACACTCTTGGGGCTGAGAGGAATGGTGAGGTTGGGTGAGAAAACGCAGACCCTTTAAAGTAATACTGCGTGGTACCCATCCCATGGGTCCCAAATCTCCAGGTTCAAGGGCATCTTCCTACATCGAAAACATGCATGAGAAAACCAGAAGATGGTACACTGTGTGATCGGGAAAGGTTTCTAAAACGCAACTCATTTCTCAT
Source organism: Balaenoptera physalus (assembly GCF_965194825.1). Lineage (NCBI taxonomy): Eukaryota > Metazoa > Chordata > Mammalia > Artiodactyla > Balaenopteridae > Balaenoptera > Balaenoptera physalus. The sequence continues at coordinate 603,697 of NW_028126565.1, read as the reverse complement.
GTCCTTCTGCTCGGGTTCGCCATTCCAGCCGCATTACTAGCAATCTCCCTCCTTGGAGAATCAGCACCTTTAACCTCCTGTTCCGTACAGGTTGCAATTTGTCCTGAGGATGAACGGGAAGAGGGGGAACCAATGAGAGACTAGCTCTAGGTGTTGGGACAGGCACAGGTCACTCTATTTTCCCATCAGGAAGAAGAATTAAGCACAGGCTCAGCCTTCCGCCCTGAACCAGAATAGGGCCTGAAGCAATCCTGCGCTTTTGCGGCCAGCTCCCAAGAAAGCGAGTTGAAAAATGGAGCTCAGGGGCACTGCAATTCA